>NC_086449.1:452004497-452604497 GCF_028390025.1 Pseudophryne corroboree
ACGCAACATATTTACGCCAAATACGGTGATAATGTTGTATGGTTACATCCTTCCTGGCTTTGATCAGGGTAGGGATGACTTCATCCGGAATGCCTTTTTCCTTCAGGATCCGGCGTTCAACCATGCCGTCAAACGCAGCCGCGGTAAGTCTTGGAACAGACATGGTCCCTGCTGGAGCAGGTCCTTTCTTAGAGGTAGAGGCCACGGGTCTTCTGTGAGCATCTCTTGAAGTTCCGGGTACCAAGTCCTTCTTGGCCAATCCGGAGCCACGAGTATAGTCTTTACTCCTCTCCTTCTTATGATTCTCAGTACTTTTGGTATGAGAGGAAGAGGAGGGAACACATACACTGACTGGTACACCCACGGTGTTACCAGAGCGTCCACAGCTATTGCCTGAGGGTCCCTTGACCTGGCGCAATATCTGTCCAGTTTTTTGTTGAGGCGGGACGCCATCATGTCCACCTTTGGTTTTTCCCAACGGTTCACAATCATGTGGAAGACTTCTGGGTGAAGTCCCCACTCCCCCGGGTGAAGATCGTGTCTGCTGAGGAAGTCTGCTTCCCAGTTGTCCACTCCCGGAATGAACACTGCTGACAGTGCTATCACATGATTCTCCGCCCAGCGAAGAATCCTTGCCACTTCCATCATTGCCCTCCTGCTTCTTGTGCCGCCCTGTCTGTTTACGTGGGCGACTGCCGTGATGTTGTCCGACTGGATCAACACCGGCTGACCCTGAAGCAGAGGTCTTGCCTGACTTAGGGCATTGTAAATGGCCCTTAGTTCCAGGATATTTATGTGAAGTGACGTTTCCATGCTTGACCCCACAAGCCCTGGAAATTTTTTCCCTGTGTGACTGCTCCCCAGCCTCTCAGGCTGGCATCCGTGGTCACCAGGACCCAATCCTGAATGCCGAATCTGCGGCCCTCTAGGAGATGAGCACTCTGTAACCACCACAGGAGAGACACCCTTGTCCTTGGAGACTGGGTTATCCGCTGATGCATTTGAAGATGCGATCCGGACCATTTGTCCAGCAGATCCCACTGAAAAGTTCTTGCGTGGAATCTGCCGAATGGAATCGCTTCGTAAGAAGCCACCATCTTTCCCAGGACCCTTGTGCATTGATGTACTGACACTTGGCCTGGTCTTAGGAGGTTCCTGACTAGGTCGGATAACTCCTTGGCTTTCTCCTCCGGGAGAAACACCTTTTTCTGTACTGTGTCCAGAATCATCCCTAGGAACAGCAGACGTGTCGGAATCAGCTGCGATTTTGGAATATTTAGAATCCATCCGTGCTGTCGTAGTACTACTTGAGATAGTGCTACTCCGACCTCTAACTGTTCTCTGGACCTTGCCCTTATCAGGAGATCGTCCAAGTAAGGGATAATTAAGACGCCTTTTCTTCGAAGAAGAATCATCATTTCGGCCATTACCTTGGTAAAGACCCGGGGTGCCGTGGACAATCCAAACGGCAGCGTCTGAAACTGATAGTGACAGTTCTGTACCACAAACCTGAGGTACCCTTGGTGAGAAGGGCAAATTGGGACATGGAGGTAAGCATCCTTGATGTCCAGAGACACCATATAGTCCCCTTCTTCCAGGTTCGCTATCACTGCTCTGAGTGACTCCATCTTGAACTTGAACCTTTTTATGTAAGTGTTCAAGGATTTCAGATTTAAAATGGGTCTCACCGAGCCGTCCGGCTTCGGTACCACAAACAGCGTGGAATAATACCCCTTTCCCTGTTGTAGGAGGGGTACCTTGATTATCACCTGCTGGGAATACAGCTTGTGAATGGCTTCCAATACTGCCTCCCTGTCGGGGGTAGACGTTGATAAAGCAGACTTCAGGAACCGGCGAGGGGGAGACGTCTCGAATTCCAATTTGTACCCCTGAGATACTACCTGCAGGATCCAGGGGTCCACTTGCGACTGAGCCCACTGCGCGCTGAAATTCTTGAGACGGGCCCCCACCGTGCCTGAGTCCGCTTGTAAGGCCCCAGCGTCATGCTGAGGACTTGGCAGAAGCGGGGGAGGGCTTCTGTTCGTGGGAAGAGGCTGTCTGCTGCAGTCTTTTTCCCCTTCCTCTGCCCCGGGGCAGATATGAGTGGCCTTTTGCCCGCATGGGGACGAAAGGACTGAGCCTGAAAAGACGGTATCTTTTTCTGCTGCGAGGTGACTTGGGGTAAAAAGGTGGATTTTCCAGCCGTTGCCGTGGCCACCAGGTCCGATAGACCGACCCCAAATAACTCCTCCCCTTTATATGGCAATACTTCCATATGCCATTTGGAATCCGCATCCCCTGACCACTGTCGCGTCCATAATCCTCTTCTGGCAGAAATGGACATCGCACTTACTCTTGATGCCAGAGTGCAAATATCCCTCTGTGCATCTCGCATATATAGAAATGCATCCTTCAAATGCTCTATAGTCAATAATATATTGTCCCTGTCCAGGGTATCAATATTTTCAGTCAGGGAATCCGACCAAGCCACCCCAGCACTGCACATCCAGGCTGAGGCGATTGCTGGTCGCAGTATAATACCAGTATGTGTGTATATACTTTTAAGGATATTTTCCAGCTTCCTATCAGCTGGATCCTTGAGGGCAGCCGTATCAGGGGACGGTAACGCCACTATTTTTGATAAGCGTGTGAGCGCCTTATCTACGCTAGGGGGTGTTTCCCAACGCGCCCTAACCTCTGGCGGGAAAGGGTATAATGCCAATAATTTTTTAGAAATTAGCAGTTTTTTATCGGGGGAAACCCACGCTTCATCACACACCTCATTTAATTCATCTTATTCAGGAAAAACTACAGGTAGTTTTTTCACACCCCACATAATACCCTTTTTTGTGGTACTTGTAGTATCAGAAATGTTCAAAACCTCCTTCATTGCCATGATCATGTAACGTGTGGCCCTACTGGAAAATACGTTTGTTTCCTCACCGTCGACACTGGAGTCAGTGTCTGTATCGACCTGAGGTAACGGGCGTTTTATAGCCCCTGACGGTGTTTGAGACGCCTGTACAGGTATTCACTGATTTGCCGGCTGTCTCATGTCGTCAACAGTCTTTTGTAAAGTGCCGACACTATCACGTAATTCTTTCCATAAGACCATCCAGTCAGGTGTCGACTCCCTAGGGGGTGACATCCCTAACACAGGCAATTGCTCCGCCTCCTCACCATTTTCCTCCTCATACATGTCGACACAGCGTACCGACACACAGCACACACACAGGGAATGCTCTGATAGAGGACAGGACCCCACTAGCCCTTTGGGGAGACAGAGGGAGAGTTTGCCAGCACACACCAGAGCGCTATATATATATATATATATATATATATATATATATATATATATATATATATATATATATATACATATATACACACACACAGGGATAACCTTATATAAGTGTTTTTCCCTAATATAGCTGCTGTATATATTAATATGCCAATTTAGTGCCCCCCCTCTCTTGTTTTACCCTGTTTCTGTAGTGCAGGACTGCAGGGGAGAGTCAGGGAGCCTTCCTCCAACGGAGCTGTGAGGAAAAAATGGCACTTGTGTGCTGAGGAGATAGGCTCCGCCCCCTTCTCGGCGGCCTTTCTCCCGCTTTTTTGTGGAAAACTGGCAGGGGTTAAATACATCCATATAGCCCAGGAGCTATATGTGATGTATTTTTAGCCATTTAAGGTATTTTCATTGCGTCCCAGGGCGCCCCCCCCCAGCGCCCTGCACCCTCAGTGACCGGAGTGTGAAGTGTGCTGAGAGCAATGGCGCACAGCTGCGGTGCTGTGCGCTACCTTATTGAAGACAGGACGTCTTCTGCCGCCGATTTTCCGGACCTCTTCACTCTTCTGGCTCTGTAAGGGGGCCGGCGGCGCGGCTCCGGGACCCATCCATGGCTGGGCCTGTGATCGTCCCTCTGGAGCTAATGTCCAATAGCCTAAGAAGCCCAATCCACTCTGCACGCAGGTGAGTTCGCTTCTTCTCCCCTTAGTCCCTCGATGCAGTGAGCCTGTTGCCAGCAGGTCTCACTGAAAATAAAAAAACCTATTTAAACTTTTACTCTAAGCAGCTCAGGAGAGCCACCTAGATTGCACCCTTCTCGTTCGGGCACAAAATCTTAACTGAGGCTTGGAGGAGGGTCATGGGAGGAGGAGCCAGTGCACACCAGCTAGTCCTAAAGCTTTTACTTTGTGCCCAGTCTCCTGCGGAGCCGCTATTCCCCATGGTCCTTTCGGAGTCCCCAGCATCCACTAGGACGTTAGAGAAATATGGATATGGGATACTCAACCTGTATATATATATATATATATATATATATATATATATATATATATATATATACATATATACACACACATACATACACACACATACATACACACACATACATACAAAATAAAAAGGGGATTCAGCATGTACTGCTGGACCGTTGTTGGCTGTCTAGGTTGAATTGAATAGTAAACCATATGGCTCGCATTCATCACTGACTAAAGTAGTGAGAACAATAAAGTACAAGAACAATAAGATGAAAAAGAACAGCTGTTGAGCATAGGCATCATGATATTCTAAAACAAAGAACACAAAGTGTGTGTTTGCAATGGTTTCACAGAGATAATGTTTTGAAGCCAAGAAAATCCACACACACAAAAATAAAATATTCTTTTCAACTCTAAGGATCCCCTTTACTGATTAAGATAAAGAGAACAAAGTAGATAAAATAAATGACATGAATGGCAAGTTTTCAAGATTGATATATACAGTATAGATGAATATCTACTAAACAGTTAACATTCAGCAGCCAAACAACTCACTGTATAAGATCTGCATGTAAATGCATGTAAATGCCACCTTAATAGAATAAAACCAAAATTGTCCATTATATTTTTAAAGTAATTAGGGGAATGCTCATAAACCCCTCTGCTGCTGCTAAGTCCTACTCACTACCTGCAGCATAGTGCACCAAATAAAATAAAAAATAAGAATTTACTTACCGATAATTCTATTTCTCGTAGTCCGTAGTGGATGCTGGGAACTCCGTAAGGACCATGGGGAATAGCGGCTCCGCAGGAGACTGGGCACAAAAGTAAAGCTTTAGGACTACCTGGTGTGCACTGGCTCCTCCCCCTATGACCCTCCTCCAAGCCTCAGTTAGGATACTGTGCCCGGACGAGCGTACACAATAAGGAAGGATTTATGAATCCCGGGTAAGACTCATACCAGCCATACCAATCACACCGTACAACCTGTGATCTGAACCCAGTTAACAGCATGATAACAGAGGAGCCTCTGGATAGATGGCTCACAACAACTATAACCCGATTTAGTTAACAATAACTATGTACAAGTATTGCAGACAATCCGCACTTGGGATGGGCGCCCAGCATCCACTACGGACTACGAGAAATAGAATTATCGGTAAGTAAATTCTTATTTTCTCTGACGTCCTAGTGGATGCTGGGAACTCCGTAAGGACCATGGGGATTATACCAAAGCTCCCAAACGGGCGGGAGAGTGCGGATGACTCTGCAGCACCGAATGAGAGAACTCCAGGTCCTCCTCAGCCAGGGTATCAAATTTGTAGAATTTTGCAAACGTGTTTGCCCCTGACCAAGTAGCTGCTCGGCAAAGTTGTAAAGCCGAGACCCCTCGGGCAGCCGCCCAAGATGAGCCCACCTTCCTTGTGGAATGGGCTTTTACAGATTTTGGCTGTGGCAGGCCTGCCACAGAATGTGCAAGCTGAATTGTATTACAAATCCAACGAGCAAAAGTCTGCTTAGAAGCAGGAGCACCCAACTTGTTGGGTGCATACAGGATAAACAGCGAGTCAGATTTTCTGACTCCAGCCGTCCTGGAAACATATTTTCAGGGCCCTGACTATGTCCAACAACTTGGAGTCCTCCAAGTCACTAGTAGCCGCAGGTACCACAATAGGTTGGTTCGATGAAACGCTGAAACCACCTAAGGGAGAAAATGAGGACGAGTCCTCAATTCCGCCCTGTCTGAATGGAAAATCAGATAAGGGCTTTTACAGGATAAAGCCGCCAATTCTGACACGCGCCTGGCCGAGGCCAGGGCCAACAGCATGACCACTTTCCATGTGAGATATTTTAACTCCACAGATTCAAGTGGTTCCAACCATTGTGACTTTAGGAACCCCAAAACTACATTGAGATCCCGAGGTGCCACTGGAGGCACAAAAAGGAGGCTGTATATGCAGTACCCCTTTTACAAACGTCTGAACTTCAGGAACTGAAGCTAGTTCTTTCTGGTAGAAAATTGACAGGGCCGAAATTTGAACCTTAATGGACCCCAATTTTAGGCCCATAGACACTCCTGTTTGCAGGAAATGCAGGAATCGACCTAGTTGAAATTCCTCCATCGGGGCCTTACTGGCCTCGCACCACGCAACATATTTTCGCCAAATGCGGTGATAATGCTTTGTGGTTACATCCTTCCTGGCTTTGATCAGGGTAGGGATGACTTCATCCGGAATGCCTTTTTCCTTCAGGATCCGGCGTTCAACCGCCCTGCCGTCAAACGCAGCCGCGGTAAATCTTGGAATAGACAGGGTCCTTGATGGAGCAGGTCCCTTCTTAGAGGTAGAGGCCACGGGTCCTCCGTGAGCATCTCTTGAAGTTCCGGGTACCAAGTCCTTCTTGGCCAATCCGGAGCCACGAGTATAGTTCTTACTCCCCCTCGTCTTATAATTCTCAGTACTTTTGGTAAGAGAGGAAGAGGAGGGAACACATACACTGACTGGTACACCCACGATGTTACCAGAGCGTCCACAGCTATTGCCTGCGGGTCCCTTGACCTAGCGCAATACCTGTCCAATTTTTTTGTTTAGGCGGGACGCCATCATGTCCACCTTTGGTTTTTCCCCAACGGTTTACAATCATGTGGAAGACTTCTGCTGAGGAAGTCTGTTTCCCAGTTGTCCACTCCCGGAATGAACACTGCTGACAATGCTATCACATGATTTTCCGCCCAGCGAAAAATCCTTGCAGCTTCAGCCATTGCCCTCCTGCTTCCTGTGCCGCCCTGTCTGTCTACGCGGGCGACTGCCGTGATGTTGTCCGACTGGATCAGCACCGGCTGACCTTAAAGCAGAGGTCTTGCTTGGCTTAGGGCATTGTAAATGGCCCTTAGCTCCAAGATATTTATGTGAAGTGATGTCTCCAGGCTTGACCACAAGCCCTGGAAATTCCTTCCCTGTGTGACTGCTCCCCAGCCTCGCAGGCTGGCATCCGTGGTCACCAGGACCCAATCCTGAATGCCGAATCTGCACCCTCTAGAAGATGAGCACTCTGCAACCACCACAGGAGAGACACCCTTGTCTTTGGTGACAGGGTTATCAGCTGATGCATCTGAAGATGCGATCCGGACCATTTTTCCAGCAGGTCCCACTGGAAAGTTCTTGTGTGGAATCTGCCGAATGGAATTGCTTCGTAGGAAGCCACCATTTTTCCCAGGACCCTTGTGCACTGATGCACTGACACTTGGCCTGGTTTTAGGAGGTTTCCGACTAGTTCGGATAACTCCCTGGCTTTCTCCTCCTGGAGAAACGCCTTTTTCTGGACTGTGTCCAGGATCATCCTTAGGAATAGAAGACGTGTCGTCGGGATCAGCTGCGATTTTGGAATATTAAGAATCCAACCGTGCTGCCGCAACACTACTTGAGATAGTGCTACCCCGACTACCAACTGTTCCCTGGATCTTGCCCTTATCCGGAGATCGTCCAAGTAAGGGATAATTAAGACTCCCTTCCTTCGAAGGAGTATCATCATTTCGGCCATTACTTTGGTAAAGACCCGGGGTGCCGTGGACAAACCAAACGGCAGCGTCTGAAACGGATAGTGACAGTTCTGTACCACAAACCTGAGGTACCCTTGGTGAGAAGGGTAAATTGGGACATGGAGATAAGCATCCTTGATGTCCAGAGACACCATATAATCCCCTTCTTCCAGGTTTGCAATCACCGCTCTGAGTGACTCCATCTTGAATCTTAACCTTTGTATGTAAGTGTTCAAGGATTTCAGATTTAAATTAGGTCTCACCGAGCCGTCCGGCTTCGGTACCACAAACAGCGTGGAATAATACCCCTTTCCCTGTTGTAGGAGGGGTACCTTGATTATCACCTGCTGGGAATACAGCTTGTGAATGGCTTCCCATACCGCCTCCCTGTCGGAGGGAGACGTCGGTAAAGCAGACTTTAGGAAACGGCGAAGGGGAGACGTCTCGAATTCCAATTTGTACCCCTGAGATACCACCTGAAGGATCCAGGGGTCCACCTGTGAGTGAGCCCACTGCACGCTGACATTTTTGAGACGGGCCCCCACCGTGCCTGAGTCCGCTTGTAAAGCCCCAGCGTCATGCTGAGGACTTGGCAGAAAACGGGAGAGGGCTTCTGTTCCTGGGAACTGGCTGTTTGCTGCAGCCTTTTTCCTCTCCCTCTGCCACGGGGCAGAAATGAGGAGCCTTTTGCCCTTATGGGGCCCAAAGGACTGCGCCTGATAATACGGCGTCTTCTTATGTTGAGAGGCTACCTGGGGTAAAAATGTGGATTTCCCAGCCGTTGCCGTGGCCACCAGGTCTGTTAGACCTACCCCAAATAACTCCTCCCTTTTATAAGGCGATACTTCCATATGTCTTTTGAAATCAGCATCACCTGACCACTGTCTTGTCCATAACCCTCTTCTGGCAGAAATGGACAGCGCACTTACTCTTGATGCCAGTCGGCAAATATCCCTCTCTGCATCACGCATATATAGAAATGCATCTTTTAAATGCTCTATAGTCAGTAATATACTGTCCCTATCTAGGGTATCAATATTGTCAGTCAGGGAATCCGACCAAGCCACCCCAGCACTGCACATCCAGGCTGAGGCGATTGCTAGTCGCAGTATCACACCCGTGTATATACATTTTACTGCTTTCTGTCAGCAGGTTCCTTAAGGGCGGCCGTATCCGGGGACGGTAGTGCCACCTGTTTAGACAAGCGTGTGAGCGCTTTATTCACCCTAGGGGGTGTTTCCCAACGTGCCCTATCCTCTGGCGGGAAGGGGTATGATGCTAATAACTTTTTAGGAATTAACAGTTTTTATCGGGGGAAACCCACGCATCATCACACACTTCATTTAATTCCTCAGATGCAGGAAAAACTACAGGCAGTTTTTTCTCACCCAACATAATACCCTTTTTAGTGGTACTGGTATTCTCAGAAATGTGTAAAAACATTTTCCATAGCCTCAATCATGTAACGTGTGGCCCTACTGGAAGTCACATTCGTCTCTTAATCGTCGACACTGGAGTCAGTATCCGTGTCTGTATCTGCCATCTGCGGTAACGGGCGTTTTAGAGCCCTTGATGGATTTTGAGACCCCTGGACAGGCACAGGCTGAGTCGCCGGCTGTCTCATGTCATCAACCTTTTGTAAAGAGCTGACACTGTCACATATTCCTTCCATAAGCTCATCCACTCAGGTGTCGACTCCCTAGGGGGTGACATCTCTGTTACAGGCAATTTCTCCGCCTCCACATCATTTTCCTCCTCATACATGTCGACACAACGTACCGACACACAGCACACACACAGGGAATGCTCTGACAGAGGACAGGACCCCACTAGCCCTTTGGGGAGACAGAGGGAGAGTATGCCAGCACACACCAGAGCGCTATATATATATATATATATATATATATATATATATATATATACAGGGATAACCTTATATAAGTGTTTTTCCCCTTATAGCTGCTGTATTGTTATACTGCGCCTAATTAGTGCCCCCCTCTCTTTTTTAACCCCTTTCTGTAGTGTAGTAACTGCAGGGGAGAGCCAGGGAGCTTCCCTCCAACGGAGCTGTGAGAGAAAATGGCGCCAGTGTGCTGAGGAGATAGGCTCCGCCCCCTTCTCGGCAGCCTTTTCTCCCATTTTTCTGTGGAATCTGGCAGGGGTTAAAATTCATCCATATAGACCTGGGGGCTATATGTGATGTATTTTCGCCAGCCAAGGTGTTTTTATTGCTGCTCAGGGCGCCCCCCCCTAGCGCCCTGCACCCTCAGTGACCGAAGTGTGAAGTGTGCTGAGGAGCAATGGCGCACAGCTGCAGTGCTGTGCGCTACCTTGGTGAAGACAGGATGTCTTCTGCCGCCGATTTTCCAGACCTCTTCTTGCTTCTGGCTCTGTAAGGGGGCCGGCGGCGCGGCTCTGGGACCGGACTCCGAGGCTGGGCCTGTGTTCGGTCCCTCTGGAGCTAATGGTGTCCAGTAGCCTAAGAAGCCCAATCCACTCTGCACGCAGGTGAGTTCGCTTCTTCTCCCCTTAGTCCCTCGATGCAGTGAGCCTGTTGCCAGCAGGTCTCACTGAAAATAAAAAACCTAAAACTAAACTTTCACTAAGAAGCTCAGGAGAGCCCCTAGTGTGCACCCTTCTCGGCCGGGCACAAAAATCTAACTGAGGCTTGGAGGAGGGTCATAGGGGGAGGAGCCAGTGCACACCAGGTAGTCCTAAAGCTTTACTTTTGTGCCCAGTCTCCTGCGGAGCCGCTATTCCCCATGGTCCTTACGGAGTTCCCAGCATCCACTAGGACGTCAGAGAAAAATACAAAATCGCCTCATCTGGTGGCCCATAAAATTACATTACTTAAGACCTATGGTAGGATTAAGCTCTCGGATCTCCCTCTATCAATCTGCACGTATTATAGCACAACCTAAAAATTAGTCTCTGCCATCTGGTCAAACACCTTGAAAATGCTACCCTGGTGGGATTTCCTACTGTAGACTTGCTCTGGTTTCTGAGCGCATTTTGCCCACTACTTAAGCATGGTCTTTTAACTATCACAGATGCTCTTAAAAGTATGAGACAGCCGTGGTCTTGCACAATCTAATTGGGGACATCCTTCCAGAAACCTATTCCTCTGGGAGCTAGGGTATACAATACCTTACCTGCATCTAGATACATGGATTTCAATACGTTGGGTTACCTCCAGGACCCCCTTAAAGGTTATGTCCTGTTATTCTTCCCCCATCTGCAGTTGAAATATGGCCTCCCTGCTCCCACTCAGTGTCTTCCAAGTGCCTATTGGTGAGCGCAGGACTGCCCGATCCTCTCAAGTTAATCTTTATTTTTGGTGCCAGTATATTAAGACCGTACCCTTTGATAAATCTGTGACCCAACAGCATTGGGAATCAAATCTGCATTGTACTTTAACTCCACTGCAATGGGAGAGCATATATACTAATTCTTTCCATATATCATTTATCATACTAAAAAGCATTTTAAATGACTTTGCCGGCTCTGGCTTATACCAGTTACGCTTCATAAAAGATGGTTATCATGCTTGTTGGAGTCAATGTTCAGCAGAAAGTACATGCTTGCATGTTTTCTGAGACTGTACTCTTCGCCAGTTTTGGCCTGAGATTTTTGATTTATTGCTGAAAGGAATTAAGGTTTCTGTTAACCATTACCTGGCCATCGCTCTCCGAAATTGGTGTCCCCCCCCCTCTATTTCCAATTCTGAATGCTATTTGACAGGTTCATTTTTGCGAGTGGCTAGAACCGCACTAGCTCAATTATGAAAATCCACTACTCCCGCCACTCTAGCTTAAGTAATTGCTAAAATCCAGTATAAACTTTGAAATTATATTTTTTGTTAAATTCCTCAATAAAAATAAATGATGCAAGCAAAAAAAACAAAAAACAAAACACACACTTCACCAGTGAGGAGTCGCAGACAGCCATCAGGTGGCCTTAAAGTAGTAGTAATAATAATAAATAATTATAACAATAATAATCAAATCAATCCAGGAGGGTGGTGGACTTTAAGGGGAATATTCAATTAGGGTCAAAAACTGCCGTCTATCGAAAAGACGGCAGTTTTCGACTTTTTAAGGTTGAATAGTGATTCGACCTATTCAATCCCATCAGTTTTTATTCGACAAGTCGTGGAATTCGACTTGTCGAATAGTACATGAATCGGCGGTATAGCTGCTGATTCATGTACGTTTGAGTGAAACGAGGCCAAATTCGACAGGATTTGGCCCCGTTTCCAACCATCTCAGTCCAACATATAAAAATGTCGGACTGAGATGTGGGACCCAGAGGAGGAGGGGGGAGCCGCTGGAAGACGGGGGACAGCCGCGGGCATACAGGGGAGAGAAGCGCTACAGCACTGCGCTGCAGCAGGATGTCTCAGAGCCGCGCCGCTCACGGCAGCGTCCTCCCGGCTCCAGCAAGTGAGGACACGCTTGCTGGAGCCGGGTGGACACTTCAGTAAGGTCTGGTGGCTGTGAGACAAACTCCTGCAGCACTACTGTAGCGCTGCTCTCCGTCTGCCCGCGGCTGTCCCTGCTGGTCTCCCCGCGGCTCCCCCCCCCCCCTCCCTCTCCTCCTCTGGGTCCCTCATCTCAACTCGACTTTTTAAAAGTCGAATTGAGAGGAGATTGAATAGGGGTTGTCGTATCCATTCCGACAAATGCATGTCGGAATGGATCCGACCCTAATTGAATATACCCCTATGTTCCAATACCTTACTTGCCTAAAGATGAAGGGCACCTTTGTTTGAAATATCACCAGACTTTAAAACCGTCTAAATGGCAGAAATAAAAATACATGCAGTTTTCCACTTTTTATATATGAAGGAGAGATATCCAGTAGATTTGCATGCTTAGGCTGGTATATCAGACCAAGTTGTAAGAAGAAAAAAATACGCATATGTGCTTAATTATTTGAATTTTTTTTAATCTTTCTATAAGCAAATGATATCGCCTTTGAAAATAAATTGACAAAACAGGTATCTGTAACTTAAGGGTACCTAAACAATGTCCAAGCCTAACCCGGTCTGAAAATAAATAAAAAATCCCTCAGCAAGGAAAATAACCTGAAACTTTTGCTTTACTACACAATGCAATAGTCGTCTGCAGAAATGCTCTTCCTGGTTATCATAGTCTGAATGACTTTGGGGCGTATGCAATTCGTTCAGATTACATTTCGGAGCTAATGAATTCACCCCACTCATTCATTTAGGGCCGTTTTGAAGGCATTTTCACCAACGCCTTTTCACCTTTTATTAAGTGAAAAGAAATTGGCGAAAAATGCCTCGAAATTGGCGAAAATGGCACGCATTTTCGACGGAAAACAAGTGGATTCACGTGTTTTCCGCAGACACATTTAAAATATAGCATAGGGCGAATCTCCATTCGCCCTAAAAACAGCGAAAAAGCTCAGTTTTTACACCTAGGCGAAAAAACTGAGCTAATTGCATACTCCCCGACATCTGAAAACATCTCAATACAGTCTAAAGGCCAGTACCCACGGGCCGATGCAGGAGAGATGTGGCTGAGCGAACCGCTCAGCACACATCTCTCCTGCCGCTCAGCACAGCGCGATCTGTGCTGAGCGTGCGGGGGGAGACGGGGGGCCGCTCACTTCACCCAGCGGGTGAAGTGAGCGACCCGCTAGATTGGCCTGCATGCAGGCCAATCTAGCAGCAGCGATAGCGATGTGCAGGGCCGCGCATCGCTATCGCTGAGGGGGCTACACACGGAGCGATCATGCTGATATTCTAAGCAATCTAGTCAGATTGCTTAGAATATCGCTCTGTGAGTACCCCCCTTAAGATTCAAGAGTCATGCCATCAAATTTAACCAATGGATGCTCAGATTTATACAAAAAAATATCGTTCCTTGGTACAAGAGTTCTTGAAGTGGAAGCCTGAGTGCTACAACTACTGCCACCATTAGACTTATTGCCATATTTAGTACCTTAGTATGTTTAGTGCCAACCTTACTGTGATAAAGACAGCAGATATTGCTGGCACATGAATCACTGCCAAAGACAATGGGGTATATGCAATTGCGGTCGAATTGCTGCAAATGTCGAAAAACGGGGCATTTTCGACACACAAAAAAAATTTGACAATGCAATACAGTACTTTGACAAAAAACGGACGTTTCAGATTCGACTTTTTGAAATTCGACAGTTGTTAAATTCGACATGTCTGCAATGGTAAAAAAGCGGCTTTTCGACAAAAGTATATTCAATTGAAGAATGTCGATTCGACAACAGTGCTTTTCGACAGTCATTTCGTCAATTTGAGTCCGCCTCATTTTGCTGGCGGAATCTAATAAAAAAATGTAAAAACATGTTTTTTTGTGTGTTTTTTTTGTTGCTAATAGCATATCTATTTATATTAGAAGGGATTATCTACTTGGTTTGTCTATTAGGAGCCACAAGTATTATTTATATATTTTTTAAAAGAATATATATTTATTTATTTTTTACTTACTAAAATAATATGGAGATATCCGAGCATGTTTTTTAGTGGGAAGGGGTGGGAATGGGTTAAAAATCACGAAAAAAAATGCATGGGGTCCCCCCTCCTAAGCATAACCAGCCTCGGGCTCTTTGAGCCGGTCCTGGTTGTAAAAATACGGGGGGAAAAATTGACAGGGGATCCCCCGTATTTTTACAACCAGCACCGGGCTCTGCGTCCAGTCCTGGTGCAAAAAATACGGGGGACAAAAGACGTAGGGATCCCCCGTATTTTTAACACCAGCACCGGGCTCCACTAGCTGGAGAGATAATGCCACAGCCGGGGTACACTTTTATCGGTCCCTGCGGCCCTGGCATTAAAACACGAACTAGTCACCCCTGGCCGGGGTACCCTGGAGGAGTGGGGACCCCTTAAATCAAGGGGTCCCCCCTCTCCAGCCACCCAAGGGCCAGGGGTGAAGCCCGAGGCTGTGTCCCCCCCCCCCCCCCATCCAAGGGCTGCGGATGGGGGGCTGATAGCCTTGTTTAAAAAAAAAAAAAAAAAAAAAGTTTTGCTTTTTTGTAGCAGAACTACAAGTCCCAGCAAGCCTCCCCCGCAAGCTGGTACTTAGAGAACCACAAGTACCAGCATGCGGGGGGGAAACGGGCCCGCTGGTACCTGTAGTTCTACTACAAAAAAATACCCAAATAAAAACAGTACACGCACACCGTGAAAGTAAAACTTTATTACATACATGCACACCAACATACACACACACTTACCTATGTTCACACGAGGTTCGGTCCACTTCTCCAAGTAGAATCCACGGTGTACCTGAAAATAAAATTATACTCACCAAAATCCAATGTAGCTCCATCCTCTTCTTTTTTGTAATCCACGTACTTGGCAAAAAAAGAAAACGCATTTACCCGGACCACGCACTGAAAGGGGTCCCATGTTTACACATGGGACCCCTTTCCCCGAATGCAGAGACCACACGTGACTCCTGTCACAGAGGATCCCTTCAGCCAATCAGGGAGCGCCACGTCATGGCACTGTGCGCGTCAGCTGTCAGACGCGAATAGCATATGCCGCTCCATTATCTTCAATGATGGGAACTTTCTGGTCAGCGGTGAGGTTACTCGCGGACGTGGCACTCCCTGAGCACGGTGTGCGTGTACTGTTTTTATTTGGGTATTTTTTTGCAGTAGAACTACAGGTACCAGCGGGCCCGTTTCCCCCCCGCATGCTGGTACTTCTGATTCTCCAAGTACCAGCTTGCGGGGGAGGCTTGCTGGAACTTGTAGTTCTGCTACAAAAAACAATACTCTTTTATTTGACACAAGGCTATCAGCCCCCTATCCGCAGCCCTTGGATGGGGGGGGGGGCAGCCTCGGGCTTCACCCCTAGCCCTTGGGTGGCTGGAGGGGGGGACCCCTTGATTTAGGGGGTCCCCACTCCTCCAGGGTACCCCGGCCAGGGGTGACTAGTTAGTGATTTAATGCCAGGGCCGCAGGGACCGATATAAAAGTGTCCCCCGGCTGTGGCATTATCTCTCCAGCTAGTGGAGCCCAGTGCTGGTGTTAAAAATACAGGGGACCCCTACGCTTTCTATCCCCCGTATTTTTTTGCACCAGGACCGGACGCAGAGCCCGGTGCTGGTTGTAAAAATACGGGGGATCCCATGTCAATTTTTTCCCCGTATTTTTACAACCAGGACCGGTTTAAAGAGCCCGAGGCTGGTTATGCTTAGGAGGGGGGACCCCACGCAATTTTTTTCTGGGTTTTTTAAACACTTTTGTGCCATCCAAAAAGTCGAATCCAGGACGCACATATCCGTCAATTGGTCTGTTTTTCGACAGCGGGACTGTCGAATCCGTTTTTTATTGAATATGTCAAATTCGGGTCCCGGCGGCAGGGTGTCTGACTGTTGAACTGTGTCGAATTAAAAACGGTCGAATTCCAGCCAGAATTTTACAGCAATTGCATATACCCCATAATCTCAAAAGATTATCTTCTCACCAGAGAACTTTGTCCCTCCCCGGTAATTTACATATGCTACTGCATGTCAAAATGGATTTTGATGAGGTTTTCTGAATAAGTGACTGACTTTCTTTTGTGTTAGAACTGCTCTTTTCTTGGGGTGTTGTTACTTTTCTGCCACAAACAAGCAACATCAGTGTACCACTTTGCTCGCCATGGGCAAGGAGCCTCGCTCTACCACAACTGTGCTCGGCACAGGTTACTATTCTCAATCGTAGTCCACATGGATGGTAACATCTAAAAAAGTTGGGGAAAACACAGAAAAAAAACACACCTTGAGTCGACATGTGTGTCGACCATTGCCATGTCAACCTTTGTGTCTACCTTTTACATGTTGACCTTTTGACCCTCTCGACCTAATGCATGTCGACCATTAGTGGCCGACCTATTGACTGTACATCTATAGACAGGATACCTAGAATATCTGCCTCTAGCCCTGGAGACTGACATCAGTGATGATTACCAACCAATACTGGAAACTCCTGATTTTGTCAAGTTTTCTGCTATAGTTTACCACCTGAGAGATCTTCCTGTCTCTGGTGAAAGATTGATGAACGGTGCTGATAATCTACAAGCTCACAATCAAAATGAGACCAACTTTATGGGGGTCAATTCAACTAGGATTCTGAGTCTGTAAAACAGTTTGTTCATGTAACTTGCATACAGTGCATCCAGAAAGTATTCACAGCGCTTCACTTTTTCCACATTTTGTTATGTTATAGCCTTGTTCCAAAATGGAATAAATAAATAAAAAATTGCCCTCAAAATTCTACACACAATACCCCATAATGACAACGTGAAAAAGATTGTTTTTTTTACAAATGTATTAAAAATAAAAAACTAAGAAATCACATGTACATAAGTATTCACAGCCTTTGCCATGAAGCTCAAAATTGTGCTCAGGTGCATCCTGTTTCCACTGATCATCCTTGAGATGTTCCTACAGCTTAATTGGAGTTTATCTGTGGTAAATTCAGTTGATTGGACATGATTTGGAAAGGGACATACCTGTCTATCTAAGGTCCCACACTTGACAGTGCATGTCTGAGCACAAAGAAAGCATTAAGTCAAAGGAATTGTCTGTAGACCACCGAGACAGGATTGTCTCAAGGAACAAATCTGGGGAAGGGTACAGAAAAATATCTGCTGCTTTGAAGGTCCCAATGAGCACAGTGGCCTCCATCATCCTTAAATGGAAGAAGTTCGGAACCACCAGGGCCCTTCCTAGAGCTGGCCGGCAATCTAACCTGAGCGATCGGGGAAGGGGGGCCTTAGTCAGGGAGGTGACCAAGAACCCGATAGTCAGTCTGTCAAAGCTACAGCATTCATCTGTGGAGAGAGAACCTTCCGGAAGGACAACCATCTCTGCAGCAATCCACCAATCAGGCCTGTATGGTAGAGTGGCCAGACAGAAGCCACTCATTTGTAAAAAGCACATGGCAGCATGCATGGAGTTTGCTAAAATGCACCTGAAGGATTCTCAGACCATGAGAAACAAAATTCTCTGGTCTGATGAGACAAAGAATGAACTCTTTGGCATGAATGCCAGGCACCACGTTTGGAGAAAAGCAGGCACCGCTCATCACCAGGACAATACCATCCCTACAGTCAAGAATGGTGATGGCCGCATCATGCTGTGGGGATGTTTTTCAGCGGCAGGAACTGGGAGACTTGTCAGGATAGAGGGAAAGATGAATACAGCAATATACAGACACATCCTGGATGGAAACCTGCTCCAGAGCACACAACTTCAGACTGGGGTTAAGGTTCATCTTTCAGCAGGACAACGACCCTAAGCACACAGCCAAGATATCAAAGGAGTGGCTTCAGGAGAACTCTGTTAATGTCCTTCAGTTGCCCAGCCAGGGTCCAGACTTGAATCTGATTGAACATCTCTGGAGATCCGAAAACGGCTGTGCACAAACGCTTCCCATCCAACCTGATGGAGCTTGAGAGGTGCTGCAAAAAGGAATGGGCCAAACTGCCCAAACATAGGTGTGCCAAGCTTGTGGCATCATATTAAAAAAGACTTGAGGCTGCAATTGCTGCCAAAGGTGCATCAACAAAGTATTCAGCAAAGCCTGTGAATACATATGTACATGTGATTTCTTAGTTTATTTTTAAAAAATGTACACATCTCAAAAAATACTTTTTTCACATTGTCATTATGATGTATAATGTGTAGAATTTTGCAGGGAAAAATGAATTTATTCCATTTTGGAGTAAGGCTGTAACATAACAAAATATGGAAAAAGTGAAGCACTGTGAATACTTTCCAGATGCACTGTATGTGCATACTAGCAAACATGAATGCACAGACCCGAGAAATACAAGAACCAATTAGAAATGACAATTTGCGGTACGTGCGTCAAGGTTGCATGAGTCTTTTACAAAAAAAAAGCATACTGGCAAAAGTGCATGAAAAAGTGGCCAAACCATCCTAGACTCCAACAAAGTGACAAATGAGATAGCAGGACAATGCAGAAGCAGTTTGTGGCCATAAGAAAAAGTACTAGAGGTTAATACAGGTTGATTCTCCCATATCCAAAAAAAGCAAATTATACTTACCGATAATTTCATTTCTCCGAGATACTTCATGGCAGCCCTTACTCTTGGGGATTGTATCCCATTCCTAACTTTAGACAGGGAATTTTTTACTCACTTAGGGACCACCCACTTTGGGTATATATAGCCCTGCTCCTCCACTAGTCTTTTGAGTGTCTCCTGCGACCAGGCTATATTAAGACTTTACCAAGGGAGGGTATATTGTAGGCTGCCATGAAGTATCTCGGAGAAATGAAATTATCGGTAAGTATAATTTGCTTTTTTCTCCTACACTACTTCATGGCAGCCCTTACTCTTGGGATATACCAACGCTCAATATAGAGCACAACACAACTCAATATAGAACACAAGAGACGTTGTCTTAATGCTGAAAAGCATAACTCGTTTAATTCAATGCCCCCTTAAAGATACGTTTTCCAAAGTGGGCGTCTACAACATCTACCACATAATGGCTAGAGAATGTATGTATGGAAGACCATGTAGCTGCTGCACATATATCTTTCGCCGAGGGACGTGCCTTCCTAGCCCAAGAAGCTGCCAAAGCCCTGGTAGAGTGTGCCTTTAGCTCCTCCAGAACCTCACGACCATTCTGCTTGTAAATAAAACGTCAGGAGTTCCGTAATCCATCTGAAAATGGTTTGTTTCGTAGGTTTCTCGCCCTTTCTTGCTCCTGAATACAAAATAGGTGCTTTGTTTTACGAAACTCCTCAACTCTCTCCAAGTAGACTGAGATTGCTCTTATTAGATCCAAAATATGCATTCTCTCCTCCTCATTCTGCGGATGCGTGTAGAATGATAGTAACACAATGTCCTGATTCAAAATGGAAATCTGACACCACTTTAGGCAGATAATCTGGATTAGCTCTTAGAACAAGTCTATCCGGAAAGAAATTGAGATAGGGCTCCTCGGACCAGAGCCTGTAGCTCTCCAACTCTTCTGGCTGAGGTGATGGCTACCAAAAACACTACTCTCCAAGTTAGAAATTTCATTGAGACGTCCTGTAACGGTTCAAACGGGGACAACATTAATGAATTCAAAACTAAATTTAAATCACATGGAGCGAGAACCGACCTAATCAGAGGTCTTATCCTTTTAATTGCCTGACAGAACTTCTTCACTAGGCCCTCGTCGGACAATCTTCGCTCCAACAGGACACTCAGAGCTGCTATCTGGACCTTGATAGTGGACACTGCCAGCCCCTTTTCAAAGCCATCAAACAAGAATTGTAAGACCTGAGACGTCCCTGCCTTCTGCGGGCTAAATCTTGAGCCGGACCAAGAAATTAAAGTCTTCCAGACTCTATAATAGACCTTAAAGGACACTTTTTTCTCAACTGAATCAGCAAACTCACGATTTGTTCAGATAAACCTTTGTTTTTCAATAATTGCCATCCAATTTCCATGCCGTCAAATGAAGTTGCTGTAGATTTTGGGTGCAGCAATGGACCCTGACGTCACAGATCCGTTACTAGCGGCAACGTCCAAGGTTCTCCTACTGCCATCCTCAGTACTGAGGGAAACTACACTCTCTTCGGCCAATATGGGAGAACCATTATGATCTGCGCCCTTTCTTCCCTGATCTTTCTTAGAATACGTGCGATCATTGGAAACGGAGGGAAACATATGCAAGCTTTAATCTCCACGGGAGAGAAAAGACATCCACTCCGCCTGATCCTGGGAGACGATATCGGGAGAAGAACAGAGGAACTTTCGCATTGATGTGCGTGGCCATTAGATCTACCTGAGGCTGGCCGAATTTCTGTACAATCTGCCTGAACACTGTCATTCAATTCCCATTGTCCTGGTAGCACCTCTTGTCTGCTGAGGAAATCCGCCACAGAATTGTTTACTCCTGGAACATGTAGCGCTGACAGGGACTCGAAATGACCCTCTGCCCAACGTAGTATGTTTGACACCTCTTCCATTAATACCTTGCCGATTGAGATAGGCTACCACTGCTACATTGTCTGAAAATATCCTGAGATGTCTCCTCTGAAATTGCTCCTGGAAATACTTCATCGCTTTCCACACGGCTCTCATTTCTCTGTGGTTTGAATTCAGTCTTTCTTCTTCCCGGTTCCACCTGCCTTGGCAGTTCTGCTGCAACAAGTGTGCCCCCCATCCGACTGCACTTGCATCTGTCATTAGAATAAGATAGTGACGATCTGACAAAGCAGTCTTTCTGTCGACCAGTTCAGTCTCCATCCACCAGTCTAGGGAGCGCTTGCTTTTTGACATAACTTTATGCGATAATTCAGGGAATAACGTCTCCGACAGTAGCTTAGGATATCTAGCTGAAGATCCCTCATTCGCCATCTCGCCCAAGGGACCACGTCTATGGTGGAGGCCATCATCCCCAAAAGACGCATCCCCTGGCGCAGTGTCACGCTGTTGCACTCTTTTAGCAGAGAAGCCAGATCCCGAATTTTTGAGCACCTTTCTTCCGAAATACCTATCGTATAACTGATAGCATCCACCTGTACTCCGAGAAACTGGATCTTTTGCCTTGGTTCTAGCTGGCTTTTTTTTTTTTTTTCCCCAGTTTATTAACCAGCCATGCTCTTGTAGGATCTGCAGCGTCACCTCCAATGCTTCCTTTACCTTCCGAACTGACTCTCCACATACTAGTAGGTCGTCCAGATATGACCAGATCGCTATTCCTCATCCTCTTATCACGGTCACCAGTGCCGACAGGACCTTGGTAAATATCCCTGGATACGTCTTCAGACCGCAAGGGAGGCACGTAAACTGAAAATGTTTGCCCATGACGCAGAACCTCAGGTACTTTCTGTGCCGCCTGCTTACTGGTACATGAAAAAAAGCATCCTTTAGGTCTATGGATGCTAAAAAAAAAAATCCTCTTTCCTTACACCCGACAGAATGGATTTCATCGTCTCCATACGAAACTTTATTGTTTTTATATATTTGTTAAATTGTCTGCGATCTAGTATAGTCCTGAAGTCTCCAGACGCTTTTTTTATCAGGAATATTCTGGAATAGAACCCGCTCTTTCTTTCTGAAGGCGGGACAGTCTCTACTGCTTTTGCCCCGATTAGTTTTTCTAAACTGTCCTCCGGGGCTCTTAATTCCAGACTCACAGTTGGTCTTTCCGAGATTACGAATTTGTCATTTCTTGGGACCTCGGAGAACCCTATCCGGTATCCCTGAGATATCACGTCCAGTACCCACGTATCCAGAATTGAACTCTGCCACTGACTGACAAACTTCTGGAGTCTGGCTCCTACTGGAAAGGATACTGGGACCCTGCAATAGTCATTGTCTTCGTCCACCTTTCCTGTAAGCCTGACAAAAGGGCTGCCTATTCATCCCCGAGGAATATCTTCCCGTATAAGGTCGTCCTGGCCTATAACTTCTTGCCTTCTTAACTGCTGTCTGGAGGAAGGAAATGGAAATCTATTTCTTCTGTCTTGAGGTAACCTTGCTGATTTACCTCCTTACATCTTTTGTATAATGGCCTCTAGTTTATTGCCAAATAATAGAGAACCCTCATACGGTAAGGGCACCAGTCGGTTTTTGGAATGCATACCTGCTGACCACGACCGAAGCCACAGGGCCTTTCTGGCCAATACACCTGCCGCCATGGACTTTGCTGCAAAATCTAGCATATCCAAAGAGGCTTCGCACAAATACTCTATGCCTTTAAGCATGAAACCTAGACTTCTTTGCAAATATTGTCTTGAGATCTTTTCCCCCACATCTGTGGACAACACTGATCCCCAAACTCTCAATGCTCTGGAAACAGACGCAACAGCCACACCAGACTTTAAAGACCCCACTGAGGACATGTGTAATTTCTTTATTACACTCTCCTCCTCTGACTCCGTACTAGAAGCCTGATAATCAACATAATTGCAATCACCAGAGGCTGATTCATCCTGAGAATCAATACTAGCCAGGGATCTAGATCTTTTATTTCCCTGCAAATCAGCCAGCTGTTCCTTAGTAACAAAGGATCTCTTCATCCAGTCCTTTAACACCTGTATCTGTCTGGATTGATTAGCCTGCTGAATATCACTCTGTGTACAGTCCTCACAGAACTTCACCTTCTCAGTAGAGGAAAAAATTTTATCACAGGCTGCACACTGCCTATTTTTACACAGTCTCTTCTTAGGCGGAGACTCACTACAAAATCACACCAAAAAATACTATTGAAAAAACCTACACTAACCAAGCTTTCCAGATAAAAAATGTAAAACATAAAAAACAAAACTGAAAATCTAAAAAAAACATGCCCTCTATGAGGACTTACCTCTTTTGGACACGGACAGGCTTTTGGGGGGAAGGCTCTCTTTCCATCCTGCTGGTAAGCACATATATCCTGCCCAGCTCATAGGAGTCTCATCACTCCTGGTGTGCAGCGCCATTTATTTTAAAACAAAACCATAGAGACAGAGGCGCTGAGCAGACCATCCCACAGCCTAACCAGGACGGCCGCTCCAGCACTTCCGCCCGCCAGCCGCCGCACGCTGCCTCTCCTTACAGCGCTTCCGCCCGCCAGCCGTACATCCCCTTCACTGCGCTGCCCTTCCGGCCACCGCTACTTCCGGGTCCGCCGGAGACATGGGGCGCTGTGCGAGCGGAGGAAACCTGCACCCGGGGAGACGGCTCTAGGCAGCGGTTCGGGAGGGAGAGGGACCAGCAGCATTACAGAGCGGGCGGACACCTTTAGCTGACAGCGGGGACTTACGTGACTGCCCCAAGCACACACAGCCTTCCCCAGGGAGCCACCCTCTTCCAGTACGGCTGCAATGAGGCGTATTACTGGGAAAGAGGTAAATCCTGTAGCAAAAAACACCATTACCCTGTCAAGCTAGGAGAGAGGAAAAAGACTAGTGGAGGAAGGGGAGGAGCAGGGCTATATACCCAAAGTGGGTGGTCCCTAAGTGAGTAAAAAATTCACTGTCTAAAGTTAGGAATGGGATACAATCCCCAAGAAAAAGGGCTGCCATGAAGTAGTGTAGGAGAAATACTGAATTTTCAGAGGGCTACTGAGATAGTGAAACCTTTGCTTTCTGATGGTTCAATATACACAAATAGGATTTTAATACCTACCGGTAAATCCTTTTCTCTTAGTCCGTAGAGGATGCTGGGGTCACCATTAGAACCATGGGGTATAGACGGAATCCGCAGGAGACATGGGCAAGACTTTGAATGGGTGTGAACTGGCTTCTCCCTCTATGCCCCTCCTCCAGACTCCAGTTATAGGAACTGTGCCCAGGGAGACTGACATTTCGAGAAAAGGATTTATTGTTAAACTAAGTTGAGATTCACACCTGAAGCATACGGTACAACATGGCATTCAACGGAACACATGTCAATGGACAAGAACAATTTCAGCAACATGCTGACAAGAAAGGTAACACAACAAGTGTGAAACCACAACTTATAACTGCAGATACAGTACGCACTGGGACGGGCGCCCAGCATCCTCTACGGACTAAGAGAAAAGGATTTACCGGTAGGTATTAAAATCCTATTTTCTCATACATCCTAGAGGATGCTGGGGTCACCATTAGAACCATGGGGTTATACCAAAGCTCTAGAACGGGCGGGAGAGTGCGGACAACTCTGCAGCACCGATTGACCGAACTTGAGGTCATCATCGGCCAGGTTGTCAAACTTGTAAAAATTTGCAAAAGTGTTTGAACCCGACCAAGTAGCTGCTCAGCAAAGTTACAATGCCGAGACCCCCCGGGCAGCCGCCCAGGACTGGCCCACCTTTCTAGTAGAATGGGCCTTCACAGATTTCGGTAACTGCAATCCAGCCGTGGAATGAGCATGCTGAGTCGTTTACAGATCCAGCGTGCAATGGTCTGCTAGGAAACAGAAGACCCAATCTTGTTGGGAACATAGAGGACAAACAGAGCCTCTGTATTCCTAACCTGAGCCGTAATGGTGACAAATTCTCAAGCTCTGACCACATCCAGAGACTATGACTCAACTAAGGCGTCAGTAGCCACTGGAACCACAGTAGGTTGATTCATGTGGAAAGATGAAACCACCTTCGGCAGAAATTGCTGACGAGTCCTCAACTCTGCTCTATCTGATCAAATAAGGGCTCTTGTGAGACAAGGCCGCTAACTCAGACACCCGCCTTGCGGATGCCAAGGCCAACAGAATGACCACTGTCCAAGTGATGAATTTCAACTCCACCTTCTGTAAAGGTTCAAACCAATGTATTTAAAGGAACTGCAACACCACGTTAAGATCCCATGGTGCCACTGGGGGCACAAACGGAGGTTGGATGTGCAACACTCCTTTCACGAAAGTCTGAACTTCTGGAAGGGAGGCCAATTGTTTTTGAAAGAAAACCGATAAGGCTGAAATCTGTAACTCAATTGAGCCCAACTTTAAGCCCGCATCCACACCTGCTTGTAGAAAATGGAGAAAACGTCCTAGCTGAAATTCTTCCGTAGGAGCCTTCCTGGATTCACACCAAGAAACATATTTTCTCCAAATACGGTGGTAATGTTTAGACGTTACTCCTTTCCTGGCCTGAAGAAGTGTGGGAATGACATCACTGGGAATACCCTTCTGGGCTAGGATTTAGCGTTCAACCGCCATGCCGTCAAACGTAGCCGCGGTAAGTCTTGATACACGCACGGCCCCTGCTGCAACAGGTCCTCGCCTAGAGGAAGAGGCCAGGGATCTCCTATGAGTAATTCCTGAAGATCTGGATACCAAGCCCTCCTTGGCCAGTTTGGGACAATGAGGATCGCTTGAATCTTTGTTCATCTTTAGAACTTTAGGAATGAGAGGAAGTGGAGGAAATACATACACTGACTGAAACACCCATGGTGTCACCAGTGGATCCACTGCTATTGCTTGAGGGTCCCTTGACCTGTAACAATATCTCTGAAGCTTCTTGTTGAGACGAGATGCCATCACGTCTATTTGAGGTATTCCCCAATGACTTGTCACTTCTTTGAAGACCTCTTGATGGAGGCCTCACTCTCCTGGATGGAGATCATGTCTGCTGAGGAAGTCTGCTTCCCAGTTGTCCACTCCCGGAATGAAGATCGCTGACAAAGCGCTTGTATGCTTTTCCGCCCAGCGGAGAACCTTTGTGGCTTCTACCATTGCCGCTCTGCTTTCTTGTTCCGCCCAGGCGGTTTATGTACGCTATTGCTGTTACATTGTCTGACTGGATCAGTACGGGCAGATTGCGAAGAAGATGTTCCGCTTGTAGAAGGCCGTTGTAAATGGCCCTTAACTCCAGAACGTTTATGTGGAGACAAGCTTCCTGGCTTCACAATCTTCCTTGGAAGTTTTCCCCCTGTGTGACTGCTCCCCACCCTCGGAGACTTGCATCCGTGGTTACTAGGATCCAGTCCTGGATCCCGAACCTGCGCCCCTCTAGGAGGTGAGAGCTGTGCAGCCACCACAGGAGTGAGAGATTCTGGTCTTGGAAGACAGGATTATCCTTCGGTGCATGTGCAGGTGGGATTCGGACCACTTGTCCAACAGGTCCCACTGAAACACTCTGGCATGGAATCTGCCAAACTGAACTGCCTCGTAGGCCGCAACCATCTTCCCCAGCAATCAAGTGCACTGATGGATTGACACTCTGTGGTTTCAGAATCTGTTTGACCAGACTCTGAAGTTCCTGAGCCTTATCCACTGGAAGAAAAACTCTGTAGTTCTGTGTCCAGTATCATTCCTAAAAATGACAACCTCGTTGTCGGAATCAACTGTGATTTTGGCAAGTTTAGGAGCCAACCATGTTGTTGAAGAACTGTCAGTGACAGCGCAACGTTTTTCACCAACTGGTCCCTGGATCTCGCCTTTATCAGGAGATCGTCTAAGTACGGGATAATTGTGACTCCCTACTTGCGAAGGAGAACCATCATTTCCGCCATCACCTTGGTGAAAATCCTCGGAGTCGTGGAAAGACCAAACGGCTACGTCTGAAATTGGTAAAGACAATCCTGGACTGCAAATCCCAGGTAAGCTTGATGCGGAGGAAAAATGGGAACATGTAAGTAGGCATCCTTTATGTCTACTGAAACCATGAAATCTCCTTCCTCCAGACTGGAGATCACCGCCCTGAGAGATTCCATCTGAAATTTGAATTTTTTCAGGTAGAAATTTAGGGATTTCAGGGTTAGGATTGGTCTGACCGAGCCGTCTGGCTTTGGGACCACGAAAAGGCTGGAATAAAAGCCTTCTCCCTGTTGTGACGGGGGAACCAGGATAATGACTTGATTCTGACACAACTTTTGTATAGCCTCGCATACTACCTCCCTTTCCGGAGGAGAAACTGGTAAGGCAGATTTGAAAAAAAAAAAAAAAAATCGGTGAGGGGGAACGTCTTGAAACTCCAGTTTGTACCCTTGGGATACTATTTGTAGAACCCACGGGTCTAGGCCCGAACGAACCCAGAACTGACTGAAGAGTTTGAGACGTGCCCCCACCGGTGCAGACTCTCGCACGAGAGCCCCAGCGTCATGCGATGAATTCGGCAGAAGCCGGGGAAGACTTCTGCTCCTGCGAACCAGACAAGGCTGGTGATCTTTTACCTCTTTCCCTTCCTCTACTAGCAAAGAAGGAAGAGCCTCGCCCTCTTTTGTATTTATTGGGCCGAAAGGACTGTATCTGATAGTGGTGCGTTTTCTTTTATTGCTGAGAGACATGAGGCAAAAAAGGATGAATTACCCGCAGTAGCCGTAGACACCAAATCATCGAGGCCATCCCCAAACAAGACACCACCTTTGTATGGGAGAGACTCCCTATTTTTTGGAGTTTGCATCAGCATTCCATTGGTGAATCCACAATGCTTGCCTAGCCGAGACCACCATGGCCTTGGCCTTTGATCCCAAAAGGCCAACATCTCTTGCAGATTCCCTGAGGTACGCCGCAGCGTCCTTGATATTACCCAGCGTCAAGAGTATGCTATCCTTACCCAGTGTATCAGATGACGATTTCTTGTCAATTTTCTGGGTCCTTAAGGACCGCCGTGTCCGGTGCCAGCAGAGCCACCTTTTTAGATAACTGGGACAGGGCCTTATCCAAAATGGGGGGGGGGGGGGGTGACTCCAACTTTTTCCTGTCCTCAGTGGGAAAGGATAAGCAATCGGAAATCTTTTGGGAATTTGAAATTTTCTGTCAGAGCTTTCCCAGACTTTTTCAAATAGAGCGTTCAGTTCATGAGAGGGAGGAATGTTACCTCCGGTTTCTTTCCTTTATACATACAGACACGTTTATCAGGAACAACCGGGTCCTCAGTGATATGCAATACATCTTTTATAGCCACAATCATGTACTGAATGCTCTTTGCCAATTGCGGATCTAATCTGGAATCACTATAGTCGACACTGGAATCGGTGTCCGTGTCGGTATCCGTGTTAACCAACTGGGCAAACGAACGTTTTTGTGACCCGAGGGGTCCTGGACCTGCAATAACACATCCTCCACAGATATTTTCCATGCCTGGGTCTGAGACTCAGACTTATCTAACCTCTTACTAATACGAGCCATATTCGCATCAATATATGGGTACACTATGAGGACCAAACCCAGGTCCCTGTGTATATTATACCAGTGCTTCAGCCCACTAGGTTATTAAGCCTCTTTCAAGACATTCACCCAGTCAGGAGTCGGAGGTGCCGACAGGGTCTCACCCACATTTATCTGTGTCCCCAATACAGCCTCCTCCTGGGAAGAGCACTCAGACATGTCAACACACGTGTACCAAACACTCAGACACACCGGCCTTATCAGGGGACAGACCCACAGTAAAGTCTATTAGAGGGACACAGAGGATTTGCGATTTACCAGCTCACAACCCAGCACCAAACCACCCTGAAAACACTAAATAATGCCTCAGAAGTTGTAGCGCTTTTCTGCCAATATATTGCACCAAAAATTTACCGCGCCCCCCCCCCCCCCTGTTTTGCACCATGATACTTGTCAGTCAGTGGGAGGACCAGTGTCTCTGCAGCCTTGTGAGAGGAAATGGCACCGAGCAGTGAGCTGAGGGAGTGAAGAAGAAGCCCGTAATGGCGCGCTTCTGCCCGCTCCTAAATAAATAAATAAATAAATAAATAAATTATACTGGCGGGGGTTCGGACAGTGCCTAGGCACTAATGTCCTCTCTTGCCAGGTAAAAATTGAGGATTTTATGCTGCCCAGGGCGCCACCCCCACACCCTGCAGTGCGTGTGATTTGTGTGGGATCATGGCGCACAGTGTCTCGCCTGCCACGTGGTACCTCATAAAGCCGTCACTGAAGAGAAGTCTTCTTTCTTCTGCTACTCACCTGTCTTCTGACTCTGTAAGGGGATGACGGCAGGCTGCGGGAGTGAGCATCTTGGCGTACCCAGCGATCATCACCCTCAGGAGCTAATGGTGTCCTGTCAGCCAGAAGCAGAGCCTTTGAACTCACTAGAAGTAGGTCATACTTCTCTCCCCTAAGTCCCACGAAGCATGGAGACTCGTCAGCAGTCTCCCTAAAAATAAAAAACCTAACAAGTCTTTTTCAGAGAAACTCGGTAGAGCTCCCCTGTAGTGCATCCAGTCTGCCTGGGCACAATTCTAAAACTGGAGTCTGGAGGAGGGGCATAGAGGGAGGAGCCAGTTCACACCCAAAGTCTTAACGTGCCCATGTCTCCTCCGGATCCCGTCTATACACCATGGTTCTAATGGTGACTCCAGCATCCGCTAGGACGTATGAGAAATATGTTCAATGCACACTATTATTCACACTATTATAAATAAAAAAAAATACCTTCAGGCTAAGTGTATACAGTGTATATTAAACATTAATGCATTTTGTGTTTAGACTTTGGTCCATCCCAAAGATCTCAAATACTCCAAAATACAGAAACTGCAAAATACTTCTGTACCCAAGCATTTTGTATATGGAGACTCCACTGTAAAAGGTGTCAAATGGCTGATTTTTGCACTTGTTACAAAGGATAGCAAGCAAATGCTTTCCTTATTAAAGTCTTTCCAGTATTTTTGGGTACAGAAAAATGTGTTTCATGTGATTTGCCAATGTTTTTATACAAGTTTGTCAATAGGAACGAGAACAGTATTTTTCCAAGTAAGTTCATACATCTGAGAAGACAGACTAATGACATTGGGGTCAATTCTATTCAGCGACAGTTGAATAGCGCCGGGAATTAGCTCCTGACACTATTCAATTCAGCTCCAGTTAAGTCAGCGATGGCCCGTTCTCGCAGACTAAACAGGTTGAATTGTCGGGAGAACGGGCATTCTCCGACTTAACTCCCCGGCGCGAGGCTGATTCCCGACAGAATCAGCCTCGCGCCGGCCGCGCGGCAGCACTTTTGACGGGTTTCTTCTCTCATCCCCCAGGAATGAGAGAAGAATTCCCGACAATTAAGGGTCACTCGTCGCTGTATTGAATAGTGCCGGGAGTTTGCTATTCAACTATCAGTGAATAGAATTGACCCCTTTGATAGTCTTTTGAATGTCTCGGATCTCTTCTTTTGGCAAAAAGACAATTTATAATTGGGTATTAACTTAACACGCTGACTGAATCATATTGTACTTTGTCAATTGATAACTCCGCTTTGGGACTCTAGCACTTGCACGGCTCATAAGAGAACTACTTGAAGAATCTGTCCTGAATTCAGATTATCTAATTAAGGAACAATCATTCCGTCCATACTTCTTGTAAGACTTGTCATGACTGCCATAAACTTTTCAAAGATATGAGGTGTTAAGTCCAGAGGGAAAGCCCCAAAGTGAAAAGGTGTTCCTTCAACCACAAACCTTAAGACACTGATGCCCTTACCAAATGGGCTTGCCGAAGATAGGCCTCTGATATCTATATGTGCCAAAAACTTGTTTGCTTCCATTCCATTTATATTGCATATTAGTCATTCAATTCTGATTTTGCCTACATGCAGTTTTGTATTTAAATAGTTAAGATTTAAAATGGGCCTGTGACTCCTGTATAATTTTTGGACTAAGGGGTATATGCAATTGCCGGCGAATCACGGCAATTTTTCGCCCGTTTTTTAATTCGACACAATTCGACCGTCGAATTCCGGCAAGTGGGTGCCGGAATTCAACATATTCAATAAAAAACGGATTCGACGGATTTTGATTAGACTTGTAAAAATGTAAAAAAAAAAACGTGAAAAACCCCCCCAAAAAATTGCGTGGGGTCCCCCCTCCAAAGCATAACCAGCCTCGGGCTCTTCGAGGCGGTCCTGGTTCTAAAAATCCGGGGGGAAAACGGACAGGGGATCCCCCGTATTTTTAAAACCAGCACCGGGCTCTGCGCCTGGTGCAAAAAATACGGGGGACAAAAAGCGTAGGGGTCCCCCGTATTTTTTACACCAGCATCGGGCTCCACTAGCTGGACAGATAATGCCACAGCCGGGGGTCACTTTTATACAGCGCCCTGCGGCCGTGGCATTAAATATCCAACTAGTCACCCCTGGCTGGGGTACCCTGGGGGAGTGGGGACCGCTTCAATCAAGGGGCCCCCCCCCAGCCACCCAAGGGCCAGGGGTGAAGCCCGAGGCTGTCCCCCCCCCCCCATCCAAGGGCTGCGGATGGGGGGCTGATAGCCCTGAGTAAAATGATAGAATATTGGTTTTTCCAGAAGAACTACAAGCCTCCCCCGCAAGCTGGTACTTGGAGAACCACAAGTACCAGCATGCGGGTGGAAAAACGGGCCCGCTGGTACCTGTAGTTCTACTGGGAAAAAAATACCCAAATAAAAACAGGAGAGACACCGTGAAAGTAAAAGTTTATTTCATACATGCCGACACATACATACCTTTACCTATGTTGACCCGCCGACTGCCACGCCCCCCTCGTCACTGAAGAATACGGGGTACCTGTGAATAAAATTATACTCACCTGATCCAGTGTCCGGATCTTTTTAAATAATCCTCGTACTTGGCAAAACAGAACGGCAACCCAGACCAAACGGACTGAAAGGCCGGGACCCCACGTGACTCCTGTCACAGAGAGTCTTTTCATCCAATCAGCGAGCGCAACGTCGTGGCACTCTGCTGATTGGCTATGCGCGTCTGAGCTGTCAGACAGCGCATCGCAAAGCCTTACCATTATATTCAATGGTGGGAACTTTGCGGTCAGGTCACCCGCGGTCAGCGGCAGACCGCGAGTAACCCCACCGCTGACCGCAAAGTTCCCACCATTGAAACTAATGGAGGGAGCTGTGCGATGCGCTGTCTGCCAGCAGACGCGCATACAGCCAATCAGGAGAGTGCCACGAAGTGGCGCTTCCTGATTGGCTGAAGAGACCTTTCTGTGACAGCAGTCACGGGGGGGGGGGGGTCTCTGCATTCGGGGAAAGGGGTCCCATGTGTAAACATGGGACCCCTTTCAGTCCGCCTGGTCCGGGTGTTCGTTTTTTGTTTTTTTGCCAAGTACGTGGATTATAATAAAAGACCACAGGACACTGGATCAGGTGAGTATAATTTTATTTTCAGGTACACCATGGATTCTACTTGGACAAGTGGACAGAGGTCGGCGTGTGAACATAGGTAAGTATGTGTGTGTCGACAAGTGTGAAATAAAAGTTTTACTCTCACGGTGTGCGTGTCCTGTTTTTATTTGGATATTTTTTTCTCAGTAGAACTACAGGTACCAGCGGGCCCGTTTTTCTCCCGCATGCTGGTACTTGTGGTTCTCCAAGTACCAGCTTGCGGGGGAGGCTTGCTGGGACTTGTAGTACTACTGGAAAAAAACAATGTTCTTTTAATTTTCAAAAGGCTATCAGTCCCCCATCCGCAGCCCTTGGATTGGGGGGGGGGGGGGGGGGGACAGCCTCGGGCTTCACCCCTGGCCCTTGGGTGGCTGGTGGGGGGGACCCCTTGATTGAAGGGGTCCCCACTCCTCCAGGGTAACCCGGCCAGGGGTGACTAGTTGCGTATTTAATGCCACGGCCGCAGGGCACTGTATAAAAGTGACCCCCGGCTGTGGCATTATCTACCCAGCTAGTGGAGCCCGATGCTGGTGTAAAAAATACGGGGGACCCCTACGCTTTTTGTCCCCCGTATTTTTTGCACCAGCACCAGGCGCAGAGCCCGGTGCGGATTTTAAAAATACGGGGGATCCCGTGTCAGTTTTTCCCCCAGATTTTTAGAACCAGGACCGGCTCGAAGAGCCCGAGGCTGGTTATGCTTAGGAGGGGGGACCCCACGCATTTTTTTTTCTGATTTTTACCTTTCCATTTAAAAAAATAATAATAATATTTTTAAAAATATATAAATAATACTTGTGCCTCCCAAATAGACAAACCAAGTACCTAATCTTCTAATATAAATAGATATGCTATTACCAATAAAAAAAAACACAGAAAAAAAAAAACATGTTTTTAAAAAATTTTATTAGATTCCGCCAGCAAAGTGTGGCGGATTGAAAATGACGAATGTACGGTCTAAAAGCACTGTTGTCGAATTTACAATCTTCAATTGAATATACTTTTGTCGAATTGCCGCATTTGTACCATTGCAGAAATGTCGAATTTGACAAATGTCGAATTTCAAAAAGTCGAATTTTGAAAGTCCGTTTTTTTTACGAAAAGTACTTAATTGCATTGTCGAATTTTTTTTGGGGGCGAATATGTCCCGTTTTTCGACATTTTCGGAAATTCGACCGCAATTGCATATACCCCTAAAACTAGTAAAATCCCATTGATTTTTTTACTTTCTTGTACTTGATTACATCTAGTTACCAAAGCCAAATAAGCAATGGCCCTTAATGCTTCAGGACTCGGCCACCAAATTGGATAATTGGGAAGATGAAAGAAATTCGACATAAAACTCCTGATTTTCTACATCCTTAAAAAAGGTACAAGACTTGACAAACAGCCCTGACCAGGTCATATACAAAACTGAACATTAACCCTCTTTTATATATTAAGGACACTGGGACCTCAAAATCAGAATTTACTTGATGTTCCTCCTCATCCAAAAAACATTAGACTCCGAAAACCGGTCAAATTAATCTGCTATATTAATCATCGCTTACACATTCCTGACCTAGCAGTAAACACTCTCTAGAGAGGATGAAGATTTTTTAAGACCCATTACAGTCCTCTCTATTAACTTGGCCCAAGTTGGAGCTTCCTTGGACCCCATAGTAACCCAGAAGAAATTACTTCCGTCTGCATGCCACCATGTTCTAGGTCAAACAATCTGGGTATCTGTAACCCCATTATCTGACTGGACAAAAACTAGATTGAGTCAATAAGCTAGCCACAGCAGATTCTTCCACAGAGCCTACTGGAACCTCTGCAAACAGTCAAGAATCACAAACTTCCTCACAGGCGGCAGCACAGCGAGCATGCATGTCCCACTAAGTAATTTAGCCTGACAACATGTACAAAAATGGATTCCAACTAGTTTTCCCTCATCAAGATTTAGTCCTGGAATTACTCCCTTTTTCGGACATTACAAAAATGCAAATAAGATTATTTCACAAAACCAGTATTATACATTGTATTTACACAGCATACACAGAAAAAAGACAACTATCTGAATAGAAATAAGAAAACTTATCAGGTACTTAACCCAGAATACAGCCACATGTTCTCCATGATAGGAATGGAGCTTCACAGCAGCCAACAACTGATACTTCTTTCATGTTTTGAATTGTACAATCTGCTGCATCTCCTCCAGGCTGCCTGATTGTGAGCCTTACAGTAAGTCACAGAGTAATGGTTTTGGTTAAGGGAAGGTCCTGGGTACATTCACTCACTATGATCCTTTCAGTAGGGTGATAAAGAAATGTTGCTGTAGTTCAAACAACCCTCCTAATTCAGTTGGGAAGATGACTTTATGCATGCATAAATAGCGCACCCAGACACTGCTGCTCTCTGCACATGTTCAAGTACTGGCTCCCAGGTGTGCACTGCTCTGGACTGCCCAACACTGCCTCTGCTGCTGGACTCCCACCAGCCACTGAACCCACCTACTTCTCATACAAAGAATAAAAAAAAATAATGAAATGATACTCGCTAACCTAGTGCGGACATACTCCCCATAAACACTTAAACCGTGGAAGGGGTTGGAGGGGAGGAATTTACCAGAAAAGTTAACTGCTAGCTCCCGAACTGCTACTACTACTCTCCGATATGAATAACAGGAGCTTTTACTTAATTGTAACATCACCAGAAACCATTAAGTGAATATAAACTGCACTTCTTTGAAACGCACTAAATTACAGTAACTTATTGCAACTAATGTTCATCTGGGCTCAAATACAAAGATGAAAAAAAATAAAAATAGGATTTTGATACCTACCGGTAAATCCTTTTCTCGTAGTCCATAAGGGATATTGGTAAAACTAGTACGATGGGGACTGCTGCAGCACCGCCTACCCAAACTGGGTATCCTCTTTGGCCAGGGTATCAAATTTGTCGAACTTCACAAAAAAAAAAAAGTGTTCTTCCCCAACCAGGTAGCAGTTCAGCATAGTTGCAAGGCCGAGACTCCACGGGCAGCCACCCAGGAAAAGCCCACTAATCCAGTAGAGTGGGCCTTTAGAGACTTATGAACAGGTAAGGCAGCCGACACATAGGGCTGTTGGATAGTAAACCTAATCCAACGAGCAATGGTCCAGAGGAGCAGAAGCGTCAGAACTGGACGGAACCACAATAGGTTTATTCAAATGGAACGCGGAGACAACCTTTGGCAGGTACTGCTGTCTAGTCCGGAGCTCCGCTCTGTCCTTGTAAAAGACCAAGTACGGACTTATACACAATAAGGCCCGCAATTCTGAAACACGTAGAGCAGAAGCCAGGGCCAGTATCATCCCAGTCTTCCACAGTCAGAGGTTCAAACCAGGAGGACTGTAGAAATGTCAACACTACACCCAAATTCCAGGGTGCCGTAGGCGGCACATAGGGAGGTTGTATGTAGAGAACTCCTTGTAAGTAGGTCTGAACTTCTGGCAACACTGCCAATTTCTTCTGAAAGAAAATGCAGAGCGCTGAAATCTGGACCTTAATGGAACCCAGACGTAAGCCCTTATCCACACCATAATACACTGGTGGGCGATCTCCAAGTGCTGCTATATAGATCTGGAATTCTTGTGTTTGAGAACCCTCAAAAAAAAGCAGAGTACAACAATATTTATGAGGCTGTGATTCCATTTCTCCCTATTGCAACAATGTCCCCAATCCTGGATCAATATGTCCATGTTTTTCTATAACTTGACCCACCTTTCCCAATCTCCACAATCCCCTTCGGTTTGTTGTCTCCTAGTTGTCATGGATACCACACGTCCGCCGATATGTCCTTCTATTCAGCGCGGGTAAATTCAATCCATGTCCCCGCATTGTCATGGATACAGACTCCCTATACGCACACAGGATTGATAGGAGGATTCCAGTGAAGGAGGAACCATTAAAGATACCTTTGGATGCACATAGGGCTTATCATTAAGGTAAGCTTGGTTCTAATGATTTGTATGTCATAGATGGTGATGTCACAGCGCCTTGAATTGGAGAGTGTGAAAGAAACCTTTATGGGAACATAGGGTAATTAACAAAGGTCAGTCGTTGGTGATACTACAAGTGAACGGCCAAATCCGGAGATTCCCTCATAAATATTGTTGTACTCAGCTTTTTTTTTGAGGGTTCTCAAAAACAAGAATTCCAGATCTATATAGCAGCGCTTGGAGATCGCCCACCAGTGTATTATTGTATTTAGAAAGAAGTGGTGTTCTTTTGGACGTATATCAAGCTGCAGCTAGGGCGCAAGTCATTGTTTCATTTTTTGTATTCCTTATCCACACCAGCCTGCAGGAAACGTCCCAAGTGAAACACTGCAGGCGGATAAGTGTGCTCCTCGCACCAAGAGACATATCTCCTGCAGATATGATGAGAGTTTTGATGTCACAAGTTTCCTGGCCTGAACCATGGTTGCAACAACCTTCCTGGAAAGGTCCTTGTGAGCTAGGATGTTCCGCTCAACCTCCATGCCATCAAACAAAGATGCCTTAAGTCCGGGTAGACGACCAGACCTTGTTGAAAAAAAATCTGAGTGGTACAGGCCAAGGGTCTTCGACGGACATGTCCAGAAGATCCGCGTACCACGCCCTCCGAGGCCAATCCGGGGCAATAAGAATTGCCTGGACACCTTGATTCCTGATTTGCTTTAGCACTCTTGGGAGCAATGGGATCAGAGGAAACAGGTAGACCAGCCAGAACGGCCAAGGCGATGCCAGTGCATCCACTGCCCTCGTCTGAGGGTCCCTGGTCCGCGAGCAATACCAGGGAAGTTTCTTGTTGAGACGAGAATCCATCATGTCTATTTGTGGACAACCCCACCGGTCGATTATCTGTTGGAACACCAGATGGTGGAGCCCCCACTCCCACGGGTGGAGATCGTGACAACTCAGGAAGTGTGCCTCCCAGTGGTCCACACCTGGAATGAAGATTGCTGACATGGCTCTCGCATTTCTTTCCACTCAGCGGAGTATCTTTGACACCTCTCATATGCAGGCTCTGATTTTTGTCCCTCCTTGTCGAATATATGCCACCGCCGTGGCGTTGTCAGACTGTACCTGGATCACGTGATTCTTGAGCAGAGGAGAGGCTTGAAGTAGAGCATTGTAGATCGCTCGAAGTTCCAGAATGTTGGGTGACAGCTCCCCATCCTCTCAGACTTGCATTCGTCGTGAGGAGGGTACAATCCTGAGTCCCGAAACTCCTGCCCTCCTGGAGATTGAAGGACTGTAGCCACCAAAGGAGGGAAATCGTGGCCTGAGGCGGTGCATCTGGAGATGCGATCCGGACCACTTACTCAGGAGATCAAACTGAAACGTTCTGGCATGGAACCTCCCATACTGGACTGCCTCGTATGAGGCAACCATCTTTCCCAACAATCTTATGCAGAGATGTACGGACACTCGAGTAGGTCAGAGCACCATGCGGACCATCTCCTGAGGTGTTTTCGCCTTGTCCTCTAGTAGAAACACCATCTGGGCCACAATATCCAGCAACATCCCCAGGAACAGGAGCCTCTGAGTTTGCTCCAGGTGGGACTTCTGTAAGTTGAGGATCCACCCATGGTTGGAGAGAAGACGAATGGTGCATTCAAAATAGAGCAACAAAAGCTTTTCTGGACTTACCTCTGGTGCCTCTAGCCGCATTGGAGGCACCTCTGGCCTTTGATCGAAATGTGCGAAACCGAAAGGACTGAACAGACGGTCCTGGATAGAAACGTTCCGCTGGCGGGGCCCCAGAGGGGAGGAACGTGGATTTTCCGGCAGTATCTTTGGAAATCCAGGCATCCAACTGAACCCCAAAAAGCCATTCCCCTGAAAAAGGGAGGGACTCCACATTACGTTTTGGATTCTGCGTCCGCAATCCACTGATGCAACCAACAGGCCGTGCGCGCCAACACCGCCATGGCCGACATCTAAGCATTTATGTTCCCCATCTCCTTGAGGGAATCACAGAGGACACGGGCAGTGTCCTGAATGTGTTTCAGGAGGGTAACCATGGTAACTAATGGCATATCCCCCGAGTGGCCCCCTTGAATTTGCGTGACCCAAGAATGAATGGCATGGGTCATCCAGCAACCCGCAATGACCGGTCTTTGTGAAAGGCCGGCTGCAGTGTATATAGATTTTAGGGTAGCCTATCTTTCTATCCCCAGGGTCCTTCATAGTAAAGGAGCCCTGGGAAGGCAGTACCACCTTTTTAGACAGGCGAGAGACGGAGACATCCACCCCAGTGGGTTCCTCCCAAACTTTTCTACCTTGAGGTAGAAATGGGAAAGTGCGCCAAAACTTTTTGGACACTTGGAATTTTTTGTCTGGATTTTTCCAGGCCTGTTTGAATAAGTCATCTAACGTTGGAGATTCAGGGAAAGAGACATTGGGCTTGTTTTATACAAAAAAAAAAAAAAAACTGTTCTGAAGCAGCGTCCTCTAGAGGGAGCTGTAACACACCCCTTATAGCCAAAATGAGGGGCTCAATACCCTGAGTAGAATCGGGATCCCCACTAACTGGATCCAGGTCATCCCCATCATCCAGTATATCATCATCATCTGTTTTAGAGAGCAGAGCAGGTAAACCATCAGCCCTAGCAGCTAAATCTGCAACAGCTTGTTGCAGTAGCCGAGTCTTCTGCACATTAGCAGTGAGCTGGGATGACATATCTGACATCATAGTCTTAAGAGACCTTAACCAGTGGGGCTCTGTACCCTCTACCCCCAACCTTTTCACTAATCTGTGAAGATTGACTACATTGCTCACAGGAAACAGAGTCATTAGATAATGGAGAGAATCTGGTGCGACAGATACTGTACAGCTTGTGCTTACCCATATTTCACAGAAAGTGCAAAAATACACACAAACACACAGACAGTTATAATGCAAGCCTGCCCTACTGTATGTGAGAGGAGGCATAGAGGGGGAGAAATACCAGCACACCCTGAGCTGCACAGCCCCAGTGAGACTGTCAGGTCTGTGATCACAACACCACTAATAAATGCAGTCCTAAATACGCTCAGAATAGTGTACACAAGCGGCTCTACCCCTTAGCTACACCCTGTGCCAGTTTCCAGCGTGTCTGTGAGGCAGGAAGCGCTGAGTGGTTGATGTTGATGGCTGCTGTAAGCAGAAGAAGGCGCCAAAACGACGCTGGCCTGCTCTGAGGAAGCTCTGCCCTCTCCAAAGGCGCCAGAGCTGTACATATTATTTGTACTGGCAAAGTCTCCAAATAAGCTTAAAACCTCACACAAGTGCTTAGTGGCAGTTTTGTGCCAGTGTACACATGGGGTATCCTAGCGGGACCCCCCAGGGAGAGTCCCGTACACCGCTCCCGTGGTCAGCCGCACTTTGAACCGTGGACCCCTCTAGCTGGGTACCCGGTGTGTACTCACCACCGATGTCACCTTCAGGCAGTGTTAGGGGTGTGCGGCGTGCTGCGGCTGTGACAGCCAAGCCGCAGTGCACCGCTGAACAAGCAGGCACTCAGGACAGTGGTCCTGCAGCGGGGAAGTGGTTCTGCACCTCGCAAGGCCGGTGACCGCACCCCCATGCCCCCCCCCACCCCCAAACTCCCACAATGCAGGTATGCTGTTGCCGAGACAGCATACCGAAAAAAAATTAAAGATTTAAATTAAATTGAAGAAAACGTTCTATATATCCAGGCTTTAGTACAGATGGTTAAATCAAAATAACTGCGCTACTAATTAAGTCACCTGTGTTCAAGCCTGGATATCACTAAAACCAGGACTGTTAATGTGCCTTGAGGACCGAGGTTGGGAAACACTGCATTAGAGAATACACACCCATCGCACCAACCTCCCACCGCAAAACACGCTGCAAGGTTTTGAACAAACATTCACTCATTACAGAAAATAGGGCTAAATATAACAGGTTTACAAAAACCCTAGGATGCAACAGCCAATAAGCAACCACTAGCAAAACAGAAGGTGGATATCAGCACTGTAATATCTATTTCTTTACCTCATGCAAGACAGATATGGTCAGGCATATTAAAACAGACTACAGAGAAAACGACAAATGCCGATCATACACTAGGTCGATATCGTGGACAAATACACGATAGAGACGCATAATTGGACCATTCGCATGCACATAGTTCATGTTTTGGGTGCGATTACGATGCAATGTGCGGCCCCGCAGGTCACACGTCGCATCAAATTATCATATGCGCAGCACATATGATCAGTCTATCTGGGTACGGGTACAATGCGGATCGTACAATAGATTGTAAGGTGCAAATGCACGCCGTGGAGCTAGTGGGCGGGCAGGGTCGTGAGACAACTCACATCTAATGCGGGTTGCCCTAATGCAGTGTTTCCCAACCACGGTCCTCAAGGCACACTAACAGTCCAGGTTTTAGTGATATCCAGGCTTCAGCACAGGTGACTTAATTAGTACCTCAGTTATTTTGATTTAACCATCTGTGCTGAAGCCTGGATATCACTAAAACCTGCACAGTTGGTGTGCCTTGAGGACCGCGGTTGGGAATGCCTGCCCTAATGTATGGCCAGCATAAAACTTTCAAATGAATCTTAAGATAAACGTTAAAAACAGGAGTATTTATAAAATATGCATAAATCAGTCTCATGGTGTGCCCTTACAAACTATACTGAACATGTGCACATTTATCTTTACAATGCACAAACACAAGTAGCCTATAAGTGACAATACATCATCTGTAACCACAACTACACTGACCTACATGTAGCCCTCAAAAATCTTAACATGTGCTATATGTAATAGCATGCCACTATGTCTAGCATTTTCTCAGAGACTGCAAATCTGAGCTGCATGCTGGAGACAAGTTTTGTTACCTGTCAAATGGTCATTATAGATGTTGTGTAGTCTACCACTCTTAGAGCTAAAACTTACGATGTAATGATTTCCAAGGCAGCAAACACTGAAAACAAAAGGGTTGACTTAAGAAAATAGAATTATTGGATATTTAAATCTACCAACTAAACCGAAGAAAACATGATTGTGTCTGTAACTTTCAGGTTATAATATTTGCTTTTATTAGTGCAAACCAGTTTGTATAGCAAATCCAATAACCAAGCATATTGTGTATTGACTAAAACCGCCCCTTTAAATTGAGGCCAAAACCACTGCAGACGTAGCAGCTTTGAAAAGTGCTGCATGGTAAATTTAGCCCTAAGAGTAGACTACAAAACCGCCTTAACGGATAATTTGACTCTATGCTATATTACTACAAAGCGCTACTAAATACAGCACATCTAGAACCAAATACTGCTGTCACTGAAGGCATCACTGGTAAGTATTGGGAATATGGGGAATATAGTGACAGGTACAATAACAGTATAAGACACGCAGTGCTATTATACAATTTCACAGTACAAAACTTTATATTTTGATGACCATAACTTACAAGTTTTCAGCTCAAAGAAAATGAAAATAAGATTTTACTTACCGATAAATCTATTTCTCGTAGTCCGTAGTGGATGCTGGGACTCCGTAAGGACCATGGGGAATAGCGGCTCCGCAGGAGACAGGGCACAAAATAAAAGCTTAAGGATCAGGTGGTGTGCACTGGCTCCTCCCCCTATGACCCTCCTCCAAGCCTCAGTTAGGATACTGTGCCCGGACGAGCGTACATAATAAGGAAGGATATTGAATCCCGGGTAAGACTCATACCAGCCACACCAATCACACCGTACAACTTGTGATCTGAACCCAGTTAACAGTATGATAAACGCAAAGGAGCCTCTGAAAAGATGGCTCACAACAATAATAACCCGAATTTTTGTAACAATAACTATATACAAGTATTGCAGACAATCCGCACTAGGGATGGGCGCCCAGCATCCACTACGGACTACGAGAAATAGATTTATCGGTAAGTAAAATCTTATTTTCTCTGACGTCCTAGTGGATGCTGGGACTCCGTAAGGACCATGGGGATTATACCAAAGCTCCCAAACGGGCGGGAGAGTGCGGATGACTCTGCAGCACCGAATGAGAGAACTCCAGGTCCTCCTCAGCCAGGGTATCAAATTTGTAGAATTTAGCAAACGTGTTTGCCCCTGACCAAGTAGCTGCTCGGCAAAGTTGTAAAGCCGAGACCCCTCGGGCAGCCGCCCAAGATGAGCCCACTTTCCTTGTGGAATGGGCTTTTACTGATTTTGGCTGTGGCAATCCTGCCACAGAATGTGCAAGCTGAATTGTACTACAAATCCAACGAGCAATCGTCTGCTTAGAAGCAGGAGCACCCAGCTTGTTGGGTGCATACAGGATAAACAGCGAGTCAGATTTTCTGACTCCAGCCGTCCTGGAAACATATATTTTCAAGGCCCTGACAACGTCAAGCAACTTAGAGTCCTCTAAGTCCCTGGTAGCCGCAGGTACCACAATAGGTTGGTTCATGTGAAATGCAGAAACCACCTTAGGTAGAAATTGAGGACGAGTCCTCAATTCCGCCCTGTCAGAATGAAAAATTAAGTAAGGGCTTTTATATGATAAAGCCGCTAATTCTGACACACGCCTGGCTGAAGCCAAGGCTAACAGCATCGATACCTTCCATGTGAGATATTTTAAGTCCACAGTGGAAAGTGGTTCAAACCAATGTGACTTTAGAAAACTCAACACCACATTGAGATCCCAAGGTGCCACTGGAGGCACAAAAGGAGGCTGTATGTGCAGCACCCCTTTTACAAATGTCTGAACTTCAGGTACTGAAGCCAGTTCTTTCTGGAAGAAAATCGACAGGGCCGAAATTTGAACCTTAATGGACCCTAATTTTAGGCCCATAGACAGTCCTGTTTGCAGGAAATGAAGGAAACGACCCAGTTGAAATTCCTCTGTAGGGGCCTTCTTGGCCTCACACCACGCAACATATTTACGCCAAATGCGGTGATAATGTTTTGCGGTTACGTCCTTCCTGGCTTTGACCAGAGTAGGGATGACTTCTTCTGGAATGCCTTTTTCCCTCAGGATCCGGCGTTCAACCGCCATGCCGTCAAACGCAGCCGCGGTAAGTCTTGGAACAGACAAGGCCCCTGCAGTAGCAGGTCCTTTCTTAGAGGTAGAGGCCACGGTTCGTCCGTGAGCATCTCTTGAAGTTCCGGATACCAAGTCCTTCTTGGCCAATCCAGAACCACGAGTATAGTTCTTACTCCTCTCCTTCTTATGATTCTCAGTACTTTTGGTATGAGAGGCAGAGGAGGGAACACATACACTGACTGGTACACCCACGGCGTTACCAGAGCGTCCACTGCTATTGCCTGAGGGTCCCTTGACCTGGCGCAATATCTGTCCAGTTTTTTGTTTAGACGTGACGCCATCATGTCCACCTTTGGTTTTTCCCAACGGTTTACAATCAGGTGGAAGACTTCTGGGTGAAGTCCCCACTCTCCCGGGTGAAGGTCGTGTCTGCTGAGGAAGTCTGCTTCCCAGTTGTCCACTCCCGGAATGAACACTGCTGACAGTGCTATCACATGATTTTCCGCCCAGCGAAGAATCCTTGCAGCTTCTGCCATTGCCCTCCTGCTTCTCGTGCCGCCCTGTCTGTTTACGTGGGCGACTGACGTGATGTTGTCCGATTGGATCAACACCGCCTGACCCTGAAGCAGAGGTTTTGCTCGACTTAGGGCATTGTAAATGGCCCTTAGTTCCAGAATGTTTATATGAAGAGATGTTTCCATGCTTGACCACAAGCCCTGGAAATTCCTTCCCTGTGTGACTGCTCCCCAGCCTCTCAGGCTGGCATCCGTGGTTACCAGGATCCAATCCTGAATGCCAAATCTGCGGCCCTCTAGTAGATGAGCACTCTGCAGCCACCACAGGAGAGACACCCTTGTCCTTGGCGACAGGGTTATCCGCTGATGCATCTGCAGATGCGATCCGGACCATTTGTCCAGTAGATCCCACTGAAACGTTCTTGCATGGAATCTTCCGAATGGAATCGCTTCGTAAGAAGCCACCATTTTTCCCAGGACCCTCGTGCACTGATGCACTGAGACCTGGCCTGGTTTTAGGAGGTTCCTGACTAGCTCGGATAACTCCCTGGCCTTCTCCTCCGGGAGAAACACCTTCTTCTGGACTGTGTCCAGAATCATTCCTAGGAACAGTAGACGTGTCGTTGGAATCAGCTGCGATTTTGGAATATTTAGAATCCACCCGTGCTGACGTAACACTACTTGAGATAGTGCTACTCCGACTTCTAACTGTTCCCTGGATCTTGCCCTTATCAGGAGATCGTCCAAGTAAGGGATAATTAAAATGCCTTTTCTTCGTAGAAGAATCATCATTTCGGCCATTACCTTGGTAAAGACCCGAGGTGCCGTGGACAATCCAAACGGCAGCGTCTGAAACTGATAATGACAGTTTTGTACTACAAACCTGAGGTACCCTTGGTGAGAAGGGTATATTGGGACGTGGAGATAAGCATCTTTGATGTCCAGAGACACCATATAGTCCCCTTCTTCCAGGTTCGCTATCACTGCTCTGAGAGACTCCATCTTGAATTTGAACCTTTTTGTGTAAGTGTTCAAGGATTTCAGATTTAAAATTGGTCTCACCGAGCCGTCCGGCTTCGGTACCACAAACAGCGTGGAATAATACCCCTTTCCTTGTTGCAGGAGGGGTACCTTGATTATCACCTGCTGGGAATACAGCTTGTGAATGGCTTCCAAAACTGCCTCCCTGTCGGAGGGAGACTTTGGTAAAGCAGACTTCAGGAACCGACGAGGGGGAAACGCCTCGAATTCCAGTTTGTACCCCTGCGATACTACCTGTAGAATCCAGGGATCCACTTGCGAGTGAGCCCACTGCGCGTTGAAATTCTTGAGACGGGCCCCCACCATATCTGAGTCTGCTTGTAAAGCCCCAGCGTCATGCTGAAGACTTGGCAGAAGCAGGGGAGGGCTTCTGCTCCTGGGAAGCGGCTGCATGGTGCAGTCTTTTTCCTCTTCCTCTGCCCCGGGGCAGAAAAGGAGTGGCCTTTTGCTCGCTTGTACTTATGGGAACGAAAGGACTGAGTTTGAAAAGACGGTGTCTTTTTCTGCTGATGTGAAGTGACCTGGGGTAAAAAGGTGGATTTTCCAGCCGTTGCCGTGGCCACCAGGTCCGATAGACCAGCCCCAAATAACTCCTCCCCTTTATACGGCAATACTTCCATGTGCCGTTTGGAATCCGCATCCCCTGACCACTGTCGCGTCCATAACGCTCTTCTGGCAGAGATGGACATAGCACTTATTCTTGATGCCAGGGTGCAAATATCCCTCTGTGCATCACGCATATATAGTAATGCATCCTTTAAATGTTCTATAGTTAACAAAATATTGTCCCTATCCAGGGTATCAATAGTCTCAGTCAGGGAATCCGACCATGCGACTCCAGCACTGCACATCCAGGCTGAGGCGATTGCTGGTCGCAGTATAACACCAGTATGTGTGTATATACTTTTTAGGATATTTTCCAGCCTTCTATCAGCTGGTTCTTTGGGGGTGGCCGTATCAGGAGACGGTAACGCTACTTGTTTAGATAAACGTGTGAGCGCCTTATCTACCCTAGGAGGTGTTTCCCAACGCGCCCTAACCTCTGGCGGGAAGGGATATAATGCTAATAATTTTTTAGAAATTAGCTGATTTTTATCGGGGGAAACCCACGCTTTATCACACACCTCATTTATTTCCTCTGACTCAGGAAAAACTATTGGTAGTTTTTTCACACCCCACATAATACCCTTCTTTGTGGTACTTGTAGTGTCAGAAAGGTTCAATGCCTCTTTCATTGCCGTGATCATGTAACGTGTGGCCCTACTGGACATTACGTTTGTCTCGTCACCGTCGACACTAGACTCAGTATCTGTGTCAGGGTCTGTGTCGACCCACTGAGGTAACGGGCGTTTTAGCGCCCCTGACGGTGTCTGAGACGCCTGGACAGGCACTAATTGATTTGTCGGCTGTCTCATGTCGTCAACAGTTTTTTGCAAATTGCTGACATTATCACTTAATTGTTTAAATACAATCATCCAGTCAGGTGTCGACTCCCTAGGGGGTGACATCACCAACACAGGCAACTGCTCCGCCTCCACATCATTTTCCTCCTCATACATGTCGACACACGCGTACCGACACACAGCACACACACCGGGAATGCTCTGATAGAGGACAGGACCCCACTTAGCCCTTTGGAGAGACAGAGGGAGAGTCTGCCAGCACACACCCAGCGCTATATATATATATATATATATATATATATATATATACAGGGATAACCTTATATAAGTGTTATTCCTTTATAGCTGCTGTTATTATCGTTATTTGCTGCCAAAAATGCCCCCCCTTCTCTTTTTTACCCTGATTCTGAAGCAGGACTGCAGGGGAGAGTCAGGGAGCCGTCCTTCCAGCGGAGCTGTGAGGGAAAATGGCGCTTGTGTGCTGAGGAGATAGGCTCCGCCCCTTCACGACGTCCTTATCTCCCGCTTTTTTGTGTAAAAATGGCAGGGGTTAAAATACATCCATATAGCCCCAGGAGCTATATGTGATGTATTCTTTTTGCCACCTAAGGTATATACTGTTATATTGCGTCTCAGGGCGCTCCCCCCCAGCGCCCTGCACCCTCAGTGACCGGAGTGTGAAGTGTGCTGAGAGCAATGGCGCACAGCTGCGGTGCTGTGCGCTACCTTAGTCTGAAGACAGGATGTCTTCTGCCGCCGATTTCACCGGACCTCTTCGTCTCTTCTGGCTCTGTAAGGGGGACGGCGGCACGGCTCCGGTGACCCATCCAGGCTGAACCTGTGATCGTCCCTCTGGAGCTAATGTCCAGTAGCCTAAGAAACCCGATCCACTCTGCACTCAGGTGAGTCCGTTTCTTCTCCCCTTAGTCCCACGATGCAGTGAGCCTGTTGCCAGCAGGACTCACTGAAAATAAAAAAACCTAAACTAAACTTTTATTCTAAGCAGCTCAGGAGAGCCACCTAGATTGCACCCTTCTCGGCCGGGCACAAAAATCTAACTGAGGCTTGGAGGAGGGTCATAGGGGGAGGAGCCAGTGCACACCACCTGATCCTTAAGCTTTTATTTTGTGCCCTGTCTCCTGCGGAGCCGCTATTCCCCATGGTCCTTACGGAGTCCCAGCATCCACTAGGACGTCAGAGAAAGAAAGTGCTAATCAACGGCACCACATTAATCTATGTTAATTCAATTAGACATGAAGGGGGAACAGTTACAGAAAGGGCATGGAAATGACAACAGCACCACAACTCACCCCCCTCGTAGCCAGATCACACTCTGGACTTATGGGGGTGGCGACTCAAAATGTTTTCACCCGCAACAGTCCCTAGGGAGCACAAAACTGAGCAATTCAATTGTTGCTCCGTTCAAGCGCCCATTAGCCGCGGTAGACATTTCTTCTTGCAGCAGATATATACGGCTAAACCCAGTCTATCTGGGCATATGAAAAGTGATGGGTGCCAGATCAGAACTGAATTGCTCCGACGGTGTAAGAATTGAATCGTCCTTATGGATTTTTGTATGCAGCGCTATGGGGCTGCGAACCAAAATCTGCAAATACAGGAGGTACCATAAGTATGGCTTATACCCAAAGTTACATGTGTATAATTGAATTAACCACATAATTTTTACACTCAATCCTATCAAAATCTTGGCTGCATAATTTGTTCATTTAAAAGTGGTAAACAGATGTTTAGTCTCCTCTCTCACATACATACAGGTAAAACATCTACATGTTCACAGACACGCAGAGCAGTTTTCTTACCATCATCTTCTTCACCATCATTTTCCACTATTGATCCATTCTCCTCTTCAAAGCTTCCAATACCAGATTCTATTTGTGGAGGCTGTACATGCTGTTGCGATAGCAATTGACGGATGTTGTTAATCTCTCTTTTGAGTAGCTTTAATCGTTTACTTCTAGAGCCACTTGATTTCATCGCAAACGTCAAATCCAGTTTCTCCAACAACTCTTTCAGCTGTTCTTCCAAAGCCATATGCATACGGTTATTAGGATTCAGTAGTCTATCAACTGTATAAAAATAAAAAAAAATGGGTTGTTACATATATTTTAAGTACTGTGATGGTCTAAAGGTCATTTTGGAATAAAACAGAAAAGCCTAATGTTTTAAAGGTCATAATACACCATTGACACCCATGAATCTTTAATGTATACATTGAGGGACATAAAACTTTAGGGCCAAATCAATAGTCTGCTAGTGCCAATAGAACGATATTTGGTAACTACATGGGATATGCCTCAGCAGCTAATTTCTGCTTGTAGACTATAGTGGTGCCAGCAGAAATCAGTCTACTATAACCTGTGTTTTTTACGGATTAGCCGCTTAAGGAAGCATGGCTTTTAAGTTTCAGCATCATATGACCAACGTTCTACAAAAATAAGATTAAACACATTTATTAATGGTCTTTCAAAATATAAAACTTTTTTTTTTTTTTTATAACATACCATCTTCCCATGAAAACTGTGGGGGAGTTTCAATTTTTGGTGGCTCTGGCAAATGCATTCCCGTTTGATCATCATAACCAATGGTATTCGCATCACGTCTAGCTTGTCTCAATACTACTCCTCCCTGATCTCGCAACCGAATTGCTGCTCGAAAGAAGATTGTATCCTTGGCATTATACTTCATGCAGTTTTCAATAATGAGATTGAAGTCTTCTTCAAACTCATTCAAATTTCTGTATCTTTGATCTTCTAACCGTTTCTTCATTGTAGAGAAATCCATAGGATGTTTTATGTGGTCCATGTAATCAGGAACCTAATAAATGAAAAAATAGGATGACTAAGTGGCATATGTTGCCTTTGCTTGGAAAGCAACAACACAACTAGTTTACCCAAAGATCAGGTACATTCCACTGTCACTTACGGGACATGTGTGTAAGTTTTAACATATAAATTCTTGTTAAAACTGAAGAACTTTTTTTTTTTTTTTTTTTAAAGATGGATGTAATATCAGTGTGCCTAAACTAGGCTTATTTTTCAGGTAGAACATTTTGTTACACCCAACACACTATCACAAAATGTAGCTGTCACAAGCAAAGTGCACCACAGTTTTGTAAAGGAAACATCTTAATTTCCCTACACTCCAAATGAAGAGCCTGTGTCATTATTCTTATTCTTAAATGAGCTATAATTTAACCTGCCAACCAATGTTGAAAACTCAAACTACATACCTACAGATAACTCATTCATAGAATTGCCTATTATCATGCAATAACAGGTGGATATTGCCATACAGAAATTAAATTTTTCAGCAACTGCAAATCTCACCTCTGAAAGATTAACAGGATGAGCAAATATATGAGCAGGATCCTTTTCCTGTAGTTGTTCTAGTAGCGATCGTAGGAGCACAGTCAGTGGTGTCAGCTGTAGCTCCATAGCAACCTGCTCCACTTTTACCTAATCATAAAAAAAAAAAAAAAAAAAACACATACAGAACTGACTTCACACAGGTAATAAAACAAACAGATTGTTGGAATAGAACATAGAACATCCTTTTGTGCATATTTTTAAAAAAGATCTTGTATTATTTTAAACAGATATAATGGAACAAATTTAGCAACAGACTTAGGAACATCTTCTCAAATGGAAATAGCTTTCTTCTTAAAAACCGTGCAGGTTGCAGTCACTGGGGTATATGCAATTCCGGGCGAATTGCGGCACTTTTTCGCCCGTTATTTAAATTCGACACAATTCGACCGTCGAATTCCGGCAGGTGGGTGCCGGAATTCGACATATTAAATAAAAAACGAATTCGACAGTCCCGCTGTCGAAAAACGGCCGATTTGACGGATTTTTATAAGATTTTTAAAAATGTTTAAAAAACGGTAAAAAACCCAAAAAAAATTTGCGTGGGGTCCACCCTCCTAAGCATAACCAGCCTCGGGCTCTTTGAGCCGGTCCTGGTTGCCAAAATACGGGGGGAAAAATGACAGGGGATCCCCCGTATTTTAACAACCAGCACCGGGCCCTGCGCCTGGTCCTGATGCAAAAAATACGGGGGACAAAAAGAGTAGGGGTCCCCCGTATTTTTTGTACCAGCACCGGGCTCCACTAGCTGGAGAGATAATGCCACAGCCGGGGGTCACTTTTATACAGCGCCCTGCGGCAGTGGCATTAAATACCCAACTAGTCACCCCTGGCCGGGGTACCCTGGACGTCCAGGGTACCTGAAAATAAAATTATACTCACCTGATACAGTGTCCAGTTCTTTTATTGTAATCCACGTACTTGGCAGAACAAAAAAACGCATTTACCCGAACCAGACGGACTGAAAGGGGTCCCATATTTACACATGGGACCCCTTTGCCCAAATGCAGAGACCCCCCGTGACTCCTGTCACAGAAGGTCCCTTCTGCCAATCAGGAAGCGCCACTTCGTGGCACTCTCCTGATTGGCTTTGCGCGTCTGAGCTGGCAGACAGCGCATCGCACAGCTCCCTCCATTAGTTTCAATGGTGGGAACTTTGCGGTCAGCGGTGGGGTTACCAGCGGTCAGCCGCTGACCGCGGGTGACCTCACCGCTGACCGCAAAGTTCCCACCATTGAAGATAATGGAGGGGGCTGTGCGATGCGCGTCTGACAGCTCCGACGCGCATACAGCCAATCAGGAGAGTGCCACGAAGTGGCTTTTCCTGATTGGCAGAAGGGACCTTCTGTGACAGGAGTCACGGGGCGTCTCTGCATTCGGGGAAAGGGGTCACATGTGTAAACATGGGACCCCTTTCAGTCCGCCTGGTTCGGGTGTTCGTTTTTTATTTTCAGGTACACCGTGGATTCTACTTGGACAAGTGTTTACACATGGGACCCCTTTCAGTCCGTCTGGTTAGGGTAAATGCGTTTTTTTGTTTTGCGAAGTACGTGGATTACAATAAAAGAAACGGACACTGGATCAGGTGAGTATAATTTTATTTTCAGGTACCCCGGGCGTCGACATTGGAGACGTGGCTAGAGTCGGCATGTCAACATAGGTAAGTATGTGTGTCGGCATGTATGTAATAAAGTTATACTTTCACGGTGTCTGTGACCTGTTTTTATTTGGGTATTTTTTTTGCAGTAGAACTACAGGTACCAGCGGGCCCATTTCCCCCCCCGCATGCTGGTACTTGTGGTGGTTCTCCAAGTACCGGCTTGCGGGGGAGGCTTGCTGGGACTTGAAGTTCTTCTGCCAAAAACAATATTCTTACATTTTTACACATGGCTATCAGCCCCCCATCCGCAGCCCTTGGATGGGGGGGGGGGACACAGCCTCGGGCTTCACCCCTGGCCCTTGGGTGGCTGGGGAGGGTACCCCTTGATTGAAGGTGTCCCCACTCCTCCAGGGAATGGCCGTTTTTTTGACGAAAAGTACTGTATTGCATTGTCAATTTTTTGGGGGGGCGAAAACGTCCCGTTTTTCGACATTTTCGGGAATTCGACCGCAATTGCGTATACCCCCATATTATCTAGTAGAACTTACTACAACATTTACAAAGTATTTGACACCAGCACATTTCTTAATCTTCCTTTATAAACAAAATGTACTCATGGTTACATTAAAATGTCAATAGGCCTTTACTACACTCAACCCCAAATCCCTACTGAAAATTAAGCCCTGTACACACTACAGAGGTGTGCCGAGCAAAACCGCTCAGCACACATCTCTCCCCTCCGCTCAGCACTGCGCGATGTGTGCTGAGCGAGGGGGTGGGGGACGCTCATTTCACCCAGCAGGTGAAATGAGCTTTGTGCTAGATTGTGCTTGCATGCAGGCCAATCTAGCACTGGCGATAGCTATCGCTGTGGGTCATACACACCAGAGATCTGTGCTTTTTAAGAACGGATCTCTCAGTGTGCAACCACCACCCCTTTACACGTTTTTCTCTGCAGCACTACTATCATATTGTCTCTAGCAAACCCAGTCGTTTAGTAATACATCCTAATGTCTTTACATACGAGATCAGTATGCAAGTTAGCCAATTAATAGGTTGAAACTGAGAATACAGACCCTGTGGAACATGGGATACAGATACGTTAATAACGTGATATACAGCATTTTAACAGGTCCTGCTTCACAACTTCAAACATGATTCTAATTAATCATGCTTGATGTTGTAAAGCAGATACTGTTACAATGTTTATTCAACTTACAGATTCCCTGATTTTATCAGGGTTCTTCCGCACAAGACTTGGAAGGTAAGAGAATGATACTAAGACCAACTATTACAAGAGGTAATAGAGGAGAGTCCCATACACGCAACTCGGGGTTTGCAGTAGAGATGAGCGCCTGAAATTTTTCGGGTTTTGTGTTTTGGTTTTGGGTTCGGTTCCGCGGCCGTGTTTTGGGTTCGAACGCGTTTTGGCAAAACCTCACCGAATTTTTTTTGTCGGATTCGGGTGTGTTTTGGATTCGGGTGTTTTTTTCCAAAAACACTAAAAAACAGCTTAAATCATAGAATTTGGGGGTCATTTTGATCCCAAAGTATTATTAACCTCAAAAACCATAATTTACACTCATTTTCAGTCTATTCTGAATACCTCACACCTCACAATATTATTTTTAGTCCTAAAATTTGCACCGAGGTCGCTGTGTGAGTAAGATAAGCGACCCTAGTGGCCGACACAAACACCGGGCCCATCTAGGAGTGGCACTGCAGTGTCACGCAGGATGTCCCTTCCAAAAAACCCTCCCCAAACAGCACATGACGCAAAGAAAAAAAGAGGCGCAATGAGGTAGCTGTGTGAGTAAGATTAGCGACCCTAGTGGCCGACACAAACACCGGGCCCATCTAGGAGTGGCACTGCAGTGTCACGCAGGATGGCCCTTCCAAAAAACCCTCCCCAAACAGCACATGACGCAAAGAAAAAAAGAGGCGCAATGAGGTAGCTGTGTGAGTAAGATTAGCGACCCTAGTGGCCGACACAAACACCGGGCCCATCTAGGAGTGGCACTGCAGTGTCACGCAGGATGGCCCTTCCAAAAAACCCTCCCCAAACAGCACATGACGCAAAGAAAAAAAGAGGCGCAATGAGGTAGCTGTGTGAGTAAGATTAGCGACCCTAGTGGCCGACACAAACACCGGGCCCATCTAGGAGTGGCACTGCAGTGTCACGCAGGATGTCCCTTCCAAAAAACCCTCCCCAAACAGCACATGACGCAAAGAAAAAAAGAGGCTTTTTACTGATATTTGGTGTTTTGGATTTGACATGCTCTGTACTATGACATTGGGCATCGGCCTTGGCAGACGACGTTGCTGGCATTTCATCGTCTCGGCCATGACTAGTGGCAGCAGCTTCAGCACGAGGTGGAAGTGGATCTTGATCTTTCCCTAATTTTGGAACCTCAACTTTTTTGTTCTCCATATTTTAATAGGCACAACTAAAAGGCACCTCAGGTAAACAATGGAGATGGATGGATTGGATACTAGTATACAATTATGGACGGGCTGCCGAGTGCCGACACAGAGGTAGCCACAGCCGTGAACTACCGCACTGTACTGTGTCTGCTGCTAATATATAGACTGGTTGATAAAGAGATAGTATACTCGTAACTAGTATGTATGTATAAAGAAAGAAAAAAAAACCACGGTTAGGTGGTATATACAATTATGGACGGGCTGCCGAGTGCCGACACAGAGGTAGCCACAGCCGTGAACTACCGCACTGTACACTGGTTGATAAAGAGATAGTAGTATACTCGTAACAACTAGTATGACACTATGACGACGGTATAAAGAAAGAAAAAAAAATACCACAGTTAGGTGGTATATATTATAATAATAATACAATTATGGATGGACGGACTGCCTGCCGACTGCCGACACAGAGGTAGCCACAGCCGTGAACTACCGCACTGTACACTGGTTGATAAAGAGATAGTAGTATACTCGTAACAACTAGTATGACACTATGACGACGGTATAAAGAATGAAAAAAAAACCACGGTTAGGTGGTATATATTATAATAATACAATTATGGATGGACGGACTGCCTGCCGACTGCCGACACAGAGGTAGCCACAGCCGTGAACTACCGCACTGTACACTGGTTGATAAAGAGATAGTAGTATACTCGTAACAATTAGGATGACACTATGACGGTATAAAGAATGAAAAAAAAACCACGGTTAGGTGGTAGGTATATAATAATAAATAATACAATTCTGGTCGGACGGACTGCCTGCCGTGTGCCGACACAGAGGTAGCCACAGCCGTGAACTACCGCACTGTACACTGGTTGATAAAGAGATAGTAGTATACTCGTAACAATTAGGATGACACTATGACGGTATAAAGAATGAAAAAAAAACCACGGTTAGGTGGTAGGTATATAATAATAAATAATACAATTCTGGTCGGACGGACTGCCTGCCGTGTGCCGACACAGAGGTAGCCACAGCCGTGAACTACCGCACTGTACACTGGTTGATAAAGAGATAGTAGTATACTCGTAACAATTAGGATGACACTATGACGGTATAAAGAATGAAAAAAAAACCACGGTTAGGTGGTAGGTATATAATAATAAATAATACAATTCTGGTCGGACGGACTGCCTGCCGTGTGCCGACACAGAGGTAGCCACAGCCGTGAACTACCGCACTGTACACTGGTTGATAAAGAGATAGTAGTATACTCGTAACAATTAGGATGACACTATGACGGTATAAAGAATGAAAAAAAAACCACGGTTAGGTGGTAGGTATATAATAATAAATAATACAATTCTGGTCGGACGGACTGCCTGCCGTGTGCCGACACAGAGGTAGCCACAGCCGTGAACTACCGCACTGTACTGTGTCTGCTGCTAATATAGACTGGTTGATATTTAAAGAGATATTAGTAGTATACAACAATACTATACTGGTGGTCAGGCACTGGTCACCACTCCTGCAGCAAAAGTGTGCACTGTTAATTAATATAATTGTACTCCTGGCTCCTGCTAACAACCTGCAGTGCTCCCCAGTCTCCCCCACAATTAATTATAAGCTTTTAATTTATACATTGATGACTGTGCAGCACACTGGGCTGAGCTGAGTGCACACAGACTGAGTCACACTGTGTGACTGACTGTGCTGTGTATCGTTTTTTTTTTCAGGCAGAGAACGGATATAGCAGAGAGAAGTGAACGGATATATTATATTAAATAAAAGTTAACTAGCAACTGCACTGGTCACTGACTGTGGTAAACTAACTCTGTCTGCGACTCTGCACAATCTCTCTCTATCTAATCTATCTATCTCTATTCTAATGGAGAGGACGCCAGACACGTCCTCTCCCTATCAATCTCAATGCACGAGTGAAAATGGCGGCGACGCGCGGCTCCTTATATAGAATCCGAGTCTCGCGATAGAATCCGAGCCTCGCGAGAATCCGACAGCGTCATGATGACGTTCGGGCGCGCTCGGGTTAACCGAGCAAGGCGGGAAGATCCGAGTCGCTCGGACCCGTGGAAAAAAAAGTGAAGTTCGTGCGGGTTCGGATTCAAAGAAACCGAACCCGCTCATCTCTAGTTTGCAGTGCTCCCCAGGAATTTTGTGTAATACTGGATAAATCAAAACAGGGCACCATCCCAAAAAGGGGTATACAGAAGAAAATACTCCTTTTGGGGGGCACACTTTGTACATTATGTATAGAACATTTTAAAATATAACTAGGAAAAATATATTCAAACTTAGGTAAAAATAAGAATTTACTTACCGATAATTCTATTTCTCGTAGTCCGTAGTGGATGCTGGGAACTCCGTAAGGACCATGGGAACTCTGTAAGGACCATGGGGAATAGCGGCTCTGCAGGAGACTGGGCACAAAAGTAAAGCTTTAGGACTACCTGGTGTGCACTGGCTCCTCCCCCTATGACCCTCCTCCAAGCCTCAGTTAGGATACTGTGCCCGGACGAGCGTACACAATAAGGAAGGATTTTGAATCCCGGGTAAGACTCATACCAGCCACACCAATCACACCGTATAACCTGTGATCTGAACCCAGTTAACAGCATGATAACAAAGGAGCCTCTGGAAAGATGGCTCACAACAATAACCCGATTTTTGTAACAATAACTATGTACAAGTATTGCAGACAATCCGCACTTGGGATGGGCGCCCAGCATCCACTACGGACTACGAGAAATAGAATTATCGGTAAGTAAAATCTTATTTTCTCTGACGTCCTAGTGGATGCTGGGAACTCCGTAAGGACCATGGGGATTATACCAAAGCTCCCAAACGGGCGGGAGAGTGCGGATGACTCTGCAGCACCGAATGAGAGAACTCCAGGTCCTCCTCAGCCAGGGTATCAAATTTGTAGAATTTAGCAAACTTCTTTGCCCCTGACCAAGTAGCTGCTCGGCAAAGTTGTAACGCCGAGACCCCTCGGGCAGCCGCCCAAGATGAGCCCACCTTCCTTGTGGAATGGGCTTTTACAGATTGTGCAAGCTGAATTGTACTACAAATCCAAAGAGCAATAGTCTGCTTAGAAGCAGGAGCACCCAGCTTGTTGGGTGCATACAGGATAAACAGCGAGTCAGATTTCCTGACTCCAGCCGTCCTGGAAACATATATTTTCAAGGCCCTGACTACGTCCAACAACTTGGAGTCCTCCAAGTCACTAGTAGCCGCAGGTACCACAATAGGTTGGTTCAGATGAAACACTGAAACCACCTTAGGGAGAAAATGAGGACGAGTCCTCAATTCCGCCCTGTCTGAATGGAAGATCAGATAAGGGCTTTTACAGGATAAAGCCCGCCAATTCTGACACGCGCCTGGCCGAGGCCAGGGCCAACAACATGACCACTTTCCATGTGAGATATTTTAACTCCACAGATTCAAGTGGTTCAACCCAATGTGACTTTAGGAACCCCAAAACTACATTGAGATCCCACAGTGCCACTGGAGGCACAAAAGGAGGCTGTATATGCAGTACCCCTTTTACAAACGTCTGAACTTCAGGAACTGAAGCTAGTTCTTTCTGGAAGAAAATTGACAGGGCCGAAATTTGAACCTTAATGGACCCCAATTTTAGGCCCATAGACACTCCTGTTTATAGGAAATGCAGGAATCGACCTAGTTGAAATTCCTCCATCGGGGCCTTACTGGCCTCGCACCACGCAACATATTTTCGCCAAATGCGGTGATAATGCTTTGCGGTTACATCCTTCCTGGCTTGATCAGGGTAGGGATGACTTCATCCGGAATGCCTTTTTCCTTCAGGATCCGGCGTTCATCCCCCCTGCCGTCAAACGCAGCCGCGGTAAGTCTTGGAATAGACAGGGTCCTTACTGGAGCAGGTCCCTTCTTAGAGGTAGAGGCCACGGGTCCTCCGTGAGAATCTCTTGAAGTTCCGGGTACCAAGTCCTTCTTGGCCAATCCGGAGCCACGAGTATAGTTCTTACTCCCCTCCGTCTTATAATTCTCAGTACTTTTGGTATGAGAGGAAGAGGAGGGAACACATACCCTGACTGGTACACCCACGGTGTTACCAGAGCGTCCACAGCTATTGCCTGAGGGTCCCTTGACCTGGCGCAATACCTGTCCAATTTTTTGTTTAGGCGGGACGCCATCATGTCCACCTTTGGTTTTTCCCAATGGTTTACAATCATGTGGAAGACTTCTGGGTGAAGTCCCCACTCTCCCGGGTGGAGGTCGTGCCTGCTGAGGAAGTCTGCTTCCCAGTTGTCCACTCCCGGAATGAACACTGCTGACAATGCTATCACATGATTTTCCGCCCAGCGAAAAATCCTTGCAGCTTCTGCCATTGCCCTCCTGCTTCCTGTGCCGCCCTGTCTGTTTACGTGGGCGACTGCCGTGATGTTGTCCGACTGGATCAGCATCGGCTGACCTTGAAGCAGAGGTCTTGCTTGGCTTAGGGCATTGTAAATGGCCCTTCGCTCCAAAATATTTATATGAAGTGATGTCTCCAGGCTTGACCACAAGCCCTATAAATTTCTTCCCTGTGTGACTGCTCCCCAGCCTCGCAGGCTGGCATCCGTGGTCACCAGGACCCAGTCCTGAATGCCGAATCTGCGGCCCTCTATAAGATGAGCACTCTGCAACCACCACAGGAGAGACACCCTTGTCTTTGGTGACAGGGTTATCCGCTGATGCATCTGAAGACGCGATCCGGACCATTTGTCCAGCAGGTCCCACTGGAAAGTTCTTGCGTGGAATCTGCCGAATGGAATTGCTTCGTAGGAAGCCACCATTTTTCCCAGGACCCTTGTGCACTGATGCACTGACACTTGGCCTGGTTTTAGGAGGTTTCTGACTAGTTCGGATAACTCCCTGGCTTTCTCCTCCGGGAGAATCACCTTTTTCTGGACTGTGTCCAGGATCATCCCTAGGAATAGAAGGCGTGTTGTCGGGATCAGCTGCGATTTTGGAATATTGAGAATCCAACCGTGCTGCCACAGCACTATCTGAGATAGTGCTACCCCGACTTCCAACTGTTCCCTGGATCTTGCCCTTATCAGGATATCGTCCAAGTAAGGGATAACTAAAACTCCCTTCTTTCGAAGGAGTATCATCATTTCGGCCCTTACCTTGGTAAAGACCCGGGGTGCCGTGGACAATCCAAACGGCAGCGTCTGAAACTGATAGTGACAGTTCTGTACCACAAACCTGAGGTACCCTTGGTGAGAAGGGTAAATTGGGACATGTAGGTAAGCATCTTTGATGTCCAGAGAGACCATATAGTCCCCTTCTTCCAGGTTTGCAATCACTGCTCTGAGTGACTCCATCTTGAATTTGAACCTTTGTATGTAAGTGTTCAAGGATTTTAGATTTAAAATTGGTCTCACCGAGCCGTCCAGCTTCGGTACCACAAATAGTGTGGAATAGTACCCCTTTCCCTGTTGCAGGAGGGGTACCTTGATTATCACCTGCTGGGAATACAGCTTGTGAATGGCTTGCAATACTGCCTCCCTGTCTGAGGGAGACGTCGGTAAAGCAGACTTTAGGAAACGGCGAGAGGGAGACGTCTCGAATTTCTTGAGACGGGCCCCCACCGTGCCTGAGTCCGCTTGTAAAGCCCCAGCGTCATGCTGAGGACTTTGCGGAGGCGGGAGAGGGCTTTTGTTCCTGGGAACTGGCTGTTTGCTGCAGCCTTTTTCCTCTCCCTCTGCCACGGGGCAGAAATGAGGCGCCTTTTGCCCGCTTGCCCTTATGGGGCCGAAAGGACTGCGCCTGATAATACGGCGTCTTCTTAGGTTGAGAAGCTACCTGGGGTAAAAAAATAAGAATTTACTTACCGATAATTCTATTTCTCGTAGTCCGTAGTGGATTCTGGAAACTCCGTAAGGACCATGGGGAATAGCGGCTCCGCAGGAGACAGGGCACATCTAAAGAAAGCTTTAGGATCACCTGGTGTGCACTGGCTCCTCCCCCTATGACCCTCCTCCAAGCCTCAGTTAGGATACTGTGCCCGGACGAGCGTACACAATAAGGAAGGATTTTGAATCCCGGGTAAGACTCATACCAGCCACACCAATCACACTGTACAACTTGTGATCTGAACCCAGTTAACAGCATGATAATAGAGAAGCCTCTATAAAAGATGGCTCACTACAACAATAACCCGAATTTTTTGGTAACAATAATTATGTACCAGTATTGCAGACAATCCGCACTTGGGATGGGCGCCCAGCATCCACTACGGACTACGAGAAATAGAATTATCGGTAAGTAAATTCTTATTTTCTCTGACGTCCTAGTGGATGCTGGGAACTCCGTAAGGACCATGGGGATTATACCAAAGCTCCCAAACGGGCGGGAGAGTGCGGATGACTCTGCAGCACCGAATGAGAGAACTCCAGGTCCTCCTCAGCCAGGGTAACAAATTTGTAGAAGTTTACAAACGTATTTGCTCCTGACCAAGTAACTGCTCGGCAAAGTTGTAAAGCCGAGACCCCTCGGGCAGCTGCCCAAGATGAGCCCACCTTCCTTGTGGAGTGGGCATTTTAAGATTTTTGGCTGTGGCAGGCCTGCCACAGAATGTGCAAGCTGAATTGTACTACAAATCCAACGAGCAATCGTCTGCTTAGAAGCAGGAGCACCCAGTTTGTTGGGTGCATACAGGATAAACAGCGAGTCAGATTTTCTGACTCCAGCCGTCCTGGAAACATATTATTTTCAGGGCCCTGACCACGTCAAGCAACTTGGAATCCTCCAAGTCCTTAGTAGCCGCAGGTACCACAATAGGTTGCTTCATGTGAAATGCAGAAACCACCTTAGGTAGAAATTGAGGACAAGTCCTCAATTCTGCCCTGTCAGAATGAAATATTAAATAAGGGCTTTTATATGATAAAGCCGCCAATTCTGACACACGCCTGGCTGAAGCCAGGGCTAACAGCATCGTCACCTTCCATGTGAGATATTTTAAGTCCACAGTGGTGAGTGGTTCAAACCAATGTGACTTTAGGAAACTCAACACAACATTGAGATCCCAAGGTGCCACTGGAGGCACAAAAGGAGGCTGTATATGCAGTACCCCTTTTACAAATGTCTGAACTTCAGGCACTGAAGCCAGTTCCTTTTGGAAGAAAATCGACAGGGCCGAAATTTGAACCTTAATGGACCCTAATTTTAGGCCCATAGACAGTCCTGTTTGCAGGAAATGGAGGAAACGACCCAGTTGAAATTCCTCTGTAGGGCCTTCTTGGCCTCCCACCACGCAACATATTTTCGCCAAATGCGGTGATAATGTTTTGCGGTTACGTCCTTCCTGGCCTTGACCAGGGTAGGGATGACTTCATCTGGAATGCCTTTTTCCTTCAGGATCCGGCGTTCAACCGCCAAGCCGTCAAACGCAGCCGCGGTAAGTCTTGGAACAGACAAGGCCCCTGCTGGAGCAGGTCCTTTCTTAGAGGTAGAGGCCACGGTTCGTCCGTGAGCATCTCTTGAAGTTCCGGATACCAAGTCCTTCTTGGCCAATCCGGAACCATGAGTATAGTTCTTACTCCTCTCCTTCTTATGATTCTCAGTACTTTTGGTATGAGAGGCAGAGGAGGGAACACATACACTGACTGGTACACCCACGGTGTTACCAGAGCGTCCACCGCTATTGCCTGAGGGTCCCCTGACCTGGCGCAATATCTGTCTAGTTTTTTGTTTAGATGGGACGCCATTATGTCCACCTTTGGTTTTTCCCAACGGTTTACAATCAGGTGGAAGACTTCTGGGTGAAGTCCCCACTCTCCCGGGTGAAGGTCGTGTCTGCTGAGGAAGTCTGCTTCCCAGTTGTCCACTCCCGGAATGAACACTGCTGACAGTGCTATCACATGATTTTCCGCCCAGCGAAGAATCCTTGCAGCTTCTGCCATTGCCCCCCTGCTTCCCGTGCCGCCCTGTCTGTTTACGTGGGCGACTGACGTGATGTTGTCCGATTGGATCAATACCGCCTGACCCTGAAGCAGGGGTTTCGCTTGACTTAGGGCATTGTAAATGGCCCTTAGTTCCAGAATGTTTATATGAAGAGATGTCTCCAGGCTTGACCATAAGCCCTGGAAATTCCTTCCCTGTGTGACTGCTCCCCAGCCTCTCAGGCTGGCATCCGTGGCCACCAGGACCCAGTCCCGAATGCCGAATCTGCGGCCCTCTAGAAGATGAGCACTCTGCAACCACCACAGGAGGGATACCCTTGTCCCCGGTGACAGGGTTATCCGCTGAAGCATCTGAAGATGCGACCCGGACCATTTGTCCAGTAGGTTCCACTGGAAAGTCTTGCGTGGAATCTGCCGAATGGGATTGCTTCGTAGGAAGCCACCATTTTTACCCAGAACCCTTGTGCATTGATGCACTGAGACTTGGTTCGGTTTTAGGAGGTTCCTGACTAGCTCGGATAACTCCCTGGCTTTCTCCTCCGGGAGAAACACCTTCTTTCTGGACTGTGTCCAGGATCATCCCTAGGAACAGAAGACAAGTCGTCGGAACCAGCTGCGATTTTGGAATATTGAGAATCCAATCGTGCTGCCGCAACACTACCTGATATAGTGCTACACCGATCTCCAACTGTTCCCTGGATCTTACCCTTATCAGGGAATCGTCCAAGTAACGGATAACTAAAATTCCCTTCCTTCGAAGGAATATCATCATTACGGTCATTACTTCAGTAAAGACCCGGGGTGCCGTGGACCATCTCTACGGCAGCGTCCGAACTGATAGTGACAGTTCTGTACCATAACCTGAAATACCCTTGGTGAGAAGGGTAAATTTTGACATGAAGGTAAGCATCCTTGATGTCCCGAGACATCATGTAGTCCCCTTCTTCCAGGTTTGCAATCACTGCTCTGAGTGACTCAATTTTGAATTTGAACCTCTGTATGCAAGTGTTCAAAGATTTTAGATTTTAAAATCGGTCTCACCGAGCCGTCTGGCTTCGGTACCACAATAGTGTGGAATAATACCCCGTTCCCTGTTGCAGGAGGGGTACCTTGATTATCACCTGCTGGGAATACAGCTTGTGAATGGTTTCCAAAACTGCCTCCCTGTCAGCGGGAGACGTCGGTAAAACAGACCTTTGGAAACGGCGAGGGGGATACGTCTCGAATTCCAATTTGTACCCCTGAAATATTACCAGAAGGATCCAGGGGTCTACTTGCGAGTGAGCCCACTGCGCACTGAAATTCATTGAGAACGGGACCCCACCGTGCCTGAACTTGTAAAGCCCTAGCGTCATACTGAGGGCTTGGCAGAGGCGGAAAAGAGTTTCTGTTCCTTGGAACTGGCTGATCTCTGCAGCCATTTTCCTCTCCCTCTGTCACGAGCAGAAAAGAGGAACCCTTTTGTCCGCTTGCCAACCAGGCCTGCGCCTGTTAATACGGCGTCTTATTTTGAGAAGCGACCTGGGGTACATCCCCTCTTTTAAGGCAATACTTCCAAATGCCGTTTGGAATCCGCATCACCTGACCACTTTACTGGTATAATTGGACAACGCACTTATACTTGATGCCAGTCGGCAAATATTCCGCTGTGCATCATGCATATATAGAAATGCATCTTTTAATTGCTCTATAGGCAATAATATACTGTCCTTATCTAGGATATCATATTTCCAGTCAGGGAATCCGACCACGCCAACCCAGCACTGCACATCCAGGCTGAGGCGATTGCTGGTCGCAGTATAACACCAGTATGTGTGTAAATACATTTTAGGATACCCTCCTGCTTTCTATCAGCAGGATCCTTAAGGGCGGCCATCTCAAGAGAGGGTAGAGCCCTTGTTCTTACAAGCGTGTGAGCGCCTTATCCCCCCTAGGGGGTGTTTCCCAACGCACCCTAACCTCTGGCGGGAAAAGGTATACTGCCAATAACTTTTTAGAAATTATCAATTGTTATCGGGGGGAAACCCACGCATTTTATTTCTCAGATTCAGGAAAACTACAGGAAGTTTTTCCTCACCAACATAATACCCCTTTTTTTTTTTTTTTGGTGGTATTCATATTATCAGAAAAGTGTAAACTTTTTTCATTGCCTCAATCATGCAATGTGTGGCCCTATTTGGAAATCACGGTTGTCTCTTCACCGTCGACACAGGAGTCAGTATCCGTGTCGGCGTCTGTATCTGAGGTAACGGGCGCTTTAGAGCCCCTATATGAGACGTCTGGACATGCACAAGCTGAGTAGCCGGCTGTCTCATGTCAACCACTGTCTTTTATACAAAGCTGACACTGTCACGCAATTTCCACAGTACATCCACTCAGGTGTCGACCCCCCAGGGGGTGACAACACTATTACAGACACTCTACTCCGTCTCCTCATCATTTTTCTCCTCATACATGTCGACACAAACGTACCGACACACAGCACACACACAGGGAATGCTCTGATAGAGGACAGGACCCCACTAGCCCTTTGGGGAGACAGAGGGAGAGTTTGCCAGCACACACCAGAGCGCTATATATATATATATATATATATATATATATATATATATATATATACACAGGGATAACCTTATATAAGTGTTTTTCCCTTTATAGCTGCTGGATTGTTTATACTGCGCCTAATTTGTGCCCCCCTCTCTTTTTTAACCCTTCTGTAGTGTAGTGACTGCAGGGGAGAGCCAGGGAGCTTCCCTCCAACTGAGCTGTGAGGGAAAATGGCGCCAGTGTGCTGAGGAGATAAGGACGCCGAGAAAGGGGCGGAGCCTATCATCCGTTTTCTTGTATGTTTTGGCAGGGGTTAAATGCATCCATATAGCCCAGTATTTATATGTGATGCATTTATTTTAGCCATAAAAGGTTTTCTAACGATTTATTGCGTCTCAGGGCGCTGCCCCCCCAGCGCCCTGCACCCTCAGTGACCGGAGTGTGAAGTGTGCTGAGAGCAATGGCGCACAGCTGCGGTGCTGTGCGCCTACCTTTATCTGAAGACAGGAAAGTCTTCTGCCGCCGATTTTTCCGGACCTCTTCGCTCTTCTGGCTCTGTAAGGGGGCCGGCGGCGCGGCTCCGGTGACCCATCCAGGCTGAACCTGTGATCGTCCCTCTGGAGCTAATGTCCAGTAGCCTAAGAAGCCCAATCCACTCTGCACGCAGGTGAGTTCGCTTCTTCTCCCCTTAGTCCCTCGATGCAGTGAGCCTGTTGCCAGCAGGTCTCACTGAAAATAATAAACCTAAACTAAAACTTTCACAAAGAGCTCAGGAGAGCCCCTAGTGTGCACCCTTCTCGTCGGGCACAGAAAATCTAACTGAGGCTTGGAGGAGGGTCATAGGGGGAGGAGCCAGTGCACACCAGGTGATCCTAAAGCTTTCTTTAGATGTGCCCTGTCTCCTGCGGAGCCGCTATTCCCCATGGTCCTTACGGAGTTCCCAGCATCCACTAGGACATCAGAGAAATAAGAATTTACTTACCGATAATTCTATTTCTCGTAGTCCGTAGTGGATGCTGGGGACTCCGTAAGGACCATGGGGAATAGCGGCTCCGCAGGAGACAGGGCACAAAAGTAAAAGCTTTAGGATCAGGTGGTGTGCACTGGCTCCTCCCCCTATGACCCTCCTCCAAGCCTCAGTTAGGATACTGTGCCCGGACGAGCGTACACAATAAGGAAGGATTTTGAATCCCGGGTAAGACTCATACCAGCCACACCAATCACACTGTACAACCTGTGATCTGAACCCAGTTAACAGCATGATAACAGCGGAGCCTCTGAAAAGATGGCTCACAACAATAATAACCCGATTTTTGTAACAATAACTATGTACAAGTATTGCAGACAATCCGCACTTGGGATGGGCGCCCAGCATCCACTACGGACTACGAGAAATAGAATTATCGGTAAGTAAATTCTTATTTTCTCTGACGTCCTAAGTGGATGCTGGGGACTCCGTAAGGACCATGGGGATTATACCAAAGCTCCCAAATGGGCGGGAGAGTGCGGATGACTCTGCAGCACCGAATGAGAGAACTCCAGGTCCTCCTCAGCCAGGGTATCAAATTTGTAGAATTTTTCAAACGTGTTTGCCCCTGACCAAGTAGCAGCTCGGCAAAGTTGTAAAGCCGAGACCCCTCGGGCAGCCGCCCAAGATGAGCCCACCTTCCTTGTGGAATGGGCATTTACATATTTTGGCAGTGGCAGGCCTGCCACAGAATGTGCAAGCTGAATTGTACTACACATCCAACTAGCAATCGTCTGCTTAGAAGCAAGAGCACCCAGTTTGTTGGGTGCATACAGGATAACAGCAAGTCAGTTTTCCTGACTCCAGCCATCCTGGAAATCTATATTTTCAGGGCCCTGACAACATCTAGCAACTTGGAGTCCTCCAAGTCCCTAGTAGCCGCAGGTACCACAATAAGCTGGTTCAGGTGAAACGCTGACACCACCTTAGGGAGAAACTGGGGACGAGTCCGCAGCTCTGCCCTGTCCGAATGGACAATCAGATATGGGCTTTTGTGAGACAAAGCCGCCAATTCTGACACTCGCCTGGCCGAGGCCAGGGCCAACAGCATGGTCACTTTCCATGTGAGATATTTCAAATCCACAGATTTGAGCGGTTTAAACCAATGTGATTTGAGGAATCCCAGAACTACGTTGAGATCCCAGAGTGCCACTGGAGGCACAAAAGGGGGTTGTATATGCAGTACTCCCTTGACAAACTTCTGGACTTCAGGAACTGAAGCCAATTCTTTCTGGAAGAAAATTGACAGGGCTGAAATTTGAACCTTAATGGACCCCAATTTGAGGCCCATAGACACTCCTGTTTGTAGGAAATGCAGGAATCGACCGAGTTGAAATTCCTCCGTGGGGGCCTTCCTGGCCTCACACCATGCAACATATTTTCGCCAAATGCGGTGATAATGTTGTGCGGTCACCTCCTTCCTGGCTCTGACCAGGGTAGGGATGACCTCTTCCGGAATGCCTTTTTCCCTTAGGATCCGGCGTTCAACCGCCATGCCGTCAAACGCAGCCGCGGTAAGTCTTGGAACAGACATGATCCTTGCTGAAGCAAGTCCCTTCTTAGTATCTCTTGAAGTTCCGGGTACCAAGTCCTTCTTGGCCAATCCGGAGCCACGAGTATAGTTCTTACTCCTCTCAGTCTTATAATTCTCAGTACCTTGGGTATGAGAGGCAGAGGAGGGAACACATACACCGACTGGTACACCCACGGTGTTACCAGAGCGTCCCAGCTATTGCCTGAGGGTCTCTTGACCTGGCGCAATACCTGTCCAGTTTTTTGTTCATACTGGACGCCATCATGTCCACCTTTGGTCTTTCCCAACGGTTCACAATCATGTGGAAGACTTCCAGATGAAGTCCCCACTCTCCCGGGTGGAGGTCGTTCCTGCTGAGGAAGTCTGCTTCCCAGTTGTCCACTCTCGGAATGAACACCGCTGACAGTGTTATCACATGATTTTTCGCCCAGCGAAGAATCCTTGCTGCCATTGCCCTCCTGCTTCTTGTGCCGCCCTGTCTGTTTACGTGGGCGACTGCCGTGATGTCGTCCGACTGGATCAGCACCTGTTGACTTTGAAGCAGAGGTCTTCCTAGGCTCAGAGCATTGTAAATTGCCCTTAGCTCCAGTATATTTATGTGGAGAGAAGTCTCCAGACTTGACCACATTCCTTGGAAATTTCTTCCCTGTGTGACTGCTCCCCAGCCTCTCAGGCTGGCATCCGTGGTCACCAGAACCCAGTCCTGAATGCCGAATGTGCTGCCCTCTAGTAGATGAGCACTCTGCAGCCACCACAGAAGAGACACCCTTGTCCTTGGAGACAGGATTATCCGCTGATGCATCTGAAGATGCGATCCGGACCATTCGTCCAGCAGATCCCACTGAAAAATTCTTGCGTGAAATCTGCCGAATGGAATTGCTTCGTAAGAAGCCACCATTTTTCCCAGGACTCTTGTGCATTGATGCACTGACACTTGGCCTGGTTTTAGGAGGTTTCTGACTAGCTCGGATAACTCCCTGGCTTTCTCCTCCGGGAGAAACACCTTTTCCTGGACTGTGTCCAGAATCATCCCTAGGAACTGTGTCCAGAATCATCCCTAGGAACAGCAGACGTGTCGTCGGAATCAGCTGCGATTTTGGAATATTTAGAATCCACCCGTGCTGTCGTAGAACTACTTGAGATAGTGCTACTCCGACCTCCAACTGTTCTCTGGACCTTGCCCTTATCAGGAGATCGTCCAAGTAAGGGATAATTAAGACGCCATTTCTTTGAAGAAGAATCATCATTTCGGCCATTACCTTGGTAAAGACCCGGGGTGCCGTGGACAATCCAAACGGCAGCGTCTGAAACTGATAGTGACAGTTCTGTACCACGAACCTGAGGTACCCTTGGTGAGAAGGGCAAATTGGGACATGGAGGTAAGCATCCTTGATGTCCAGGGACACCATATAGTCCCCTTCTTCCTGGTTCGCTATCACTGCTCTGAGTGACTCCATCTTGATTTGAACCTTTGTATGTAAGTGTTCAAAGATTTCAGATTTAGAATAGGTCTCACCGAGCCGTCTGGCTTCAGTACCACAAATAGTGTGGAATAATACCCCTTTCCTTGTTGTAGGAGGGGTACCTTGATTATCACCTGCTGGGAATACAGCTTGTGAAATTGTTTCCAATACTGCCTCCCTGTCGGAGGGAGACGTTGGTAAAGCAGACTTCAGGAACCTGCGAGGGGGAGACGTCTCGAATTTCCAATCTGTACCCCTGGGATACTACTTGTAGGATCCAGGGGTCCACTTGCGAGTGAGCCCACTGCGCGCTGAAACTCTTGAGACGACCCCCCACCGCACCTGAGTCCGCTTGTACGGCCCCAGCGTCATGCTGAGGACTTGGCAGAAGCGGTGGAGGGCTTCTGTTCCTGGGAAGGGGCTGCCTGCTGCAGTCTTCTTCCCTTTCCTCTACCCCTGGGCAGATATGACTGGCCTTTTGCCCGCTTGCCCTTATGGGGACGAAAGGACTGAGGCTGAAAAGACGGTGTCTTTTTCTGCTGAGATGTGACTTGGGGTAAAAAGGGTGGATTTTCCAGCTGTTGCCGTGGCCACCAGGTCCGATGGACCGACCCCAAATAACTCCTCCCCTTTATACGGCAATACTTCCATGTGCCGTTTGGAATCTGCATCACCTGACCACTGTCGTGTCCATAAACATCTTCTGGCAGATATGGACATCGCACTTACTCTTGATGCCAGAGTGCAAATATTCCTCTGTGCATCTCGCATATATAGAAATGCATCCTTTAAATGCTCTATAGTCAATAAAATACTGTCCCTGTCAAGGGTATCAATATTTTCAGTCAGGGAATCCGACCAAGCCACCCCAGCGCTGCACATCCAGGCTGAGGCGATCGCTGGTCGCAGTATAACACCAGTATGTGTGTATATACTTTTTAGGATATTTTCCAGCCTCCTATCAGCTGGCTCCTTGAGGGCGGCCGTATCTGGAGACGGTAACGCCACTTGTTTTGATAAGCGTGTGAGCGCCTTATCCACCCTAAGGGGTGTTTCCCAACGCGCCCTAACTTCTGGCGGGAAAGGGTATAACGCCAATAATTTTCTATCGGGGGAAACCCACGCATCATCACACACTTTATTTAATTTATCTGATTCAGGAAAAACTACAGGTAGTTTTTTCACACCCCACATAATACCCTTTTTTGTTGTACTTGTAGTATCAGAAATATGTAACACCTCCTTCATTGCCCTTAACATGTAACGTGTGGCCCTAATGGAAAATACGTTTGTTTCTTCACCGTCGACACTGGAGTCAGTGTCCGTGTCTGTGTCGACCGACTGAGGTAAATGGGCGTTTTAAAGCCCCTGACGGTGTTTGAGACGCCTGGACAGGTACTAATTGGTTTGCCGGCCGTCTCATGTCGTCAACCGACCTTGCAGCGTGTTGACATTATCACGTAATTCCCTAAATAAGCCATCCATTCCGGTGTCGACTCCCTAGAGAGTGACATCACCATTACAGGCAATTGCTCCGCCTCCTCACCAACATCGTCCTCATACATGTCGACACACGTACCGACACACAGCACACACACAGGGAATGCTCTGATAGAGGACAGGACCCCACTAGCCCTTTGGGGAGACAGAGGGAGAGTTTGCCAGCACACACCAAAACGCTATAATTATACAGGGACAACCTTATATAAGTGTTTTCCCTTATAGCATCTTAATATATAATAATATCGCCAAATAAGTGCCCCCCCTCTCTGTTTTAACCCTGTTTCTGTAGTGCAGTGCAGGGGAGAGCCTGGGAGCCTTCCTAGCAGCGGAGCTGTGTAGGAAAATGGCGCTGTGTGCTGAGGAGAATAGGCCCCGCCCCCTTTTCGGCGGGCTTCTTCTCCCGTTTTTCTGACAACCTGGCAGGGGTTAAATACATCCATATAGCCCCAGAGGCTATATGTGATGTATTTTTAGCCAGCATAGGTACTTTCATTGCTGCCCAGGGCGCCCCCCCCCAGCGCCCTGCACCCTCAGTGACCGTTGGTGTGAAGTGTGCTGAGAGCAATGGCGCACAGCTGCCGTGCTGTGCGCTACCTTAAGAAGACTGGGAAGTCTTCAGCCGCCGATTTCTGGACCTCTTCTCTCTTCAGCATCTGCAAGGGGGTCGGCGGCGCGGCTCCGGTGACCCATCCAGGCTGTACCTGTGATCGTCCCTCTGGAGCTAGTGTCCAGTAGCCTAAGAAGCCAAATCCATCCTGCACGCAGGTGAGTTCACTTCTTCTCCCCTAAGTCCCTCGTTGCAGTGAGCCTGTTGCCAGCAGGACTCACTGAAAATAAAAAACCTAACAAAACTTTTACTCTAAGCAGCTCTTTAGGAGAGCCACCTAGATTGCACCCTTCTCGGCCGGGCACAAAAACCTAACTGAGGCTTGGAGGAGGGTCATAGGGGGAGGAGCCAGTGCACACCACCTGATCCTAAAGCTTTTACTTTTGTGCCCTGTCTCCTGCGGAGCCGCTATTCCCCATGGTCCTTACGGAGTCCCCAGCATCCACTTAGGACGTCAGAGAAATGTGGATTTTCCAGCAGTTGCCGTGGCTACCAGGTCTGATAGACCTACCCCAATTAACTCCTCCCCCTTATAAGGCAATACTTCCATGTGCCTTTTAGAATCCGCATCACCTGACCACTGCCGCGTCCATAAACCTCTTCTTGCAGAAATGGACAGCGCGCTAACTCTTGATGCCAGTCAGCAAATATCCCTCTGTGCATCACGCATATATAGAAATGCATCCTTCAAATGCTCTATAGTCAGTAATATACTGTCCCTATCTAGGGTATCAATATTTTCAGTCAGGGAATCCGACCACGCCAGGCCCGCACTGCACATCCAGGCTGAGGCGATTGCTGGTCGCAGTATAACACCCGTGTGAGTGTATATACATTTTAGGATATTCTCCAGCTTTCTATCGGCAGGTTCCTTTAGGGCGGCCGTACCAGGAGAGGGTAGTGCTACCTGTTTAGACAAGCGTGTGAGCGCTTTATCCACCCTAGGGGGTGTTTCCCAACGTGCCCTATCCTCTGGCGGGAAAGGGTACGATGCCAATAACCTTTTAGGAATTATCAGTTTTTTATCGGGGGAAACCCACGCCTCATCACACACTTCATTTAATTCCTCGGATACAGGAAAAACTACAGGCAGTTTTTTCTCACCAAACATAATACCCTTTTTAGTGGTACTTGTATTATCAGAGATATGCAATACATTTTTCATTGCTTCAATCATGTAACGTGTGGCCCTAGTGGAATTCACGTTTGTCTCCTCATCATCGACACTGGAGTCAGTATCCGTGTCTGTGTCTGCCATTTGAGGTAACGGCGTTTTAAAGCCCCTGATGGCGTTTGAGACCCCTGGACAGGCACAAGCTGAGTAGCCGGCTGTCTCATGTCGTCAACTGTCTGTCGTAAAGAGCTGACACTGTCACGCAATTCCTTCCATAAGCTCATCCACTCAGGTGTCGACTCCCTAGGGGGTGACAACTCTATAATAGGCAATTGCTCCGCCTCCATCTCATTTTCCTCCTCAAACATGTCGACACAATCGTACCGACACACCGCACACACACAGGGAATGCTCTGATAGAGAACAGGACCCCACTAGCCCTTTGGGGAGACAGAGGGAGAGTATGCCAGCACACACCAGAGCGCTATATATAGACAGGAATACCACTATAAAATGTGCTTTTCCCTTTATAGCTGCTGTTAGTATTAAAACTGCGCCAAATTAGTGCCCCCCTCTCTTTTTTACCCTTTTCTGTAGTGCATCGCTCCCGCTGACGTCACGTGGCCCGCCCCCCCATCGGTCCGCCAACACCTGCGTTGGCCAGAACGCTCCCCCGAAACGGTGCAGTTAGCCCCCTCCCGCCTAGCGACCACCTCTGTCTCAAAGGCGATCGCTAGCTAACGGCGCCGGCACATACAGTTCCAACCCGATCGCTGCGACAAACTGCAGCGAGCGATCAGGTCAGAATGACCCCCTATGTCCGTAGATTAGTATACTGTGCTGATAGCACAGGTCAAGAAGGTATATATACACACACACACACACACACACACACACACACACACACAAACATAAAATGTTTCCATAGTTTGAAGAGAACCATATAGAAGTAAGCTTGAACAGTTTTGGTAACAGTCCTTAATGATAGTAATATGTGCGTAGGGCTGTTTGGGAAAGATAGAGAAATAGAGATACAGGTCCAGTCACCCGTGGCAACTCCTGCTATTCCCCCATGTGAAAACAGTGAATGGGGGAGTGAGGGTGAGGTCAGGGGACTTACTGCTGTAGAACACTTCTGCAAGGCCTTTCCACACTCAAGTGTCTAAATATAACATTGCAGTGATGTTAGTATAGAGAGGTCAGAGTGAGTGTAGGGAGAAATGAAAAGGAATGGTAGATAAAAAAAAAAGGTATCTATGCAGCCAGGTGTGAAGTACAGCCTTGCTAGTGTGTCTCCGGGAATTAAAAAGCAGTGCACAGCAGGACACTTAAGGCCCGTACACACTGGTCGATATATATCGGCCGTTCTCTTGAACGGCCGATATATCGTGGGACCGTCGGCCAGTGTGTACGGTCGATACGTCTGTGAACTCTGTCGTTCACAGACTTATCGCGTCGGCCGTGCAGCACAGCCGACGGGCAATATATCTGCCGATATATTGGCGCGTCGCTGTGTGTGTACGGGGCGGTCGGCCGAGCGCCCGTACACATGCTGCGGCGGCAAGCGGCGATTGTCAGCTGAACTGGGCGGGCGTGTGTACACGCCCGCCCAGTTCATGACGTCAGTCCCCGACGGATCGGGCAGTGTGTATGCTGAACACACTGCTCGATCCGTCCATAGATATATCTGCAGATCAATTGATCTGCAGATATATCTATTTAGTGTGTACCCACCTTTAGAACTGAACGTATGTTTCACATTAGACCAGGTTTAGCTGGGGTGTCCAAACCACTGAGTTTCTGCACATTTCTGCTTGCCAGATCAGGCAGCTGCGAGCAGAAATGTGTCCCCCGGCAGCAGTCGTGTCCGGACGAAGCAACAATTGAATTGCTGTCGGATGCATACCGCCAGGGAAAGTGAATTGTCCCCATAATCTTACTTCTCAAAAACACAAAAACGAGTTTTGTGGTAAGAACTTACCTTTGTTAAAACGCTTTCTGCGAGGTACACTGGGCTCCACAAGGAATGGACAATGGGGGTGTAGAGTAGGATCTTGATCCGAGGCACCAACAGGCTCAAAGCTTTGACTGTTCCCAGAATGCATAGCGCCGCCTCCTATATCACCCCGCCTCCCTGCACATGATCTCAGTTTTTAGTTTACCAGTCCAATGCAGTAGCAGGAAAAGAGAAAACAACGGTTAGTAGCAACAACAACGCATTCTCACGACAGGAGACGTGTCAGTGGCTAATGCCATACTAACCCAAAGAAGCTAAGTGCGACAGGGTGGGCGCCTTGTGGAGCCCAGTGTACCTCGCAGAAAGAGTTTTAACAAAGGTAAGTTCTTACCATAAAACTCGTTTTCTGCTGCGGGGTACACTGGGCTCCACAAGGAATGGACAATGGGGATGTCCTAAAGCAGTTCCTTACGGGAGGGGACGCACTGTAGCGGGCACAAGAACCCGGCGTCCAAAGGAAGCATCCTGGGAAGCGGCCGTATCGCAGGCATAGAACCTTATGAACGTGTTCACAGAGGACCACGTAGCCGCCTAGCACAATTGTTTAAGGGTCGCACCACGTTGGGCCGCCCAAGAAGGTCCAACAGACCGAGTAGAATGGGCCTTAATGTGATCAGGAGCAGAGAGACCAGCCCTCACATAAGCATGTGCAATCACCATTCTAATCCATCTGTCCAAAGTTTGCTTGTGAGCAGGCCAGCCACGTTTGTGAAATCCAAACAGTACAAAGAGAGAATCAGATTTCCTAATAGGAGCAGTTCTCTTCACATAGATACGGAGAGCCCGTACCAAATCCAAAGACCGCTCTTTGAGAGACAGATCAGGAGAAACAAGTGCCGGAACTACAATCTCCTGATTAAGGTAGAACGAAGAAACCACCTTAGGTAGATAGCCGGGACGAGTCCCAAGAACCGCCCGGTCACGGTGAAATATCAGATATGGGGAACTACAGGACAAGGCACCCAAATCTGACACTCTTCTAGCTGAAGCAATAGCCAGCAGAAACACCACCTTAAAGGGAAAGCCATTTAAGGTCAGCTGAACCAAGAGGTTCAAACGGAGACTCTTGTAACACCTCCAAAACCACCGACAAGTCCCAAGGAGCCACAGGTGGGACATACGGAGGTTGGATACGCAACACGCCCCGAGTAAAGGTATGCACATCAGGTAAGGTCGCAATTTTTCTCTGAAACTACACCGACAAGCAAGATATTTGAACCTTGAGAAAGGCCAGACGCAGGCCTAAGTCCAGGCCCTGCTGTAGAAAAGCCAACTTGGCTATAATAAACTTGGAAGCATCATAATCGTTAGATGCGCACCAAAGTATGCCAGACCCTATAGTAAATCCGAGCCGAAGCCGGTTTCCGGGCCCGTAACATAGTTTGAATGACCGTCTCAGAAAACCCTTTAGCCCTTAGAGACGGAAGCTTCAAGAGACACGCCGTCAAATACAGCCGGGCTAGGTCCTGGAAGACACAGGGGCCCTGAACGAGGAGGTCTGGGCGTTGTGGAAGTAGAATTGGACGCTCTGACGATAGGCCTTGCAGGTCTGAGAACAAGTGCCGTCTGGGCCACGCTGGAGCTTTTTCTTGCTTGAACTTCCGAATTACCCTGGGCAGGAGTGACACCAGAGGGAACACCTATGGCAGCCGAAACTTCCACGGTACCGCCAGCGCATCCACGAATGCTGCTTGAGGATCCCTTGTCCTTGCTCCGAAGACCGGAACCTTGTGATTGTGTCGAGACGCCATCAGATCTACGTCTGGAAGGCCCCACCTTTCCACTAGGAGTTGAAACACTTCTGGATGGAGGCCCCACTCGCCGGCATGCACGTCCTGACGACTGAGAAAGTCTGCTTCCCAATTCAGGACTCCCGGAATGAATATTGCCGGTAGATGGCGTTCTGCCCACTGTAGAAACCGTGAGACTTCCTTCATTGCTAGGCGGCTTCGAGTGCCGCCTTGATGATTTATGTAAGCCACTGTGGTGGTGTTGTCCGACTGTACTTGAACAGGACTGTTCTGAATTAAATGATGGGCTAGGTTCAAGGCATTGAAGAACGCCCGCAACTCCAGAATATTGATCGAGAGGAGGGACTCCTCCTTGGTCCACCGCCCCTGAAGGGAGTGTTGCTCCAGCACCGCGCCCCAACCTCTTAGACTGGCATCTGTCGTCAACAGGACCCAGTCGGATATCCAGAATGGACGGCCCCTGCACAGTTGTTGGTCCCGGAGCCACCAGAGCAGCGACAGACGGACCTCCGGAGTCAATTAGATCATATGAGACCTGATCCGGTGAGGCAGGCCGTCCCATTTGGCTAGAATCAGCCTCTGGAGAGGGCAAGAATGAAATTGAGCGTACTCCACCATGTCGAATGCTGACACCATGAGGCCCAGCATCTGCATCGCCGAATGTATCGACACTTGCGGACGAGATAGGAAGCAACGAATCCTGTCCTGAAGTTTCAGGACTTTCTCCTGAGACAGGAACAACCGCTGGTTGCGAGTGTCCAATAGTGCTCCCAGATGCACCATGCACTGAGCAGGGATCAGGGATGACTTTTTCCAGTTGATGAGCCACCCGTGGGCTTGCAGAAACCAGACCGTCACATCTAGATGATGCAGGAGAAGTTCTGGGGAATTTGCCAGGATTAACAAGTCGTCCAAATACGGCAGTATCCTGACCCCTTGACGGTGGAGTACCACCGTCATCACCGCCATGGCTTTTGTCAAGACTTGCAAAGCCGTTGTTAAACCAAAAGGTAACGCCCGAAACTGGTAATGGCAGTTGCCAATCGCAAATCTCATGTATTGCTGATGAGACACTGCTACAGGAATATGCAGTTAAGCATAATGTATATCCAGGGAGACCATGAAGTTCCCAGGTTCCAAGGCCAGAACTATAGAGCGAAGGGTTTCCAACCAGAACTTGGAAACCTTCACAAAATTGTTCAATGCCTTGAGGTTGAGAATGGGCCGGGAGGACCCATTCGGTTTCGGTACTAGAAACAGCGGAGAATAGTACCCCCGGCGCCTCTGCACAAGAGGCACCTGTACTACGACTCCTGTATCCAGGAGGGTCTGTACCACCGAATGTAGAGTGTTTGCCTTTGTCTTGTCCAACGGGACATCTGTCTGACAAAATCGATGAGGGGGTCGGTTTTTGAAGGCTATGGCGTAACCTCGAGTGACGACTTCCCGTACCCAGGCATCTGAAGTGGTCTTCAACCATTCCTGGGTATACCCTAGAAGCCGGCCCCCCACCCTGGGATCCCCCAGAGGTAGGCTCGCCCCGTCATGCGGCAGGCTTATCTGTCTTGGAAGCTGGCTGACGGGCCGCCCAGGCTCTTTTGGGCTTAGGCTTACCAGGTTTGGAAGTGCGGGCCTGCTTGTTGTACGCCTGACCTTTTGCTTTACCTGAAGGACGAAAGGGGCGAAAGGAAGTACCTTTAGCATTCGACACAGAAGGAATGGTACTTGGCAGACAGGCAGTTTTGGCAGTAGCCAAGTCAGCCACTATCTTATTTAAGTCCTCCCCAAACAGAATATCTCCCTTGAAAGGGAGTACCTCCAGGGTTTTTCTAGAGTCCAGATCCACAGACCAGGATCTCAGCCACAAAATCCGGCCAGGACTGACGTAGTAGAGGCCTTGGCTGCTAGGATACCGGCATCAGAAGCCGCCTCTTTAATATAGCGAGAAGCTGTGACAATATATGACAAGCATTGTCTAGCATGGTCAGAAGAGATTTCAGATTCCAACTCCAAGGCCCATGCTTCAATAGCCTCTGCAGCCCATGTTGCTGCAATAGTGGGCCTTTGTGCAGCACCCGTGAGGGTGTAAATCGCTTTCAGACAACCCTCCACACGTTTATCCGTAGGCTCTTTTAGAGACGTGATGGTAGTGACAGGTAGAGCTGAGGAAACCACCATCCTAGCCACATGTGAGTCTACTGGAGGAGGCGTTTCCCAATTCTTAGACAGCTCTGGTGCGAGGGGATAGCGAGCCAGCATCTTCTTTTGAGGCACAAACTTCGTACCCGGGTTTTCCCAGGGTTCCTGACGTATATCCACTAGGTGGTCAGAGTGAGGTAAAACGTGTTTAACCACCTTCTGACGCTTGAATCTATCTGGTTTCTTAGGAGGGACGGATGGCTCGGGATCATCCGTAATCTGCAGAATCAACTTAATAGCCTCCAAAAGATAAGGAACATCCACATGTGAACTACCCTCCCCATCAGCCGAATCGGAGTCAGAACCTGTGGGGTCAGTGTAAGTGCCGTCTTCATCAGACGAGGTGTCAGTGACAGCAGTGGATTGTGAGGAGACAAGCACTCGCTTAGAGGACCTCTTGGACAAAGGCGAGCGATGGTCAGACTTTTTAGTAGTCAGGGACTGGTTCAACTTCTTCAATTGAGCAGATAAATCGTCCGCCCGCGGCAGATTAGCTGCAGGGACCACATACGGTTGGTGCGGCATTGGGGGTCCCATAGGGGGTGTTAGTTTATAAACTAGCGTATGCAGAAGCGTGGAAAAAGCGGCCCACGGCGGGTCATTATTTGCCCCCGTTGCCACCGTCCCACTGGGGGGCAAGGAGTCCCCAGAACCAGAGCCCAAAGCTGCTATATTCTCCTCATAGGTATCTGCGGCTTCAGCAACACCGGCAGTGTGTTCGGCCCAGAAACGTTACCCTTACAAGCAGACATGATATAACTTCCAGTATCAGGTAACAGTACAATTTGTCAGTAGCACAATACCCCTAGCCCAAACCCCTGCACAGTGTAGTCAGCACCAGCAGAGATAAAGGAGAGATATGGTGACTAAAATCAGAGAAAAATACGGAATACAGTATATCTTTGTGAAAATCCTATATTAGATAAAACCTGACACCAAGCCCCCTCAGGTTATAGAATATAGGGATAGCAGGTTGAGTGAAAGACACGAAATGGACACCACTCAGCTATCAAATGCACACACAAATAGTCACAGTCTGTACAATGCAGAGGTTATTACTAACAATAATACTGCACTGGATTAGCTTACACAGCTATATAACAATAGATATAACAGCACACAGTAAGAACTGGATGTATATCACAGGGTAATTGTACTAGGAAACCCTGAATAAGTGCACTCTTTCTTACTAACACTGACTAAAAAAAGGCAGGTAGAACACTTAAGTGTCTTGTAAAGTCTCAGCACTGACAACCAGGCAGCTTTACATAGGAGGATTTGCCCAAGCATTCCCAGGAACAGTGAGCTGAGGGATAATGGCGCCGCAGACACTGCCAGGGAGTGAGGGAGAGACAGATATGCAGCTCCAGGGCGGGAACATTTGCAGAAAATGGCGCCCTGGGGCTGGGGGAGGGGCTTCAGGTCCAAGCTCTATCCCCCTGCTGGTAAAACCACCGGGTACTGCGGGCTCTAATAAAGTGGTTTATAGAGAAAACCTGACCTGTCCCATGCCCTGGTGATCTAGTGGGATCGCCTGTACTACCACAGTGTCCACCGCCAGCGGGCCGCCTCACACTGACCACGCCGGATCGCGATAAAGACAGGGTCCCGCAAGCGGGACCCACTTACCACCTCCCGAAGCGCGGCCACGCGATCCCGGAGAGCCCCCATCGTGTGTGCCTGACAAGAAGAAAACCGTAGCATCCTGCTGTAGTTACCCGGCAACCAGGGCTCGGGAGTGTACAGCGCCCGCTGGGTAGAGCCGGAGCTGCAGCCGTGAATGTCCACTGACATGTAACACTGCTGTTGCCCTTGAAGTCTTCACTTTTTTCCTCAGAAAAAAAGCTCTTCGTAGGGCTGCCTGGAGCAGCCCCTCTGTTAAGTGCCTGCTACTGCAGCACCAACTACAAAACCGAGATCCTGTGCAGGGAGGCGGGGTGATATAGGAGGCGGCGCTATGCATTCTGGGAACAGTCAAAGCTTTGAGCCTGTTGGTGCCTCGGATCAAGATCCTACTCTACACCCCCATTGTCCATTCCTTGTGGAGCCCAGTGTACCCCGCAGCAGAAAAATAACATACTTTCAGTGAGTTATGCATTGCCTATGCTTTATATAAAACATACTGTATAGTCCTGAAATCAGACCTGCCGCAGCGCAGGTAGAAATTTGTACTACAGAAATGCTCAAATTCAACAGAAAACAATAACAACGTAACACTATGCTTTGGTCTCTGGAACAAAGTGTCCACACAAACACGGCAATCATCCAAATGCAACATAGCTAGTGTCTTACTGGAATGGAACTCATACTCCCAGCAATTGAATTCCTCTCTGGCCAATGACTGGGGCCTTATAATATACACTGTACAACATTCAGTTTGAAGCACAGCAGGTTGTTTGCATGCAGGGGTTTCTTTAATCCTTCTCGTACATACAGAATTGCACTATCAAGTGTAGATAAATAGGATTAACTATAGCGAAAATAGCCAGAAACGTGCTTAAATAACTCCTAGACAATACAATAAATCATGAGGCTATAAAGGGACACTACTGTAGCATATTCCCAGCCACTGTAAACACTGACAATGAGCTAAGTCTTTCTTCATAAAGGAGCAACAGCACTCACATCCAATGACAGGTGGGAAGGATGGGTAATGGTGTTTGGGTTCAATCTCTTTTTGTAGATTGATCAGTAACATAAATTACACAAATAGAAGAAAGCCAAAAACGTTTTACATAATAAAGAAAGCACATCATGTAGTACACGGTCAAGTGATTACAAATTTTTCACAGTTCATCTGATCATCGGTAGCTGTTTACCTGCAAGCTATGGGGGAGAATTCAATTGTTTATCATGCAGGCTGCGCATCCAATCTGCAGTCTAAAGGGACGGGAACTCACAGGGCGCAATTCAATTGTTTGGATTTTTTTTGCGCTTGTCCCATCTAAACAGATCGGGTTTAGCCATGTTAAATACAACCAAAGTGCTGTGCGCAACTTGGAAAATGCCAATTGCCTATCCAAACAGGTAGCTTTCCGCTCATTCCAAATCACCACCTCCGGGGGTTGTGAGCTGAAATGCCAGCATCAGCCACTGTTTGGTTCCGTCGGGTGCCATCTAGATAAACAAATTAATTCCCCCTAGGAGTACATTTGGTTGTACAACACATGAATAAAAAAATAAAAAAAATAAAAAATTATGTTACCTGTTCGCGTTTTAACTTTTCCCGTTTTCGGATGAGTTCAATTAATAATCTTGCTCTTTCAAGGTCATGTCTTAACCGCTGCCAGTACTTTAATTTCTTTTTTAAGGACTGAACTTCTTCATCATCATCTCTCTGAGTCAAATAATGCATAAAAGGAGGATGATTTACTACTCAAGAATGGAACATTCTTTAATAGATTTGCTATACTTCTGTTAAAATGTAACTTCCCTTATTCATCCAGTAGACTTTTAAAATAAAAAATGATAAATCAGTGATTGGGGAATATCCTTAGAGCACATATGGCAAAATATATATATATATATATATATATATATATATATATATATATATATATATATATATATATATATATATATATATATATATATACGTGTGTGCATATGTGTGTGTGTGTATATATATATATATATATATATATATATATATATATATATATATATATATATATATATATATATAAACCACAGTAAAACATTGCAAAATATTTTAATACATGATACTTTAATGACATGTACCGAATATATGGTTCTTGACTTTGTGGATGGACAAAGAAATTTACATAGGGGCTTTACAAGTGAGAGGAGCCTAACATTACTATTGCACAGGACCTAACTTTTGTAAGTAATTTCTGTTGGCGGATCCTCCCTGATAAGTTAATGACTGTCTGGCTCATAAACTGTTCATTATTTTGACCTGTTTGCACATGCACAGGCGCCTCACTATGCACATGTACCACTCATAAGAATTCTAGTGGATTTTACATCTTAAGGGGGTCACACATCAGCAACTGAAGGGACAATACCCCATTCTGCTAATGACTTAGTTGGGTGACTCGCAAAATCATGCAGGTTGGACAATCTCGAGTCACTAATTCAGACACAAAAATTATTTTAAAGATGTTGTAATTTACCAGTCTCCTGAGAAAATCGCAGATCAGACCTACCACCGTATTGGCATCAACGAACAGGTGATTTGTCCGTTAGATGTATAGGCCTTATCACTTACAAATATTTAACCAAACATTAACTCTGATGTGGACAAGACTGTACTTGGAAAATTACCTTTTCCTATGACCATTTCTTGAGAAATCCTTACTCTACTGAAATGTTCCTCAGCATAACATACTGTTGATTCAGTGACAGAAGCACTCATCTCAACTAAACAATTAACAGCCATATAATGCAGGTTTACATCAAGCAAGCTTGGTCTTAAAACCTAGCTGTAGTTTCCCTGTAACTAGAAAATATACTATTAAAATTTTTTGCAAAAGATTATGCTCTATTTGAAAAATGAAATGGCTTAAGAGTATTGTAAAAGTATTATGCTTATCCTATTTAAAAGGGGCAGTCTAGGTTGGAAAATATTAGGGGAATTCATTTGTTCCGTGCGCCTTCTGCTGGGCGTCTTAAGCAATGGGCGCCTATCGGAGCTATTCAATTGTTGTTCCGATAGACACCTACTAGCCACGGCAGTCACATTCTTTTCTTGCAGCCTCCGGAGGTGCAAGAGAAAAAAGCGTTAAGTTTCAGGTGTTTTAGACAGGTTTAGCTGCTTTGCGCGGCTAAACCCAGAGCTGACAAACGCCTTAACTAGCAATGGGCGTCTGCTCTGAGCAACAATTGAATAGCTTCGATAGACGCCCATTCCTTAAGATGCCCAACAGGGGGCGCACGGAACAGCTGAATTCCCCCATTGTGACAACATTCACTGCAGGGAACACCTCAAAGTCTAAAACTGTTAGAACATTGGACAAAACATGGTTCACGTCATTTTTCCTGGTTCATCTTAAATATACTTACGATATATAAAAGTAATTTCATATTGAAACATTTTTTATTTTCAATTGTACCATGTATTCTGAAATATCTGGACAAGTAATGGTACACCAACCGTTTGACATAAAGTACTATTAGAGACAAAGCAAGTACTACAGCAAACTTGCACCATTCAAATAAAAACAAAAGTTCTAAGCTCAGCCACAGTTAGTATAGTGTAAATTCAAAATATATATTAAATGAGGTTTAAAATTCATTCCCCCAATTTTTCTATCAAAAATGTTCCGATTGCCAACAAACATAAAATAAAGAAGACCCACACACACCTGTTGTATATTTCTCTGCGACTGTAAGCTGGATTGCAATCGTCTCAGTAAAGGAATACCATTTCTTGAAAGTCTCTTCAGTAGCCAGTAACTGTGCACTCTCTCAACAAAATGCTTCTTTCGCTGTATAGAAACCTGGTTTGTTATTTTATTTATTCTGAGGGGGAAAAAAATAAAAATAAATTTACTGATGCTGATATTTTGCCAACAAATAGTCACTTTAGGAACAAGCTTTAACAATAATAAACACTTTTTACTCGTACTTTTGGTTCCAATCTGTAGCCCCCACCGTCCCAGTTAAATAGATTCTCATTTATACCCCTTTCACACCGCAGCTTATACCCGGTATTTTGCCGTTTTAACTGGCTTCCTAAACGGGTCAAGCTGCGATGTGAAAGGGTCCCCTTCAATTTACCGTTTTCAAAATACCGGTATTTTGAAACGGTAAAAAAGCAGGGTCCTACCCGTTTCAGTCCCATTTCACTGTGCAGTGTGAAAGGGTCTGAAACGGTATTTGCAAGCCCCAGAAGATGATAGGCTGTCTCCATGTGCGATGTCACCAGCCACAACCAGGAAACAGCTTGGAAAACATAGGAGACACATGAGAGAGTGGCTTTATACACGTTTAAATGTGAAAAACACGGGGAAAAATGGCGTGGGGTCCCCCCTCCAAAGCATAACCAGCCTCGGGCTCTTCGAGCTGGTCCTGGTTCTAAAAATGCGGGGGAAAAATTGACAGGGGATCCCCCGTATTTTTAAAACCAGCACCAGGCTCTGCGCCTGGTGCAAAAAATACGGGGGACAAAACGAGTAGGGGTCCCCCGTATTTTTCACACCAGCATCAGGCTCCACTAGCTGGACAGATAATGCCACAGCCGGGGGTCACTTTTATGCCGTGCCCTGCGGCCGTGGCATTAAATATCCAACTAGTCACCCCAGGGTACCCTGGGGGAGTGGGGACCCCTTCAATCAAGGGGTCCCCCCCCCCAGCCACCCAAGGGCCAGGGGTGAAGCCCGAGGCTGTCCCCCCCCCATCCAATGGGCTGCGGATGGGGGGGCTGATAGCCTTTGTTGTAAATGAAAAGATATTGTTTTTTCCAGTAGTACTACAAGTCCCAGCAAGCCTCCCCCGCAAGCTGGTACTTGGAGAACCACAAGTACCAGCATGCGGGAGAAAAACGGGCCCGCTGGTACCTGTAGTTCTAATGGAAAAAAAATACCCAAATAAAAACAGGACACAGACACCGTCGACAGTAAAACTTTATTACACACTGCCGACACACACATACTTACCTATGTTCACACGCCGACATCGGTCCTCTTCTCCATGTAGAATCCAGGGGTACCTGAAAATAAAAGTTCAATATACTCACCTCAGCCATGGTCCAGAGATAAATCCACGGACTTGGCAAAAAAAGAAAACGAACATCCGGACCGAAAGGGGTCCCATGCTGACACGAGACCCCTCTCCCCGAATGCCGGGACATCACGTGACTCCTGTCACTGAAGTCCCTTCAGCCAATCAGGAAGCGCTACTTCCGTGGCGCTCACCTGATTGGCTGTGCACTGTCTGAGCTGTCAGACAGCGCATCGCAAAGCCGCTCCATTACTTTCAATGGTGGGAACTTTGCGGCTAGCGGTGGGGTCACCCGCGGTCAGCCGCTGACCGGCGGGTGACCTCACCGCTAGCCGCTAAGTTCCCACCATTGAATATAATGGACGAAGCTGTGCGATGCGCTGTCACAGCACAGACAGCGCACAGCCAATCAGGTGAGCGCCACGGAAGTAGCGCTTCCTGATTGGCTTAAGAGACCTTTCTGTGACAGCTGTCACCGACAGGTCTCATTCGTGGAAAGGGGTCTGATGTGTCAGCATGGGACCCCTTTCAGTCCGTGTGGTCGGTTGTCCGGTTTGTTTTTTTCTCCAAGTACGTGGATTTATCTCTGGAGCCTGGTTGAGGTGAGTATATTGATCTTTTATTTTCAGGTACCCCTGGATTCTACATGGAGAAGAGGACCGATGTCGGCGTGTGAACATAGGTAAGTATGTGTGTGTCGACGTATGAAATAAAGTTTTACTATCAAGGTGTGTGTGTACTGTTTTTATTTGGGTATTTTTTTTCCAGTAGAACTACAGGTACCAGCGGGCCCGTTTTTCTCCCGCATGCTGGTACTTGTGGTTCTCCAAGTACCAGCTTGCGGGGGAGGCTTGCTGGGACTTGTAGTACTACTGGAAAAAACAATATCTTTTCATTTACAACAAAGGCTATCAGCCCCCCCATCCGCAGCCCATTGGATGGGGGGGGACAGCCTCGGGCTTCACCCCTGGCCCTTGGGTGGCTGGGGGGGGGGGGACCCCTTGATTGAAGGGGTCCCCACTCCCCCAGGGTACCCCGGCCAGGGGTGACTAGTTGGATATTTAATGCCATGGCCGCAGGGCACGGCATAAAAGTGACCCCCGGCTGTGGCATTATCTGTCCAGCTAGTGGAGCCCGATGCTGGTGTGAAAAATACGGGGGACCCCTACTCGTTTTGTCCCCCGTATTTTTTGCACCAGCACCAGGCGCAGAGCCCGGTGCTGGTTTTAAAAATACTGGGGATCCCCTGTCAATTTTTTCCCCGCATTTTTAGAACCAGCTCGAAGAGCCCGAGGCTGGTTATGCGTTGGAGGGGGGACCCCACGCCATTTTTTTCCTGTATTTAACCATTCCATCTAAAAAAAATAATAATTTAAAAAAATATATAAATAATACTTGTGCCTCCAAAAAAGACAAACCAAGTACCTAATCCCATCTAATAAAAATAGATATGCTTCAAGCTGCTGGGTTCCATTGTACGACTATCCAAATTATTAATAATGAATTAAATAGTGATTAATAATAATGTGTGGGCCAGAAAAGTCCATTTATAATGACAACCACTGTTTTCTATGGGTGAAACGGGTTCAGTGTGAAAGGTACCAAAACGGGAATGAAATGGTAATTTACTGGTTACAACATGAGATGTGAAAGGGGTTTAACTGCTCAGACCCGTTTTAAGAACCGTTTCAAATACCATTTCAAAAGCAGGTTTTGCGATGTGAAAGCAGCATTACTCAATTTTACAACAGAATTTGGGATGGTGAGTCTCCAGCTACCTGGCAGCATGTAATGTCTTTGTATCAGTCTGTAATACTGCTTTATCTTGCATTATAAAGCCTGCTTAAAATGTGTTTTAGCTCTGAGTAAATGGTTGTGGTGTTGTGCTAAAAAAAATTCTGCCGCTTACATTACTCGTGTAAGACAGACCACAAACATGATTTGTTGCTTATTTTGAATATATTCATGGAAATAACAACCACAATCTTTATTTACATACTATACACAAGGTATGCCCATTTGTTTTCACCCAGAATAGTGTTTTTTTTGATGTTTTAAAATTTGAAAATACTCGGCTCAATTCAATTGAACGCAAATTGAAAAGTGCTGGGAAGGAGGCCCCGGTGCTATTCAATTCAGCGCACAGCTTTGTTGGAGAATGGCCATAATCGCACCGTAAACAGGGTGTTCAGGCAATGAGAATGGGCATTCTCCGACCTAAGTGCCCCACCGCAATACTGTTTGCAACACGCCAGGGCACAAAACAGCATTGCAGCATTAGTTTTGTCCGATTTCTGCACACACCCCGCCGGCAGAAATCCACTAGTCTCACTAAACATCATGCTGAATTGAATAGCGCCGGGAAGGATTGAATTCATGTTCAATTGAATCGAGAACATAGTTTATATTATATACACTGCCCATGCAATTCTCTCTCATTAATGGTGGGGGGAATTCAATTAGGTGCCAGCAGGATTCGCCCTGCAAATCTGCCCAACACACTATGCGGTGGAGGTGATATCACTCAAAAGTGCTTGCTGCCACATAGGAGCTGCATTTACAAAACAAGCAAAAATGAATAAATAAATTGAATGAATGATGTTTGGCTCCGAAATGCACTCACATCTCATAGGTCATCCAAAGGGGTGCACTTCAGAGTGGCCACTTGTAGGTGGTCAACCTAATTAAAGCAGAAAATCTACCTCACAGTAGAACGAAGACACTCTCCAAATTAGTAATTATAGAGAAGTTTTAACACATACAGATTAACCTGTATGTCCAATAGTGGTACAGGTTGAGTATCCCATATCCAAATATTCCGAAATACGGAATATTCCGAAATACGGACTTTTTTGAGTGAGAGTGAGATAGTGAAACCTTTGTTTTCTGATGGCTCAATGTACACAAACTTTGTTTAATACACAAAGTTATTAAAAATATTGTATTAAATGACCTTCAGGCTGTGTGTATAAGGTGTATATGAAACATAAATGAATTGTGTGAATGTACACACACTTTGTTTAATGCACAAAGTTATAAAAAATATTGGCTAAAATGACCTTCAGGCTGTGTGTATAAGGTATATATGTAACAAATATATTCTGTGCTTAGATTTAGGTCCCATCACCATGATATCTCATTATGGTATGCAATTATTCCAAAATACGGAAAAATCCCATAACCAAAATACCTCTGGTCCCAAGCATTTTGGATAAGGGAGACTCAACCTGTATTAGCAAATGGGCGTTTGCTAATAGATGAAAATATGGAAAAAATCAAATTCATTACCCAATATAACAGTAACCATCAAAGCATAGAGATCATGCTAAACAAACACTGGCATATTTTGAAATTGGATGACGATCTAAAAAACAGCCTAACAGATAGACCTAAAATTATATATAGAAAAGCAAAAAACATCAAATAAGATCTTGTGAAAAGCTATCAAAAAAATTCTCCAAAAAAAACTCAAACAAAGGGCTACCATTACTGTTTAAATTGTAAAGCCTGTAAAAATTTAAATAAGAATACAACTAAACCAGAAGTAACATTCAAATCAAATAAAACTGGAAAAACGTATGAAATTCAGGACCATTTAAGCTGCGAGATGGAGCAAGTAATTTACCTTTTGGAATGCCCATGTGGGCTACAATACATTGGCCAAACCAAGAGAAAACTCAAAATAAGGCTAGCGGAACATATTTATAATATAAAAAGAGGTTTGAGTACTCACAGGGGTCAATTCTATTCGGCAACCAAAGAATAGCGCCGGGAATTAGCTCCCGACGCTATTCAATTCTGCTACTAGTTGCCCGCAATTGTCGGGAATTCTTCTCTCATCCCCGGGGGATGAGAGAAGAAACCCGACAAAAGTGCTGCCTCGCGGCCGGCGCGAGGCTGATTCTGTCGGGAATCAGCCTCGCGCCGGGTAGTTAAGTCGGAGAATGCCCGTTCTCCCGACAAAACTACCTGTTAAGTCGGCGAGAACGGGACATCGCCGACTTAACTTTAGCTGAATTGAATAGCGTCGGGAGCTAATTCCCGGCGCTATTCTTTAGTTGCCGAATAGAATTGACCCCACAGTGTGTCAAAACACTTTTCAGACTTCCATAATAAAGAACCTCTTGGATTGAAATTTATAGCAATACAACAAGTTCAAAGTAACTGGAGAGGTGGAAAGATCGTTATAGATCTTTTAAAAAACGAAACTAGATGGATTTTTGAAATGAAAACTTTATCTCCGCATGGACTCAATATTGACATTGAACTAAATGCCTTTTTATAAAGACAAATTATAATTCCCTTTTTTTGACAAGTTTTTAGTGGCACCTACAATTTTTAAATAGAAGAAAAGATTTTTTGAAAAATAAAATAATTTTTACATTGTTCAAATAGGAGCACATGGTTGCCGCCTGTTTTGATACTAACTTCCTGTTTTGCACTTCCGTTTTTAAAATGAACAATAAAGTTTTTTTAGAATAAAAGAAGGAACAGGAAACACAATTGCCATCCATGACTAAGTGCGCGGTGACGCACGAAACGCGTTGGAGGCATAGAGCTACACTCGACCATCTGACCGGCCCGAACTCCCCGACGCCGAGCCGCAGTGTGACGTCATCGGGCCGCGACTTAACAACTGACCGCGATCCCAGACCGCTGGACGCAGCGGAACGGGAGAAGAGGACGTACCAATTTACATCTTGGAAGCCTGCATAAGTACCGGTTAGTAGTTAGGGAGAGGTAGATCATTTCACATCTTGTGAATCGGGACGGACTGAGCTCAAAAATTCTCCAAAAGGAGCTGTAAACATTGTTTGCACTAACAGTTTTTTTCTTTACAGGTGCCACTATTTTTACAAATCTTCACTAACATTTTTTAGCGCTCGGTACAAATATTTTATCAATACCACTATTGGACACGGACAGCGGTGGAACGCACAAATGTGTGCTGAAGCGCACACACTTCCGGTCCGCAGACCACATGTGCGTTCCACTAACAGGAAATGCTGTCGGCGTTAGAATGCACGCCGCTGATGGCAGAGGGATAACTGGCGCTGACAATCTGGCACACATCACAGAAGATATACCATGCTCCCTGTACAAAACTCAAATTAATGGTGAGGTTGTTTTTAGATTTAGTACAATTTATGTATTATGTACATTGTTATATGTGATGTTGTTTGTCTCTGGGAGTGGACTGTTAATTGGTGAGAGGGTTATTGTGGGGGGTATATATGTTGTGTGTGTGTATACATAGATTATGCAGATTTATGTCTTTGTATAAAGCAGTGGTTAGGGAACAGGGGGTAAATTACCCCAAATGGGGTAAAAAATTAATTCCTGGGGGTAATGGAGTGTCGCGCTGCCAAGACACAGCCCCGTCCAGATCGCGATGTGACGTGCTGACGTCACACCACACTTCCTCCTGCCTGATTTACGCTGTGCTCCTGGCCGCCCTGTGCTGTGTTCCAGGCCGCTGTGTGACGTGCTGACGTCACACCGCGCTCTCTCACGCCCGCCCTGCACTGTCTTGTCCTCACGCCCGCCAACCCACAAACAGAACTCTAAGTGTTCTGTGGCTGACCGCTGACGAAGTTCCACAGGCTCAGACAGTGGCCCACATAACAGTGGGAAATTCCCACTGACATTACTGAGGTGAGGATGTGACCATCTGTCTTCTTAAAGTCGTGTCCCCCCCTTCCATCTTTCTTACATTCATTCTGGTGTTTTGGAGAGGAAGTGTTAATTAGCCCGTTCATTGCCAAAAATAGTAGGCGGGGAAAAAAAATAAAAAAAATTACACACACACACATATTATAATAGATTAATTTTAAGCCGTAGTTGAGGTTTAGTACTGTATGTGAAACATCAACAAGTGTGTTTGTCTCAAAGTAACAATTATTTTGTCTTTTATATCCCATTGTACAACATAATCTGCAATACAGAAATGGATGTTGCAGATGGGTGCCTGATGGAGCAATTCAATTCTTTTGCCGATCTGGTGCGACTACCTTACTTTTCACGCCCAAATGCACCTGGTCTAGATGCCTAAATCTGCTAAAGCCATGCAAAGACCTGGTTAGCTCTCTCTAACAGCAGATTTTTCACAGATATTTTCTCTCTACCTCAGGAGGTTGGAGCACAAATGTAGCCACACCTGATCACACAATTGAATTGGCTGTACTTGAGGATTAGGGTTGAGAACCCATGCTTTATACCAGGGAACTTTTTTTACCCCAAAATAGATTTAGATACGCCGACATTACCCCCTTGATTTTAAAGGAAGGAAATCAAATATTATCGAGCATATATACTGGTTATCACGGTTTATATGGCATTTCTGAGGTAGTGTGTGTGTGGGTGTGTGTGTGTGTGTGTGGGTGTGTGGGTGTATATTTTATTTTATTTTTATTTTATTTTTTATTTTTTTTCTACAACATGATAAATGAATGCACAATAAAATAAAAAAAATATAAAAAAAAAACCTCACAATTTACAAAAGTACGCCAACACCAGCAGTAAAGGTCTGTACACACTAGGCAATTTTCTAAGAGTGCCCAGTGTGTATGCTGCTTGCGATGGCCGATGTGTGCTACAGGTTGTTGATAACGACTGCCTCTGTCATCTGTACATAATATAGTCAGATGCTGCATGTTCGGGATGGCCACGGCATGACATCACTGGCAATATCACTGTGAGTGTATATGCACACTGTCGGCGGCCTGGATCGGGAGGGCAAACATTAGGAGATATCTCTCCTGGAGCGAATCGCCTAGTGCAGGGGTAGCCAACCTTGGTCCTCGAGAGCTACCAACAGTTCACGCTTTCCAGGTCTCCTCACAGAATCACAAGTGAAGTAATTAGCTCCAACTGTGGATCTTTTAAAATGTGTCCGTAATGACTACACCTGTGCACCTATTAGGTGAGCTGGAAAACGTGAACTGTTGGTAGCTCTCGAGGACCAGGCTGGCTACCACTGGCCCCTAGTGTGTATGTACCGTAATACATATTTAAAATAATTCACAACCATTGTCCTGGAAATGTTCTTTAAAAAGTGTGGTGAGGGGGGGGATGAAAGAGAGCGAGAGGAAGAATTAGATGACGAAGACGACAAATATTCTATAAAAAAAAAAAAAAAAAAATTCACAATTTTAACTGGATATCAGCAGGATACAGTACAGGAACTTCTGAATAGTCACTCCCTGCACAGTTAGCAATACTGCATGTACAGAGGCTTCTATCTGCTCTGCCAGCATATTCTGCAATACTACTTAATTCATAGACTTTTTTTTACAAGCTGAACTCCCTCCCACAAAACAGAAGCACATTAGTACACTGAAGTCAGTTTAGTGACAAACCAATCATCTTCCAGCGTGTCTGCACTGCAGAAGGAAACAGGAGAACCCAGCCAAAACACACACTCTACACGGAAGGTACGATAATTTAGGATCAGAGCATTACCAGTGCCATAACACACTTTACATTAGTGCCTGAACAAGCACGACTACCCTAATAAATCATCATTTATGCTGCAATTGCAATCTTTTAATAAAAAAGTTAATACAAAAGAAAGGCTAGACCATGCAAATCCATGGCATAGTGATATTTTTCGGTACAACAATCACAACATAAGAGTCTTATAAAATACAGCGAGGACTATTTCTGATCATACAAAGCAGCTCTTAATGTGTTTGTTACAATCATTTTGTGTTGTTCACACATGCTAGTCTACTCATGTACTGCTATCACTAGTGAAGGTACATGACAATTTACAGAACTTACATTAAAGACCTTCAATTACATATTATAAACACATTCATTTTTTAAAATGCTCTGTTAGAAGGATACGAATTGTAAAAGCATCTTAGAGGGTACAATCAATCAATTTTCACTCAAAGGTTACTCTAAAGCAGGCATGTCCAACCTGCGGCCCTCCAGCTGTTGTGAAACTACATATCCCAGCATGCCCTGACATTGTTTTGCTGTCAGAGAATACTAAAGCTGTGTCAGGGCATGCTGGGATGTGTAGTTTCTCAACAGCTGGAGGGCCGCAGGTTGGACATGCCTGCTCTAAAGGCCCCCATCCACTAGTCAGATTTGGGCAGTTTTCTTCAGATTTCGATGCATCTGACCGTCATATCTGAAGAAAAGTGTCACATTGGATGGCTCTTCAGATCCAATGCTCACTCCCGTGTCAGATATGTCTGAACTACAGATCTCTGAGGCTGCCCCAACTATTTATCTGAATCTGAAGAAAACAGGTGCACATCGGATTGTTTTTTTTACTTCAGATATATCTGATCAGATTCATCTGAAGCGTCACTTGACTGGCATCTCCCTGACCACTCCCACCCACCAAGAGGGGGAACAGCGGCAGCAGCAGCATCAGATCAATCACATGTAGCATGTGTGCATCAGATATATCTGATGCGATCTGGCACATGATATATTGCATCAGATATATCTGAAGTGAATGTAATGAAAATTAAAGCCAGGGTCTGATCCGATTCCCGGGACGCTCCCGGGAGAGTTCAAGAGAAATCTGATGCTATCTGCAGTTCAGACAAGTCTGAGTAGTGGATGGCCACCTTTATAGTCTACACCTCTAATACCCGTTACAAAAATAACAAATTAACTTCATGATTTTCACCCAGTTTGAACATTTATAAAACGACTGTACAGATGCATTATCATTGTAAAAAGACCAGAGAAGCAGTCACGCAGTAAAACAAAGATTATGTACTCTGCTCCAAGCTAACAGGCCGGTAGGCTCAGCAAATGATTGCCAAGATACCCATATCTGCACAGTACTGTTCATCACTCACAACACCAAGTGAACCAAATCTTCAACTATGGTCAACTAAACTCTGCCATTTTTTATTTTGTAGAAAAGCGTAACGAGTCCGAAGAGCAAATGCACCCAGGGTATCCGGTCTCTAGGTCGACCACACTTAGGTAGACTACGGGGTCGATTCAATTCAGCAACAGGAGTTAGCTCCCGTCGCTATTCAATTCAGCTCAAGTTAAGTAGGCTAAGGCCCGTTCTTGCGGACTTAACAGGTTGAATTATCGGGAGAACGGGCATTCTCCGACTTAACTCCCCGCTGCTGATTCCCGACAGAATCAGCCTTGCGCGGCAGAACTTTTGTCAGATTTCCTCTCTCATCCCACGGGGGTGAGAGAAGAATTCCCGACAATTGGTGTCACTTGTCGCTGTATTGAATAGCGCCGGGAGCTATTCAACTGTTGCTGAATTGAATCAACTCCGATGTCTAGGTCGACCACTATATGTCGACATGGTTTCTAGGTGAACATGAGTTTTTCACCTTTTTTTTTTTTTTTTTTTTTTTTTTTTACTTTTTCATATTTTACGATCCACGTGAACTACAATTGGGAACGGTAATCTGTGCCGAGCGTAGTGGAGTGAGGCCCCTTGCCCGAAGGATGGCGAGCAAAGCAAGCCATGCGAGGGGACACGGTGCACTAATTGGGTTCCCCAGTCATTGTACGGAGAAAACTACACCAAAAAGTGGGGGGGAAAACTTATGTCGACCTTCTGTCACGTCGACCTAGTAAATGTCGTCCTAGAAACCATGTCGAACTACTTACTGTCGACAAACAGTGGTCGACCTAGACACTGTCGACCTAAGTGTGGTCGAGCTTGCATACCACACCCGTAGCCGGATACGTTAGTGGAAAATATCTGAAATTGCCAAATAGGTTGTTAGGTAAGAGGGCTTTGCTCAAAACCTCTTTGGGGTCAATCCTATTAGCTGCGTAGGGTATTAGGTGCCGTTGAAGCAACATTTCAACGCCAGCAACGCACCCAATATCGCTCCTTTCGTGGGCTGTAATAAACACAAAATTTGCACAAAATTGCTCGGAGCTCTATAGGACAGCAAGCACTTATGTACAAATTCGTAAAGTGGGGGCTGACCATTGATGGTTCACTGTCAGTGGTTAAATGCTAACAATCTTAATCACCAATGGCACCACCTATGATGATTCCAATGATGACCATCACTAGAAAGACATTAACAAAAGGAAAGAAAGATGAAGGACAGTACACAGGTGGACTAGCATTCCTCAACCAACTACAGCTTAAGGGAGAAATAAACATATTTCACCTTTTCAATTACCATTACATACCTGGACGTAGAACACCCATTTAGACATGTACCAAAGTGGCAACTCAGATGGCGCCAGTATTTCGTCTTCTTTCCTTGAAGTGATAGCTCGCAGCAAGATTTTTATTTTTCTGTAATCTACCCAGCAAACGTTTTCAAATGTTTTTTTTCTCCATCTACTTCATTAATTCAAAATTATACACCTGACATCACTTGGCGACCTCAGCGTTAGCAATCAAAATGAAGTACATGCAATAGTTTTATATGACAGCAAAATTAATTTTCCCCAGACCAGTAAAACATTAAGAGGTCGCCTCCTAAAACAGTCAGATAAATAGGATATTTATTTAAGTTAATCTGTAAGGGAAAGTTATTTACAAAGTATTTAGGTACAATTAACTTTCTTACCTTTGAAGTGGAATATCTGGTACACTGACACTTGGTATTATTGCACAGGTTTCAGTCAGAGCCTTTTTTGTTTTCTTAGCTTTCCTCCTAACTTTAGACGTTGATCTGATGGGTTTATCAGAGCCTTTTCTACAAATGCCATTTTTAGATTCAGGCTCTTCATAAATATTTATTGGCCTCCTCATACACCCTGACGGAGTATGTGCATCACAGTATGCTGTCTTTTTTACAGAGAATGTTGTACCACTGACTGTCACTTCCTTCACAGGCTCCATTTTCATGTACAATCCATCCTTCTGGGCACACGTTACATGAAAAGCTGTATAACAGTTAGCCTTATGGCACTGAATGCAGGCACCAACACCTTTTTGCTTACAGAGGTAGCAAGTTAGTTTCCATCTCGCTGGGGGAATGTTACGTACACCATCAATTGGTTCAATAAAAACAGTATTTGCAAATCCCACTTCAGGTATCCAGAGCGCACAAACAACATGACCCCATCGATCATCATCAGTCTTTTTAAAGGCACCTCCCTTGTTCGGGCACAACACGCAATCAATAGCTGTATTCCGTGATTGAAGACAATGCCTGCAGAGCCACTGTCCTTCTGGTATGTATGGCACACCATAACACTCTTGATGTACTGCTAAATTACATATATCACAAAACAAGATAACATTACTATTTTGACATTCTCCATCCATGCAAATGCAGCACACAGCATCCTCATCAATTAATGACTGCTGATCTCCTTGCTTTTGGTTTTCACAATAAGATTCTTTTTCAAACCGGTCCATAAGGAATTCAAATGTGTCTTGAGAAACTACAGAGAAACCATCACTTTTTCGTCGCTCGTTAACCATTTCTAGCCACGCATAATCCTCTTCATCCATGTCGTACTCCACTTCCTTATCCAGCTCTTCTGAGGACTTTTCCTGAAATGTGTAGTATGCAGCAGGCCTATTGGGAGCAGATGGGGGACTACATTCTACAACACGGACTTTGGGCTCTGGGAGAGTGCTGGTGGTAGCATGTCCATGAGTGGTTGGAAGAACTTCACTTTTCTTTTTCCCATTACTTGCTTTATGCCTTTTAGACCGTAAACAAACCTGGGGTGGTTGTTCGCTGTTTTCTTTATTGCTATTGCATTCACTTATTTCTTGAGCAGTAGGATCATCATCAGAAATAATATCCAGAGGATCAAATATACTTATTCTGTGCAATCGACCTTCTATTTCAATCTCAACCATTCTTTGTGCCTGGGCATAAGTCAAGGTCTCCCTTGTAGGAGAATGTTTAATACTACACGGTGAAGTAGATGATCTGGGGGCAGAAACCCTATGCCAACGTCCTTTTCGCCTCATCTTGAATGATCTGAAACCCAAAAAAAAGTGAAACCATATTAAAAAGGGTTAAACTTGACATTTAAAATAAGACTACTTTCCAAAATATCTAAGCAAATGTGATCATTAAACACAGTTTGATAAACATTTAAAGGTTTGAGGTTTTTTTAGTAGCTTAGGTTGAGAATAAGATAAGTCTAAAGCAACGTACATAACAAAGGTCTACCTAACCTCACTCACATTCTGTGGGGCCGATTCAATTGCAGCGTGTGCCACCTGCTGGCCGTCTGAAGGAATGGGCAGCTAACAGTTATTCAATTGTTGCTCTCCATTTGTAACTTTGCTCTTTGCTTTTATTTGTGACTGCAGCAGCAGTCACAAATAAAATGTGTTAAAAATAAGAATTTACTTACCGATAATTCTATTTCTCGTAGTCCATAGTGGATGCTGGGGACTCCGTCAGGACCATGGGGGGAATAGCGGCTCCGCAGGAGACAGGGCACAAAAGTAAAAGCTTTAGGATCAGGTGGTGTGCACTGGCTCCTCCCCCTATGATCCTCCTCCAAGCCTCAGTTAGGATACTGTGCCCGGACGAGCGTACACAATAAGGAAGGATTTTGAATCCCGGGTAAGACTCATACCAGCCACACCAAATCACACTGTACAACCTGTGATCTGAACCCAGTTAACAGCATGATAACAGCGGAGCCTCTGAAAAGATGGCTCACAACAATAATAACCCGATTTTTGTAACAATAACTATGTACAAGTATTGCAGACAATCCGCACTTGGGATGGGCGCCCAGCATCCACTACGGACTACGAGAAATAGAATTATCGGTAAGTAAATTCTTATTTTCTCTGACGTCCTAAGTGGATGCTGGGGACTCCGTCAGGACCATGGGGATTATACCAAAGCTCCCAAACGGGTGGGAGAGTGCGGATGACTCTGCAGCACCGAATGAGAGAACTCCAGGTCCTCCTCAGCCAGGGTATCAAATTTGTAGAATTTTTCAAACGTGTTTGCCCCTGACCAAGTAGCAGCTCGGCAAAGTTGTAAAGCCGAGACCCCTCGGGCAGCCGCCCAAGATGAGCCCACCTTCCTTGTGGAATGGGCATTTACATATTTTGGCTGTGGCAGGCCTGCCACAGAATGTGCAAGCTGAATTGTACTACACATCCAACTAGCAATCGTCTGCTTAGAAGCAAGAGCACCCAGTTTGTTGGGTGCATACAGGATAACAGCAAGTCAGTTTTCCTGACTCCAGCCGTCCTGGAAACCTATATTTTCAGGGCCCTGACAACATCTAGCAACTTGGAGTCCTCCAAGTCCCTAGTAGCCGCAGGTACCACAATAAGCTGGTTCAGGTGAAACGCTGACACCACCTTAGGGAGAAACTGGGGACGAGTCCGCAGCTCTGCCCTGTCCGAATGGACAATCAGATATGGGCTTTTGTGAGACAAAGCCGCCAATTCTGACACTCGCCTGGCCGAGGCCAGGGCCAACAGCATGGTCACTTTCCATGTGAGATATTTCAAATCCACAGATTTAAGCGGTTTAAACCAATGTGATTTGAGGAATCCCAGAACTACGTTGAGATCCCACAGTGCCACTGGAGGCACAAAAATGGGGTTGTATATGCAGTACTCCCTTGACAAACTTCTGGACTTCAGGAACTGAAGCCAATTCTTTCTGGAAGAAAATCGACAGGGCCGAAATTTGAACCTTAATGGACCCCAATTTGAGGCCCATAGACACTCCTGTTTGCAGGAAATGCAGGAATCGACAGAGTTGAATTTCCTCCGTGGGGGCCTTCCTGGCCTCACACCATGCAACATATTTTCGCCAAATGCGGTGATAATGTTGTGCGGTCACCTCCTTCCCGGCTCTGACCAGGGTAGGGATGACCTCTTCCGGAATGCCTTTTTTCCCTTAGGATCCGGCGTTCAACCGCCATGCCGTCAAACGCAGCTGCGGTAAGTCTTGGAACAGACATGATCCTTGCTGAAGCAAGTCCCTTCTTAGTATCTCTTGAAGTTCCGGGTACCAAGTCCTTCTTGGCCAATCCGGAGCCACGAGTATAGTTCTTACTCCTCTCCGTCTTATAATTCTCAGTACCTTGGGTATGAGAGGCAGAGGAGGGAACACATACACCGACTGGTACACCCACGGTGTTACCAGAGCGTCCCAGCTATTGCCTGAGGGTCTCTTGACCTGGCGCAATACCTGTCCAGTTTTTTGTTCAGACGGGACGCCATCATGTCCACCTTTGGTCTTTCCCAACGGTTCACAATCATGTGGAAGACTTCCAGATGAAGTCCCCACTCTCCCGGGTGGAGGTCGTGCCTGCTGAGGAAGTCTGCTTCCCAGTTGTCCACTCCCGGAATGAACACCGCTGACAGTGTTATCACATGATTTTTCGCCCAGCGAAGAATCCTTGCTGCCATTGCCCTCCTGCTTCTTGTGCCGCCCTGTCTCTTTACGTGGGCGACTGCCGTGATGTTGTCCGACTGGATCAGCACCGGTTGACTTTGAAGCAGAGGTCTTCCTAGACTCAGAGCATTGTAAATTGCCCTTAGCTCCAGTATATTTATGTGGAGAGAAGTCTCCAGACTTGACCACACTCCCTGGAAATTTCTTCCCTGTGTGACTGCTCCCCAGCCTCTCAGGCTGGCATCCGTGGTCACCAGGACCCAGTCCTGAATGCCGAATCTGCTGCCCTCTAGTAGATTAGCACTCTGCAGCCACCACAGAAGAGACACCCTTGTCCTTGGAGACAGGGTTATCCGCTGATGCATCCGAAGATGCGATCCGGACCATTCGTCCAGCAGATCCCACTGAAAAATTCTTGCGTGAAATCTGCCGAATGGAATCGCTTCGTAAGAAGCCACCATTTTTCCCAGGACTCTTGTGCATTGATGCACTGACATTGGCCTGGTTCTAGGAGGTTCCTAACTAGCTCGGATAACTCCCTGGCTTTCTCCTCCGGGAGAAACACCTTTTTCTGGACTGTGTCCAGAATCATCCCTAGGAACAGCAGACGTGTCGTCGGAATCAGCTGCGATTTTGGAATATTTAGAATCCACCCGTGCTGTCGTAGAACTACTTGAGATAGTGCTACTCCGACCTCCAACTGTTCTCTGGACCTTGCCCTTATCAGGAGATCGTCCAAGTAAGGGATAATTAAGACGCCTTTTCTTTGAAGAAGAATCATCATTTCGGCCATTACCTTGGTAAAGACCCGGGGTGCCGTGGACAATCCAAACGGCAGCGTCTGAAACTGATAGTGACAGTTCTGTACCACGAACCTGAGGTACCCTTGGTGAGAAAGGCAAATTGGGACATGGAGGTAAACATCCTTGATGTCCAGGGACACCATATAGTCCCCTTCTTCCTGGTTCGCTTTCACTGCTCCGAGTGACTCCATCTTGATTTGAACCTTTGTATGTAAGTGTTCAAAGATTTAGAATAGGTCTCACCGAGCCGTCTGGCTTCAGTACCACAAATAGTGTGGAATAATACCCCTTTCCTTGTTGTAGGAGGGGTACTTTGATTATCACCTGCTGGGAATACAGCTTGTGAATTGTTTCCAATACTGCCTCCCTGTCGGAGGGAGACGTTGGTAAAGCAGACTTCAGGAACCTGCGAGGGGGAGACGTCTCGAATTTCCAATCTGTACCCCTGGGATACTACTTGTAGGATCCAGGGGTCCACTTGCGAGTGAGCCCACTGCGCGCTGAAACTCTTGAGACGACCCCCCACCGCACCTGAGTCCGCTTGTACGGCCCCAGCGTCATGCTGAGGACTTGGCAGAAGCGGTGGAGGGCTTCTGTTCCTGGGAAGGGGCTGCATGCTGCAGTCTTTTTCCCTTTCCTCTACCCCTGGGCAGATATGACTGGCCTTTTGCCCGCTTGCCCTTATGGGGACGAAAGGACTGAGGCTGAAAAGACGGTGTCTTTTTCTGCTGAGATGTGACTTGGGGTAAAAAAGGTGGATTTTCCAGCTGTTGCCGTGGCCACCATGTCCGATGGACCGACCCCAAATAACTCCTCCCCTTTATACGGCAATACTTCCATGTGCCGTTTGGAATCTGCATCACCTGACCACTGTCGTGTCCATAAACATCTTCTGGCAGACATGGACATCGCACTTACTCTTGATGCCAGAGTGCAAATATCCCTCTGTGCATCTCGCATATATAGAAATGCATCCTTTAAATGCTCTATAGTCAATAAAATACTGTCCCTGTCAAGGGTATCAATATTTTCAGTCAGGGAATCCGACCAAGCCACCCCAGCGCTGCACATCCAGGCTGAGGTGATCGCTGGTCGCAGTATAACACCAGTATGTGTGTATATACTTTTTAGGATATTTTCCAGCCTCCTATCAGCTGGCTCCTTGAGGGCGGCCGTATCTGGAGACGGTAACGCCACTTGTTTTGATAAGCGTGTGAGCGCCTTATCCACCCTAGGGGGTGTTTCCCAACGCGCCCTAACTTCTGGCGGGAAAGGGTATAACGCCAATAATTTTCTATCGGGGGAAACCCACGCAACATCACACACTTCATTTAATTTATCTGATTCAGGAAAAACTACCGGTAGTTTTTTCACACCCCACATAATACCCTTTTTTGTGGTACTTGTAGTATCAGAAATATGTAACACCTCCTTCATTGCCCCTAACATGTAACGTGTGGCCCTAATGGAAAATACGTTTGTTTCTTCACCGTCGACACTGGAGTCAGTGTCCGTGTCTGTGTCGACAGACTGAGGTAATGGGCGTTTTAAAGCCCCTGGCGGTGTTTGAGACGCCTGGACAGGTACTAATTGGTTTGCCGGCCGTCTCATGTCGTCAACCGACCTTGCAGCGTGTTGACATTATCACGTAATTCCCTAAATAAGCCATCCATTCCGGTGTCGACTCCCTAGAGAGTGACATCACCATTACAGGCAATTGCTCCGCCTCCTCACCAACATCGTCCTCATACATGTCGACACACGTACCGACACACAGCACACACACAGGGAATGCTCTGATAGAGGACAGGACCCCACTAGCCCTTTGGGGAGACAGAGGGAGAGTTTGCCAGCACACACCAAAACGCTATAATTATACAGGGACAACCTTATATAAGTGTTTTCCCTTATAGCATCTTAATATGTAATAATATCGCCACAAAAATGCCCCCCCTCTCTGTTTTAACCCTGTTTCTGTAGTGCAGTGCAGGGGAGAGCCTGGGAGCCTTCCCACCAGCAGTTCTGTGAGGGAAAATGGCGCTGTGTGCTGAGGAGAATAGGCCCCGCCCCCTTTTCGGCGGGCTTCTTCTCCCGTTTTTCTGACAACCTGGCAGGGGTTAAATACATCCATATAGCCCCAGAGGCTATATGTGATGTATTTTTAGCCAGCATAGGTACTTTCATTGCTGCCCAGGGCGCCCCCCCCAGCGCCCTGCACCCTCAGTGACCGTTGGTGTGAAGTGTGCTGAGAGCAATGGCGCACAGCTGCCGTGCTGTGCGCTACCTTAAGAAGACTGGGAAGTCTTCAGCCGCCGATTTCTGGACCTCTTCTCTCTTCAGCATCTGCAAGGGGGTCGGCGGCGCGGCTCCGGTGACCCATCCAGGCTGTACCTGTGATCGTCCCTCTGGAGCTAGTGTCCAGTAGCCTAAGAAGCCAATCCATCCTGCACGCAGGTGAGTTCACTTCTTCTCCCCTAAGTCCCTCGTTGCAGTGAGCCTGTTGCCAGCAGGACTCACTGAAAATAAAAAACCTAACAAAACTTTTACTCTAAGCAGCTCTTTAGGAGAGCCACCTAGATTGCACCCTTCTCGGCCGGGCACAAAAACCTAACTGAGGCTTGGAGGAGGGTCATAGGGGGAGGAGCCAGTGCACACCACCTGATCCTAAAGCTTTTACTTTTGTGCCCTGTCTCCTGCGGAGCCGCTATTCCCCCCATGGTCCTGACGGAGTCCCCAGCATCCACTTAGGACGTCAGAGAAAAGCCTGTAGTTTGGATGCCCAAAGCCTGACTTTGGACACCCATTCAGCCATTTTAGACTGGTTTAGTACCGGAGATGACAGGTGCCTTTAAATGGCAACCAGTATATGATCGGATCAACAATTGAAAAGCTCCGTTAGATGCTTATTGCTCAAGACGCATAGCAGGGGGCAAAAAAACAATTGAATTAACCCCTATATATATTTTTTTTTTAAATAACTGGAAATTAGTTTTCATGCTCTAGCTTATGCTGGATACACACTGGTCGATATATATTTCGTCATATCGACGAACGATATATTGTGAACAGTTCGGCGGGTGTGTACACCCAATATGTCTGCTGTTAAAACAATTTATTTTCCAGTCCACTGCGATAAAATAATGTGACCACACCCCAAGGTTATGTGCAGCAGCATGGATCAAAAACAAGAAGTCAAACAGACTTCTCCTACCTTTTAGAGCAGTCGGTATTAACAATTTTTACACATTCTTACTCAAATAATTTACAAAGTGTTTACAATTATCCTAATACTAACAGATTATTTGATGCATTTACAGACTTATCTGATCGGCCCAGCAGCACAGGCGATGCAGATCTATCAGAAAGATATATTGGTGCATCTGCATATGTGTATGCGAGACACAGATCATCCGTACACTGGCAGCATGTACCGCTAACACAGACATCACAGCTGGGCAGGCAAATTTAAATGCCTGCCTAGTCTGACCGGACATGTAAAGCGGCCGATTGGTAAGTGGGTACAGCTTACCTAATCAGCCGCTGTCAGTGAACAAGTTGGCCACGTGTATAGCATAAATCTGTAATTTAGGAATCTTTACTTCAAAGACAAGGCCAGAAAGTGCCCTGCCAAAGAGAAAGGATAAATCCACATTAATGCAAAAATAAGCTAGGGTTGCTCCAACTTGACTACCACAGTAGAGACGGGGTCTTCAGTTAAGTGTATCTAAATATGTAGCGTACCTAGAGAAGGAAAGCTCTTTCCAGCAGGGCCCTCTTTCCCTCTGTGTCTACATCATTATATAATCTGGGGACTTTAATTATGTCAAGTTGTAAACTTGCCATAAAGTCCTGTTTGATTACTCATGCATTATGTAATTTGTTATATGGACCATTCACTATGCAAATGGTGCTAATGATAATAGGCTGTACCTCAAGGAAGCATAATTAAATGTGTACACCCTTAAGCTGGCGATACACTAGGTCGATAGAGTGTACGAATACATGATTTAAACGTCTCGTACGATGCATTGTGTGCACATTGAGCATGTTTTGGGTACGATGCGATACAGCGGGTCGAATGTCACATCCTCTGATCATACATGCAGCCCATGTTATCCGTCATAATCGTATGCACAAACGATGAATCGTACGATTTTCAGTGGCATTTCCCTAGACGTTTTTTGTGAGGCACACGATTGTTCGTTTAACGACAGGTCATTAGCACGTTGTGTGTCACTCGTGTGTCCAGGACTGACAGAAAGCTGCCGGGGAGTTCAAGAGAAATCGTCATACGACTCGCATCGGATGCAAGTCATCCTGATGAACAGCCAGCATTACTGTCCTCAACTTGCTCTTGCACTCCCTTGATCCATCTTTCCAAGTGTAAATGGGTTGCAAATATAAGTTACAGATTACTTAAGCTTTTTTTCCACATGTGCACAAAACCGTGCATTATGTTAATGTCCCTCAAGTGGACTTGCAACCAACTCTAAATGTATGGCATCCATTAATATTTTCTCTCAACCAACACTTGATGACAAGAGTTTGATTTCTTAAGAATTAGTTTTGTCAGTTTTGCTAGTTGCATCTTCCAGGAAGATTTAATATCTAGTTCAAGCACTTACCTATAATTACTTTAAAAATAGCATCAATAACTTCTACTAAGGCCCAATAACTGTGTGGAGTTTGTATGTTCATGTGTTTGTGTGGGTTCTCTCCGGTTGCATCCCACAATCACGTGGTAGGTTAACCGGATACTGACAAATATATAACCTTAATGGGGCAGATTCAAAATTTTTTTTCGCGGCTGCCACTAGAAGAGCCCAATGGCAGCAATTCAACTGGTCTGCCATTTGGGCACCCACTCAAAAAGTGTCCAAACCCGGCACTTTGCCCATCTAAACAGGCGTTTGGACGCCCGAAGCAGGAGTTTAGACGGGTTTAGCTGTTTTACGTGGTTAAACACTATCTGTTTGGGCAAGACATGCGCGATGTGCATGGGCGCCCAAACAACTGAATAGTGACAATTGTTAGGGCGACTAAACAGTCCTGTTTGGATGGGATTTTTAGACGGCCAAAACAATTGAATTCCCCCCAATGTATATGTGGTAGGGAATAAAGAGGACAATTTAATTCAGTGCAATATAAATAGCTACAGAAATTGCTCCAATCAATTGTCCCCTTCGCACCCTGCACTTAATCAGGAGATGCTGGTTACTGCGCCTTAAGCTGGGGGTTTAGTACCAGTAAACAGGATTCTTTACCTTAAGTGTCGGCCGCGATGGACAAGCTAAGGCAGAAAACAGCACTGCGTCACTAGTTTAGTCGGATTTTTAGTCGCACCTCAGGTGGGTTGCATGAAGAAATCCTCTGGTTGGGCTTCACAGTGCAGTCTAATGAATAGCTCCAGGACCTCTTGCCTGGCAATATTCATATCATGCTGAATCGCCCCCATTGATTGTTAACTCCACTAGGGCAGGAACTGATGTTAATGACCATGGAGCCCATTTATCCAAAAAAAAAAAAAAAAAAATTGCAGCTTGTTCCCTGACACCACCAATTTTCGGGGGATAACCAAAAATATTTAGTGTAACCTAAATGTATGTAGGAGGGACAGCAGTAGATCGCTCCAATACCTGCTGTGATCTTTCCATTCCCGCCGACAGCTGCATTCTCTTAGGTTTCTATGGGGGCTGCAAAGCTGCAAAATTTACCAATTTGCAGAATGCAGAGAATTCCAGATTGGCCACTGCCACCTGAAGATGGTGGTAGCCCAAGGTAGCCTACAGCTACACATTACAGATTTAGCCAGCAGAATGGCCGCTGTGCATATGTGATCTGTGAGACCACGCGTGCGCAGGGACAGGCTCTTAAACTGTCTCTACGGGTGCTCAAAGATGTATGCACATCGCGCACAAATCGCCTTGCAAATGTAGTGTATGATACATGACCCCACAAATGTTCTGTGTAAAGCTCGTCTGAATGTGTGCTACATAATTAACTTGATAAAATGCAGATAAAGCACGCAAGTTATATGCGAAACATTAAACTTTTAGGTTGGAAGATTACTAAAACCTCTCAGGCAGAACTGACCAATTAGCTAGATGACATAAAATATTACTATTGTATATAAAGGTGGTTACACACAGAGCGACGTTGTCTGATCCAGCAGATCAAACCAACATATCGTTCAATTTGGCGAATATCGGACAGTGTGCATGCCCGCGGTCACTAGTGACGTCGTCAGGTTTGGTGTCCTGCACATTATACCTGACGCTATCGCTAGTGACACTTATGCTAATAAAGGATGAACAGTGATCATTCCATCTGTCACTAACACCAATCAATGTGAACCCAGGTTCTGATATGTCGGTCCGGCATATAGGCTGGGTACACATCGCTCCAGTGTGTAACCAGATTATCTCCACCCCTACCTGCAATGGGTGTGGATCATTAGGTCGACAGGGTTGGAAGGTCAACAGGGTTTCTAGGTCGACATGTGCTAGGTCGACAGGTCAAAAGGTCGACATTGCTTTTTTTGTCGTTTTCTTCGTAGAGTGACCGGGAACCCCAATTAGTGCACCGCTTCGCTCGCCATGCTTCGGGCACAGTGCCTCATTCCGCTCAGCACAGATTACTGTTCCAATCGTAGTCCACGTGGATCATTAAGTATGAAAAAGTTACAAAAAAAATGTAAAAACCTTTTGACCTGTCTACCTAGTGACTGTCGACCTAGACAGTGTCGATCTTCAGACCGGATCCCCCTGCAATGTTATAGTAAAACTGTCAAACCATTTTCTAAAGTATACAACATGGCATTAGGGCAGGTAATAATAACATACTGTATCGAACTTTCCATTTGTTTAGTATAGGAGTTAACTTTCATACTTGTCACCACAATTGCCTTGCACCAAAAAACAAAGAAATCAAAATAATGATATATACAAGCAAATACATCATTGCTCATAAAATGCTATACAATCAGAACAGGAGTGACTGAATATCTTAAAGGGTTTAAGACCATTTTAAAACACTGTATAAAGTCCTGCTGTCATTGTATATCATTACTTAATCCTTATAACACACCAGTAACATTGTTTTTATCTGCAGTTATAGCTCTGCAAGTATCCAATACTATCCCTCCCAATTTGTGTTACAAAAGGGTCACTTGTTTCATTCAACATAAATGTGTTTTTGCTTTAAAGAATTTAAATGATATTTAGTTATAAACTACAACTACATATCAAGAATAATCCCATTACTTATCAGATATGGTGGCTTGTACACAGAATTATACAGAACACAGAAGGCAGGTAGCAGGTGCGGAGTGGGTGACGAGACAATTTGTTTCCGTTTTTTACGGCTTGCAAAAGTCAGCACACAAGAACCAAGGGGGCTATGTACTAAGCCTTGGAGAGAGATAAAGTAGACAGTAATAAAGTACCAACCAGCTCCTGTCATGTTTCAAGCATAGCCTGTAACATGGCAGTTAGGAGCTGATTGGCTGGTACTGTATCACTTTCCAAGGATTCGTACACATAGCCCTAGCGATACTGACTGTCAGGGCGTACTGATCATTGGCAGCAATTGTACCATTTATACAGAAGAGCTGCAGCACTATTAAAAGGACATCAGCACTGCCACTGATAGGCGCAGCACAGTGTATGGACACAACACAGTCAGTGTGAGGCCCGAAGTTCCCTTTACCAGAGAGGTGAGGCAGTGCCGCTGACAACACACGGAGAGGGATACAGGGCGCTGGGAAGGGCCTCAGCCCCGCACCTCAAACTCCCCACCCCGAACAGTGCGTGGTTCCATCACCCCCACACACACACTCACACATCCAGCGCCGTGACGTCACTGCACCAAACCCCTTTCCCGGGCCCGTTCAAATCAATGGGTGGCCGTTACGGGCCCCGGGAGAGCAGGGCAGACAGCGGCCGGCCCGCTCCTTGTCACCAGCTCCGCTCTCACAGGCCAGACTCCCTACCGTCCGAGCGCTGCAAACATGGCGTCCAACGGCACAAAGCAGCGTACACACACAGGAGGGACGGGAGCAGCCATCCTCCTTCCCTGACGCCGGCAGCAGATGGGGGAGGAGAGACAGCAGGGCTCTGCGCAGACACAGGACGGAGCAGAGCTGGCCGCCGGGCCCTTACCTAGCTGGCTGGCTCGTTAGCAGTTAATGAAGAATTATCGCTGCCACGACCTGGCCGCTGCCTGCGGCCACCGCCACGGACCGATCACAATAGGCTTCCCCTCCTCTCCAGGTCTTCCGGTTCGGGCGCCCTCTCCTGGGCGCTCGGTGGTGGAGGGGAGGGGGAAGAGGGGATCCCGGAGTTCCCAGCAGCCTCTCCTTTCTCGTGTCAGTATGCTCTCCTGGCTGAGCCCCGGGTCTCCGCACGGCGGCCGCGGCTCGGCCCAGACTCTTCCTTTGAAACAAACAATGCGGTTTCACCACAGCGCGTGCCGCCCCTCTCCGCTGAGCAGACGTAAGCGCGTCACGTACTCTACGTGCCGCCATGATAGGTGAGGCAAATCGGTTACCTAGCCCAGACAGTTGCCATGGTAATTGTAAAGCCATGTATTCGCGATCGGCTTGCTCTGAGAGCAAACACCTCTGGAATGTTTGGACGCATAAAACCAACTGTTTGTATATCATAAGACACCAGAAGTGGGACCAGTCCGCCCAATTATGTTATTAAAATGTGGAACACAGCTAATAACTTGATAATAAATTATTGTGTACGGTTAGGGTGCCGTGGATGAGAGCAAACAGTCAAGAACAATGAAAGAAGACGTTCAGCAAGGGAAAACAAGTGTACACCACTTACGCCAAGCAAGCACGCTTAGAATACATGAACCTGCATTCTGAAAAGACAAATCTCATTTTTCAGAAAGGGAATCCAACAGAGGAATAGCAGCTACAGAATTAGTTTTAGTCTAGTGAGGTGAGTCTGATTACTGTGCATCAAAGAAGATGGGTACACTACACACTAGGCGATGTGCATGGTGTGCAACATCGCCTAGTGTTTCCCCTCCCGGGCCACCCGATGGTGGCCTTACACACTGTGTGATATCGCTAGTGATACTGCACAATAGGGGCATTGCCAGAACATTGTGGGCCCCATAGCAACATTTTGAAGGGGCCTCTGTCCCAATGCTTCTAGAGAGACCCTTCTCTGCAGCAGTTGTTCATTTTATGCCCTATAATAGTGCCCTAGTTCATTTTCTGTACCATAGTAGAGCATTATTTAATGTTATGCCCCATAGTAGTGCCCTAGTTTCTTTTATGAATCGCAGAAGTGCGATAAGTTCACCATATGTCACATTTCAGAGCTGCCAGTACACATTATGCCGCACAGTATCCCCAATTCACATTATGGTATAGTTCATATTGTGCCTCATTACAGTGCCCGGTTCATATTATATAACATTAAAATGCCCTTCAGTTCATTTTATACCACACTACAATGAGCAGGTCCAGGGGCATACCTAGATATATTGCAGGCCTCAAGAAAACGTTTGAAAGGACCCCTACGTACCACCCAATGGCAAAAAATGTATATAACACATGTAACTTTGACAGGCAAGGTGGACTCCTGTCAGCTCTGGGCCCTATAGCAGCTGCACTGCCTGCACCTATGGTAGGTACGCTCCTATCACACAGTCATGTCATGCCACGGCCGGCCGGAGTATGCAGCTTTGGATGATGATTCCAAATTGAGCTGCACGCACGGCCAAGACAGAGGGGCGTTAACAACCCATGGGGCCGCACATCGCTCATCGTCAGCTGCGTACACACTGGGTGAGATAGTAAACTATATAGCTCAGGAGGGGGAAAATGAGCAATATAGTTTACTGTATCGCTAAGTGTGTATGCACCTTAATATTGGACTCACTAAAAGCACTTGTAAGTGATACCCCTTTTCCACTAGAAGTCTTGGGTCTGACCCGGGAGGAACACGGTTCCAAGCCAGGTCAGACCCGAGACGGACCCGTTTTCCACAACGGCGCCGACCCGGAAATATCCCGGATCAGCGCCATTTACACTGCACACGGGTGCAGTGTCTTCTGCCCGTCACTTGGAGATGGCATCATCTCCAAGCGCCGGGAAAACCAGAAGATAGGGACCCCCGGGGCATGGCCTTGGTCCCGTTAGGCCACACCCCCAATGCGATGCTGCCCACCATCATGCTGGGAGCAAGCCCAGCACTCTGGAAGCTGCTGGGCTGCCCCCAGCCTCCGGCACATGCTTTCCCGGCAAGCGCTGCTGTCTGCATAGCAGGACAGACAGCAGTGCTGACAGCATGTGCCGTGTCCCCCCAGCTTCCCAACCGCCCGCGGGACACTGCGGTCAGGGATGAATGCGCTCTGACATGCTGTAAATGGGTCCCGGGTTGGATGACCCGGGTAACCCGTTTACACTACACCCTTACCCGGGTCATTCCCGGGTCCAACCCAGGTAGCTACCCGGGTAGGATTCCCGGGAATTTTCAAAGGGAGACGTAGATGCGCGCCCCGTGCAAAAACCCGGGTTATTTGAGCTAGTGGAAAAGGGGTATTAGCAGCTTGTGCCATTAAGAAATGGCACATTGCAGCTATCAACATCTCAAGTTTCTCTGACGTCCAAGTGGATGCTGGGTACTCCGTAAGGACCATGGGGAATAGACGGGCTCCGCAGGAGACTGGGCACTCTTAAAGAAAGATTAGGTACTATATCTGGTGTGCACTGGCTACTCCCTCTATGCCCCTCCTCCAGACCTCAGTCAGAATCTGTGCCCGGCTCGAGCTGGTTGCACACTAGGGGCTCTCCTGAGCTTCTAGTAAAGAAAGTTTCTCTATCGTCCTAGTGGATGCTGGGGTTCCTGAAAGGACCATGGGGAATAGCGGCTCCGCAGGAGACAGGGCACAAAAAGTAAAGCTTTAGGATCAGGTGGTGTGCACTGGCTCCTCCCCCTATGACCCTCCTCCAAGCCTCAGTTAGATTTTTGTGCCCGGCCGAGAAGGGTGCAATCTAGGTGGCTCTCCTAAAGAGTTGCTTAGAAAAGTTTAGCTTAGGTTTTTTATTTTACAGTGAGTCCTGCTGGCAACAGGATCACTGCAACGAGGGACTTAGGGGAGAAGAAGTGAACTCACCTGCGTGCAGGATGGATTGGCTTCTTTGGCTACTGGACATTAGCTCCAGAGGGACGATCACAGGTACAGCCTGGATGGTCACCGGAGCCTCGCCGCCGGCCCCCTTGCAGATGCTGAAACGAGAAGAGGTCCAGAATCGGCGGCAGAAGACTCCTCAGTCTTCTTAAGGTAGCGCACAGCACTGCAGCTGTGCGCCATTTCCTCTCAGCACACTTCACACGGCAGTCACTGAGGGTGCAGGGCGCTGGGAGGGGGGCGCCCTGGGAGGCAAATGAAAACCTTTTTTGGCTAAAAATACCTCACATATAGCCTCCGGGGGCTATATGGAGATATTTAACCCCTGCCAGAATCCATTAAAGAGCGGGAGACGAGCCCGCCGAAAAAGGGGCGGGGCCTATCTCCTCAGCACACAGCGCCATTTTCCCTCACAGAAAGGCTGGAGGGAAGGCTCCCAGGCTCTCCCCTGCACTGCACTACAGAAACAGGGTTAAAACAGAGAGGGGGGGCACTAATTTGGCGTTAGAAATATATAAAAGATGCTATAAGGGAAAACACTTATATAAGGTTGTCCCTATATAATTATAGCGTTTTTGGTGTGTGCTGGCAAACTCTCCCTCTGTCTCTCCAAAGGGCTAGTGGGTCCTGTCCTCTATCAGAGCATTCCCTGTGTGTGTGCTGTGTGTCGGTACGTGTGTGTCGACATGTATGAGGACGATGTTGGTGAGGAGGCGGAGCAATTGCCTGTAATGGTGATGTCACTCTCTAGGGAGTCGACACCGGAATGGATGGCTTATTTAGGGAATTACGTGATAATGTCAACACGCTGCAAGGTCGGTTGACGACATGAGACGGCCGACAAACAATTAGTACCGGTCCAGACGTCTCAGAAACACCGTCAGGGGTTTTAAAACGCCCGTTTACTTTAGTCGGTCGACACAGACACAGACACGGACACTGAATCCAGGGTCGACGGTGAATAAACAAACGTATTCCTTATTAGGGCCACACGTTAAGGGCAATGAAGGAGGTGTTACATATTTCTGATACTACAAGTACCACAAAAGAGGGTATTATGTGGGATGTGAAAAAACTACCGTAGTTTTTCCTGAATCAGATAAATTAAATGAAGTGTGTGATGATGCGTGGGTTCCCCCCGATAGAAAATTATGGGCGGTATACCCTTTCCCGCCAGAAGTTAGGGCGCGTTGGGAAACACCCCTTAGGGTGGATAAGGCGCTCACACGCTTATCAAAACAAGTGGCGGTACCGTCTATAGATAGGGCCGTCCTAAAGGAGCCAGCTGACAGGAGGCTGGAAAATATCATAAAAAGTATATACACACATACTGGTGTTATACTGCGACCAGCGATCGCCTCAGCCTGGATGTGCAGAGCTGGGGTGGCTTGGTCGGATTCCCTGACTAAAAATATTGATACCCTTGACAGGGACAGTATTTTATTGACTATAGAGCATTTAAAGGATGCATTTTCTATATATGCGAGATGCACAGAGGGATATTTGCACTCTGGCATCAAGAGTAAGTGCGATGTCCATATCTGCCAGAAGATGTTTATGGACACGACAGTGGTCAGGTGATGCAGATTCCAAACGGCACAAAGGTGTATTGCCGTATAAAGGAAGAGGAGTTATTTGGGGTCGGTCCATCGGACCTGGTGGCCACGGCAACTGCTGGAAAATCCACCGTTTTTACCCTAAGTCACATCTCTGCAGAAAAAGACACCGTCTTTTCAGCCTCAGTCCTTTCGTCCCTATAAGAGTCATATCTGCCCAGGGATAGAGGAAAGGGAAGAAGACTGCAGCAGGCAGCCCATTCCCAGGAACAGAAGCGTTCCACCGCTTCTGCCAAGCTCTCAGCATGACGCTGGGACCGTACAGGACCCCTGGATCCTACATGTAGTATCCCAGGGGTACAGATTGGAATGTCGAGACGTTTCCCCTTCGCAGGCTCCTGAAGTCTGGTTTACCAAGGTCTCCCTCCGACAAGGAGGCAGTATGGGAAACAATTCACAAGCTGTATTCCCAGCAGGTGATAATCAAATTACCCCTCCTACAACAAGAAAAGAAGGGGTATTATTCCACATTATATTGTGGTACTGAAGCCAGAAGGCTAGGTGAGACCTATTCTAAATCTAAAAAAATTTGAACACTTACAAAGGTTCAAATCAAGATGGAGTCACTCAGAGCAGTGATAACGAACCAGGAAGAAGGGGACTATATAGTGTCCCGAGACATCAGGGATGCTTACCTCCATGTCCAAAATTTGCCCTTCTCACTAAGGGTACCTCAGGTTCGTGGTACAGAACTGTCACTATCAGTTTCAGACGCTGCCGTTTGGATTGTCCACGGCACCCCGGGTCTTTACCAAGGTAATGGCCGAAATGATGATTCTTCTTCGAAGAAAAGGCGTCTTAATTATCCCTTACTTGGACGATCTCCTGATAAGGGCAAAGTCCAGGGAACAGTTGGAGGTCGGAGTAGCACTATCTCGGATACTGCTACAACAGCACGGGTGGATTCTAAATATTCCAAAATCACAGCTGATCCCGACGACAAGTCTGCTGTGCCTAGGGATGATTCTGGACACAGTCCAGAAAAAGGTGTTTCTCCCGGAAGAGAAAGCCAGGGAGTTATCCGAGCTAGTCAGGAACCTCCTAAAATCAGTGCATCATTGCACAAGGGTCCTGGTAAAGATGGTGACTTCCTACGAAGCAATTCCATTCGGCAGATTTCACGCAAGAATTTTTCAGTGGGATCTGCTGGACAAATGGTCCGGATCGCATCTTCAGATGCATCAGCGGATAACCCTATATCCAAGGACAAGGGTGTCTCTCCTGTGGTGGTTACAGAGTGCTCATCTTCTAGAGGGCCGCAGATTCGGCATTCAGGATTGGATGCTGGTGACCACGGAGGCCAGCCCGAGAGGCTGGGGAGCAGTCACACAAGGAAAAAATTTCCAGGGAGTGTGATCAAGTCTGGAGACTTTTCTCCACATAAATATACTGGAGCTAAGGGTAAATTTATAATACTCTAAGCTTAGCAAGACCTCTGCTTCAAGGTCAGCCGGTATTGATCCAGTGGGAAAAACATCACGGCAGTCGCCCACGTAAATAGACAGGGCGGCACAAGAAGCAGGAGGGCAATGGCAAAAACTGCAAGGACTTTTCGCTGGGCGGAAAATCATGTGATAGCACTGTCAGCAGTGTTTCATTCCGGGAATGGAAACTGGGAAGCAGACTTCCTCAGCAGGCACGACCTCCACCCGGCAGAATGGAAACTTCATCGGGAAGTTTTCCACATGATTGTAAACCGTTGGGAAATACCAAAGGTGGACATGATGGCGTCCCATCTGAACAAAAAACGGGACAGGTATTGCGCCAGGTTAAGAGACCCTCAGGCAATAGCTGTGGACGTTCTGGTAACACCATGGATGTACCAGTCGGTGTATGTGTTCCATCCTCTGCTTCTCATACCTAAGGTACTGAGACTTATAAGACCTAGAGGTTTAAGAACTATACTCATGGCTCCGGATTGGCCAAGAAGGATTTGGTACCCGGAACTTCAAGAGATGCTCACAGAGGACTTGTGGCCTCTGCCGCTAAGAAGGGACTTGTTTCAGCAAGTACCATGTCTGTTCCAAGACTTACCGCAGCTGCGTTTGACGGCAAGGCGGTGGAACGCCGGATCCTAAGGGAAAAAGGCATTCCGGAAGAGGTCATTCCTACCCTGGTCAAAGCCAGAAAGGAGGTGACCGCACAACATTATCACCACATGTGGCAAAAATATGTTGCGTGGTGTGAGGCCAGAAAGGCCCCACGAAGAAATTTCAACTCGGTCGATTCCTGCATTTCCTGCAAACGGGAGTGTCTATGGGCCTCAAATTGGGGTCCATTAAGGTTCAAATTTCGGCCCTGTCGATTTTCTTCCAGAAAGAAGTGGCTTCAGTTCCTGAAGTCCAGAAGTTTGTCAAGGGAGTATTGCATATACAACCCCCTTTTGTGCCTCCAGTGGCACTGTGGGATCTCAACGTAGTTCTGGGATTCCTCAAATCACATTGGTTTAAAACCAGTCAAATCTGTGGATTTGAAGCATCTCACATGAAAAGTGACCATGCTCTTGGCCCTGGCCTGGACCAGGCGAGTGTCAAATTGGTGGTTTTTTTCTCAAAAAAGCCCATATCTGGTTGTCCATTTGGACAGGGCAGAGCTGCGGACTCGTCCCCAGTTCTCTCCCTAAGGTGGTGTCAGTGTTTCACCTGAACCAGCTTATTTTGGTGCCTTGCGCCTACTAGGGACTTGGAGGACTCCAGGTTGCTAGATGTTGTCAGGGCCCTGTAAATATAGGTTCCAGGACGGCTGGAGTCAGGAAAACTGACTTGCTGTTATCCTGTATGCACCCAACAAACTGGGTGCTCTTGCTTCTAAGCAGACTATTGCTAGTTGGATGTGTAATACAATTCAGCTTGCACATTCTGTGGCAGGCCTGCCACAGCCAAAATATGTAAATGCCCATTCCACAAGGAAGGTGGGCTTATCTTGGGCGGCTGCCCGAGGGGTCTCGGCTTTACAACTTTGCCAAGCGGCTATTTAGTCAGGGGCAAACACGTTGGTAAAATCCTACAAATTTGATACCCTGGCTGAGGAGGACCTTGAGTTCTCTCATTCGGTGCTGCAGAGTCATCCGCACTCTCCCGCCCGTTTGGGAGCTTTGGTATTATCCCCATGGTCCTTTCAGGAACCCCAGCATCCACTAGGACGATAGAGAAAATAAGAATTTACTTACCGATAATTCTATTTCTCGGAGTCCGTAGTGGATGCTGGGCGCCCATCCCAAGTGCGGATTATCTGCAATACTTGTACATAGTTACAAAAATCGGGTTATTATTGTTGTGAGCCATCTTTTCAGAGGCTCCGCTGTTATCATACTGTTAACTGGGTTCAGATCACAGGTTGTACAGTGTGATTGGTGTGGCTGGTATGAGTCTTACCCGGGATTCAAAATCCTTCCTTATTGTGTACGCTCGTCCGGGCACAGTATCCTAACTGAGGCTTGGAGGAGGGTCATAGGGGGAGGAGCCAGTGCACACCACCTGATCCTAAAGCTTTACTTTTTGTGCCCTGTCTCCTGCGGAGCCGCTATTCCCCATGGTCCTTTCAGGAACCCCAGCATCCACTACGGACTCCGAGAAATAGAATTATCGGTAAGTAAATTCTTATTATTTATTAGGTTTTTTATTTTCAGTGAGATCTGCTGGCAACAGACTCACTGCTACGAGGGACTTAGGGGAGAGAAGCGAACCTACCTGCTTGCAGCTAGCTTGGGCTTCTAGGCTACTGGACACCATTAGCTCCAGAGGGATCAAACACAGGCCCAGCCTCGGTCGTCCGGTCCCGGAGCCGCGCCGCCGTCCCCCTTGCAGAGCCAGAAGCAAGAAGAACGTCCTGGAAATCGGCGGCTGAAGACTCCGGTCTTCATTAAGGTAGCGCACAGCACTGCAGCTGTGCGCCATTGCTCCCTATGCACACCACATACTTCGGTCACTGATGGGTGCAGGGCGCTGGGGGGGGGGCGCCCTGGGCTGCAATTAGAGTACCTTACATGGCGAACAGCACATAATATAGTCTAATAAACTATATATGTGCAAAAATCCCCCGCCAGAATATAAATATAAAGAGCGGGAGAAGTCCGCCGAGAAGGGGGCGGGGCTATCTCCCTCAGCACACTGGCGCCATTTCCTCTTCACAGCTCCGCTGGAAGATAGCTCCCCAGGCTCTCCCCTGCAGTTTCCAGGCTCAAAGGGTAAAAAAGAGAGGGGGGGCACTAAATTTAGGCGCAAACTGTATTGTATAGCTGCTATAGGGAAAATCACTTTGTGTTAGTGTAAATCCCTGATTATATAGCGCTGTGGTGTGTGCTGGCATACTCTCTCTCTGTCTCCCCAAAGGACTTTGTGGGGTCCTGTCCTCAGTCAGAGCATTCCCTGTGTGTGTGCGGTGTGTCGGTACGGCTGTGTCGACATGTTTGATGAGGAGGCTTATGTGGAGGCGGAGCAGGTGCCGATAAATGTGATGTCACCCCCTGCGGGGTCGACACCAGAGTGGATGGATATGTGGAAGGTTTTACACGACAGTGTCAACTCCTTGCATAAAAGGTTTGATGACATAACAGCTGTGGGACAGCCGGCTTCTCAGCCAGTGCCTGCCCAGGCGTCTTAAAGGCCAAGAGGGGCTCAAAAACGCCCGCTACCTCAGATGGCAGACACAGATGTCGACACAGAGTCTGACTCCAGTGTCGACGAGGACGAGACTAATGTACATTCCAATAGGGCCATCCGTTGCATGATTACGGCAATGAAAAATGTGTTGCACATTTCTGACATTAAACCAGGTACCACTAAAAAGGGTATTATGTTTGGGGAGAAAAAGCAACCAGTGGTTTTTCCCCCATCAGATGAGTTGAATGAAGTGTGTGAAGAAGCGTGGGCTTCCCCCGATAAGAAACTAGTGATTTCTAAAAAGTTACTGATGGCGTACCCTTTCCCGCCAGAGGACAGGTTACGTTGGGAGACATCCCCGAGGGTGGATAAAGCGCTCACATGCTTGTCAAAAAAGGTGGCACTGCCGTCTCAGGATACGGCCGCCTTAAAGGAGCCTGCAGATAGAAAGCAGGAGGCTATCCTGAAGTCTGTATATACACACAGGTACTATACTGAGACCTGCAATTGCTTCAGCTTGGATGTGTAGTGCTGCAGCAGCTTGGTCCGATACCCTGTCAGAAAATATTGATACCCTCGACAGGGATACGATTTTGCTAACCATAGAGCATATTAAAGACGTAGTCTTATATATGAGAGATGCACAGAGGGATATTTGCCGGCTGGCATCTAGAATTAATGCAATGTCCATTTCTGCCAGGAGAGTATTATGGACTCGGCAGTGGACAGGTGATGCGGATTCTAAAAGGCACATGGAGGTTTTGCCTTACAAGGGTGAGAAATTGTTTGGGGATGGTCTCTCGGACCTCGTTTCCACAGCAACAGCTGGGAAGTCGACATTTTTACCTCAGGTTCCCTCACAGCCTAAGAAAGCACCGTATTATCGGGTACAGTCCTTTCGGCCCCAGAAAGGCAAGCGGGTTAAAGGCGCGTCCTTTCTGCCCAGAGGCAGGGGTAGAGGGAAAAAGCTGCACCATACAGCCAGTTCCCAAGAACAAAAATCCTCCCCTGCTTCCACTAAATCCACCGCATGACGCTGGGGCTCCACTGGTGGAGCCAGGTGCGGTGGGGGCCCGTCTCCGGAACTTCAGCGACCGGTGGGTTCGCTCACAGGTGGATCCCTGGGTTCTACAAGTGGTATCTCAGGGATACAAGCTGGAATTCAAGACGTCTCCCCCTCGCCGTTACCTCAAATCAGCCTTGCCAGCTACTCCCCAGGACAGGGAGGTAGTGCTGGCGGCAATTCACAAGCTGTACTCCAGCAGGTGATAATAAAAGTTCCCCTCCTTCAACAGGGACGGGGTTACTTTTCCACAATGTTTGTGGTACCGAAACCAGACGGTTCGGTGAGACCCATTCTAAATTTGAAATCCTTGAACACTTATATAAGGAAGTTCAAGTTCAAAATGGAATCGCTCAGGGCGGTTATTGCAAGCCTGGAAGAGGGGGATTACATGGTATCACTGGACATCAAGGATGCTTACCTACATGTCCCCATTTACCCACCTCACCAGGTGTACCTCCGTTTTGTGGTACAGGACTGCCATTACCAATTCCAGACGTTGCCGTTTGGTCTGTCCACGGCACCGAGGGTATTTACCAAAGTAATGGCCGAAATGATGATACTCCTTCAAAAGAAGGGAGTTATAATTATCCCGTACTTGGACGATCTCCTTATAAAGGCGAGGTCCAGGGAGCAGTTGTTGGTCGGAGTAGCACTATCTCAGGAAGTGCTACAACAGCACGGCTGGATTCTGAATATTCCAAAGTCGCAGCTGGTTCCTACGACGCGTCTGCTGTTCCTGGGTATGATTCTGGACACAGAACAGAAGAAGGTGTTTCTCCCGGAGGAGAAGGCCAAGGAGTTGTCATCTCTGGTCAGAGACCTCCTGAAAACAAAACAGGTGTCGGTGCATCACTGCACGCGAGTCCTGGGAAAGATGGTAGCTTCTTACGAGGCAATTCCATTCGGCAGGTTCCATGCAAGGATCTTTCAGTGGGATCTGTTAGACAAGTGGTCCGGATCGCATCTTCAGATGCATTGGCTGATCACCCTGTCCCCGAGGGCCAGGGTGTCTCTGCTGTGGTGGCTGCAGAGTGCTCATCTTCTCGAGGGCCGCAGATTCGGCATACAGGACTGGGTCCTGGTGACCATGGATGCAAGCCTCCGAGGTTGGGGGGCAGTCACTCAGGGAAGAAACTTCCAAGGACAATGGTCGAGTCAGGAGGCTTCCCTACACATAAATATTCTGGAACTAAGGGCCATTTACAATGCCCTAAGTCAGGCAAGACCCTTGCTTCAAAACCAGCCGGTGCTGATTCAGTCAGACAACATCACGGCGGTCGCCCATGTAAACCGACAGGGCGGCACCAGAAGCAGGATGGCGATGGCAGAAGCCACAAGGATTCTCCGATGGGCGGAAAATCACGTGATAGCACTGTCAGCAGTGTTCATTCCGGGAGTGGACAACTGGGTAGCAGACTTCCTCAGCAGGCACGACCTCCACACGGGAGAGTGGGGACTTCATCCAGAAGTATTCCAGCTGATTGTAAATCGTTGGGAAAGGCCACAGGTGGACATGATGGCGTCCCGCCTCAACAAAAAGCTAAAAAGATATTGCGCCAGGTCAAGGGACCCTCAGGCGATAGCTGTGGACGCTCTAGTGACACCGTGGGTGTACCAGTCGGTTTATGTGTTCCCTCCTCTTCCTCTCATACCAAAGGTGCTGAGGATAATAAGAAAGAGAGGAGTAAGAACTGTACTCATCGTTCCGGATTGGCCAAGAAGGACTTGGTACCCGGAACTACAAGAAATGATCTCAGAGGACCCTTGGCCTCTGCCTCTCAGACAGGACCTGCTACAGCAGGGGCCCTGTCTGTTCCAAGACTTACCGCGGCTGCGTTTGACGGCATGGCGGTTGAATGCCGGATCCTGATGGAAAAGGGCATTCCGGTTGAAGTCATTCCTACGCTGATAAAAGCTAGGAAGGATGTGACGGCAAAACATTATCACCGCATATGGCGAAAATATGTTGCTTGGTGTGAGGCTATGAAGGCCCCCACAGAAGAATTTCAGCTGGGTCGATTTCTGCACTTCCTACAATCAGGAGTGACTATGGGCCTAAAATTGGGATCCATTAAAGTCCAGATTTCGGCCCTGTCTATTTTCTTTCAAAAAGAACTGGCTTCACTGCCTGAAGTTCAGACGTTTGTTAAGGGAGTGCTGCATATTCAGCCCCCTTTTGTGCCCCCAGTGGCACCTTGGGATCTCAACGTTGTGTTGGATTTCCTAAAATCACATTGGTTTGAGCCACTTCAGACCGTGGAGTTGAAATATCTCACGTGGAAAGTGGTCATGCTTTTGGCCTTGGCTTCGGCTAGGCGGGTGTCAGAATTGGCGGCTTTGTCCTGTAAAAGCCCCTATCTGATCTTCCATATGGACGGGGCAGAATTGAGGACTCGTCCCCAATTTCTCCCAAAGGTGGTATCAGCGTTTCATTTGAACCAACCTATTGTGGTGCCTGCGGCTACTCGGGACTTGGAGGCTTCCAAGTTGCTGGACGTAGTCCGGGCCCTGAAAATCTATGTTTCCAGGATGGCTAGAGTCAGAAAGACTGACTCGCTGTTTATCCTGCATGCACCCAACAAGCTGGGTGCTCCTGCTTCTAAGCAGACTATTGCTCGCTGAATCTGTTCCACGATTCAACTTGCACATTCTGTGGCTGGACTGCCGCATCCTAAATCAGTAAAAGCCCATTCCACGAGGAAGGTGGGCTCTTCTTGGGCGGCTGCCCGAGGGGTCTCGGCTTTACAACTTTGCCGAGCTGCTACCTGGTCGGGATCAAACACGTTTGCAAAATTCTACAAGTTTGATACCCTGGCTGAGGAGGACCTTGAGTTTGCTCATTCGGTGCTGCAGAGTCGTCCGCACTCTCCCGCCCATTTGGGAGCTTTGGTATAATCCCCATGGTCCTTACGGAGTACCCAGCATCCACTAGGACGTCAGAGAAAATAAGATTTTACTCACCGGTAAATCTATTTCTCGTAGTCCGTAGTGGATGCTGGGAGCCCGTCCCAAGTGCGGATTGTCTGCAATACTTGTATATAGTTATTGCTTAACTAAAGGGTTATTGTTATGAGCCATCTGTTCAGTGAGGCTCAGTTGTTGTTCATACTGTTAACTGGGTATAGTTATCACGAGTTGTACGGTGTGATTGGTGTGGCTGGTATGAGTCTTACCCTGGATTCCAAATCCTTTCCTTGTAGTGTCAGCTCTTCCGGGCACAGTTTCCCTAACTGAGGTCTGGAGGAGGGGCATAGAGGGAGGAGCCAGTGCACACCAGATATAGTACCTAATCTTTCTTTAAAGAGTGCCCAGTCTCCTGCGGAGCCCGTCTATTCCCCATGGTCCTTACGGAGTACCCAGCATCCACTACGGACTACGAGAAATAGATTTACCGGTGAGTAAAATCTTGTTTTTTCCTTGCACTCCTTAGAGGTGTACAGGAAAACTTGCACTGTTCATTGGCCCTCATTCCGAGTCGTTCATCGCATCGCAGTGAAATTCCGCTTAGTGCGCATGCGCAATATTCGCACTGCGACTGCGCCAAGTATCTTTGCTATGAAGATAGTATTTTTACTCACGGCTTTTTCATCGCTCCGGCGATCGTAATGTGATTGACAGGAAATGGGTGTTACTGGGCGGAAACATGGCGTTTTATGGGCGTGTGGCTGAAAACGCTACCGTTTCCGGAAAAAACGCAGGAGTGGCCGGAGAAACGGGGGAGTGGTTGGGCGAACGCTGGGTGTGTTTGTGACGTCAAACCATGAACGACAAGCACTGAACTGATCGCACAGGCAGAGTAAGTGTGGAGCTACTCTAAAACTGCTAAGTAGTTTGTGATCGCAATATTGCGAATACATCGGTCGCAATTTTAAGATGCTAAGATACACTCCCAGTAGGCGGCGGCTTAGCGTGTGTAACTCTGCTAAATTCGCCTTGCGACCGATCAACTCGGAATGAGGGCCCTTGAACAGTATTGGGCAAATATGTGCTCCTAATTGAATCAGCCTCTCTATGTACCAAGCTTGATATTGGGTTCCTATCCAGTTTTTGGCACTCCTAGATATACTATTATGTTGGCCACTCTCTGTGTTATCACTATTGCCTGCAAATATACCAAACTGTCAACTAGAATTGAACTATGTTCCTGCTACAGTATATCCCTGTGTTACCATTGCAGATATGCAGTTTGGTTGCCCAGAAATCCAAATCCACACAAATTTTGTAGATCTGAACCAAACCAAAACCCGGTTCGGATCCTCTGTGGAGATCCAGGGCCCAATTCAGAGTTGATCGCAGCAGCAATCTTGTTAGCTGTTGGGCAAAACCATGTGCACTGCAGGGGGGCAGATATAACATGTGCAGAGAGAGTTAGATTTGGGTGTGGCGTGTTCAAACTGAAATCTAAATGGCAGTGTAAAAATAAAGCAGCCAGTATTTACCCTGCACAGAAACAAAATAACCCACCCAAATCTAACTCTCTCTGCACATGTTATATATGCCCCCCTGCGGTGCACATGGTTTTGTCCAACTGCTAACAAATTTGCTGCTGCGATCAGATCTGAATTACCCCTCCAATCTAAACCAGGTCCTGGTTCGAATCTTCCCGCCATTTGGAAATCGGATTTTAAAACCAATTTTCAAGTTTTGGATGGCAAAAATGCATGCTTTTTGCTGCTTTTATTGATATTTATAAATCATTATTGATTTTTAATCAATTTTAATCCAAACCAGAATCTAAATACAAACCTAAACACTTAAAGGTGAATTTGCCAAAACTAAAACATGATAATGAATTAGAACCAAACCACGGGGGTCCACACACATCTCTTGTTATCACAAGTGCAGTGTATCAGCCTAGAACCTAGTGTGTACACAAAAGCTTCCTAAAACCCCATGAGAACAGTACAGAGTGTTTTCAGCACAGTGTTTCAGTACAGAGACTGATTAGTGTACAGATGCTGCATTATTATGTAAAAAGCATGACTACAGGAGCTACACCCATAATGGGATTTATCAAGCTGAATGGTGCAGTGAATTATACAACAAGGGAGTTTGCTAAGGAAATACAATTGAAGGATGAACCAGATGCAAATCCAAGACCAGATGATATAGAGAAAGCCATGGGCACTATTGGTTTGAATGTTGTGCAGGTGAGTAGTCTAGTGTTCCCGCTAGGATGTTTTAGCGGAGCGCTGCTTCCTGCCCGATTTTAAAATGGCAAAATGCACCCTGCCCTTATCGTGGCATCCCACGGTCCAGTGTCCCATGGGTGGGAAAAATTGTGGTTACTGAGCACCGCCAGGTGAACAGATGCCGTGCGCAAGTGAACGGCATCTATTCACAACGAGCAGAGAGCTTGGGGGCAGTCCAGCATCTTTGGAAGTACTGGGCAAGCCCCCTAGACTGACAAATAGGGGGTGTGTAGTGAAATCATGACCCCTGCATTGTCAGCCACGCCCCATTTTTTGAGAGCGCCTCTCTGCAACCCAGCACCCTGCCCTGCCTCCAGTCTACAGTGAATGCTACTAGTTTATATTCTGAAAGAGGGGGGGAGAGGTAGTCCATGGCCCAGCAGGGACAATGTAAAACTTAGAGGGATTCTATAACCTGTTTCCATTGCTAAACTCCAGACCTGTGTTTTCACATTGGGGGTAATTCAGAGTTGATCGCAGTGCGATGAACTCTATCTACAAGGAGTTACTTGTGTGTGGATTTGGATTTCTGGGCAACCAAACTGCATATTGCAACAATGGGGGTAATTCAGCAGATATAATATGTGCAGAGAGAGTTAGATTTGGGTGGGGTGTGTTCAAACTGAAATCTAAATCGCAGTGTAAAAATAAAGCAGCCAGTATTTACTCTGCAGAGAAACAAAATAACCCACCCAAATCTAACTCTCTCTGCAAATGTTATATTTGCCACACCTGCAGTGCACATGGGGGGGGGTCATTCTGACCCGATCGCATGCTGCAGATTTTCACAGCGTAGCGATCGGGTCAGAACTGCGCCGGTGCCGCAGTGCGCCAGCGCATGGCCGCCCGTCGCTGCTCTTGACAAAGACCCACGGCTTAAGGGTTGAAACACGTTGGCTGCCACAGGAGGGGGACCCCGCTGTCTCTGTGTGGGACTGGAGACTCTGGAGCTGCTTTGCCCGAAGGAAAATCCCAGATTACCCACCCGGGGGACACACCTGGTGACTGTTAACACACGTATTTTGAGAACTGCTTTCTCAGCAGTTCTCAACACCTTCTGGATTCGTTGCAAAGGAGGAATTGTCATCCGTCAACAAGGAATGTACACATGAATTTCATACATCCTATATCTGAGGAGCCTTGTCGATTACTGTTACACACTCCTTTTTACAGAGAAACAAAATAACCTACCCAAATCTAACTCTCTCTGCAAATGTTATATCTGCCACACCTGCAGTGCACATGGGGGGGTCATTCTGACCCGATCGCATGCTGCAGATTTTCACAGCGTAGCGATCGGGTCAGAACTGCGCATGCGCCGGCGCCGCAGTGCGCCGGCGCATGGCCGCCCGTTGCTGCGCTATGATCGCTTCTGCCTGATTGACAGGCAGAGGCGGTCGATGGCCGGGAGGGGGTGAAACGGCGGCGTTTGGCCGCCGTTTCGTGGACGTGGGCAGACATGGCCGGACTGTGCGGGGGGTGGCCTGCAGCGGCTGCGTGACATCACATGCAGCTGCTGCGGGCCGGGGAGCGATGAGTAGCTTCCGGCCAGCACGCTAAAGCTGTGCTTGCCGGGAGCTACTCTTGAAGTGCAAAGGCATCGCTGCTGTGTGATGCCTTTGCACTATTATGGGGGGGGGGGGGGGCAGCACAGACATGCGGGGCGGACTAGCCCTGTGCTGGGCGTCCCCCCGCATGTCTGAGTTCATGATCGTAGCTGTGCTAAATTTAGCACAGCTACGATCAACTCGTAATGACCCCCATGGTTTGCCCAACTGCTAACAAATTTGCTGCTGCGATCAACTCTGAATTGTGACACTGGACAGTGGACACTCTCCTCAGAGTCCATTTTTTCCATGTGAAAGAATTTAATAAAAGCAGCCACATTATCTGATAAGTAAGACATTTTGGGATTTTTACAACTCTTTCTTGATATATCTTGTGTTTACAATCAACAAACGGTGCTTCTTCCAACAAATCACAGCAGCACTCCGAAGATGAGAGGTTCTATACAAATGGGTATTCCCAGTTAAACTTCTTATCCACAATGGCACTTTTCCACATAAGCGATATGGGTGGTCATTCCGAATTGATCACTCGCTAGCAGTTTTTAGCAGTAGTGGCATGCTATGCCGCCTCCCACTGGGAGTGTATTTTAGCTTAGCAGAAGTGCGAACGAAAGGATCGCAGAGCGGCGGCAAAAGTTTTTTGCGCAGTTTTAGAGTAGCTCAGTACCTACTCAGCGCTTGCGATGACTTCAGACTGTTCAGTTCCTATTTTGACGTCACAAACACGCCCTGCGTTCGCCCAGCCACGCCTGTGTTTTTCCTGGCACGCCTGCATTTTTTCGAACACTCCCTGAAAACGGTCAGTTGACACCCAGAAACTCCCACTTCATGTCAATCACTGTGCGACCAGCAGTGCGACTGAAAAGCTTCGCTAGACCTTGTGTGAAACTACATTGTTCGTTGTAATATTACTTCGCGCGTGCGCATTGCGCCGCATGCGCAGAAGTTCCTTTTTTTGCCTCATCGCTGCACAGCGAACGAATGCAGCTAGCGATCATCTCGGAATGACCACCATTGTCCTATGTCAAATTGTTGGAGAGAGGGCAAATCCTGGTGTCCTCGTCTGTGCCCAAGCATCCACCTTGTCTCACCTCCGACTGATCTCAAGTACGATAAGAATGCTTTTAATTCACTTTGGTGTCCTTTTTTCTCATTTGGCTTCTCAGTGGTAATACCCTCCAATTTTTTATTTATTTTTTTGCTCCACATTCTCCTGTCAGGAATGATAGCTGACTGCCTTTCCTTCCCTTTTTCTGCTTTACTCATATATAATGATGTTTTATATGTGATTGTATTATTGCTAATGCGGTTCATATTTTTGGCATATCTATGTGTGCTTTTTATCCGCCCCCTAGATGGCTATTTTAATAATTTCTATATTATATTTTTTGTGCACAACTAGCCGCCACCCTGGTGGACCTTTTCAAAATATGTCTCATTTCAGACTGATATGCTGAAGGCTCAAATTATAATGATTTCCAAATTGGGGAAAAGGCCTGTCTGATAATAGTAAATACTGTACAGACCAATTGCCCTTCTTAATTATTTGTGAATATGTATACTAAGCTTATTGCAAATCATTTATTCCCAATCCTCCCAATGCTAATTTACTGATTTGGGTTTAGAGTAGACACGCCCTCAACAGTACCTGGCATGTTTTAGATATTGTTGATTTTGTAGTTGTTAGAAGTGCCTACCGTGACCTGGAGCTTACAGAACCCATTTGCTGAGTGCTTTGCCTATAACATCCCCCCTTTCCTGGAACTACAAACATAGTGTACTGCCAAGATCAAAACACATGTATTTACAGGGAACATGACACTTCAGAGACTACTAAAACTATCAGTAGCGGGTCTTGCTATGGGCAAGCAGGATCTTTGCCCGGGGCGCCACCTTCATGAGGGCGCCACCGCCGTGGCAAGATCCGCTACTGGTGCCAGCGCCGCCCAGTGCTGTATAGATGCGGTGCTGTGCGGTGCGTGATGAAGGAAGGGAGGGGTAGGGTAAGGGTTAGTTGCATTGCTCACATCTTGTTTCTGTAAAAGCAAACTAATAGGAATAGAATAGTTTCTAATCTACAGTGATTTCAACAGAAACCACCACTAAATAAAACACTTCACAGCAGATTGTCATTTAGAAACCGACAGGGATTGATGGCGGATTCAGTTTGACACTAAAACTACTGCTTAGTAAATGCTATCAATTAGACATAGAGACCTCCAGGGTTACTAAGTGTCACGGGGATGTGACATTTACACGCAGACAGCAGTATCAGAATTACATCTAATGTAAGAGTATGTAAAAGATTGTTTTTATTTCACCTAGATGGAACAACCTGGCTGCTTGCATGTCTCCATCTGATATGTGACCTGGGAAAAGGAAAATTGATGCCTCTTGGAGTCAGGGATTAAGATAGTGATCTCTTATCTGGAACCCAGCAATAAAACTGTAGGATGGGAAGCCGAAATTCTCAAACAGCCAAACCAGATCAGGAAGATATAAGAAGGTTATCAGAATTTTACCTCTAAGGAGCAATGGAATGTTGCATCCATGGGCCAACTTCCTCCTCACTTATTGCAAGACCACTAAATGGAGGAAATGTATGATCCCTCAAATGTCCAGCACTGAGCTAGTTAAAACAAAAAGATGGTGGTGGTGGGGGTGATGAGTGCAGTGAGGTGAGGGTATAATTGTGCATCTGTTAAGTCAGGCTGGAATGTGGTATATGACGAATGGGTTTGAACGGAGGTGGCAGAGGCCACTGATGGAAGAAGATGAGGAGACTGGAAATAGTTCTTTCTCATCAACTCCCAGGGTATTATTATTATTATTATCCTTTATTTATATGGCGCCACAAGGGTTCCGCAGCGCCCGATTACAGAGTACAAATGCACATAAAAAATAGGAAAACAGTGACTTACAGTTGAATACAATATAGGACAAGTACAGGGCAGCTAAGCATAACTACACCAGTAAACATAGAGATAAGTTCCAGGTGGTCAAAAAACTGTGGGATCTGGGCGGTTGAGGGTTATTAAAGTAAGAAAAGTATAAGCACATGAGGGAAGAGGGCCCTACTCGTGAGAGCTTACATTCTAAGGGTAGAAGGATAGGCATACTATGACAACTGGATAAGAAATATCTGTTGCTGTGAAGTTAGGGAACATGATTACTGTAGCAAGAAGATAACTGCAAAGACTGCTACTTGATTACTGCAGTTTGGAGATAATATCTGTAAAGACTAAGAGTTGGATAACTATAACTTGAGGACTATAACTGTAAAGACATGTTACTTGATGGCAGGGACTTGTAGACAATAACTGTGAAGACTGGGTACTTGTATACTGGAACTTGATGACAATAACTGTGAAGACTGGAGGCTGAGTTACAGCGGGTCAAAAGAAAGAATTAAGAGAACTGGATACTTGGAAACAAGACTGAAGAACTTTGACTTTGGAAACTAGATTCTTAGAAAATGTGACTAAAGAACTCAGACTTTGAAACTAGATTCTTGGAAGATGTGAATGAAGAATTGAGACTTTGTAACTGAATTCTTGGAAGACGTGACTAAAGAACTCAGACTTTGGAAACTGTACTTTTGGCAACTGGGCAGAGATAGAAGTTTGATTCAAATCTAAAGGTGCCCATACGCATAAAGATTTATCTTCCAATCTGGCTGGTTGGAACAAAAATCTTGTAATGGATGGGAGAAAATGACAGTTGACCATTTTAAATGTGTCAAAGGTTTCAAAGATGTATGTGCATCTGTAGCGTTTTCATAAGGGGAAGCATACTGGGATTGGCTGAGAACTTACAGGAAGCACTGCTATTGGTTTCACTACATGCACTGGTCTCCAACATGCGGCTCCCATAACTGCAGACATCCAAGAGAAGGCTCATTTACCCTGCTGAGTCCCTGCTCCCTGAGCTCAAATGCCCACACCCACAGCCTCCGTCAGTTTCACTGCAGCCCCTCACACAGATCAGCAACTGGTTGTCCGCAGCTGCAGCACTCCCGTGACTTGGACAGGGAGAACCCGGCGCCGACAAACCCCGAACCCAGACAGTTTCTCCCTCAATAAAACAGAAAGATAGGAAAGTGCCTCAAGTGGCGCAATGCAGCTATAGTACCTGATGGTTTAAAATAAATGTCACCACATTTAAAGACAAGAATAAATACAACAAAAGTAAACCTTCCTAGTACACATAGCGCAAGCAACAAGAAAAGGAAAAATTACGTTCCTGATTGAATGTGCGCACTCAGATGTCTCTGTCCAGCTTTCCGAGTGTGTGGAATCCAACTCGTAAATATGAAACAGAGAAAATAATAGGACAACCAATGTGTAGTATTCACAACAATAAATGGATAAAAAATGTCTTTGGATGAGTAGACTTAGATATCCAGATCCAGCGTACCCCACTCACTCAGTGATAGGTGGATATATGCATATAAAGGTATCTTTATGCCATCAAATGTCGTGTCTATTCACCCTTGGAGTGCGTTGAAAAGACCGATAGGAAGGGTAAAAAATCATCAATATGTAAAGCGTACCCGAAGACTCACAGGAAAAGGGGGGATATGAAACATGTAAAGGTTTCTTTCAAATGTGTTATTCAGTTGCACACAGCGTACCCCAACTCACTCTTGATGATGTGGAACAATTCCTATCAAGGTATCTTTTACTTGGTTGCCTTGGTAAGTAGTTCTGTCTTCTAGGTTATACCATATATCCTCAAAGTTTTAACATGGGGAAATAATGCAAGAAGAGGAAAAAACAATGTGTAGTATGTATCAATTGGTATAGAGGTCTGATGAATAAATCTCTTATTTAGATGTTAATTCAAGATACAGGAGAAGCAATTTATGCTAGACTTACACTATATAAAACAGCAAATTAGATAGTGTATTAAGCCTGGTAGTAAGGTAGTGCAAAATAGGGTGGCGTACCCCAACACTCACGGCAACACCACCAGTGACAAACACATCAAGGTATCTTTTTCAAGGGTGCAGAAAGTTTTCATATATAGCGTACCAGGACTCACACGTGTAAATCATGCGCCGTTCCTATCAAGGTATCTTTGTGCAATTGGTCACGTAATCTCATTCCAGGTCGTGATTTTTCAAAAAAAATAAAAATTTATTGGACTCCACAAAAGAGTGTACAAAAATACAACACATACATAAAAAAAGGAAGAGAATCCAGTAAAAAGCAAATTCAATTAAAAATGGCTACTCACACTCCTTGTAGTATAATCTGATTATACTACAAGGAGTGTGAGTAGCCATTTTTAATTGAATCCATGTGGACTTTGTTTTTTATACTTCAAGTTTTTTGGTTTTTTTTGCTGGTATTTTAAATAGATTTTTTACTGGATTCTCTTCCTTTTTTTATGTATGTGTTGTATTTTTGTACACTCCTTTGTGGAGTTTGTGGAGTCCAATAAATTTTTATTTTTTTGGAAAAATCACGACCTGGAATGAGATTACCTGACCAATTGCACAAAGATACCTTGATAGGAACGGCGCATGATTTACACGTGTGAGTCCTGGTACGCTATATATGAAAACTTTCTGCACCCTTGGAAAAGATACCTTGATGTGTTTGTCACTGGTGGTGTTGCCGTGAGTGTTGGGGTACGCCACCCTATTTTGCACTACCTTACTACCAGGCTTAATACACTATCTAATTTGCTGTTTTATATAGTGTAAGTCTAGCACAAATTGCTTCTCCTGTATCTTGAATTAACATCTAAATAAGAGATTTATTCATCAGACCTCTATACCAAATGATACATACTACACATTGGTTTTTCCTCTTCTTGCTTTATTTCCCCATGTTAAAACTTTGAGGATATATGGTATAACCTAGAAGACAGAACTACTTACCAAGACAACCAAGTAAAAGATACCTTGATAGGAATTGTTCCACATCATCAAGAGTGAGTTGGGGTACGCTGTGTGCAACTGAATAACACATTTGAAAGAAACCTTTACATATTTCAAATCCCCCCTTTTCCTGTGAGTCTTCGGGTACGCTTTACATATTGATGATTTTTTACCCTTCCTATTGGTCTTTTCAACGCACTCCAAGGGTGAATAGACACGACATTTGATGGCATAAAGATACCTTTATATGCATATATCCACCTATCACTGAGTGAGTGGGGTACGCTGGATCTGGATATCTAAGTCTACTCATCCAAAGACATTTTTTATCCATTTATTGTTGTGAAATACTACACATTGGTTGTCCTATTATTTTCTCTGTTTCATATTTACGAGTTGGATTCCACACACTCGGAAAGCTGGACAGAGACATCTGAGTGCGCACATTCAATCAGGAACGTAATTTTTCCTTTTCTTGTTGCTTGCGCTGTGTGTACTAGGAAGGTTTACTTTTGTTGTAGTTTCTCCCTCAATGTTGTGCGTTAATTTCTTGGGAGAAATCAGCCACGACATAGACATGCAACCTACCTTTTAAATTGCAGTGTCCCCCCACAAAGGAATCACCTAAGTTCTTTTGAGTAAGTCATAGGTTTCTGAAATGTAATTTATTTTATTTTTTTTTAGATTTATGTACTGTATTTCCTGCTTATATGTAATCTAATATATTTTATAATCATACCTTGGATTGTTTTGTTTGAATTAAAATACAATTAATTCTAGCATATTCTCTGTGTCTCTTGGTGAATCTGCAAGCCTGTGAGGCCAAAGCTATGTACCTAAGCGAGAGCGAGTATGGAATTAATAATTCTGTATGCAGGTAAAAAAGGGCTATCTGCTGTCAGTATATTTTAATCTACCTTTGCTGGTGACATTTACCGTGTTTGATTAACCACACTGATAATGCTGATATTGATTACCTTATAACCTTCACTATATAGGTAAGAGACTAGATACGCAATTGGCGTATGAGATACCGTAAGGGTACGCCCTTAGCGTAGCAGACGATGTATCGGGAGCGAGCCGCTCGAGCGACACAAACGCTCGCGAGAATACGCTGTTTATATCGGGCACACTATGGGCGGTTGATCACCGTAATGTTACGCTCCCAGCGTTGCGGACGCTCGAGACCACGAGGAGATCACGAGCGGCGCCGACGCTCACAATATACCAATCAGTAAACCTTGAATGTACCACACAGTAATGACACTCTTATGCTGTAAACCTTTGTTCAGAAACACTGTAGCGATATAACGCTGCTTAACCTTAATAACACTAAAGCTGTTTGAGCGATCGAGACGCTCTTATTACTCTTTGCAATATAATGAACACACAATACCGTGCTAAGGTTTCCAACGCCTTTACTAACTAGAGTCTTAAGTTATATTAAAAAGAGAAACAGTTAACAAGTCATACACTACACACTAACATATAATTCTAACAGGTTATCTAGACAGAAATATACAATTGTGGCACAATTACATTTAAGGGAAAGGAGAGAGAGAGAGAGAGAGTGGCTTACAATAAACATGAGGTAAGAATATGGTTGCAGAGAAACTTACGCACAAGGGGAAACAATCGCATGCGCCTTTCTGGATATCCAGCTCCCGATTATCAGCAATGAGAACCGTTGAAGAGAGTAGAGAGCTGGCCCAGATCGGCTTGTCCTTTTATACACTTACACACAGTACAGTACAATGGTCCCTACATTCTTATTGTTCATTGAAACATAGAAACATAGAAACATAGAATTTGACGGCAGATAAGAACCACTTGGCCCATCTAGTCTGCCCCTTTTTTATTTTATCCTTTAGGCAATCTCAACCCTTTTTTAATCTTGATTCTTTGTAAGGATATTCATATGCCTGTCCCAAGCATGTTTAAATTGCCCTACAGTCTTAGCCTCTACCACCTCTGATGGGAGGCTATTCCACTTATCCACTACCCTTTCTGTGAAGTAATTTTTCCTTAAATTTCCCCTGAACCTCCCCCCCTCCAGTCTCAATGTATGCCCTCGAGTTCTAATACTTCTTTTCCTTTGAAGAATGTTTCCCTCCTGAACTTTGTTAAGACCCTTTATATATTTGAAAGTTTCTATCATGTCTCCCCTTTCCCTTCTCTCCTCCAAACTATACATGTTAAGATCTTTTAGCCTTTCCGGGTAAGTTTTGTGATGTAGGCCATGCACCATTTTAGTTGCCCTTCTTTGTACACTCTCTAATGTATTTATATCCTTCTGGAGATAGGGTCTCCAGAACTGGACACAGTATTCCAGATGGGGCCTTACCAATGACCTATACAGTGGCATTATCACTTCTTTTTTCCTGCTACTGATTCCTCTCCCTATGCAACCAAGCATCTGACTTGCCTTTCTCATTGCTTTGTTGCATTGCTTTCCTGCCTTCAAGTCACTTGAAATAGTGACTCCTAAATCTCTTTCCTCCTCAGTAGTTTCCATTATAGTACCCTTGATACTATACTTAGCCTTTGGGTTTTTGAGACCCAAGTGCATGATTTTGCATTTTTTAGCATTAAACTGTAGTTGCCACGTTCTTGACCATTTCTCAAGCCTACCTAGGTCATCAATCATTTGTTTGACCCCTCCCGGTGTGTCTACCCTGTTGCATATCTTTGTATCATCTGCAAAAAGGCATATCTTCCCTTCAATACCATCTGCAATGTCACCAACAAAGATATTAAAGAGAACTGGACCAAGTACAGATCCCTGGGGTACTCCACTGGTAACATTTCCCTCCATAGATTGCACTCCATTAACTACAACTGTCTGCTTCCTATCCTGCAACCAGGTTCTTATCCATTTCACTAATTTATAATCCACCCCCAGGCTTTCAAGTTTATTTAGCAGTCTGTGATGTGGGACAGTGTCAAATGCCTTACTAAAGTCTAGATATGCTACATCTACAGCTCCCCCTTGATCTATTATTTTCATCACAGAGTCAAAAAAGTCAATAAGATTTGTTTGGCATGATCTCCCACCAGTAAATCCATGCTGTTTTGGATCCTGTAAGTTGTTTGATTTAAGATATTCCACTACTCTTTCTTTTAATAGTTTTTCCATTACTTTCCCTACTACTGATGTAAAGCTTACTGGTCTGTAGTTACTTGCTTCTTCCTTGCTTCCACTTTTGTGCAGTGGAACTACATTTGCTCTTTTCCAGTCCTCTGGAATATCACCTGTATTTAGTGACTGGTTAAATAATTCTGTTAAAGGTGTAACCAGGACATCTTTTAGCTCTTTGAGTATCCTTGGGTGTATCCCATCTGGTCCCATTGATTTATTCACTTTTAGTTTTGAAAGTTCTGTTAGGACCTTCTCCTCTGTAAATGTATTTTCATCTACCTTATTTTTATGAATGTCCTTGCAATTTAACTGTGGCCCCATCCCTTCTTCTGTAGTAAATACTGAGCAAAAATAATTATTTAGGTGATCTGCTATTGCCTTGTCTCCCTCCACCAAATGCCCACTCTCTGTCTTAAGTCTTATTATTCCTCCACTTGATTTTCTCCTTTCACTTATATACTTAAAAAAAGTTTTGCCCCCTTTATCTACTGACTGGGCCATTTTCTCCTCAGCTTCTGCCTTTGCACGTCTGATCACTTTCTTAGCATCCTTCCGTCTGTCCAGATACTCCTCTTTGTCGTTATTATTTTGAGTCTGTTTGTATTTCCTAAAAGCCATCTTTTTTGCTTTCACACTAGTTGATACTACTTTTGTGAACCACACTGGCTTCCTTTTCCTGGTGCTTTTCCTAACCATTTTGATACAAAGGTCTGTTACACTTAGTAATGCACTTTTAATTTTTTTCCACCTCTCCTGCACCCCTTCCAAGTTTCTCCAGTCTGCCAATGAATCACTTAAACATCTCCCCATTTTAGCAAAGTCTGCATTTCTAAAATCCAACACCTTTGTTTTTGTGTGAGAGGAGTTGGATCCTGTCTTTATACTAAACCATACTGTGCTAGGAATATTTGTGTTTGTTTTGCCTTGCATTACCTCATTCCTGCCTCTAGGGGTCTCACTTGTTGCCTCAGGTCTGAATGGCAGTTGCACACTGCCTCTGCAGGGTAATTACCTGATTGTGTGCACCTGGAGCCCAACACCCTGCTGCTATTTAACTCCAGCTCACAGGCACCTAGTTGCAGATCATTGTGGTTCCGTATGGAGTGAGACTGGGCTCTCTCCAGTAACCCTGTCCAGATTCTGCCTTATATGCATCTTGGAGACTTCCCTGCAGTTTGCTAACTCATGTGCCTTGCTTCTGGACTTTTTACCCTGCCGGTTCAGCATCTACATTCCTGGACTATTATTTGCAGTTTGTTTCCATTCCTGCCTGATCACTTCGTTTTTGGTATGTTATTTTTCCCCTGCTTGATTTAAACCCGGACATCTTCATGTTTATTTTGCATCTATGTTTAACCTGAAATATTCCATTTATCGTGTTTTGTTCCATGCAATCAAGAATCCAGTTTATATTTATTTTTACGATTACTTTTTCCACAATAAACTTTACTTAATTTTCACCTGGCTTCAGCTGACATCTTTCCAAATACGCACACACAGAGAACCCTAGAAATCGTTACAGAATGATCTGCCAAAATAAACGTGTGCAGGAGTTTTGTTTTGATTCAGCTGAATCTCATAAAATGGCTTCACTTCAGAAAGGTTCCCTGCCTCTCAAGTTTTTGCCGTTTTTGAGTCCTGCATTGCTGGTGGATTTCAGAGAGAAACTGGAGGGTATTCAAATCCTGTCTTCAGAGATACTGTCTGCTCTGCCTGAAGGTTCAGTAAGTGCTCCCTTTAAGGAGACGCAGGAAAAAAGGGGAAAAGATCAGTCTGGTGCTCTCAATTCTGGCTGCTGTTTTTCTAGCGTAAGCAAAGGCAAGTTTTGGAGTTTTCCACGACCCAGCCTCTCTGAGGAAGAAAGGAGACATAGAAGGGATAAGAAGCTCTGTTTTTATTGCGGCAGGTCGGGACATTTTATTCAGTTATGTCCTGCTCGCAAACATAAAAACAGCTTTCCTCATTCTGCCATAGTGCCAAATTTTGCTCAGTTATGTCACTGTGGTGCTCAAATTTCGAAAGGAGGGGTGTCCGGCCAAGCGACCCCAGGAGGGGTGTCCGGCCAAGCGACCCCAGGAGGGGTGTCCGGCCCAGCGACCCCAGGAGGGGTGTCCGGCCCAGCGACCCCAGGAGGGGTGTCCGGCCCAGCGACCCCAGGAGGGGTGTCCGGCCCAGCGACCCCAGGAGGGGTGTCCGGCCCTGCGACCCCAGGAGGGGTGTCGGTCCCTGCTGCCCTTGCCTTCGGGCATGAAGTCCCTGCTGCCCTTGCCTTCAGGCATGAGGTCCCTGCTGCCCTTGCCTTCGGGCATGAGGTCCCTGCTGCCCTTGCCTTCGGGCATGAGGTCCCTGCTGCCCTTGCCTTCGGGCATGAGGTCCCTGCTGCCCTTGCCTTCGGGCATGAGGTCCCTGCTGCCCTTGCCTTCGGGCATGAGGTCCCTGCTGCCCTTGCCTCACGGCATGAGGTCCCTGTTGCCCTTGCCTCACGGCATGAGGTCCCTGTTGCCCTTGCCTCACGGCATGAGGTCCCTGTTGCCCTTGCCTCACGGCATGAGGTCCCTGTTGCCCTTGCCTCACGGCATGAGGTCCCTGTTGCCCTTTCCTCACGGCATGAGGTCCCTGTTGCCCTTGCCTCACGGCATGAGGTCCCTGTTGCCCTTGCCTCACGGCATGAGGTCCGAGAGGTGTCCGCTTCGCCAGAGGTCCAAGAGGTGTCCGCTTCGCCAGAGGTCCGAGAGGTGCCCGCCTTGCCAGAGGTCCACGCCTTGCCAGAGGTCCGAGAGGTGCCCGCCTTGCCAGAGGTCCACGCCTTGCCAGAGGTCCACGCCTTGCCAGAGGTCCGAGAGGTGCCCGCCTTGCCAGAGGTCCGAGAGGTGCCCGCTTTGCCAGAGGTCCACGCCTTGCCAGAGGTCCGAGAGGTGCCCGCCTTGCCAGAGGTGCCCGCCTTGCCAGAGGTCCGAGAGGTGCCCGCCTTGCCAGAGGTCCGAGAGGTGTCCACCTTGCCAGAGGTCCGGCCAAGGTCTGTCCGGCCCCAGGAGGGGGCTCTGCCTGCCCAGCCCCAGGAGGGGGTTCTGCCTGCCCAGCCCCAGGAGGGGGTTCTGCCTGCCCAGCCCCAGGAGGGGGTTCTGCCTGCCCAGCCCCAGGAGGGGGTTCTGCCTGCCCAGCCCCAGGAGGGGGTTCCGCCTGTCCAGCCCCAGGAGGGGGTTCCGCCTGTCCAGCCCCAGGAGGGGGTTCCGCCTGTCCAGCCCCAGGAGGGGGTTCCACCTGTCCAGCCCCAGGAGGGGGTTCCGCCTGTCCAACACCAGATAGAGGTGCCTGCCATGCCCGAGATCCAAGATTTGCCCGAGGATCTGCCTTACTTTTATGGAAATATCTCTCACTGTTTAGCTCTCTTCAGATATTATCTGAGTTTTGATGACTTGTCCCCTATTGATATCATTGCTAACGTATGTATGAGATTCAGAGGGAGGGCCTTGAAGTGGGTAAATGGTCTTATAGATAAGGGAGATCCAGTGTTACAAGATTTGCCCGGTTTCCTCAAGGCTGTGACCGAAAGATTCTGTCCATCAACTGTCCTCACTCTCCTAGATGAGTCTATAAAGGTGTGCCCGTCTGAGAACCTGCCTTTGCAGTCTGGGGAGCACCCTCAGTTTTTCAGATGTGGGCAGGTATCTCTAGGTGTTCACGCAGATTGCTCGGCAAGTTTAGCATCTTCAAATTTACCTTCCGTTCTTGATTCCATCCAGGAAAATAAGAAGTCAGTTCTACCGCTGGGTTGTGGCTCCGACTCTGAGAGTGAGCTTCTGTATGATCCTAGACTTGTTATTGATGGACCTGTATTGCCAAGTAGTGTCTTTGCGACACCTTCTAGTAAGTCTAGGCAACCCAAAAAGAAAGGAGGAAAAAAGAAGAGAAGATGAACTTTGAGGCGTCTGGAATCCGCCTGTTTAAAGGGGGGGATAATGTTAGGAATATTTGTGTTTGTTTTGCCTTGCATTACCTCATTCCTGCCTCTAGGGGTCTCACTTGTTGCCTCAGGTCTGAATGGCAGTTGCACACTGCCTCTGCAGGGTAATTACCTGATTGTGTGCACCTGGAGCCCAACACCCTGCTGCTATTTAACTCCAGCTCACAGGCACCTAGTTGCAGATCATTGTGGTTCCGTATGGAGTGAGACTGGGCTCTCTCCAGTAACCCTGTCCAGATTCTGCCTTATATGCATCTTGGAGACTTCCCTGCAGTTTGCTAACTCATGTGCCTTGCTTCTGGATTTTTTACCCTGCCGGTTCAGCATCTACATTCCTGGACTATTATTTGCAGTTTGTTTCCATTCCTGCCTGATCACTTCGTTTTTGGTATGTTATTTTTCCCCTGCTTGATTTAAACCCGGATATCTTCATGTTTATTTTGCATCTATGTTTAACCTGAAATATTCCATTTATCGTGTTTTGTTCCATGCAATCAAGAATCCAGTTTATATTTATTTTTACGATTACTTTTTCCACAATAAACTTTACTTAATTTTCACCTGGCTTCAGCTGACATCTTTCCAAATACGCACACACAGAGAACCCTAGAAATCGTTACATACTGCTTGATGATCACTGGATCCCAGGTGCTCACCCACATATATATCAGATATCCTTTCACCATTTGTAAGAATTAGATCTAATATTGAGTCTTTGCGAGTGGGCTCCCTCACCAATTGCTTGAGAGATGCTCCCTGTAAGGAATGTAGAAATTTGCCACTTGTAGCTGAACTTGCAAAAGACCCCTCCCAATTTACATCAGGTAAATTAAAGTCTCCCATGATTATGACTTCTCCCTTAAAAGCCATTTTAGAGATGTCCAACAATAGGTTCCTGTCCAAATCCTGCCCCTGGCCTGGTGGTCTATAGATCACCCCAATGCGAATAATGTCCTTCTTCCCAGTTTCTATGGTGACCCAAAGGGCCTCAGTTTTGGCTTCAATATTTTGTATTAAAGTGGCATTTATGCTTTTTTTCACATACATTGCTACCCCTCCTCCTATTCTTCCTATTCTATCTTTCCTAAATAAATTGTATCCTGGTATAGTTAAGTCCCAGTCATGATTCTCATTGGACACAGGATTCGTCTCTGCATTATAACAAAAGGTCATAGGTTGGTTCATACAGGTGGGCTGTGACTATTTCAAACTGCTCAGGTGGGAGGGAAACTGGGTTTCCCGCCGCATGGGTAATAAAGTGCAAATATAGTAAATGTCCATAAACTTCTTATGTCCATAACTATACGCACGAGCGATTAATCCGCTTCAAACCAACACCGGAATATTACTAATTATATTCTCTTCCGATGGATACTAAACACCACTGTGTAACCCCTGTCTGACCCTTCGTATCAAACAAAGAGGGATCTCTTTGTCTCTGAACATACTACATTAATTAAACTTTCAGATTCTATCAAAGGGACCATAATCTACAAAATACACTATATGAATAAAATATGTTACGATTGAGTCGCCCGCTAGTCGAACACAAACTCTACCGTAAATGCGCATACCGCGCGTCCGCTCATGCACGCGACCGCGAGTATATGCACGCACGGGAGGGCTCATGCACGTGCAGCGGGCACACGCATGAGGTGCATATATGGCAGTGTGCAGCGTGATATTTTTCTGACTTTGACAGTCCACCCTTTGGCAGTCACCAATAACTGCCACTTCCTAAAACAGTTCAAAAAGAGAAAAATATATGTCATGTATAATACATTTCTATGATTGGGTAGGGGAGGAGAGGAGAAGGTAGGAAAAGGGTATGACCTAGTGAGATAGTAAAAGCATGTATGTATGAATTCATGTCTGAGGGGCATGTATCATCGTGCCATATATGTTCTAGGTAAGCTTCGAGGTATTGCGAAGTATACATTTGAATTCCTTCTTATCCCGTGGTACGGGTCTGTGGATGGGCTGTCAAACTTTACCGAGCTCTTTTCGGCTTTTGGTTGCAACAAAATGGGGGAGCACATTTTAGTTGATGATACATGAATGTGGGAATATGTGAGTGCTGATCTCTGTGCCTATATTCCCTATCGACTATGTGTGTCATTACCTGAAGGTTGTAGAGATGAAGATAAGAAACAATTATGGTAAATGCAGTGATAAACTATGTGAGTTTAATATACATTTGCCGATTGAGGTCTTGTCTTGTGTCTTGTCTTGTCTCGATGTACATGTTGACTGTAGTCTCCTTGGGCTTTTGCCAAAGTGCGAGCAAAAGCTTTATAAATGTCCATAGACTTACAAAAAGTGTTGGGCTAGCGTAAAATTTAAAGTACTAGGGATATGGGGGTCTATGGCATAGTACATCAGTTGTCTGTGTAAAAGGTTGTCAAATTCTTCTTCCAAGCGGATGTCTTTGTACCTTGGAGGAAAACAAAGGAGAAACGGGTGAAAGAAACGGACCGTGGAATCACATTTTCATCACAACATTGTCTCTATCGTTGGGTCATAAATCACGTTGTTATTACAGTGTCCTCACTTCTTAAACTCATCACTCGGGCGCTACGTTTACACTTTGTTAAAACCCGAACGCATCTAAATATCAGACCGACCAATATGATGACACCCAGAGTACACAAAAGAAATTTCCCTACATCCATAATAATTCCTTGAGTCCATTCTCCTAAACCAGAGAACCAATTTCGTGGGTTCAACCATGACACGCAACTGGTCAGCTCATTACCCACAGCGGCAAGGGTGAGATTGTGTTTCCTTCGGAACTCCCATTTTAATTGCAAAATGTCGTCCATCTTTTGATCTATGACCTCGACCGGGTCCTCGGTGCTGTTTGTAATATATGTGCAGCACTTTATTCCATACTGAGTCGCTAGGGTAACACAATACCCGCCCGTCACAGCCGTGAGATAATTGAGAATCATCCTATGCTGAACCAATTCTGTTTTATAAGCTTGGAGCTCCCTTCCGGTATACCTGAATGTGTCATCATACATTTCAGTGATATTGTCTAATAAATTTGCAAGCGCAGATATATATTTATAATTTATCACTCCTCTGGCGGTACGAGTGATATCTAACGCGATTAGGAATTGAATCCTGGTGGATTCATTGATCAGGTCAGAGGCCGGATGCTCTGTTCTTTCTATCAGGTGCCGTTTAACGATGTGCTCGTAATGAGTGTGAGTATAAGGAGCTTGGGCACTGCGGTGAATATCTTTCATTTTTGTATGTGATACCGTCATTACCTCAGGCAGTACTTTTCCAATATAACATAACCCTTCTGAGTTTGGGGCCAGCCACTTATACGCCTTCCTCCCGCATATGAAATATGCATCATCGGGGAGAACATATGGGACGGAGTAGGACATTACCATATTACACATTTTCCATATGAAATCTCCTAACCCTAATTCTCCCATCTGTTTAGTACACGTATCAGTTTGTACGATATGTGCACAGTATCCTGGTGATACCTCTCCAACTCTCATGGTCCTACTTCCTAGGGTATACCTATATCGGAAATATTTTCCACTACCGGCTATGTGGCGTATAAGTTCTGTATCTGTAGGCATTCTATCGGCTCTGTATGAAAAGGTCATGGTTTGGTTATTCCATGACACTTCCCAATTTCCCGGCTTTCGGGGATTGGAAATGTTAAAACATACTAGGGATCTATCCACATGATATTGGTGGAGCTTCAAACTAGGAGGACTGGAGATATTAAACCTCCTGTCCACCGGCCTCCCACCACTTAGCTCAAGTACCTCCCCTATAGTTAAAGGGAAGGGCACTAATCCTGATTTGCTATGGCCTTGAGGTACTTGAGAGCATACCCAACAATCTGTCTGATTTAACACTTGACCCACTAAGGACTGATAGTCACTCAATGGATGCCGGTCCATGTGGATATTAAAACTGGACTGACATTTCTTGATACACCCATCCTCAACTACACTGTCACAGAGTCTACAGATACAGTTCTCTTCAGCTAACAATCCTTCACAATTTCTTCTATTGTCAATGCTACCAGATCGTTTTCTGATACTCGCCTTTACTCGGTGATTATGTTGTTCTTGGAAATCTACGCCTCCATCTCTGTCATCAGAACCCATTCCAGAACCTCACTCGACCTCCATGGTACTCTCGCCGGAACAGACTGCTCTGGTCAACATCATGGACAACAGGAAAATCCGGATCACAGTCTCTTGGGGCAAGTCCATCTTATAGGAGGAAATGGAGAAGAATGAGAATGGGGAAAGAAGTACTTGAGGGGGATGGGATGGGAAGTGGAGAAAAACAATAAAAGGGAACAGGGAATCGACAACTGCCTCCGATCTTATTTTCTCAATGCTCAGGTGCCGTTTCAGTCCTCCTGAAACAGACACTCCAGTGATACAACTTCCTCTACCGCCTGTTCCTTATCACGGGACGTCTCTGGATCGGCAACCTTCTTACAATGGGACGAATGAACCCAAGTCTCTCTCTCGGCAACCTTCAATGCTGTCGTGCTAATCAATAAGACTTGGTATGGTCCTTCCCATCTGTCAATAAGGCAACCTGAGCGTAGAAAATTCCGTATCATTACATAATCCCCAGGTTCAATGTCATGACAATTACTATCTGGCAGATCAGGAATCACTAACTTCAAATTATCATTCTGATTCCTTAGCTGTTTACTCATCTTAACCAAATACTTTACAGTCACTTCATTGTTATACTTCAAATCATCCTGAGGGTTAATCATGACATGCGGTTGTCGACCAAACAGAATTTCAAAAGGGGACAGATTAAGAGGGGACCTGGGAGTGGTTCTGATGCTGTATAACACAATGGGCAAAGCTTCTGGCCATGTCAATCCTGTTTCTGCCATAACTTTGCTCAATTTATTTTTAATAGTGCTGTTCACTCTTTCTACCTTCGCACTCGCCTGGGGGCGGTACGGAGTGTGCAGCTTACTATCAATTCCCATCAACTTACACATTCCTTGGAAGACATCACCTGTAAAATGGGTACCCCTATCACTTTCAATTATTCTAGGGATACCATATCTACACACAAATTCCTGTACAATTTTCTTAGCAGTAAACATTGCGGTATTTGTGGCCGCAGGAAATGCTTCGACCCAATTTGAAAACACATCTATACAAACTAGTACATACTTCAAATTTCGACAAGGGGGTAATTGTATAAAATCAATTTGTATTACCTGAAAAGGGCCGCCTGTAGGTGGGATATGAGATGGTTCTGTTGGTATTGCCTTTCCGATATTCTTCCTCAAGCAGGTGAGGCATGACATTGCTCTCTTTCCCGCATGGGAAGAAAATCCTGGGGCGCACCAATATGCTCTTACCAACTTGCACATCCCTTCCTTGCCTAGATGAGTCAGCCCATGTGCTGCTTCAGCCAAACTTCGAAGGTATGTTCTGGGTGCCACTGGTTTACCCTGTCCATCTGTCCAGAGTCCTGAGGACTCCTGGCCATATCCCTTTGCCCTCCAAACTGCCTTTTCCTGTGTGGAACACAAATTTTGCATGTCACACAATTTCTGTGTGTTGACGGTATTAAATACCATCAGTTGTGTGGTGTCTGTCTGTCTGGGGGTACCAGCTGCTAACTTAGCAGCTTCGTCTGCTCGGCTGTTACCAAGTGATACTGGGTCTTGACTATATGTATGTGCTTTACACTTGATAACAGCCACTCTGTCGGGTTCCTGTATCGCTGTTAGAAGCCTTTTGATGTGAGCTGCATGCGCTACCGGTGTACCAGCTGCCGTCATGAAATTTCTGAGGCGCCATAGGGCTCCGAAATCATGGACTACCCCGAAGGCGTATCTAGAATCGGTGTAGATATTGGCTGACTTGCCCTTAGCCAATTCACATACTCTGGTCAGGGCAACCAGTTCAGCAACCTGGGCTGAGTGAGGTGGGCCTAGCGGTTCTGCTTCTATGGTGCCTTGGTCATCTACGACTGCGTATCCAGTACACAAGTCTCCCGAGTCCGTCTGTCTGTGACAACTACCGTCAGTGTAGAAAGTAAGATCTACATCTTCCAGTGGGTTGTCACTGATGTCAGGCCTTGCCGTGAAATTTTGGGTCAAATACTCCATACAATCATGCATGTCATCTCCTGTATTAAATCCTCCTTCCCCATCACTCTCATCCTCCACCCTTTGTGCCTGTCCAGGCACACCTGGGAGATACGTTGCAGGATTTAATGCACTGCATCTCTTTATGGTGATGTTTACGGGGGCCATTAATGCCAATTCCCATCTTGTAAACCGCGCTGATGAGACGTGCCTGGTTTAGGCAGAATTCAGCAAGGCTGACACTGCATGCGGTGTATGGATTGTGAGGTTGTGTCCTAGCACTACATCTTCGCTTTTTGTAACTAGCAATGCTATCGCTGCAACACTTCGCAAGCATGTGGGGAGGGATCGCGCTACTGTATCTAGCTGAGCGCTGTAGTATGCTACCGGCCTGCTGGCATCACCGTGCTTTTGGGTTAGGACGCCTGCCGCGCAACCAGCACTTTCTGTTCCGTACAGCTCAAAGGGTTTCCCATAGTCTGGCATACCTAATGCTGGTGCCTGCGTTAGGCACTGTTTAAGTCTCTCAAATGCCATCTCGGATTCGTCTGTATGCGAAATCCGATCAGGTTTGTTTGATGAGACCATTTCCTGCAAAGGTAGGGCTAGTATGGAAAACCCTGGGATCCAGTTACGGCAATACCCACACATTCCTAAAAACGTTCTAATCTGTTGCTGGGTTTGTGGCAGTGTCATGTCACGAATTGCTTGAATTCTATCAGCGGTAAGGTGTCTCAGTCCTTGGGGTAAATTTACTAAGATTCGTAATTTCCGAAAAAAGGTCAAAGTTCAATCACGAATGACATCGACAGTGTAAAACTGCAACTTTTTGAATTGATTACGATGGATTTACTAAGCTGTCGTATTCGGGTTTTTCTTTTCTTCCGATGTCGATGTCATTCGTTTTTTTTTACCTATTTTTACGGCAGTGATTAGCAAAACACTGCCGTTTTTTTTTACAATCAATCTCGGCCGGATCTGTGTGATCCGTGCTGGGGTTCTTATTTTTTTTTTTTTAATTAAACAATGTAAAATCCCCAAAAAAAAATGCGTGGGGTCCCCCCTCCTAAGCATAACCAGCCTCGGGCTCTTTGAGCCGATCCTGGTTGCAGAAATATGGGGACAAAATTGACAGGGGTTCCCCCATATTTAAGCAACCAGCATCGGGCTCTGTGCCTGGTCCTGGTTCCAAAAATACGGGGGACAAAAAGAGTAGGGGTCCCCCGTATTTTTAAAACCAGCACCGGGCTCCACTAGCTGGACAGATAATGCCACAGCCGGGGGTCACTTTTATACAGTGCCCTGCGGCCGTGGCATCAAAAATCCAACTAGTCACCCCTGGCCGGGGTACCCTGGGGGAGTGGGGACCCCTTCAATCAAGGGGTCCCCCCCCCCCAGCCACCCAAGGGCCAGGGATGAAGCCCGAGGCTGTCCCCCCCCATCCAATGGGCTGCGGATGGGGAGGCTGATAGCCATTTGTGATAATGAAAAGATATTGTTTTTAGTAGCAGTACTACAGGTCCCAGCAAGCCTCCCCCGCATGCTGGTACTTGGAGAACCACAAGTACCAGCATGCGGCGGAAAAACGGGCCCGCTGGTACCTGTAGTACTACCACTAAAAAAATACCCAAAAAAACACAAGACACACACACCGTGAAAGTATAATTTTATTACATACATACACACATACATACATACTTACCTTATGTTCTCACGCAGGTCGGTCCTCTTCTCCAGTAGAATCCAAGGGCTACCTGTTGAAGAAATTCTACTCACCAGATCCAGTGGTCCAGGCTCCTCGGCAAATCCAGGGATAATCCACGTACTTGAATAAAACAAAAAAACGGTTGCCCGACCTCGAACTGAAAGGTGACCCATGTTTGCACATGGGTCACCTTTCCACGAATGCCAGAAACCCACTTTGCCTTCTGACTAAGTGGGTTTCTTCAGCCAATCAGGGAGTGCCACGTTGTAGCACTCTCCTGATCAGCTGTGTGCTCCTGTCCTCACTGACAGGCAGCACACGGCAGTGTTACAATGTAGCGCCTATGCGCTACATTGTAACCAATGATGGGAACTTTCTGCCCTGCGGTTGACCTAAAGTGACGTCACCGCTGAGCAGAAAGTTCCCAGCATTGGTTACAATGGAGCGCATAGGCGCTACATTGTAACACTGCCGTGTGCCGCCTGTCAGTGAGGACAGCAGCACACAGCTGATCAGGAGAGTGCTACAACGTGGCACTCCCTGATTGGCTGAAGAAACCCACTTAGACAGAAGTCAAAGTGGGTTTCTGGCATTCGTGGGAAGGTGACCCATGTGCAAACATGGGTCCCCTTTCAGTTCGTGGTCGGGACACCGTTTTTTTTTATTTATTCAAGTACGTGGATTAACCCTGGATTTGCCGAGGAGCCTGGACCCATGGATCTGGTGAGTAGAATTTCTTCAACAGGTAGCCCTTGGATTCTACTGGAGAAGAGGACCGACCTGCGTGAGAACATAAGGTAAGTATGTATGTATGTGTGTATGTATGTAATAAAATTATACTTTCACGGTGTGTGTGTCTTGTGTTTTTTTGGGTATTTTTTTAGTGGTAGTACTACAGGTACCAGCGGGCCCGTTTTTCCGCCGCATGCTGGTACTTGTGGTTCTCCAAGTACCAGCATGCGGGGGAGGCTTGCTGGGTCTTGTAGTACTGCTACTAAAAACAATATCTTTTCATTATCACAAATGGCTATCAGCCTCCCCATCCGCAGCCCATTGGATGGGGGGGGACAGCCTCGGGCTTCACCCCTGGCCCTTGGGTGGCTGGGGGGGGGGACCCCTTGATTGAAGGGGTCCCCACTCCCCCAGGGTACCCCGGCCAGGGGTGACTAGTTGGATTTTTGATGCCACGGCCGCAGGGCGCTGTATAAAAGTGACCCCCGGCTGTGGCATTATCTGTCCAGCTAGTGGAGCCCGGTGCTGGTTTTAAAAATACGGGGGACCCCTACTCTTTTTGTCCCCCGTATTTTTGGGACCAGGACCAGGCGCAGAGCCCGATGCTGGTTGCTTAAATATGGGGGAACCCCTGTCATTTTTTTCCCCATATTTCTGCAACCAGGATCGGCTCAAAGAGCCCGAGGCTGGTTATGCTTAGGAGGGGGGACCCCACGCAATTTTTTTGGCAAAAATAAGCACTTTCCCACCCCTTCCCACTGATATACATGCACGGATCTCATGGATCCCTGCATGCATCTCAAATCACGGAAAAAAAAAGCAGGTCTGTTTTTTTTAGGACTTTTTTACGAGTTGTAATTTTTCACGGCAGTGTTTTGTGTTTTTTTGCTTTGCACTTCTTAGTAAATGACCGAGATTCATATCTAAACAGGCGTAATTTGACCGATGGTGTATTCATTCGTAATTTTTTACCTGAACTAGCAAAAAATTACGAATGCCCTCATCACTGCCGTGATTAGTGTTTAGTAAATGACCGAGATTAACCGAGATGACACTTTGAAGAAAAAACGGCATCTCGGTCAAAATCGGGAGCTTAGTAAATATACCCCCTTGTGTCAGACAGTGTCCCAAATACTTCACCCGGGCCTGGCATAATTGTAATTTGTCCTTGGAAACCTTGTGTCCCGTGTCTGAAAGATGAAACAGGAGCTGTTTCGTATCTTTCAGGGATGCTTCCAGTGAATCTGAACACAGTAGTAAATCATCCACATACTGTATCAATATTGATCCACTCTCTGGTTGGAAAGACTGTAAGCAATCATGCAAAGCTTGTGAGAAGATACTTAGACTGTCTATGAAACCTTGTGGTAAGCGAGTCCATGTATATTGGACTCCTCTGTATGTGAATGCAAATAAGTATTGACTGTCAGGGTGCAGGGGTACCGAAAAGAAAGCGGAGCAGAGGTCAATCACAGTGAAAAATTTGGCAGTGGGAGGGATTTGCATTAAGATAACAGCTGGATTCGGCACTACGGGGAATTGACTCTCAACTATTTTGTTGACCCTCCTTAGATCCTGCACTAATCTGTAACCCCTCCCCCCCACTCTTTTTAACAGGGAAGATGGGGCTATTGGCAGTGCTGGACGTCCTTACCAGAATGCCCTGTTGTAGCAAGCGCTCTATTACAGGGTAAACTCCTAATTCCACCTCTGGCTTCAGAGGGTACTGGGGGATTTTTGGAGCTATCCTACCATCTTTTACTTTCACAACTACTGGGGCTACATTTGCCATCAATCCAGTGTCTTGTCCGTCCTTGGTCCACAGTGAATCTGGTATCTGGGACGTCATTTCGATAATCTTGGACGGACACCTATTTACAATAACAGTGTGTGACATTAATCTTGTTGGGGAGTCTAGCATATCTTGTGCCTCCTGAGCGTGGTTTTCGGGTATGTCCAAGAACATACCTTCAGGAGTACAGTATATGACGCATCCCATTTTGCACAGTAAATCTCTCCCTAAGAGATTAGTCGAAGCCGATGCAGCCAGCAGGAAAGAATGCTTGGTATGCAAAGGCCCTATCATAACCTCTGTCGGTTTGCTTAAAGGGTATTGTCGTACTACTCCTGTTACTCCCATGGCTGGAATTGTTTTACCAGTGGTTCTCATGCCCATGGTCGAATTTATCACTGACTTGGCCGCCCCCGTATCTACAAGGAAATTTAAAGATTTACCAGCTACATCAATTGTGACCTCGGGTTCACTTGCAAGATTCGCAATTAATTTCACTGGCTGCAGATTACAGGTATGGCCACACCCCTATGGTGTGTGGTTACCTCCCTGTGTTGCAGTAGCCGCTATTACCTGTGAAGGGGGTAAATGGGAAATACCAGAGACTTGCCAGTCTCTTTTTGGGGGATACCTTCTAGTTTCCCCTGCATGTGGCCCATAACTCCGTTTCTGCGGTCCCTGATCCCAATTTCGTGTGTCATGCCATTGTCTAGGGGGTTGATATGATTTTTGTGCATTTTTCACTCTACAGTCTCGTGCAAAATGTCCCTCTTTATGACAGAAATAACAAGTTACCACATTTGACTTACCCACAGGTGTCGGAGATTTATACAAAGGTTGCCTTGTGGTCAGGGCCTGTATACTTACGGCCATTAACTTATCACTTTGTGACTCCCTGTGTCTGGTGATATTTCGATCGTGATCAAGAGCGGCCTCTCTCAAAGTAGCCACCGACAGACCTCGCCAACATGGTTGCGTGGTCTGTACCCTTGTCCTTAATACTTCTTTTAAACCATCCATTAACACAGATACTGCTACTTCTCTATGGTTTACATTTGTCTTAATGTCTTCTATACCTGTATATTTAGCCATTTCCTGTAGTGCCCGATGGAAATAATCGGCAGCTGTTTCTGTCTCTTTTTGTTTAATGGAGAAAATTTTGTTCCATTTGGCAACAGTTGGAAAATACTCTTTTAACTGTAAATTTATCCTCTTTACATTGTCTTGGTTGTACACATCCGTAAGGGGTACATCTTCATCTAATTTACAGTCGGCTAAAAATCTTGCTGAGTCGACATTGGAAGGTAAACATGCCCTCAGTACTATCTGCCAGTCTTTGTTATTGGGCTCTACAGTATTTCCTAAGTCTCTAATGTATTTCTGGCTAGCGACTAGATCTTTTCTAGGATCAGGGAATTCAGACACTATTGCTCTTAATTCCATTCGGGTAAAAGGACAGTGCATGGCGATGTTTCTGACAGGGGTGGTTCCTGAAGCGTCAGTTTTCCCATTTGGCACTGCTATTACCCTAACGGGATTGAGTTCAATAACATCATTCTGAGTAGATTCTACAACATGTGGTGAAATGGTTTCAGCATAGTGTATGGTGCCGTACTTACCAGTTGATACGACCTCACCTGTCCCTCCGCTAGGGGCCTTTGATGCTAATCTTACGGGTTGGGCCGTGCCCACTGTTGTTTCTGCTATGGTGGCTGCTAGAGAGAGCGCCGATATTGTCGTTGATTCGTCCTCTTGACCACACTCCTGGGGAAAGTTTAAAACAGGGTACAGCTTGCACGGGTTAGTATTTGCATCTATAATCTTGGTTACATTATTCTTAACATTTACACAGTTACTAAGTGCCTGTTTATCAGACCCCAGTGTGTCTTTCTCTGCAACCACTCTTTCCCCTGTTATGTATGGTGGCGGCGGCGCGGTGGCTATCAGTTTCCTGATAGGGTTAGATCCGGCCGCCTGAGCCAATCCTCTCTGTATTTCACCCTCCTGCTGCCATAACTGTAAATAGTCATAATGTTGGATCCGTCTCTTTGTGGATTTTATGAGACATATCCTTCTCCTTAGATTTTGTAACACATCTGGGCTAAAACTGCCCCACTCTTGGGAACTTCTCCCCGTCATGCACAGTCATTCTTTCCCATTCATCACATAAAACCTCTGTGTGTGAACCGTATTTCTCACACATTACATACCTTGCCGACCCGATTGGTCGGTTTACTAAATCAACCCGAACCGAGGTTGATCGCCCCCTACCTGAACAACTGGCCCCCATCTCTTGCAGGTGTTGCTTTCACTACCTCTGACCTTCAAATCAGGGTCTTCAGCTAAACCTTACAAAAACCAAGATGTTCGAGATAGGCCGGCGGTGGCAGTTTACTGAGTACTCCACTCACTCGCCCACGCCGACCAATACGCCCACACACTGCCTTAGCGCTGGCGTACTCGACCTAGGGCCCCTGCGACCTGAACCTCTATTTACTGGAACATGTGGGTTTGATCCGAAGAGCACTTAACCCTTTCCAGTAACTATTGGTTGTTGGATAGTTCCCAAGTGACTAGCGAACCTCCCTTAAAATAAAAAAATTACACAAATCACGTTAGAATGTACAAATAGCGTTTATGACCCCTTTCGTACGCAAATGGTACTGGGTCAAATTACTAACTAATGCACACAATTACGTGCGGTACAATCGTTCGGCACATAAGCAACTAATCTTATGTGCGGAGCGACCAGTGGAATCGAAAATTATGGCTGCGAATTCCTTCAGCCTGAGTTTTTAATGGCCTATATGGGTTCCGCACCAACCCTTTCTGGTGTTGTGCTCCTTTTATCTATAGCGGACTTCTTAGTCTGCTGTACCTAGACCTCCTGGTCTGTCTGGACCTCCTGGTCTGTGCTACAGTAGACCTCCTGGTCTGTTATACTCTAATGCTCTTTTTTTAAATGTTTAACAAGGAATGCCTCCCAAGCCACCATGCATGTCACTTACATGTATGTACCTCACGAGAACTCGATTTCCTGTGGTTCAATCAAAAAAAATTTGTAGAAACTTATATATATATATATATATACACACACACTCACCACATGTACACTTTTACTTTTATTTCTGCGCAGAAATCCCTTTCACTCAGTACCACAGTCTAGACCAGATGAGTCGCAAATTAGAGAAGGATCTATTAGCTTAAAATTTTGGACACTAAAATTGACTTGCGCTATTTATCGCGTTGCCTCCTTTTCGCCTGTTAAAATAATACTATCGTGTGATTTGTATTATGTGGGCGTACCCAGACGCTCCGTTGTGTAATATACGCTCCGTGCGTCGGCCCTTGTGTTGCGTACACTAGTCTCACCCTTTTGTTAGAGACACGTGTACGCCAGCCGGATATGTCCACAGAAATACACTTAACACGTTTATATCAATGTAGATGTTCTATAACTGTAATCATCTACCGAGCACCACACAGGTCTTTCCTTGTCTTTTAGGCAAAGCTGTGTGCGTGTTTTACAAATTACCCCTTAATGTATTACTTTTATTCTTTAACTACCAATAGCAACAAATCTTTCTTAGCACGTTATCAATTGTGAAATGGCAACCAGGAGAGTGAGATCTGAAAATACACGAATGAAAAGAAACGCAGATGTATGCGTGCGTGCGTGTGTACGCAAGACAGAAATGAAACAGGTTTAAAAGAATACAATAGCGTACCGTTCTTACCTCCGGGTCCGGATTCCACCAGCACTCCTACGACGTAGCGAAACAGACGCTTATCTAGCCAGCACTACTGCCTTCCCGCCCTTGCTGGCAGATCACGTCTGCTTTCGTACGTGAGGATATGTGGAGGACGGACGAGCTCCCAATTGATAATGCTGATATTGATTACCTTATAACCTTCACTATATAGGTAAGAGACTAGATACGCAATTGGCGTATGAGATACCGTAAGGGTACGCCCTTAGCGTAGCGGACGCTGTATCGGGAGCGAGCCGCTCGAGCGACACAAACGCTCGCGAGAATACGCTGTTTATATCGGGCACACTATGGGCAGTTGATCACCGTAATGTTACGCTCCCAGCGTAGCGGACGCTCGAGACCACGAGGAGATCACGAGCGGCGCCGACGCTCACAATATACCAATCAGTAAACCTTGAATGTACCACACAGTAATGACACTCTTATGCTGTAAACCTTTGTTCAGAAACACTGTAGCGATATAACGCTGCTTAACCTTAATAACACTAAAGCTGTTTGAGCGATCGAGACGCTCTTATTACTCTTTGCAATATAATGAACACACAATACCGTGCTAAGGTTTCCAACGCCTTTACTAACTAGAGTCTTAAGTTATATTAAAAAGAGAAACAGTTAACAAGTCATACACTACACACTAACATATAATTCTAACAGGTTATCTAGACAGAAATATACAATTGTGGCACAATTACATTTAAGGGAAAGGAGAGAGAGAGAGAGAGAGAGAGAGAGAGAGTGGCTTACAATAAACATGAGGTAAGAATATGGTTGCAGAGAAACTTACGCACAAGGGGAAACAATCGCATGCGCCTTTCTGGATATCCAGCTCCCGATTATCAGCAATGAGAACCGTTGAAGAGAGTAGAGAGCTGGCCCAGATCGGCTTGTCCTTTTATACACTTACACACAGTACAGTACAATGGTCCCTACATTCTTATTGTTCATTGGACACAGGAATTCGTCTCTGCATTATAACAAAAGGTCATAGGTTGGTTCATACAGGTGGGCTGTGACTATTTCAAACTGCTCAGGTGGGAGGGAAACTGGGTTTCCCGCCGCATGGGTAATAAAGTGCAAATATAGGGGGTAATTCCAAGTTGATCGCAGCAGGAAATTTTTTAGCAGTTGGGCAAAACCATGTGCACTGCAGGGGAGGCAGATATAACATGTGCAGAAAGAGATAGATTTGGGTGTGGTGTGTTCAATCTGCAATCTAAATTGCAGTGTAAAAATAAAGCAGCCAGTATTTACCCTGCACAGAAACAATATAACCCACCCAAATCTAACTCTCTCTGCACATGTTATATCTGCCCCCCCCCTGTAGTGCATATGGTTTTGCCCAATTGCTAAAAAATTTCCTGCTGCGACTAACTTGGAATTACCCCCATAGTAAATGTCCATAAACTTCTTATGTCCATAACTATACGCACGAGCGATTAATCCGCTTCAAACCAACACCGGAATATTGCTAATTATATTCTCTTCCGATGGATACTAAACAGCACTGTGTAACCCCTGTCTGACCCTTCGTATCAAACAAAGAGGGATCTCTTTGTCTCTGAACATACTACATTAACTAAACTTTCAGATTCTATCAAAGGGACCATAATCTACAAAATACACTATATAAATAAAATATGTTACGATTGAGTCGCCCGCTAGTCGAACACAAACTCTACCGTAAATGCGCATACCGCGCGTCCGCGAGTGCACGCGACCGCGAGTATACGCACGCACGGGAGGGCTCATGCACGTGCAGCGGGCACACGCATGAGGTGCATATATGGCAGTGTGCAGTGTGATATTTTTCTGACTTTGACAACACGTAATAAGGTAACCATATGTCACTGGTGGTGATTTTCAGATTGACATATATAGAGAATCAGCCAGCCAGTCATGACAAAAGCGGTGGTAAGCAGTGGGATGAGGATCATTTTTATTTCTTTCGGACCTGTGTGAGAACAGAGAGCCTTTCCAACCTGTGTGAAGACAGAGGGATTACCAGCACCAACAAGAGCAAGGATCAGCTCCAAGCACTCTAAGAAGCTGACCAGAGGCAGGATGTGGAAAGGGACTGAGACAAATACTGTCGGGGAGACCCTCTGACACTGGATGTTACCACCTCAGTCAAACTCCCCACCTGCCTCTGTCTAGTTCCAATGACTATATTACCTTGGACCAATGGGCCTAATTCAGACCTGATCGTATCAGTAAATTTGTAAGCAGATGGGCAAAACCATGTGCACTGCAGGGGGGTGGCAGATATAACATGTGCAGAGAGAGTTAAATTTGGGTGGGTTATATTGTTTCTGTGCATATAAATACTGGCTGCTTTATTTTTACACTGCAATTTAGATTTCAGTTTTAACACACCCCACCCAAATCTAACTCTTACTGCATATGTTATATCTGCCCCACCTGCATTTGCCCATCTGCTACCAAATTTCCTGCTACGATCAGGTCTGAATTAGGCCCAATATTTGTAAATTGCCCTCAGATATAGGATGGGCACAGATGATTTGTCACCCCTGCAGCTGATACAACAGTACGAAGCAGCTGCAGAATGTAAAGCAGCTATGAAATGCGAGGAACGCCAAGCTGAGCATCAATATCAGTTGGAAAGATCAACAGTCAACTCGCAGTCAGATCCATGTAAGAAAAGACCCAGGCATGACCAGTTCCCAGTGCTAGAAAAAGATGTTGACCTGGATACTTCTTTCAAAAGCTTTGAAAAAACTTGCAGATAGTTTGCACTGGGCCCGTCAGTGGGCCAGATATCTAACCCCTGGGCTGAAGTACAAAGCGTTGCTTGCAGATCTTCTCTAGTACCTGGACGGTGATTATGCTGCAATTAAGAATGCCTTGTTAAAGTGTTTCAACATCACCCCTGAGGCTTAGCGACAGAAGTTCAGAGATTCATAGTGCAATCCCTCTGATACTTATGCTGGACTGTTAGCCCAATTGTCAACCCTTTTGCATTAGTGGGTTGAGGGATTGCAGGTGGAGTACTATGACAAACTGAAAGGGCTCATATCGCACTCTGCCCAGTTGTGGTCAAAGAGTGGATCAGAACCCCAAGTCGTCTGATGAGGTACTGTAGCTGTATGTGGTGTGAGTGGAGTACACCGAGAGGTGCCAGTGGCTCTGGTGTATCTGGAGTTGGGAGAGGCATCAGGGATATTGGAGTGCTGGACAATTTACCTGCTACAGTACTATTAGGCACTGATTTGGGGAGGATGCCCATTGCATACATAAATGAGAATGTTGTCATTAATGATGCAATGGTATGCCCTAATTGTTTTTCCCCAGGTGACCCCTGCTAATCAACCCTGCATGAGTACAAATGCATGTGATTTTTAAAGGTATGTATCTTCTTCTGTTCTAGAAGATAACCCTTTTAAGTTCCACAGGGCACAGCCTTGTCTCCCAGAAATGGGTCAAACTGCATGTCATAATGAAAAACTGTGTGATATACATTTACAAATATATGTGTGATCAACATTTACAAATATATAAGGGGACAATACACAGAGCTTGTGGGGGATCTGTTTTTGGTAAGATCAACACAGAGGACACGTGGACACCTGCTTAGGTTAGAGGAGAGGAGATTCCGCACACAGAGGCAAAAAGGTTTTTTCACAGTAAGGACAATACGTGTTTGGAATTCCCTACCTGAGAGAGTAGTAATGGCGGACTCGGTCAACACTTTTAAGAATGGGCTAGATAAATTCCTAATGGTTATGGTGCGTAGTCATGCACTATAGTTATATGAAAAAAGAGGAATAAACACAACAGCCGACATTAGCAACAGACAAAATTAGTCCTAAAAATAATACAGCGCAGGAGACCACAAATAGGTTTAACTAGATGGACAAATTGTCTTTTTTCAACCTCAGAAACTGTGTTACTGTTACTAACTGATAATATTGCAATGTACCATTATCAGAGGTTAATGGTGGTAATTCAGAGTTGATCGCAGCAGCAAATTTGTTAGCAGTTGGGCAAAACAATGGGGGTCATTCCGAGTTGATCGCTAGATAAAAATGTTCACAGTGCAGCGATTAAGTGAAAAAGCGGCACTTCAGCGCATGCGTATGCGACGCACTGTGCACGCGCAACGTACTTTCACAACGGCCGATGTTTTTTTACACAAGGTCGAGCTAAGCTTTTCAGTCGCACTGCTGGCCGCAGAGTGATTGACAGGAAAGGGGGTTTCTGGGTGTCAACTGACCGTTTTCTAGGAATGCTTGAAAAAACGCAGGCATGCCAGGAAAAATGCAGGCGTGGCTGGGCGAACGCAGGGCGTGTTTGTAACGTCAAATCCGGAACTGAATGGTCTGAAGTGATCGCAAGCGATGAGTAGGTCTGGAGCTACTCTAAAACTGCACAATTATTTTTTGTAGGCGATGTGCATACCATTCATTCACACTTCAGTTAAACTAAAATACACTCCCAGAGGGCGGCAGCTTAGCAATTGCACGACTGCTAAAAACTGATAGCGAGCGATCAACTCGGAATGACCCCCCATGTGCACTGCAGATGTGGCAGATATAACATTTGCAGAGAGAGTTAGATTTGGGTGGGTTATTTTGTTTCTGTGCAGGGTAAATATTGGCTGCTTTATTTTTACACTGCAATTTAGATTTCAGTTTGAACAAACCCAACCCAAATCGAACTCTCTCTGCACATGCTATATCTGCCCCCCCTGCAGTGCACATGGGTGGTCATTCCGAGTTGATCGCTAGCTGCATATGTTCACAGCGCAGCGATCAGGATAAAAAATGTCAGTTCTGCACATGCGTATGCGGCGCAATGCTCATGCATGACATACGGGCACAATGAACGATGCAGTTTTGCACAGGGTCTAGCGATGCATTTCAGTCGCACTGGTTGCCGCAGAGCGATTGACATGAAGGGGGCATTTCTGGATGGCAACTGACCGTTTTCAGGGAGTGTTCGGAAAAACGCAGGCGTGTCAAGGAAAACGCAGGCATGGCTGGGCGAACGCTGGGCGAGTGTGTGACGTCAAATCCGGAACTGAATAGTCATCGCAAGCGCTGAGTAGGTTTTGAGCTACTCTGAAACTACACAAAAATTTTTACCAGGCGCTCTGCAATTAAAACGTTCGCACTTCTGCTAAGCTAAAATACACTCCCAGTGGGCGGCGGCATAGCGTTTGCACGGCTGCTAAAAAGTGATGACTAGGGGAGCTGAGGTCCAGGGAGCCTGTTTATTGGCCCCTGACACTGACTAGTGATTAATCCTCCTCAACCCCCCTCCTTCCCTGTCAAAGCTGCCAGTACAATATCTGGAATACAAACAATAAATAATCACCTGCGCTCCTCACTTACAATCAGGCTGCGGAAATCAGACGTGACTTACACCAATCACCAAAACACAATAAAAACACAAAAAAAGATTTCTGCGCACTGATCAAAGGTATAAGGCACTTAAAATGAATAAAATGAATAACCCTTACGGGAAAAGATGTTTGAAATAAATCAAATAAAAAAGTCTCAATAAAGTCAATTGTCAAAGATATACTTGAGTTCGTCTTGATGTTGATAATGAATCAAACTACAATTTAGGCAAGATGTCCCAATAAAATGGTCTTTTCAACAAAGTCAGACATAAAGTCTTTTATCTGGTCTCCTTCTGGGTCCTCCAGTCGTTTAAAACTTGAACGTGATAAAACTTAAATTCAGTCAGCACCACCGTGGTTTAATTCTTTGTCTCTGTCCGGTAAATCTATTTCTCGTAGTCCGTAGTGGATGCTGGGAACTCCGTAAGGACCATGGGGAATAGCGGCTCCGCAGGAGACTGGGCACAACTTGCTTCTGCAGTCACATACACTCACACAATGGGAGCCGTAGACAGCAGCCACTGCCTCAGCTAGCTGAGGCAGTGGCTGCTGTCTACGGCTCCCATTGTGTGAGTGTATGTGACTGCAGAAGCAAGTTGTGCCCAGTCTCCTGCGGAGCCGCTATTCCCCATGGTCCTTACGGAGTTCCCAGCATCCACTACGGACTACGAGAAATAGATTTACCGGACAGAGACAAAGAATTAAACCACGGTGGTGCTGACTGAATTTAAGTTTTATCACGTTCAAGTTTTAAACGACTGGAGGACCCAGAAGGAGACCAGATAAAAGACTTTATGTCTGACTTTGTTGAAAAGACCATTTTATTGGGACATCTTGCCTAAATTGTAGTTTGATTCATTATCAACATCAAGACGAACTCAAGTATATCTTTGACAATTGACTTTATTGAGACTTTTTTATTTGATTTATTTCAAACATCTTTTCCCGTAAGGGTTATTCATTTTATTCATTTTAAGTGCCTTATACCTTTGATCAGTGCGCAGAAATCTTTTTTTGTGTTTTTATAGTACAATATCTGGGTTGGAGGAGAGCAGAGATCATACTTTGTCCCATCACCCTGATCAGCTAATGAGAAGTGATGCCTATAAAATAGCTCAACAAACAGACTCTAGTCTCGCCTCTGTGGGGGTAGAATCAGCCAGGCAGGCCTAATTTTTGTGGAAAATGAGCTTTCATATCAGGATGAAAATATCCAAAGTGTGCATCAAGATGAGTGTCCTAATAGACAGCTGGTTGGACCCCAGACCTATAGGGAGGGGTTGCTAAAGATAGCCCATGAGATTCACTTAGCAGGACATTTGGGTACTAAAAGAACTAGTGCTAGTTAGGTACACAATTTTTACTGGCCCAGCTTGTGGACTGACATAACTAATTACTGTCACTCCTGTCATGCCTGCCAGTTAGTTGGAAAATCTGGGGATGTGGGATGAGCACCTCTCATCCACTTGCCACTCATCTCAGAGCCATTTGAATGAGTTATTGTATATATTGTGGGGCCTTTAGGTATTCCCAGTAGCTCTGGAAAAGCATACAATTTGATTGTTATGGATTAAGCTACAAGGTACCCAGAAGCCATAGCTCTTGCTTTCATTCGCGCTGACGAGGTGTCATATGCCATAATCACCATTTTTTCTCAGGTGGGTTTTCACAATAAAATGTTAGCGTACCCAGTTCATGGCCTACCTGTTATCAGCCGCAGCGCGGCTCGTGGAGGAGGCAGGTCCCGGCCATTGCCAGGCGACCAGGACGCTGCACTTCCTGTGTCAGCCGGCGCTTCCAGGTCCCGCCCTGTGCTTAGCAATGCTATTGAAGGGGGGACTTGGAGCCACCGAGCGCCTAGCAACCAGGACGCTAGACGCAGGCAGCATTCCCGGTTGCTGGGCAACTAGTCTGGCAGTGACCTGTGGATGTGCAGCAGTGCAACTTCACATCCTTTCATTTATTATCTCATTTTTGGGGCTGATGGAAGCAGCTGCATAGGGTTTATTCGTTAAGATCACTGGGTTTTTATTGGTGCAGCACCATTTATATTCCCTTCCTGGCCTCTCCCAAATCGCTGGTGATAGTTCCTGCCTTTGAGAGAACCTGACAATTCCTGCCTTTGTGAGAACCTGTCAGCTCAGAGCCCTCATTCCAAGTTGTTCGCTCATTATTTTTCTTCGCATCGGTGCGATTAGTCGCAAACTGCGCATGCGCAACGTTCGCAGTGCGCCTGCGCCAAGTAAATTTGCTAAAAAGTTTGGTATTTTACTCACGGTTTAACGAAGAAATTTCTTCGTTCTGGTGATCGGAGTGTGATTGACAGGAAGTGGGTGTTTCTGGGTGGAAACTGGACGTTTTATGGGTGTGTGCGAAAAAACGCAGCCGTTTCTGGGAAAAACGCGGGAGTGTCTGGAGAAACGGGGGAGTGTCTGGGCGAACGCTGGGTGTGTTTGTGACGTCAAACCAGGAACGAAACTGACTGAACTGATCGCAGTGGCAGAGTAAGTCTCAAGCTACTCAGAAACTGCAAAGAGATTTCTAATCGCAATTCTGCTAATCTTGCGTTCGCAATTCTGCTAAGCTAAGATTCACTCCCAGAGGGCGGCGACTTAACGTGTGCAATGCTGCTAAAAGCAGCTAAATAGCGAACAACTCGGAATGAGGGCCCATGTCAGTTCGTGTGAAAACCTATCAGCCTGTGTAACACCTGTGATTCTGAGACCTTGCCTGATTCATTCCTGATCTGATCCAGCTTGCCGTATACTCAGGTTTTTGGTGTGGAGTTTCCACACAGGCACTGTCTTGCCAACATTTCTTTATTATAATATCCTGTGCATTGTTGTATTACAAATCATTAGTATTTACCGTCTTGTTATTTATAACACCATGTGCATTGTTGCATGTACATAGTTATTGTCTTATTATATTCCAACCTATGCATTGTTGCAGTCACATGAATTAGGTTATCCCTCTCTGTCCGCAAATAGTGCAACGGCATCTAGCCAGGGTTCTGTGAACATCTCACCGTACTGCAGTGCAACCTACTCTTGCTCAGCCTGCAATAGCCGCCTTGTATTTACATAAAACCTGGGGGCATCTGAATACGGGGTGGACCTAATCTGCCCTGGAAAGACGGAAGCTATAGGCAAAGTCTTTGGCTGCAGGAGGCTAAAAGACTGCTGGGCAAGGGTATTTGCATGAGCGTCACCAAGAACCATCGGATAGCCATAGCACACTGAAGTCCACGTAACACTGCCTCATGCAGAGTTTCTGTAAGAGGATGCAGGTGCATCATCTGAATTTCTCTAGCATCCATAAGGGATATTGGGAACAGAATTAGTACGATGGGGTATAGGCGGGTCCAAAGAAGCCAGTGCACTTAAAATTTCTTCCACTGGGTGTGCTGGCTCCTCCCCTATATGCCTCCTCCTACAGCTCAGTTTAGAAAAAAGTGCCCTCAGGAGAGGATGCACACTCTGCTAGCTCCAGAGTTTTTCTTCAATTTCTTTTAAAGTTTTACTTATTTCGGTATGCTGTTTGGACAACAGCATACCTTCACCGTAGGAGTTAGGGGGGGGGACGGTCACCGGCCTCTTGAGGTGCAGAGCCGCTTCTCTGCTGCAGGACCACCGTCCTGAGGGGCTGTTTGTTCAGTGGGGCATGGCGCCTTGGCTGTCGCAGCTGCAGCATGCCGCACACCCCTAACGCTGCCTGAAGGTGATCATCGGTGGTGAGTACCAACCGGGGTCCCCGCTAGGGGGTCCCCCAGTTTACTGTGCAGCTAAAAGCGCAGGTGTGGCGACCGGGTCCCTTCTGAGGGGAACCCGTTATAGCCCCTGTGCGAGACTGGCTACTTTAGGGTAAACCAAGCATTAATGTAAGGTTTTACAACTTGGGAGACATGGCCAGTATAAATATACAGAGGTAGTTCCAGCGCCATGGCGGGGGGCGCAGCTACACGAGAGCGGGCTCAGCAGCATTTTGGCGCCTTCTTCTGCATAGCAGCAGCAGCCTCCACAGCTCCTCAAAACAGTCCCTGGATCGCTGGTACCGGGTAGAGAGGGGGAGAGCTGCTATATTACTGCACAATAACAATCCCTCTGAGGGATTTTATCAAATTACAGTCTCACTGTGTTTACATAAAAACGCTGACAGCCTCACTGGGGCTGTGCAGCACTGGGTGCGTTGGGGTCCTCTCTTCTGTGTCTCCTCTCACATGCACTAGGACAGGTTTGCAATATATCAATATCAGGCTGTATTGTATGTGTATTGTACCTGTTTTTTTCTGATTCACAATGGTAAAACAGAAGTCATGCAGTGTATGTAATGCTAGATTATCTCTTAATTCATCTGACTCCATATCATGTGAGCAGTGTAGTCAGCCATCACTGAATGCTGATAACAATGTGGGGGAGAGTCCAGAGCCCTCCTGGTTGGGGGCTATCAAAACTATGATGTCTGATATGTCATCTCAGCTCACTGCAAATGCCAATAAGACTCAGGAACTGCAACAAGCAGTGGCAAGTCTCACTGCTAACCATCACCCCCCGTATACTAAGGGTGCACATAAACATGCTTTACCTGCACTACTCTCAGATACTTATGATGATATATAGGATGATGGGGATGATGTAGACCCCAAAAAGCAGGGCCTGCATGTGAGAAGTGTCAAGAATACTCCTCTGGGCAGAAAGACATGCAAGAGCGCTGAGCGCAATCTTCATTCTGGGAGTGGACAACTGGGAGGCGGACTTCCTGAGTCTCTATGACCTCCACCCGGGGGATTGGGGACTACACCCTCAGGTGTTCCAACTGATCATCGACAGGTGGGGTTGCCCACAGATCGACTTGATAGCCTCTCGTCTTAACAAGAAGCTTTGCTGCTATTACTCACGAACCAGGGACCCTCAGGCAAGCGCAATGGATGTGCTGACTTTGCCTTGGCCTTACCAGCTGGTCTACCTGTTTCCTCCGATTCCTCTTATCCCAAGGGTGCTTAAGCGGATCAGACATCAAAGAGTGGAAGCAATCTTGATTGCCCCATATTGGCCCCAAAGAGCATGGTACACTCCTGGACTTGCCCGTAGAGGACCCTTGGCCTCTACCACTAAGAAGGGATCTTCTACCCGGACTTACGGTTGCTTCGTTTGACGGCATGGAAGTTGAGTGGAACATCCTAGTTCACAAAGGGCTTTCCAAAAAGGTAATTGCCACTATGGTGCAAGCCAGAAAACCTGTGACGTCAAAGCACTATCATCATATCTGGTGGAGATTAGTCTCGTGGTGCGAGGAACGCAAATATCCCTCTGCAGATTTCCACTTGGGAAGGTTCCTCCATTTTCTGCAGGCTGGAGTGGATAAAGGCTTGCATCTGGGATCCATTAAGGTCCAGATTTCAGCTCTTTCCATCTTCTTTCAGAAGAAGTTGGCTCTCTTGCCGGAAGTTCAGACCTTCTTGCAAGGGGTGCTTCACACACAACCTCCTTTCGTGTCGCCTATGGCACCTTGGGATCTGGATGTAGTGTTACGCTTTCAACAGTCCTCCTGGTTTGAACCTCTGACAACGGTAGAAGATAAGCACCTCACATGGAAAACGGTGATGTTACTGGCCCTGGCTTCTGCAAGGCGTGTCTCAGAATTGGGGGCCTTGTCGTGCAAAAGTCCGTACTTGGTCTTTTACGAGAACAGAGCGGAGCTCAGGACTAGACGGCAGTTCCTGCAGAAGGTGGTCTCCGCTTTTCACTTGAATCAACCTATTGTGATTCCGTCCAGTTCTGACACTTCTGCTCTTCCGGAGGCATTGGATGCAGTGCGAGCCTTGCAAATCTATGTCAAAAGGACAGCTCGGATCAGAAAGATGGATTCCTTGTTCGTGCTGTATGATGCGTGGAAAAAGGGTTGCCCTGCTTCAAAGCAGTCCCTTTGCTCATTGGATTAGGCTTACTATCCATCAAGCCTATGCGTCGGCAGCCTTACCAGTTCCACAGTCTCTGAAGGCCTACTCTACTAGATCAGTGGGTTCTTCCTGGGCAGCAGCCCGTGGAGTCTTGGCCCTGCAACTGTGCCGAGCTGCTACCTGGTCAGGAACGAACACCTTTGTGAAGTTCTACAAGTTTGATACCCTGGCCAAAGAGGATACTCAGTTTGGGCAGGCGGTGCTGCAGTTGTCTTCGCACGTTTCTGCGTGTTCTGGAAGCTTTGGGACATCCCATCGTACTAATTCTGTCCCCAATATCCCGTATGGATGCTAGAGAAAAAAGGATTTTAATTACCTACCGGTAAATCCTTTTCTCGTAGTCCATAAGGGATATTGGTGGTCATTCCGAGTTGACCGCTCGCTAGCAGTGTTTAGCAGCCGTGCAAATGCTATGCCGCCGCCCACTGGGAGTGTATTTTAGCTTAGCAGAAGTGCGAACGAAAGGTTCGCAGAGCGGCTACAAAGTTTTTTTTTGTGCAGTTTCAGAGTAGCTCTAAACCTACTCAGCGCTTGCGATCACTTCAGACTGTTCAGTTCCTGTTTTTACGTCACAAACACGCCCTGCGTTCACCCAGACACGCCTGCGTTTTTCCGAACACTCCCTGAAAACGGTCAGTTGACACCCAGAAACGCCCACTTCATGTCAATCACTCTGCGGCCAGCAGTGCGACTGAAAAGCTTCGCTAGACCCTGTGTGAAACTACATAGTTCGTTGTAATAGTACGTCGTGTGTGCGCATTGCGCCGCATACGCATGCGCAGAAGTGCCGTTTTTTGCCTCATCGTTGCACAGTGAATGAATGCAGCTAGCGATCAACTCGGAATGACCACCACTGGGCGCCCGCTTCTGTGTAGTGACTTTCTGCAGGTTCTCTGTTACGTGTTCCTGTTCAGTTGTTGCTGTTAATGTTGCCAGACTTTGCTGGCTAATTTATGTATTGGTGTGCTGGTGTTCAAATCTCATCACACCTGTTGTTGTTAAGTTCCTTCCCTCAAGTATGTAATTCTCCTTCGGGTACTGTTTTACCTATAACTGTGCTGTATGAATAGGCATAGAGGGGAGGAACCAGCACACCCAGTGGAAGAAATTTAAAGTGCACTGGCTCCTTTGGACCCGTCTATACCCCACTGTACTAATTATGTCCCTAATATCTCTTATGGACTATGAGAAAAGGATTTACCAGTAGGTAATTAAAATGCTATTATCTTCCCATATCATCCAGCCAGTAATGGGTTAGTAGACTGATTTAATGTCACTTTGAAACAAATGCTGGGAAGCTTTGGAGTACCGGGGAAGAGACTGGGGCCAATATTTAATAAGAATTCGAGTTTGTCCGATTTGTGTTTTTTTTTCTAAGTCCCAATCCGGGAATTCACTAAGCACCAATCTCGGCAGTGTTTGGACTATTCGTAATGGTTTGATTTGCAAAGTTCCGAAATACGAATGAATAGACCATCGGTCAAACACGGCTGTTATTTCATACAATACGGGCATTCACTATTCATTCGAATTTGGGTGTTAGTTTCTGAGTGCTCAAGTGCGGGTCTGTTTTTTTTCGATTCGTTAAAAAAAGCAGCAAAAAAATAGACCTGCTTTTTTCCAGTCGAGTTTGGATAACCACGCACGGATCAGTGAGATCTGTGCATGGTTATCTATGGGAAAGGGTCTGTTTAGTGTAAAAACGGGGAAAAAAATTGCGGGGGGTCCCCCCTCCTAAGCATAACCAGCCTCGGGCTCTTTGAGCCGGTCCTGGTTGAAAAAATATGGGGGGAAAAATGACAGGGGTTCCCCCATATTTAATCAACCAGCACCGGGCTCTGCTCCTGGTCCTGGTTCCAAAAATACGGGGGACAAAAAGCGTAGGGGTCCCCCGTATTTTTGAGACCAGCATCGGGCTCCACTAGCCAGGTACATAATGCCACAGCCGGGGGACACTTTTATACTGGTCCCTGCGGCCCTGGCATTACATACCCAACTAGTCACCACTGGCCGGGGTACCCTGGAGGAGTGGGAACCCCTTAAATGAAGGGGTCCCCCCCCTCCAGCCACCCAAGGGCCAGGGGTGAACCCCAAGGCTGTCCCCCCCATCCAAGGGCGGCGGATAGGGGGCTGATAGCCTTTTGAAAAAATTTGAATATTGTTTTTAGTAGCAGTACTACAAGTCCCAGCAAGCCTCCCCCGCAAGCTGGTACTTGGAGAACCACAAGTACCAGCATGCAGTGGAAAACTGGGCCCACTGGTACCTGTAGTACTACTACTAAAAAAATACCCCCAAAAAAACAGGACACACACACCGTGAAAGTATAAGTTAATTACATACATGCACACCTCCATACATACATACATACATACTTACCTATGTTCCCACGAGGCTCGGTCCTCTTCTCCATGTAGAATCCTTGGGGTACCTGTGAAAAAAATTATACTCACATAATCCAGTGTAGAATCTGACCTTTGTATAATCCACGTACTTGGCAAAATAATACAACGGAAACCCGACCACGCACTGAAAGGGGTCCCATGTTTACACATGGGACCCCTTTCCCCGACTGCCAGGACCCCCCCTGACTCCTGTCAAAGAGGGTCCCTTCAGCCAATCAGGGAGCGCCACCTCGTGGCACTCTCCTGATTGGCTGTGTGCTCCTGTAGTGTCTGTCAGGCTGCACACGGCAGAGATACAATGTAGCGCCTATGCGCTCCATTGTAGCCAATGGTGGGAACTTTGCGGTCAGCGGTGAGGTTACTTTCGGTCACCCGCTGACCACAAAGTTCCCACCATTGGTTACAATGGAGCGCATAGGCGCTACATTGTAACACTGCCGTGTGCTGCCTGTCAGTGAGGACAGGAGCACACAGCCGATCAGGAGGGTGCCACAACGTGGCGCTCCCTGATTTGCTGAAGAAACCCACTTAGACATAAGTCAGAGGGGGTTTCTGGCATTCGGGGAAAGGGGTCCCATGTGAAAACATGGGGCCCCTTTCAGTTCGTGGTCGGGTGTCCGTTTTTTTATTTTTACAAGTACGTGGATTACAAATGGATTACCCGAGGAGCCCTCTACACTGGATTTGGTGAGTTGAATTTTTTCAACAGGTACACCATGGATTCTACATGGAGAAGAGGACCGACCCTCGTGTGAACATAAGGTAAGTATGTGTATATGGTGGTGTGTATGTATGCATTAAAGTTATACTTTCAAGGTGTGTGTGTTATGTCTTTATTGGGGTATTTTTTTAGTAGTAGTACTACAGGTACCAGCGGGCCCGGTTTTCCGCCGCATGCTGGTACTTGTGGTTCTCCAAGTACCAGCTTGCGGGGGAGGCTTGCTGGGACTTGTAGTACTACTACTAAAAACAATATTCATAACTTACAACAAAGGCTATCTGCCCCCCCATCCGCAGCCCATTGGATGGGGGGGACAGCCTCGGGCTTCACCCCTGGCCCTTGGGTGGCTGGAGGGGGGAGACCCCTTGATTTAAGGGGTTCCCACTCCTCCAGGGTACCCCGGCCAGGGGTGACTAGTTGGGTATTTAATGCCACGGCTGCAGGGCGCTGTATAAAAGTGACCCCCGGCTGTGGCATTATCTGTCCAGCTAGTGGAGCCCGGTGCTGGTTACAAAAATACGGGGGACCCCTACGCTTTTTGTCCCCCGTATTTTTGCAACCAGGACCAGGCGCAGAGCCCGGTGCTGGTTGTTTAAATATGGGGGAACCCCTGTCAATTTTCCCCCCATATTTTTGCAACCAGGACCGGCTCAAAGAGCCCGAGGCTGGTTTGGCTTAGGAGGGGGGACCCCACGCAATTTTTTTTTTAAGTTTAAACATTTTTATTTATTTTTACAAGGTGCACAATGAAGCCCAGCACGGATCTCTCAGATCCGGCCGAGATTCATTGTATTAAAGTCGGCAGTGTTTTACAAGTCACTCACGTAAAACACTGCCTAAAAAAACGAATGACATCGACATCGGAAAAACCGAAAATGCAGAATACGGCAGCTTAGTAAATTAGTCGTAATAAATTCAAAAAGTTGCATATTTACACTTTCGATGTCATTCGTGATTGAACTCTGACCTCAAACGGCAAATTACGAATGTTAGTAAATTTACCCCATAGAGCATTTGAGTGTATATTAATAGGTCTGCTGACAATGGTGATATCTATGGTAAGTATATTGTTTGTTGATATGTTATCTCCTTATAGTTTTATATAGCTTCCAATAGTACTTTGCACCATGTCTAGTACACAGACCATTTAATAACGCCTTTCAGCATAATGCAATACTCACTATTTTTCTGTTAAATGTAAACACATAATATCTTGTACATCATATGAATTATTGGTTTCACAGAGTGATTCATACACTTTCATTGACCTGTGCCATGTCCATTATACAGATACTACCGGTAAATCCTTTTCTTGTAGTCCTTAGGGGATACTGGGAATCCATTTAGTACCATGGGGTATAGACGGGTCCACTAGGAGCCTTGGGCACTTTAAGAATTTGATAGTGTGCGCTGGCTCCTCCATTTATTCCCCCCTACCAGACTCAGTCTAGGAAACTGTGCCTGAGGAGACGGACATACTTTGAGAGAAGTATAGATAAGGAAAGTGGTGAGATTACGAACCAGCACACAGAACAATAGGAAAGCCATGCAAACCAAACTTGAAACATGAACAGCAAAAGCTGAACAAACCAGAATACTTAACCAAGTAACAGTGCAGGAAGAACGAAGCACCGGGCGGGTGCCCAGTATCCCGTATGGAGTACGAGAAAAGGATTTACCGATAGGTAATTAAAATCCTATTTTCTCTTACGTCATTGGGGATACTGGGAATCCATTTACCAAAGCTCCCAAACCGGGTGGGAGAGTGCTGAGGTTCCTGCAGAACTGATTGACCAAACTGAAGGTCCTCAGAAGCCAAAGTATCGAACTTGTAAAACTTTGCAAATGTGTTCAAACCTGAACAAGTAGCTGCTTGGCAGAGCTGTAAAGCCGAGACACCTCAGGCAGCCACCCAAGACGAACCCACCGACCTAGTAGAGTGGGCCTGTACTGATTTTAGAACCGGCAAACCTGCCGTGGAATGAGCATGCTGGATAGTGAGCCTGATCCAGCGTGCAATAGACTGCTTTGAAGCAGTACACCTAATTTTATTGGGATCATAGAGAACGAATAGCAAGTCCGATTTACTGTGACGGGCTGTCCTCTTTACGTACACCTTCAAGGCCCGCACAACATCCAAAGACTTTGAAGTAGCAGAGGTGTCCGTAACAGCCGGTACCACAATAGGTTGGTTGATGTGAAACGCGGACACCACCTTAGGAAGTAACTGCTGACACCCCTAGCTCCGACACACATCTTGCTGAAGCCAAGGCGGTGACGGTCTTCCAAGTAAGGTACTTTACATCAACCTCTTGTAATGGTTCAAATCAGTCCGATTGGAGGAACTGCAGCACAAAATTGAGATCCCAAGGTGCTGTGGGAGGCACAAAGGGAGGCTGGATGTGCAGAACACCTTTCAAAAACGTCTGGACCTCAGGGAGATAAGCCAATAGTTGCTGAAAGTAAAAAGACAAGGCTGAAATTTGGACTTTAATGGAGCATAGGCATAGGCCCACATCCACTCCCGACTGCAGAAAAAGCAGGAGATGTCCTAGATGAACTTCCACCACAGAATATTGTCTGCTCTCACACATACTTCTTCCATATACGGTGGTAATTGTTATGATTCCAGTACTCCTGACCGGAGGAGATCTTATGACAATGGCCAGAGTACTGGAAGGGAATGCTGGTTACGGGAGCAGGAAAGACTAGTTGCCCCTGGCGCCCTAACTCTATTGTCTCACCCGTGCTATCGGAAATCCCTTGCGAGACTATGGTTTCTTGAGCCCCTGGCAGCCACGTTTGAAAGGCGGATTATGTCTGCCCAACTCCGGTGCCCCCCGGTCTTAGTGAGAGACAAAGGGAAATCCGAGGCAGGATGATGACAAGAGGACCTCTGACTACAACAGGCCAAGGGCAACAAGCTAACTAACCAAACTTGAAGTATGCGCGGAAAAACCGCCAGATAAAAGGACAACCAAAATCCACTAGTCCATTACTCCTACCCAGCACCGCTGGATACCAGAGTGGATCTGTGGGAGCGGAATCCTCCGCAAAAGCTCCGAAACACAAATAATAAATAATAAGTAATAAAGCGGCCAAGCAGCAACACACGGCTACGCCGCGACTCACGAACACCACTGGATGTTTAACGGTGCTCAGTCAGGACTCTAGGAACAGATGATGACTTCCGAGTGCAGGACAACTGAGGACAGGAACGACCGGATACAGCAGGACTGGAAACACTCTCAGCAAACAGATACAGCATGCAGGAAGCTATTACCGGCGTCTGTGTGAGGCACTGCAAGAGCATATAAACCGAAGCCCTCCAATCAACTGCTGCCAGTGCTGATTGCATGAATGCCGTGCAGCTGCCTTGCTGCACGGCCAGGAAACAGGTGCCCTTACTAATTTAAATGGACCCAGCAACGGGGAACGCGGTCCGCCAGTGGCGTCCCCATTGCTAGGGTCCGTGCGGCTCCGTGCGCCCGGCGTCTAGCGTTGCCAGGGAACCGGCGGCTGTACGCGCACGGCGTCCCTGGTTGCTAGGCGCCGGGCTGCACCGACGAGCGGACCCCGGCGCCTAACAGTACCCCCCCCCTTGAGGAGGGGTCAAGGAACCCCTAAAGCCAGGTTTCCGAGGAAATTCCCGAAAAAATGCCCTCTTGAGCCTCGGGGCATGGAGATCCTTATCCAGGACCCAAGACCTTTCCTCTGGACCATAGCCTCTCCAGTGCACCAGAAAATAAAGCCGACCCCGGGACAATTTGGAATCGAGAACCTTCTCCACCAAGAACTCCTGTTGTCCCTGTACATCTACTGGTGATTTCCCCTGAGAGATCTTCCGAGGAAATCTACTGGAAGAAACGTATGGTTTCAACAGGGAGCAATGGAACGTATTTCCGATCCGGAAAGCTCTTGGTAAACGTAACCGGAAAGCAACTGGGTTGATTTTTTAATAATATGAAATGGTCCAATAAATTTGGGGCCCAATCTAGCTGAGGTTTGTCGAAGTCTAATGTTACGAGTCGACAACCATACCCTGTCTCCCACCTTAAAAGTGCAAGGACGTCGGAGCCTGTCCGAAAAAAATTTCTCTCGAAATGCCGCTTTTCTGAGGGCAAGGTGCACTTTTTTCCAAATGACTCTGAGATGAGAGGTTAAGGTTAGCGAGGAAACAGAAGAATGTTGAAAAAAAGAATTAGCTCTGGGGTGAAAACCAAAAACTGAAAAGAATGGAGACACATTAGTGGAGGAATGACAAGAATTATTGTAAGCAAACTCCGCCAAAGGAAGAAACTCGGACCAATCATTCTGGAGTTTGGCTGAGTACAAACGCAAATACTGTTTTAATGATTGATTAACTCGCTCGGTCTGCCCGTTGGATTGGGGATGGTAACCGGATGTTAAAGACAATTTCATCTTTAATGAGGCACAAAAGGACTTCCAGAATTGTGCAATGAATTGTGGACCCCGATCAGAAACAATATCAGTGGGCAACCCATGAAGTCTGAAAACATGGCGAAGAAACAAAACAACCAATCCCTGGGCAGATGGCAGTCGGGGAAGAGCAATGAAATGAGCCATCTTGCTAAAACGGTCCACTACCACCCATATGACTCGGAATCCGGCTGACAGAGGGAGGTCTACCACAAAATCCATGGAAATATGAGACCATGGCCTGAGAGGAACATTTAAGGGCATAAGTTGCCCGATAGGCAAGGAACGGGGAACCTTATGCTGTGCACAGACCTGACAAGAAAAAACAAACTCCTTAATGTCTTTAGAAAGACCAGGCCACCATACTGAGCGGGAGACTAATTCCAAAGTCTTAGAGATCCCCGGATGCCCGGCAACTTTGCTATCATGAAATTCAGTCAAAACAGTAGCTCTCAAAAACTCAGGGACGTAAAGACGACCAGCAGGAGTATTTCCTGGAGCTTGATGTTGAAGCTGCTTTAACTGGGTAAATAAATCTTGTGTGAGGCCTGCCCAAATGACTGAAGACGGAAGTATGGGAGTAACAGGACTGTTATTATGAACTGGAAGAAAACTGCGTGACAGGGCATTCGCCTTGGTATTCTTGGAACCTGGCCTAAAGGTGATAATAAACTTGAAACGAGTAAAAAATAAAGCCCAACGAGCCTGCCGGGCATTCAGCCGCTTAGCTGATTCGATGTACTGAAGATTTTTGTGGTCAGTCAATACTGAAATGGTATGTGTTGCTCCCTCAAGCCAATGTCTCCACTCCTCGAAAGCCCATTTAATAGCCAGTAACTCCTGGTTACCAACATCGTAGTTGGATTCAGCGGATGAGAATTTCCTGGACATGAAGGCACAAGGATGTAGTTCCAGAGACTCCGGATCCTTTTGAGATAGGATAGCCCCCACTCCTACCTCCGAGGCATCAACCTCAACAATGAAGGGCAATTCTGGGTTGGGATGTCTGAGGACTGGAGCTGAGACAAAAGCTTGTTTCAAGGCCTGAAAGGATAACTCAGCTTCACGTGACCAGTTGGTAGGATCCGCTCCCTTCTTAGTCAGTGCCACCATGGGAGCAACCAGGTCGGAAAAAGAATGAATAAATCTTCTATAATAATTCGCAAACCCTAAAAAGCGCTGAATTGCTTTTAAGTTGATGGGTTGCGCCCAACTTAGGATGGCTTGGAGCTTCTTAGGTTCCATGCAGAATCCCCGAGGGGAAATAATGTACCCTAAAAAGGATACCTCCGTGACATGAAACTCACACTTCTCCAGCTTGGCATATAGATGATTTTCACGTAATTTTTGAAGAACCTGACGCACCTGGGTAACATGTTGTTCAATTGAGTCAGAATAGATCAGGATGTCGTCTAAGTAAACGACCACGAATCTTCCTAGAAAGTCACGGAGCACATCGTTAATGAGATCCTGGAAAACTGCCGGAGCGTTAGACAAGCCGAACGGCATCACCAGATACTCGTAGTGACCCGACTGAGTACTGAAAGCCGTCTTCCACTCATCTCCAGACTTGATTCGGATGAGGTTATATGCTCCCCTCAGGTCAATTTTAGAAAAAATCACAGCCGAACGCAGCTGATCAAAGAGGACAGAAATCAGCGGCAGAGGATAAGTATTTTTAACTGAGATCTTATTCAGGGCTCTAAAGTCAATGCAAGGTCTGAGTGATCCATCTTTTTTCTCCACAAAGAAGAAGCCTGCACTTAATGGGGATTTAGATGGCCTGATAAATCCTTTCCCTAGACTCTCCTTAACATACTCATTCATGGCCGCAGTTTCTGGCCCGGATAAAGCATATAACCTTCCCTTTGGCAATGTGGCACCGGGAATTAGCTCAATAGCACAATCATAAGGCCGATGGGGAGGCAGAATGTCCGCATTGCCCTTGGAAAACACATCAACAAAGTCCTGGTATTCCACGGGAATGAGTTCGGGAATGGCAGCAGCTATTCTAACGGGAAACGTAATACATTCCTTATTACAGATGGTACCCCATTGTGAAATCTCCCCCGACTGCCAATCAATGGTGGGATTATGAAAGGCCAGCCAAGGGTGACCCAGAACCACTGGAACTGCTGGGCAATGGGTAAGGAAGAACTCGATCTTTTCGGAATGAAGAGCTCCTACCGTAAGTAGTAAAGGAGGTGTACAGAGGGAAATAACCCCATTGGACAAGGGACTCCCATCTAAACCATGCATGGTGATACACCTACCCAAGGCTAACTGAGGAATACCTAAGGCCTTGGCCCAAGTTAAGTCCATAAAGTTCCCTGCAGCTCCACTGTCGACAAAAGCCGACACCGAAGAACTGAGGCTGCCAAAGGAAACTTTAGCTGGGACTAAAAGGGAGTTATTCGAGGAGATAAGCTGCAGACCAAAGTGAACCCCCTCACAATTCACTTGGTCGAGGCGTTTCCCGACTTGTTCGGACAATTACGGGCAAAATGTCCCTTACCCCCACAGTACAAACAAAGACCAGAGTTTTGCCTTCTGGCTCTTTCTTCTGGAGACAGTCGGGAGAGACCCATCTGCATGGGCTCCTCTACGTCCTCAGGAATGGAAAATACACATGGAGTAGTCCTGACTGGTGCTCCTTTTTCAGCCCTCCGCTCTCTGAGACGTCGATCAATCTTAATAGAAAGCTCCATGAGTTTATCGAGAGTCTCAGGAGCGGGATACTGAAGGAGACTGTCTTTTATAGACTCAGATAAGCCGAGGCGAAACTGACTGCGCAGGGCTGGGTCATTCCAGCCACAGTCGTTCGACCAACGGCGAAACTGTGTACAATAAACCTCTGCAGGATTTCTACCCTGTCTGAGAGCGCGTAACTGACTCTCAGCGGATGCCTCTCTATCAGGGTCATCATACAAAAGCCCTAAAGACCCCAAAAAAGCGTCGACTGACAACAATGCCGGATCCTCTGCTTTTAAACCAAATGCCCAGGTCTGAGGATCCCCCTGGAGCAAAGAAATAATGATTCCAACCCGCTGAGATTCAGTACCTGAGGAGATCGGTCTTAAACGAAAATAAAGTTTACAGGATTCTTTAAAATTAAAAAACTCCTTCCTATCACCAGAAAAACGGTCAGGCAAGTGCATTTTTGGTTCAGGGACTACCCTCGGGGAAGTTCGTAAAAGATCTTCCTGCGACTTCACCCGCAGGGAAAGATCCTGAACCATCTGAGTAAGTTCTTGAATCTGGCTGACTAAGAGCTGACCAGGATTTGGCCCTAAACCTGTGGGATTCATGAGGCCGATAACTCTTACAAAACTGAATAAGGAAAAAATCAAAACCCTGTTTAATTTTAAGTTTTGGTTTGGCCGGTAATAATGTTATGATTCCAGTACTCCTGACCGGAGGAGATCTTATGACAATGGCCAGAGTACTGGAAGGGAATGCTGGTTACGGGAGCAGGAAAGACTAGTTGCCCCTGGCGCCCTAACTCTATTGTCTCACCCGTGCTATCGGAAATCCCTTGCGAGACTATGGTTTCTTGAGCCCCTGGCAGCCACGTTTGAAAGGCGGATTATGTCTGCCCAACTCCGGTGCCCCCCGGTCTTAGTGAGAGACAAAGGGAAATCCGAGGCAGGATGATGACAAGAGGACCTCTGACTACAACAGGCCAAGGGCAACAAGCTAACTAACCAAACTTGAAGTATGCGCGGAAAAACCGCCAGATAAAAGGACAACCAAAATCCACTAGTCCATTACTCCTACCCAGCACCGCTGGATACCAGAGTGGATCTGTGGGAGCGGAATCCTCCGCAAAAGCTCAGAAACACAAATAATAAATAATAAGTAATAAAGCGGCCAAGCCGCAACACACGGCTACGCCGCGACTCACGAACACCACTGGATGTTTAACGGTGCTCAGTCAGGACTCTAGGAACAGATGACGACTTCCGAGTGCAGGACAACTGAGGACAGGAACGACCGGATACAGCAGGACTGGAAACACTCTCAGCAAACAGATACAGCATGCAGGAAGCTATTACCGGCGTCTGTGTGAGGCACTGCAAGAGCATATAAACCGAAGCCCTCCAATCAACTGCTGCCAGTGCTGATTGCATGAATGCCGTGCAGCTGCCTTGCTGCACGGCCAGGAAACAGGTGCCCTTACTAATTTAAATGGACCCAGCAACGGGGAACGCGGTCCGCCAGTGGCGTCCCCGTTGCTAGGGTCCGTGCGGCTCCGTGCGCCCGGCGTCTAGCGTTGCCAGGGAGCCGGCGGCTGTACGCGCACGGCGTCCCTGGTTGCTAGGCGCCGGGCCGCACCGACGAGCGGACCCCGGCGCCTAACAGTAATGTTTAGACGTTACCCCCTTCCTGGCTTGGATCATAGTCTGGATGACCTTGTCAGGAATCCCTCTCCTGGCTAGAATCAGAAGTTCAACTTCCATGCCATTAAACGTAGCCGCGGTAAGTCTTGATAGACGAATGGGCCCTGCTGCAGATCCTTGCAAGAGGTAGAGGCCACAGATCTTCGATCAGCATCTCGAGAAGATCCACGTACCAGGCCCTTTGAGGCCAGTCCAATGAGGATTGCTTGAACCTTTTCCCTTTTTATCCTCTTTCAATTCTTGGGATCTTAGGAAGTGGAGGAAACATGTACACCAGCTGGTAGATCCACGGAGTTGTCAGAGAGACTACTGCCACTGCTTGTGGGTCTCTCGACCTGGAACAATACCGCTTGAGTTTCTTGTTGAGTTGAGAGGCCATCATGTCAATCTGTGGGTATCCCCACCTACGTGTCAACCACCAGAACACCTCCAAGTGGAGGCCCCACTCCCCCAGATGCAGGTCGTGTCTGCTGAGAAAGTCTGCTTCCCAGTTGTCTACTCCCAGAATGAAGACCGCCAACAACACCATGGCATGTTTTTTCACCCAGAGTAGAATTCTTGACACCTCTGACATTGCTGCTCTGCTTTTCGTTCCACCCTGTTGGTTTATGTACGTTACCACCATTACATTGTCCGACTGGACTTGAATGGCCTGATTCCGAAGTAGAGATGATCCTGCAGAAGGGCGTTGTAGATTGCTCTGAGTTCCAAGATGTGTATTGGAAGGACAATTTCCCAACTTGACCATCTTCCTTGAAACTGCACCCCCTGGGTGACTGCTCCCCAACCTGTGAGGCTTGCATCTGTGGTTAGCAGAATCCAAATCTGAATCCCAAACCTCCAACTCTCGATGAGGTGAGAAATCTGTAGCCACCACAGAAGGGAGATTCTGTTTTTTGGCAACAGACAGATCCTCTAGTACATGTGAAGATGTGATCTGGACCATTTGTCCGACAGATACAGCTGGAAGGGCCTCGTATGAAACCTTCTGTACTGAAGGCCTCGTAAGAGGCCATCATTTTCCCCAGATGGCGAATGCACAGATGCACCGAGTTCCGAGTTGGCTTCAGGACAGCCCGAACCATCGAGTGGATTTCCATAGCCTTCTCCAAGGAAAGGAACACTCTCTGAGACTCTGTGTCCAGTATTATTCCCAGGAAAGGAAGCCTCTGTGTCAGTTCCAGGTAAGATTTTGGTAAGTTCAGAATCCACTCGTGATCCAGGAGTAGTCTGGTTGAGAGGCCAATGCTGTCCAACAACCACTCCCTGGATGGTGCCTTTATCAGAAGTTCATCTAGGTACGGAATTATGTTCACTCCCTGTTTGCGGAGTAGAAACATCATGTCTGCCATCACCTTGGTGAACACTCTCGGTGCCGTGAAGAGACCAAATGGCAGGGCCTGGAACTGATAGTGGCAGTCCTGCAGTGCAAACCGTAGATAAGCCTGATGAAGCGGCCAGATCGGAATGTGAAGTTACGCATCCTTGATATCCAGAGACACTAGGAATTCTCCCTCCTCCAGACCTGAGATCACATTTCTCAGAGACTCCATCTTGAATTTGAACACTCGTAAGTACGGGTTCAACGACTTGAGGTTCAAAATTGGACTTACCGAACCGTCTGTTTTCAGTACAACAAACAAGTTGTAATAATATCCCTTGTTTTGCAGATGAGGTGGAACTGAAACAATGACCTGAGTCTGTGCCAGTTTTTAAATGTAAGGTTATACTTGCTTCCTGTTAAACTGGTAAGCCTAATTTGAAGAATCTGTGAGGTGGGAGCTCCTGTAACTCCAGTCTGTAGCCCTGGGAAATAAGATCTATAACCCAGGGATCCTGGAATGATGTTGTCCAGATGTGACTGAAAAATTTTAGTCAGGCTCCCACCTGCCAGTCTTCCAGGCATCGCGGTCCACCATCATGCTGAAGGCTTTGAGGAAGCAGAGCTTGAGCTCTGTTCTTGTGAACCGGCAGTTGCTGGTTTTCATGGTTTACCTCTAGCACCTCTGGTGGCTGTAGAAGAATCTCTGGTTTTGCCCTTAAACATGGCAGTCCGAAAGGACTTTAGATTAAGTCCTGAGCAGGCCTTCCTGGCTAGGGGAGCTGCAGAAGGAAGTTTTGTGAACTTACCAGCAGTAGAGATCCATTTGTCTAGTTCATCTCCAAATAAGGCCTCTCCTGTGAAGGGTAGGCCTTCCACGCCTTTCCTAGAGTCCGTGTCAGCAGGCCACTGGCATAGCCATAAGTCTCTGCGTGCTGACACTGCCATAGCAGTGGTGCGTGCATTAGTCCTCTATATGTTGCCGGAATGTAATAATCTCCCCTTGAAGCAAGGTACCTAGCCCCTTAATTAGGTTAACCGACCATTTGGCAATGGTGTTAGTAATCCATCCACATGCTATAGTGGGTCTCTGGGCCACCCCAGCAGCTCTATACAAAGATTTGAGTGTATTCTCAATTCTACGATCAGACGTGTCTTTTAGGGAGGATGCACCTGGGACAGGCAATACAATTTTCCATGACATCCTGGACACTGATGCAACTATCGTGGATTTTCCCATTTTTTTCCTATCCTCAGGAGGAATGGGAAAAGAGGATATCAACCTTTTAGGGATTTGAAAGTTCCTATCAGGATTAACCCACGGTTCTTCAAACAGGGTATTTAGTTCCTTTGACACAGGAAAAGTGGCTGAGGATTTCTTTATTATATTAAAATAAGATTCTTCAGTCTCCTGATAGCTTCTATGAGAGCCTCTATTCCCTGTGACAGAGTAGCCTCACCCACCTCTGAGTCCACCTCCCCCTCCTCCTTGTCTGACCCCTCATCATCAGAGTCAGACTGCAGGATATGGCCCAAAGGACGTTTTTGCAGACAAATGGCAGGGGACTGAGATGCTGGTTTGGGTACTGAGTCTCTGTTCATAAACTCAATAATTAATTGTCTTAAGTATTGCATCTCTTTCTCATTGCGGGACAATTTAGTAGAAATATTGGAAATTATTCCTCTAATGAAATCCAGCCCCGCTAGCCTGGGAGGGTGCACTGCACTAAGTACACCTCAGTACACCTCAGTGAACCCCCTGGAAAGAGGAACACTGTGCCTTACATGAAACACACTCTTTGACATACTGTGATAGCGACAGCACACACGCGCACACACACACACACACACACACACACACACACACACACACACACACACACCACAAAGAGCCCTTCAAGATAGACACAGAGATAGTCTGGAGCCAGCACACAGCGCCCTTACTGCTAATGCCAAATTTAGCTGGGTCACAAACTAAGTACACAGATTGGGGACTTAGTACACTAGTAAGCGCTCCCCCCCTGCTATGACCCCCTGGTACCGCTGAGGTCTCTCCATAGGAGCTGCGCGTCTCTGTCAGTCAGCGTCTGTGTCCACTGCAGAGGGAAAATGGCGCTGCTGAGCTGCTGGATCCGCTTATAGTGAAGCCACGCCCCTTCATTGGCGCGCAGTCTTCCCGCTGTTTTATACTGGCTGAAGTAATTTTAGTACCTAAAATGGAGTCAGCCCCCTTTTAAGTCTGTAATGCCAGTCTGGGTACTTTGGAGGTAATTCTGAGTTGACCGCAGCAGGAACTTTGTTAGCAGTTGGGCAAAACCATGTGCACTGCAGGGGAGGCAGATCTAACATGTGCAGAGAGAGTTAGATTTGGGTGTGGTGTGTTCAATCTGCAATCTAAATTGCAGTGTAAAAATAAAGCAGTCAGTATTTACCCTGCACAGAAACAAAATAACCCACCTACATCTAACTCTATCTGCACATGTTATATCTGCCTCCCCTGCAGTGCACATGGGGGGTAATTCTGAGTTGATCGCAGCAGGAATTTTGTTAGCAGTTGGGCAAAACCGTGTGCACTGCGGGGGGGGGGGGGGGGGCAGATATAACATGTGCAGAGAGAGTTAGATTTGGGTGTGGTGTGTTCAATCTGCAATCTAAATTGCAGTGTCAAAATAAAGCAGCCAGTATTTACCCTGCACAGAAACAAAATAACCCACCCAAATCTAACTCTCTCTGCACATGTTATATCTGCCTCCCCTGCAGTGCGCATGGTTTTGCCCAACTGCTAACAAAATTCCTGCTGCGATCAACTCAGAATTACCCCCATGGTTTTACCCAACTGCTAACAAAGTTCCTGCTGCGATCAACTCAGAATTACCCCCTGTGTACACACGTAGTATACTTAGACTCAGTTCGCTCCCTCAGTGTCACAGTCCGGGTAACTGGACACAGTTTCCTGCCTGTTAGGTGTCTCCTGAGGTTAGCTCAGCGAGCCAAGGCCGGGCTATAGCTATGTTTTGGCTTACATTTCTTGCTTATGACCTGCAGCGCTGGTTCAGCGGCCTCCTCAGTGTACTCACTTGCGGTGGTGTGGCGCTCTCAGCCCCTCCGCGACCGTCACTGCCGTGCCTATGGTTCCCCGCTGGATGTGCATCCTCTGTGTGCCGTGGCCACCACCGTCGTCCCTGTGGCCGCTGTGTGCGTGTCGGCACGTGGAGTTTCTGCTGTTGCGGCCTCTGCCGCCATTGCCGTTTGACACATGGTCTCAGAGTGCTTTTCCCCTTCAATCCCCATCAATGGTCGTAGCCATTTTGGATCTAATCACATGATACACTTCTCACCTATCCACAGTGCTGCTGGAGTCTGAACCTAATTGTCAGCCAATCCCTGCTATTGAGCAGGTATAAATATCCTGTCTCAGCACCCAGAGGGTTGTCAGTGCTTCCATTGTCTCTCCAGCGTTCCAGTATGCAGCTTCATTAAGGACTCTCCTGTGAACTCTCCCTGCAGTATAGCCTGACTCTCTGGTGGTTACCGTCTGCGGTGCAGCTCCAGTTCTCTGGTGCTGAGGCTCTGTGGTGCAACCTGACTCTCTAGTTCCTGCACCCAGCGCTAGCAGAGTGTACGACTCCGGCTTCCAGCAGCCACTCTCTAGTAGTCCTCTGTCTCCATTACTCACTCCAATAGTGGAGTATTTACCTGCGATCCCTAGCATCACTCAAGCTTTATCTGTGATCCCTAGCATCACTCAAGCTTTACCTGCGATCCCTAGCATCACTCAAGCTTTACCTGCGATCTCTAGCATCACTCAAGCCTTACCTGCGATCCCTAGCATCACTCAAGCTTTACCTGCGATCTCTAGTATCACTCAAGCCTTACCTGCGATCCCTAGCATCACTCAAGCTTTACCTGCGATCTCTAGCATCACTCAAGCTTTACCTGCGATCCCTAGCATCACTCAAGCCTTACCTGCGATCCCTAGCATCACTCAAGCTTTACCTGCGATCTCTAGTATCACTCAAGCCTTACCTGCGATTCCTAGCATCACTCAAGCCTTACCTGCGATCCCTAGCATTGCTCACGCTGTATCTACGATCCCCAGCATCACTTTATATTCCACCTGTATTTCCAAGTGTTATTAAGTACTCCCACTTACACTCCGTATTACTGGTCATTACCAGTTGTGATTCAGAGACTCAGTTGTGACTGTTATTGTTTGGTTGCACATTCTTATGATTTAATAAAAACCCTCAAAGGCACTTCCTGTTGTCGTGGTCACGCCTTCGGGCACTTGGTACTACAAACTCAGCACATGTCTAGGAGTCCCCTCCTGCCTCCTTAATTCACGTACCCGTTAGCCCCTACAACTGAGGCCTCTAGCTACTAACACCAGCCCTCAGTTGTGACACTCAGAAGCGGTGTGTCTGCACTGTGTACTGAGTCTGGAGATCCAGCTGCCCCATGTGGAAGCCATGCATCTCCGTACCCTCATGCCGCCATAATGGCCGGCAACATGCTAACCAGGACGCCAGCTTAGTACTCACCACTCTTCTATCTTCTGGCTCTGTTAGGGGTGGCGGCGTGCTGCGGGAATGTACGCATGCCGTGGTGGGGCTTGCGAATGGTTCCCTCAGGAGCTAGTGTCCTGTCAGCGGGGAATGGGACAATTAACCCTTCAAGAGGTTGGGCCGTTCCCTCCCCCCTAAGTCCCACGAAGCAGACAGGCTGGTGCCATCCAGACCTGCCTGAAAATAACAAACTTTAGAAATAAATGCAGAAAACTCTTCAGGAGCTTCCAGCAATGTGACCGGCTCCTCTGGGCATATTTTCTAAACTGAGTCTGGTACGTGAGGCATAGAGGGTGGAGCCAGCACACACTTCAAATTCTTAAAGTGCCCAATATATTGCAACATAGATACAGCTCTCAGATATAGTATAGAATCAGTTTATCTGCAGATTTGCATAAGAACATTTTTAATTGGTAAATAATGCTGCTTTCACATCGCAAAACCTGCTTTTGAAATGGTATTTGAAACGGTTCTTAAAACGGGTCTGAGCAGTTAAACCCCTTTCACATCTCATGTTGTAACCAGTAAATTACCATTTCATTACCGTTTTGGTACCTTTCACACTGAACCCGTTTCACCCATAGAAAACAGTGGTTGTCATTATAAATGGACTTTTCTGGCCCACACATTATTAATAATTATTAATTAATTCATTATTAATAATTTGGATAGTCGTACGATGGAACCCAGCAGCTTGAAGCATATCTATTTATATTAGGAGGGATTAGGTACTTGGTTTGTCTTTTTTGGAGGCACAAGTATTTATATATATTTTTTAAAAAAAATATTATTTTTTTTTTAGATGGAATGGTAAAATTCAGGAAAAAAAAATGGCGTGGGGTCCCCCCTCCAAAGCATAACCAGCCTCGGGCTCTTCGAGCTGGTTCTGGTTCTAAAAATGCGGGGGGGAAATTGACAGGGGATCCCCCGTATTTTTAAAACCAGCACCGGGCTCTGCGCCTGGTGCTGGTGCAAAAAATACGGGGGACAAAAAGAGTAGGGGTCCCCCGTATTTTTTACACCAGCATCGGGCTCCACTAGCTGGACAGATAATGCCACAGCCGGGGGTCACTTTTATACAGTGCCCTGCGGCCGTGGCATTAAATATCCAACTAGTCACCCCTGGCCGGGGTACCCTGGGGGAGTGGGGACCCCTTCAATCAAGGGGTCCCCCCCCAGCCACCCAAGGGCCAGGGGTGAAGCCCGAGGCTGTCCCCCCCATCCATTGGCTGCGGATGGGAGGCTGATAGCCTTGAGTAAAATGACAGAATATTGTTTTTTCCAATAGTACTACAAGTCCCAGCAAGCCTCCCCCGCAAGCTGGTACTTGGAGAACCACAAGTACCAGCATGCGGGAGAAAAACGGGCCCGCTGGTACCTGTAGTACTACTGGGAAAAAAATACCCAAATAAAAACAGGAGACACACACCATGACAAGTACAACTTTATTACACACTGCCGACACACACATACTTACCTATGTTGACACGAAGCAGTCGGTCCTCTTCTCCAAGTAGAATCCACGGGTACCTGAAAATAAAAGATAATTATACTCACCTGATCCATGGTCCAGAGATAAATCCACGTACTTGTCAAAAAAAGAAAACGAACACCCGACCAGCGAACTGAAAGGGGTCCCATGTTGACACATGGGACCCCTTTCCCCGAATGCAGAGAGACCCCCCCCCCATGACTGCTGTCACTGAAAGGTCTCGTAAGCCAATCAGCGAGCGCAACGTCCTTGCACTCTGCTGATTGGCTCTGTGCGCGTCTGAGCTGTCAGCGCATCGCACAGCTCCCTCCATTATATTCAATGGTGGGAACTTTGCGGTTAGTGGTGGGGTCACCCGCGGTCAGCGGCTGACCGCGGGTAACCCCACCGCCGACGGCAAAGTTCCCACCATTGAGAGTAATGGAGGCAGCTGTGCGATGCGCTGTCTGAGCTTAGACGCGCACAGCCAATCAGGTGAGCGCCACGGAGTAGCGCTTCCTGATTGGCTGAAGGGACCTCAGTGACAGGAGTCACGTGATGTCCCGGCATTCGGGGAAAGGGGTCTCATGTGTCAACATGGGACCCCTTTCAGTCCGGTGGTTCGGGTGTTCGTGTTTTTTTTTTTTGCCAAGTACGAGGATTATCTCTGGACGTGGATTTATCTCTGGACACTGGCCAGTGAGTATAATTTTTTTCACAGGTACCCTCGGATCGTCGGAGACTGTGGCAGTCGGCGTGTCAACATAGGTAAGTATGTGTGTGTGTCGGCAGTGTGTAATAAAGTTGTACTTGTCACGGTGTGTGTCTCCTGTTTTTATTTGGGTATTTTTTTTCCAGTAGTACTACAGGTACCAGCGGGCCCGTTTTTCTCCCGCATGCTGGTACTTGTGGTTCTCCAAGTACCAGCTTGCGGGGGAGGCTTGCTGGGACTTGTAGTACTATTGGAAAAAACAATATTCTGTCATTTTACTCAAGGCTATCAGCCTCCCATCCGCAGCCCTTGGATGGGGGGGACAGCCTCGGGCTTCACCCCTGGCCCTTGGGTGGCTGGGGGGGGGGACCCCTTGATTGAAGGGGTCCCCACTCCCCCAGGGTACCCCGGCCAGGGGTGACTAGTTGGATATTTAATGCCACGGCCGCAGGGCACTGTATAAAAGTGACCCCCGGCTGTGGCATTATCTGTCCAGCTAGTGGAGCCCGATGCTGGTGTAAAAAATACGGGGGACCCCTACTCTTTTTGTCCCCCGTATTTTTTGCACCAGCACCAGGCGCAGAGCCCGGTGCTGGTTTTAAAAATACGGGGGATCCCCTGTCAATTTTTCCCCCGCATTTTTAGAACCAGGACCAGCTCGAAGAGCTCGAGGCTGGTTATGCTTTGGAGGGGGGACCCCACGCCATTTTTTTCCGTGTTTTTCCCGTTTAAACATTTATAAATCCACTCTCACATGTGTCTCCTGTGTTTTCCAAGCTGTTTCCTGGTTGTGGCTGCTGACATCACACATGGAGACAGCCTATGACCTGCTGGGGCTTGCAAATACCGTTTCAGACCCTTTCACACTGCACAGTGAAATGGGACTGAAACGGGTAGGACCCTTCTTTTTTACCGTTTCAAAATACCGGTATTTTGAAAACGGTAAATTGAAGGGGACCCTTTCACATCGCAGCTTGACCCGTTTAGGAAGCCAGTTAAAACGGCAAAATACCGGGTATAAGCTGCGGTGTGAAAGGGGTATAAGAGATCACGATAGCAATGTACCTTTACATCCCCTCCTTCACTCCCTCGCTACATCATTCACAATACCTCACATGGAGAGATAAAGGGTTATCACTTACTTCACAAGTTTTAAATCCAGGTGGCTCTATTTTGTCATTTTCTAATTTACAGGAATTATATCAGCTATCGAACAATACCTTTTTTATGTTCCTTCAGTCCAGACATTTTGCCCTAGACTTAAACCTTGAAACACGCTATGCACATTCCCCTGAACACCTAACTTCCCACCTCTGCCTACTTCAATCAGCTCCCTTTCACACTATATATATATATATATATATATATATATATATAGTAACACTGTAAGGGTACAAGGTGCCGTTTCCTGGGGTAAATGGCAGCACGCAGCAGCTGAGGAATCACACAAGTCCAGTTTGTGGTGCAACTGGCCACAGCCAGTTTTATTAAACCGAAAATAAAACAAACACCAAAAGAAAATACCTTGCCTGTCCGGCACTAACTAAACACAAGATGTTCCTAACTATCACTAAACAAAAACACAGAGTTCTCCAGTAAACACTCTATAGCTACTTGTATAAGGAAGCTTCTCTCACAGAGATTCTGCAGTCTCTCCCCAGGCAATCTGCCCACACTAATCAGGCTAGCAGCCCTAAAAGGCTCTTGCACAGCTGAAAGCCCTGATTAGCCCTCTGTGAGGCCAAAGACCCGAACTGGGCCCAATGTCTGGAACTTGCCCTATCTCTCTTTCAGGGCCCTTATCCAGCTTTTCCAATAAACTGAAAAGGTTCTAACAAAACAAAACATTTTCCTAAAAGTTTTTATTTTTCTAATTCATGTAAGACAAGAACTTGGGACAAACATACCTGCCCTCAAACACTATTCCAGTGTTCTTGTCACATATCCCCCTCCCCTGTTTCGACCTAGGGGCCGGAACACTTGTAGCCCCCAAACAGAAGATGTGAGACAATGCATCTGCGTTGGCCAATTGTGTACCCGGTCTATGTTCAACAGTAAACTTAAAATCCTGCAATGCTAGAAACCATCTAGTTACCCGAGCATTCTGACCTCTATTTACGTACATCCATTTTTAAGGGGCATGATCTGTCACTAGTCTGAATTGTCTACCCAAGAGGTAATATCTCAAGGCATCTAGTGCCCACTTAATGGCCAAAGCCTCCTTTTCCACAATGGCATACCTTTTTTCATGCTCATTGAGTTTCCTACTCAAATAAATGATAGGGTGTTCGTCCCCATCTCTGGTTTGGGACAACACAGCCCCCATCCCTACCTCTGAGGCATCTGTCTGTACAACAAATTATTTTGAAAAATCTGGTGTTATCAATACTGGTTGTGAACACAAAGCCACTTTTAATGTTTGGAACGCTTTTTCTGCATCAGGGTTCCATTTCACCATATTTGACTGCTTCCCTTTGGTAAGGTCTGACAACGGCACTGCTGTGGTCGCAAAATTGGGAATAAACCGTCTATAGTACCCAGTTATTACCAAAAAAGCCCTTTCCTGTTTTTTATTCACTGGACGAGGCCAGTTTTGAATATCATCAACTTTATTCAACTGGGGACTAATCAGACCTCTGCCTATGGTGAAGCCCAAGTATTTGACCTAATCCATTGCGAGGCAGCACTTCTTTGGGTTAGCAGTTAACCCTGCCTCTCTGATTGAGTCCAGTACTGCTTGTACTTTAACCAAATGGGACCCCAGTCTGTACTGTGAATTACCACATCATCTAAATAGGCAGCTGCATATTTTCTATGGGGCCTCAAAAATGTATCGATCGCCCGTTGAAAGGTTGCTGGAGCCCGATGCAACCCAAAGGGTAACATCTTATACTGGTATAGCCCCTCCGGAACTGAAAAGGCTGTTTTTAATTTTGCGCTATCAGTTAAAGGTATTTGCCAGTAACCTTTGGTCAGGTCCAACGTGGTGAGAAACCTGGCTGTTCCCAGCCTTTCTATAAGCTCATCCACACGGGGCATGGGGTATGCGTCAAATTTGGAAACCTCATTTAACTTACGAAAGTCATTACAGAAGCGTATGCTACCGTCTGGATTCGGGATGAGAACTATGGGACTGGACCACTCACTCTATGACTCCAAGTTCTAACATGGTTTTAACTTCTTTAGAAACAGCTTCTCGCTGAGCTTCAGGAATCCTATATGGCTTTAAATGGACCCTGACCCCTGGTTCTGTGACAATGTCATGTTTTATTATGGTCATTCGGCTAGGCAGCTCTGAAAATATCTCCCTATTTTGGATGAGAAATTCTTTAACCTGATTGTTCTGATCAGCTGATAATGTCTCTGACACCTTTACTGCGAGAAGCAACAGAGGTGAAGACACCGAAGGGCAAGACTCCGCTGACAGAGACAACCTATCTTTCCATGGTTTGATTAAGTTAACATGGTAGATTTGTTCGGGTTTTCTCTTTCCCAGCTGGTATACTTTGTAATTAACCTCATTCACTTTTTCCCTAATCTCAAATGGACCCTGCCATTTAGCTAGGAAGTTGCTTTCCACAGTGGGCACCAAAACAAGAACTCTATCTCCGGGAGCAAATTCCCGTATCTTGGCACTCCAGTTATATACCCTCCGTTGAGAACTTTGGGCCTGTTCCATGTGCTCTCTGACAATAGGTACCACGGCTGCAATCCTATCCTGCATTTGTGTTACATGTTCAACAACGCTTCTATAAGGAGTGGGCTGTCCTTCCCACGTCTCTTTGGCAATGTCCAACAGCCCTCTGGGGTGTCTACAATACAACAAATCAAATGGAGAAAACCCTGTAGAGGACTGAGGAACTTCTCTGATGGCCATTAACAAGTAGGGCAACAAGCAATCCCAGTTTTTCCCATCTCTGTCAACAACCTTTTTTAACATACTTTTTAATGTTTTATTAAACCTTTCCACCAACCCGTCAGTTTGGGGATGGTAGATGGACGTCCTGAGGTGAGTGACCTTAAATAATTTGCACAATTCTTTCATGATCCTTAACATAAATGGAGTACCTTGGTCAGTCAAAATTTCTTTTGGTATTTCCACTCTACTAAAAACCTGCACCAGCTCCCTGGCTATCGCCTTGGTTGTGATAGTGCGTAAAGGGACAGCCTCAGGATATCGAGTGGCATAGTCCATAATTACCAGGATATACTGATGGCCCCGAGTGGACTTTAACAAGGGCCCCACGAGATCTGTGGCTATTCTGTCAAACGGGACCTCTATAATAGGCATGGGGACTAGTGGGCTCCTGAAATGGGGTCTAGGGGCATGATACTGGCATTCAGGACAGGAAGAAGAATATTCAGACACTTCTTTATAAACCCCTGGCCAAAAGAACCTTTGTAAAACTCTTTCAGTGGTTTTTTCTGCCCCTAAATGTCCTGCTGTAACGTGACTGTGAGCTAAATCTAGTACCGTTCTCCGATAAGGCTGGGGAACTACCAGCTGTTCCACCACATCCTCACCCCTTTTGACAATGTGGTACAAGAGCTCATTACAGATGGCCATGTGGGGATATGTAACCCTGTCACCTGGTACCACAGGTTCCCCATTAACAACCTTAACATTCTCTGTAGCCTTTATTAAGGTAGGATCCTTTAACTGTTCAGACGCAAACAGATCATTCTTTACCTCCAGGTCAGGCACGCTTTCAGTTCTAACTACTATGTCTCTGTTCCCAGCAAGAGGGTCCTCACTGGACTCCCCATCTGTCACTTCCCCAGCCAAATTATCAAAAGGCAAAGGGTCAGAAAGTTCTGAAGACACACGTACATCCATAAAATCACCGGTATTATCAACTGGCTCTTTACTTCTCACATCTGTTGATGAATGTGATTCCCACAGTTTCCAAAAATGAGGAAAATCCCTCCGTATTATGGCCTCATGCACCAAGGTGGGGACCAGTCCTACTTTAACAATTGCTGATCCACAACAAGTTTCTATATTCACTTCAGCAGTGACATAATGTTGGGTATCCCCATGTATTCAAGTTACCCCAATAGGTATTTGCTGGACCTTTAAGGGGTTCACTAAACCAGCTTTCACGAGGGTAACTAAACTTCCTGAATCTAGCAATGCCTCTACCCGGTTACCCTCTAAGAACACATCACACATTTGTTTCTCCAGCTCAGGTGAAGGTACCACAGTACAGGCTAACCTAGCAAAGAAAGACATTCTGCGACATTCAAAGGCAGCATCACATTGCATGGGTTCTTGCGTGACTGAGCAATTGGCAATAACATGACCTGGCATACCACACCTAAAACATTTAACCACACGATTATCAACCCGTTTGGGCAGCACAGAACGTTCTAGCCCCATTGGCCTGTCTCCAGGGCCAGTGTTTACAGTCTCTCCAGCCTTGCATTCTCTTAACCGCCCAGCAACGTTTTCCCACAGAGCAGTCTTACCAGTCTTTACTGAAGGGCGCTGTCGAGGATCTATGGGTTGCTGGGTGGTCATCAGTAGTTCCTCTGCCACCAAATACCTCTCTACCATGTCCAATAATTGGTCAGCAGTATCCGGGTTTCCATGGCTCACCCACTTGCGCAGGACTATGGGCAAAGATCTCAAATAGCGGTCCATGACGACTCTTTCAACCATCTGGGGACCAGTTAATGTCTCTGGCTGTAACCATTTTTTTGTTAGCTGAATAAGGTCATGCATCTGGGAGCGAGGAGGCTTCTCCATGGCGAGAATGTGCTCGTACTGATAGCGTGACTCCCAGGCGGGTCAGGATCTCAGTCTTTAGTTTATCATAGTCCCGAGCCTCAGCAGGGCTTAAATCAAAGTACACTTTTTGGGGCTCACCTGACAGAAAAGGTGCCAGCAGACTGGCCCACTGTGCTTTTGGCCAGTTCTCACACTCAGCAGTCCTTTCAAATGTGGTCAGGTAGGCCTCCACATCATCAGCCTCTGTCATTTTCTGCAGGAAGTGACTGGCCCCTATAGAACTAGAGCTGGTCGGAGCACTGATGGCCATATCTCCAATCTGGGCTGCAAGGCTCTGCACCACTTCTGTTAAGGCCTCTCTATCCTGATGCTGTTGCCTTAAAAGTTTGTCAATAGCCACCTGCTGCTGTCTCCTATTTTCCTCCATTGCCACCTGCTGCTGTCTGTTGGCCTCCTGCTGAGCTGCTGTAGCTTGCAGCAAGGCTTTGAGCAGTTCCTCCATGTTGACAGACTTTTCAGGCGGCTTTGTAGCTGCTTTCACCCAGGACATATATCAAATCCTCAGGGCGAGTCTCAGTAACTTCACACTGGGCTGTATCTGCATAAACCACCGTTTTCTGCAGGCCTCATAAAGCTGCTACTTTCACTTATGCGCAGAACGGCATGCTCGCATTCTCCACCAAGTTGTAACACTGTAAGGGTACAAGGTGCCGTTTCCTGGGGTAAATGGCAGCACGCAGCAGCTGAGGAATCACACAAGTCCAGTTTGTGGTGCAACTGGCCACAGCCAGTTTTATTAAACCGAAAATAAAACAAACACCAAAAGAAAATACCTTGCCTCTCCGGCACTAACTAAACACAAGACGTTCCTAACTATCACTAAACAAAAACACAGAGTTCTCCAGTAAACACTCTATAGCTACTTGTATAAGGAAGCTTCTCTCACAGAGATTCTGCAGTCTCTCCCCAGGCAATCTGCCCACACTAATCAGGCTAGCAGCCCTAAAAGGCTCTTGCACAGCTGAAAGCCCTGATTAGCCCTCTGATTAGCCCTCTGTGAGGCCAAAGACCCGAACTGGGCCCAATGTCTGGAACTTGCCCTATCTCTCTTTCAGGGCCCTTATCCAGCTTTTCCAATAAACTGAAAAGGTTCTAACAAAACAAAACATTTTCCTAGAAGTTTTCATTTTTCTAATACATGTAAGACAAGAACCTGGGACAAACATACCTGCCCTCAAACACTATTCTAGTGTTCTTGTCACAATATATATATATATATATATATATATTATGCTTCCACCAAAACCAGACACAAAAGCTTGGCAATCCCTAACAGCCTGCTAGCTGTCACGTCTGGCAGGGTTTGAGGATCCGGCAGCTGAGAGTTGCCCGAGGAGGTAGCAGGCTGTGAATGAACCAGATGAGGGGGCTGGATATAGTTCCGTTGCATGGGACACGGAGCAATGAAGAACGTAGGCGGGGTTTGAGAGTCAATGGAAAGTATTTATTATGTACAGAGCTGAGGTAGGGAACTGAGGCTGAAGCACAATGGTTAAAGATGTGGCTGGAGGTGAAGAACTGCGGACTGTGATTTGAAAGACGAGACTGTAGATGATGAACTGTGGAACTGTGGATGGTAGTTGAAAACGTGGCTGGAAACAAGGACTGTGGACTGTGGTTTGGAAAACGAGGCTTGAAGATAATAATCTGCAGGCTGTGGTCAGTGGTACAAAGGCGTGGCTGGTGAAGGAGATCTGTGGAGTGTGGCTTGAAAGACGAGGCAGAAGACCCGGGGGCCGACTGTGCCCAAAGAGTCTTACTGGACCGGGTTTTCCAGGAGCGCTTCCACAGGCAGTAGCAGGCAAGAAACGGCAGGGCTGCAGCAGCAACAGAGAGCTGACCAAGCAGGATCAGGAGGAACCAAGATACAGCAGGAATCCTGGGAGCACAGGCTAAAGCACCTACAACAGGGTTGTAACTTGAAGCACTGGCATCCCTGTCCTAAACCAGCCCCCTTTTATAGGGAAAGCTTCCCCTGGATTGGCTGGAAGAAACAGGAAACAGGAACTATGCTTAAAACTTGGTCTCCAACATGGCGGCACCCAGTAATGCAGACCTTTTTGCAAAGCCACATTGTGTAACGATTTCTAGAGTTCTCTGTGTGTGCGTGCTTGGAAAGATGTCAGCTGAAGCCAGGTGAAAATTAAGTAAAGTTTATTGTGGAAAAAGTGGTGGTAAAAATAAATATAAACTGGATGCTTGATTACATGGAACAAAACACGATAAATGGAATATTTCAGGTTAAACATAGATGCAAAATAAACATGAAGAAATCCGGGTTTAAATCAAGCAGGGGAAAAATAACATACCCAAAAATGAAGTGATCAGGCAGGAATGGAAACAAACTGCAAATAATAGTCCAGAAATGTAGATGTTGAACCGGCAGGGTAAGAAGTCCAGAAGCAAGGCACATGCGTTTTAGCAAACTGCAGGGAAGTCTCCAAGAAGCAAATAAGGCAGAATCTGGACAGGGTTACTGGAGAGAGCCCAGTCTCACTCCATACGGAACCGCAATGATCTGCAACTAGGTGCCTGTGAGCTGGAGTTAAATAGCAGCAGGGTGTTGGGCTCCAGGTGCACACAATCAGGTAATTACCCTGCAGAGGCAGTGTGCAACTGCCATTCAGACCTGAGGCAACAAGTGAGACCCCTAGAGGCAGGAATGAGGTAATGCAAGGCAAAACAAACACAAATATTCCTAACATTATCCCCCCCTTTAAACAGGCGGATTCCAGACGCCTCAAAGTTCATCTTCTCTTCTTTTTTCCTCCTTTCTTTTTGGGTTGCCTAGACTTACTAGAAGGTGTCACAAAGACACTACTTGGCAATACAGGTCCATCAATAACAAGTCTAGGATCATACAGAAGCTCACTCTCAGAGTCGGAGCCACAACCCAGCGGTAGAACTGACTTCTTATTTTCCTGGATGGAATCAAGAACGGAAGGTAAATTTGAAGATGCTAAACTTGCCGAGCAATCTGCGTGAACACCTAGAGATACCTGCCCACATCTGAAAAACTGAGGGTGCTCCCCAGACTGCAAAGGCAGGTTCTCAGACGGGCACACCTTTATAGACTCATCTAGGAGAGTGAGGACAGTTGATGGACAGAATCTTTCGGTCACAGCCTTGAGGAAACCGGGCAAATCTTGTAACACTGGATCTCCCTTATCTATAAGACCATTTACCCACTTCAAGGCCCTCCCTCTGAATCTCATACATACGTTAGCAATGATATCAATAGGGGACAAGTCATCAAAACTCAGATAATATCTGAAGAGAGCTAAACAGTGAGAGATATTTCCATAAAAGTAAGGCAGATCCTCGGGCAAATCTTGGATCTCGGGCATGGCAGGCACCTCTATCTGGTGTTGGACAGGCGGAACCCCCTCCTGGGGCTGGACAGGCGGAACCCCCTCCTGGGGCTGGACAGGCGGAACCCCCTCCTGGGGCTGGACAGGCAGAACCCCCTCCTGGGGCTGGACAGGCAGAACCCCCTCCTGGGGCTGGACAGGCAGAACCCCCTCCTGGGGCTGGACAGGCCTTGGCCGGACCTCTGGCAAGGTGGACACCTCTCGGACCTCTGGCAAGGCGTGGACCTCTGGCAAGGCGGGCACCTCTCGGACCTCTGGCAAGGCGGGCACCTCTCGGACCTCTGGCAAGGCGGGCACCTCTCGGACCTCTGGCGAAGCGGGCACCTCTCGGACCTCTGGCGAAGCGGGCACCTCTCGGACCTCTGGCGAAGCGGGCACCTCTCGGACCTCTGGCGAAGCGGGCACCTCTCGGACCTCTGGCGAAGCGGGCACCTCTCGGACCTCTGGCGAAGCGGGCACCTCTCGGACCTCTGGCGAAGCGGGCACTTCTCGGACCTCATGCCGTGAGGCAAGGGCAACGGGGACCTCATGCCGTGAGGCAAGGGCAACGGGGACCTCATGCCGTGAGGCAAGGGCAACGGGGACCTCATGCCGTGAGGCAAGGGCAACGGGGACCTCATGCCGTGAGGCAAGGGCAACAGGGACCTCATGCCGTGAGGCAAGGGCAGCAGGGACCTCATGCCATGAGGCAAGGGCAGCAGGGACCTCATGCCGTGAGGCAAGGGCAGCAGGGACCTCATGCCGTGAGGCAAGGGCAGCAGGGACCTCATGCCGTGAGGCAAGGGCAGCAGGGACCTCATGCCCGAAGGCAAGGGCAGCAGGGACCTCATGCCCGAAGGCAAGGGCAGCAGGGACCTCATGCCCGAAGGCAAGGGCAGCAGGGACCTCATGCCCGAAGGCAAGGGCAGCAGGGACCTCATGCCCGAAGGCAAGGGCAGCAGGGACCGACACCCCTCCTGGGGTCGCAGGGCCGGACACCCCTCCTGGGGTCGCAGGGCCGGACACCCCTCCTGGGGTCGCTGGGCCGGACACCCCTCCTGGGGTCGCTGGGCCGGACACCCCTCCTGGGGTCGCTGGGCCGGACACCCCTCCTGGGGTCGCTGGGCCGGACACCCCTCCTGGGGTCGCTGGGCCGGACACCCCTCCTTTCGAAATTTGAGCACCACAGTGGCATAACTGAGCAGAATTTGGCACTATGGCAGAATGAGGAAAGCTCTTTTTATGTTTGCGAGCAGGACATAACTGAATAAAATGTCCCGACCTGCCGCAATAAAAACAGAGCTTCTTATCCCTTCTATGTCTCCTTTCTTCCTCAGAGAGACTGGGTCGTGGAAAACTCCAAAACTTGCCTTTGCTTACGCTAGAAAAACAGCAGCCAGAATTGAGAGCACCAGACTGATCTTTTCCCCTTTTTTCCTGCGTCTCCTTAAAGGGAGCAGGTAATCTTACTGAATCTTCAGGCAGAGCAGACAGTATCTCTGAAGATAGGATTTGAATACCCTCCAGTTTCTCTCTGAAATCCACCAGCAATGCAGAACTCAAAAACGGCAAAAACTTGAGAGGCAGGGAACCTTTCTGAAGTGAAGCCATTGTATGAGATTCAGCTGAATCAAAACAAAACTCCTGCACACGTTTATTTTGGCAGATCATTCTGTAACGATTTCTAGAGTTCTCTGTGTGTGCATGCTTGGAAAGATGTCAGCTGAAGCCAGGTGAAAATTAAGTAAAGTTTATTGTGGAAAAAGTGGTGGTAAAAATAAATATAAACTGGATGCTTGATTACATGGAACAAAACACGATAAATGGAATATTTCAGGTTAAACATAGATGCAAAATAAACATGAAGAAATCCGGGTTTAAATCAAGCAGGGGAAAAATAACATACCCAAAAATGAAGTGATCAGGCAGGAATGGAAACAAACTGCAAATAATAGTCCAGAAATGTAGATGTTGAACCGGCAGGGTAAGAAGTCCAGAAGCAAGGCACATGCGTTTTAGCAAACTGCAGGGAAGTCTCCAAGAAGAAAATAAGGCAGAATCTGGACAGGGTTACTGGAGAGAGCCCAGTCTCACTCCATACGGAACCGCAATGATCTGCAACTAGGTGCCTGTGAGCTGGAGTTAAATAGCAGCAGGGTGTTGGGCTCCAGGTGCACACAATCAGGTAATTACCCTGCAGAGGCAGTGTGCAACTGCCATTCAGACCTGAGGCAACAAGTGAGACCCCTAGAGGCAGGAATGAGGTAATGCAAGGCAAAACAAACACAAATATTCCTAACACATTGCTCACTGCCCCTGGTCTCCAAGCAACGGTTCAGCAAGAGCGACCCGCTGTAGCGGCATCCCGCCGCCACGAGCGGACCCCCTCACCTCCGCTACTGCTGCCCACGGATCCGGCACAGCAGCCCACCTCCGCCGCTGCCCGCACAACGCCAAGGAAGCCAGCCCCGCGGCCCCAGCGTACCGGTAAGACTCCGGACGCTGACACTAGCTCTCTGATATACCTGATGCTAATTCCTCTCAAGCCCTCACAAAACACTATGAAAGAGTGCTTTCATGGTTGAGATCCTCTTATTTACAAGAGGTACATATAAAACATTACATTGGGTATATATTTGTTATGATTACACTCAGTTCTGTAGGTTTATAGGTGGTGCCTTATGGCACTTATGCAATTACCCACTGCCCAGCAGTCTCCTGCAGCCAAAGACTTTGCCTATAGCAGCCGCCTTTCTAGGGTGAATTAGGTCCACCCCGTACTCAGATGCCCCCACGTTTTATGTATATACAAGGTGAATATGGGAGGCTGGTTAGTGGTAAATCCAGTATGCTGAGACATTACATGACGCGTTCTTACTACTGTGCTAAGGCACAGATTGGGGAATATATGAGGAATGCATGTAAGTGCAACAATGCAGAGTTTAGAATATAATCAAAACACAATCACTATACATATGCAACACTGCACAGGGTGTTATGAACAAGAAGACTGTAAGTACAAATGATTTCAAAATGCAACAAAGCACATGGTGGATACATTAAAGAAATGCAGGCAAGACAGTGCCTGTGTGGAATCTTCACACCAAAACCTGAATACAAGGCTAGCTGGATCAGATCAGGAAGTCAGTCAGGCAGGGTCATAGAATCACAGGCTTGACAGGTTCTCCCATGAGCTGACAAGTTCTCACAAGAGCAGGAACTATCACCAGTGATTTGGGAGAGGCCAGGAAGGGAATATAAATGGTGCTGCACCAATCAGAACGCAGGAGTCTTAATTAATAAACTCTATGCAGCTGCTCTGCTGCACGTACCTAGAGCTACAGCTGAGTTACTAATTACCCAACAACAGGGAACGCCATCTGCCTCTGGCGTCCCCATTGCTAGGAGTCCAGTGGCTACCAGCACCCGGCGTCAGCCTGTTGCTAGGCACCGGGCGGGGTCCAGAAGGCTGTGCATCCGCCGTCCTTGCATTGCTAGGCGGCGGGCGGGGGTCAGCAGGAAATTCGGCATCCCGGCTCCTAAGCAACGGCCAGGACACGCGCCTCCCAGCGCTAACAATATTTCTCCTGCACAAAGAAATCACTTCCTACCAAACACTTCCAGCTCCTGTCTGGAATGTTATCATTCTCATGCTACATTCTTCCACTGTTTCTGGGAGTGTGGAAAAATCCAAAAATTTGGAAAACATTAAATTACATTAACCAACTACTCAAAATCAAGATCCTCTGGCATGCTTATGCGCTAATTTTACAAACTGGACGAATAGCTTCTAACTTTCTTTGTCTCTTCCGCTATTGGCAACCATTGTCACAGTGGCCAAAAAGATAATTTTAGTCCATTGGATCACTAAAACATCTCCATCCCTACATGAACTTAAATGTAAACTCCTCCAACTCTTATATTACGACAGGAAAGACACCTTTTCCGACATTAACAAACATGTAGAAAAATGTTACTCGAAATGGAGTACCTTTATTACCTCTATGGATACTCAAACTCAAAATTGCATTATGAAGGTATTCGAAAATACCGACTGGCAACTAATATGTAATATCACAGATTCCTGAAATGCCTCCTTCTATGTGCTTGATCCTTTCTCATTAATTTATTTTTACCCAATATTCATTTATTTTTACCCAATATTTATGATACACCAAGCTGCTATACGCTGGTTGCTCATATCCCCCTCCCCCATCCCTTCCCCTTCTCTTAATTGTTTTTGTAAAATGTTTTCATATTAGTTGTTTTGTCTTGATGTGTTAACTAATCAGTCACATATCACTAAGTGTTTACTATTCTACTCTGTAGGTTACATTCTAACCTCACTACTTCATTGGATGTAAAACCTCTGCCCGTACTCACGCCATTAAGTTTTGCGGTTAGGTGATATTTCCTGACACTCCTTCTATATATATATATATGTCTTACTTCCACATTTTTGACCTATGCAGTTTTTAGGGATTCACTTTTTATTATATCTGCCCTCTGAACATGTTGCAGGACTCATTGTATTATCCCCATCCTCTGTTTTTTTTGAGATGAACATTACTACTTGCTCCAGCAGTGTCTATTCATGTCTCTGTTATATTTTTTATTGGATTGTTTCCTAGTACTACTTATATTTGTACAACATATCACTCAATATTAACATAGTAACATAGTAACTAAGGTTGAAAAAAGACAATTGTCCATCGAGTTCAACCTATTTGTGGTCTCCTATGCAGTCTTATTATAAGACTAGTTATTTTTATGTTAGGACTAGTTATATTAACTATAATGCGTGCCTACGCACCATAACCCTGAATATCTTTATCCAATAGGAATTTATCTAACCCATTCTTAAAATTGTTGACTGAGTCCGCAGTTACTACTCTCTCAGGCAGGGAATTCCAAACACGTATTGTCCTTACTGTGAAAAAACCTTTTCATCTCAATGTGCGGAAACTCCTCTCCTCTAACCTAAGCGAGTGACCACGTGTCCTCTATGTTGATCTTATAGAAAACAGGTCCCTCCCAAGCTCTGTGTATTGACCCCTTATATATTTGTAGATGTTGATCATGTCCCCTCTTAGTCTTCTCTTTTCCAGTGTAAACATGCATAGCCTTGCAAGCCTTTCCTCGTATTCCAGCATCTCCATGCCCTTGATTAGTTTGGTAGCCCGCCTCTGAACCTTTTCTAGCTCCAGGATATCCTTTTTGTAATATGGTGCACAAAATTGCACACAGTATTCAAGATGAGGCCTCACTAGTGATTTATATAATGGGAGTATAATACTCTCGTCCCTTGCATCAATTCCCCATTTTATGCATGCTAATATCTTATTAGCGTTCTTTGCTGCACTCCTACTTTTGGTACTGCTGCTTAATTTGTTATCTATGTGAACCCCTAAGTCTTTTTCCAGTACAGAATCCCCTAATATTACCCCATTTAGTATGTAGGTGTTATTTTTGGTCTTGCCCCCACAGTGCATTACCTTACACTTGTCTGTGTTGAATCTCATTCTCCATTTGGCTGCCCATGCTTCCAGTTTAGTTAAGTCGTTCTGAAGAGACTCAGCATCCCCCTCCGTATTTATAACCTTACACAATTTGGTATCATCTGCAAAAATTGATACCATGTTCTCTAGACCTACTGTTAGGTCGTTGATGAAAATGTTGAACAAAAGTGGTCCAAGTACAGACCCTTGTGGCACACCACTTAGTACTTTAGTTCAATTTGAAAATTATTCATTGACCACAACGCGCAGCTCCCTATTATCTAACCAATTACTGACCCAAGTGCATATTGTGCTCTCTAGACCTATTTCTTGTAGCTTGTAGATAAGATGCATGTGTGGTACAGTGTCGAAAGCTTTGGCAAAGCCTAAAAAGATTATATCCACATCCTTACCCTGATCCAGGTTCGCACTTACTGTTTCATAAAAGCCAAGTAAGTTGGTCTGACATGATCTGTCCTTCACAAATCCATGTTGGTTCCTTTAAATGACCTTATTTGCTTCAAGGAACTTTTGAATACTGTCCCTTAGAATACCTTCCAATACTTTCCCCACTATAGATGTAAGACTAACTGGTCTATCATTACCTGGTTCAGCTTTGCTCCCCTTTTTAAATATCGGCACTACCTCCGCTATACGCCAGTCTTTGGGAACCATACCCGATTTAACCGAATCCATGAAGATCAAAAATAGAGGTCTTGCTAGTTCAGTGTGCAGCTCCATGAGAACCCTCGGGTGAATTTCATCGGGACCAGGTGACTTATTAATCTTTAACTTTTTTAATCGGTCACAGACTACCTCCTCACGTAAATAAGCATTTAGCAGTGGGACATTATCTTTGTTGAGATTTTGTGTTAGACCCAGCATTTGGTCCTCTGGTAAATACCGTTGAAAAAAACTTGTTTAGTTTGTTTGCTATGTCATTATTATTTTTGATCAAGGCTCCCCTCTTGTCCTTTAAAGGGCCTATACTCTCCTTCTTTAGTCTCTTGCTGTGGATGTACTTAAAAAAAAATTGTGATTCACTTTGCTTTCCTTTGCTACTAGTTTTTCTGTTTCTACTTTAGCCGCTCTTATTCCTTTTTTGCATATTATGTTACGGTCCTTACAGTGTTGAAATGACTCCCCCTCAGATTTGTATTTTTTAAATGCTCGTCTTTTTTTGTCCATTAAATCCTTTATATTTTTGTTAAAACACATTGGTTTGGGATTATTATTCCTTTTTTTGCTGCTGGTGGGAATAAATTTACGAGTATTATCAATTAGCAGTGATTTTAATACATCCCATTTCTCTGTAGTAATTTTTCCTTGAAACAGAATTTCCCATTCAATGTCCCTTAACGCTTCCTTCATCATGTTAAAGTTGGCTTTGCTAAAGTTTAGCGTCCTAGTTGAGCCAGTATAGGACTGCTTATGAAAACTGATATTGAATGTGACCATATTGTGGTCGCTGTTACCTATGGGCTCTCCTACTTCAATATTTGATACCAATTCCCCATTGTTAGTTAATACCAGGTCTAAGATTGCATTGTACCTAGTTGGTTCCTCGATAATTGAACCAAGTAATTATCATTTAGCGTGTTTAAAAACATATTGCCCCTAGCAGTATCACATGAATTGATTTTCCAGTTTATCTCGGGATAGTAACAGTCTCCCATCATTACTATATCTCCTACTCCTGCTGCTCTTTCAATTTGGTTCAGTAACAATTTCTCGTCAGATACATTAATACCAGGCGGCCTGTAGCATAACCCCAATAATAACTTCTTTATTCCTTTAACCCGCATGCAATTTCTACCCATAACGTCTCAATTGTATTTACAGTCCCTTCTTGAATATCTTCCCGTATAACAGGTTTTAGAAATGGCTTTACGTAAAGACATACCCCTCCACCCCGTTTATTTAGTCTGTCTCTCCTGTACAGCGTGTAACCCTCTAGCTTGACTGTCCAATCGTGAGATTCGTCCCACCAAGTTTTAGTAATGCCTATAATATCATATTCCCTGCTTGCTGTGAGGATTTATAGTTCCCCCTTTTTACCTGTAAGGCTTCTAGCATTTACATACATACAATTGAGATATGTATTTCCCCTTATGGTAGGGACATCATAATTCTTATGCTGTAAAGATGACCCGTTATCGTCATTGGTTGCTGTTATTCTAAAACCCTTTTTAGTTCCCATATTACTACCCTTGCCGTCTGCTTTATTCCTCCCCCCTACTCCTCCCCCGTTTTGTTCACTAATGCCACCCCTGCTATTCTTACTGAATGACCCGTAATTTCTTGCTAAACCCTCCCCCCAGGCACCTAGTTTAAAATCTCCTCCAACCTTCTAAACATCCTTTCACCCAGCACCGCTGCCCCCTCCTCATTCAGGTGCAATCCATCACGACAAAAAAAAGGTGTCTGACTGAGAAGTCCGCCCAGTGTTCTAGGTACACAAACCCTTCTTCCCTGCACCAATCCTTAAGCCACACATTTATCTCCTTAATCTCCCTTTGTCTCCCTGGGCTAGTGTGTGGCATGGGTAATAATTCAGAGAATATTACCTTTGATGTCCTTACCTTTAGTTTCTTGCCTAATTCCCTATAGTCTTTCTTAAGGACATCCCATCTTCCACTAACTTTGTCGTTGGTGCCAACGTGCACCAAGACAGCTGGATCATTCCCAGCCCCTCCTAACAATCTATCTACCCGGTCTGCGATGTGCCGACCGGGTAGATAGATTGTTCGGAGGGGCTGGAAATGATCCAGTGGTCTTGGTGCACGTTGGCACCAACGACAAATCTCATATTGTACTTCTGTTCTTTAATAAATAAAATTGTACGTTAAAAAATAAAGAGATCACAATAGTTGCTATTTATTCCTATGCGGATATGCAATATGACAAAACACAATGCGATGTGTGCTAAGCGAGGGGGACGGGGGGAACGCCCATTTCCCCCAGCGGTGAAATAAGCGACCTGCTAGATTGTGCCTGCATGCAGGTGTTATGATTCCAGCACTCTGGTCAGAGGAGATCTTATGGCAAGGACCGGAGCACTGGAACGGAATGCTGGGGAAGGGAGCAGGACAGGAAAATAGCCCCTGGCGCCCTAACTCTGTTGTCTCACCCGTGTTGTCAGAAATCCCCTGCGAGACTATGGTTTCTTGAGCCCTTGGCAGCCGCTTTTGAAGGGCGGATTATTTCTGCCCAACTTCAATGCCCCCCGGTCTTAATGAGAGACAAAGGGAAACCCGAGACAGGGTGATAACAAGAGGCCCTCTAACTAAACAACCAGGCCAGGGGCTAAGCAAACTCAAAACTATAATATGTGCGGAGAAACCGCCAGGGAAAAGGACAACCAAAATATCCACTTGTCCAATTCTCCTACCCGGCACCGCCGAGTACCAGAGAGGACTTGTGGAAGCGGAACCCTCCGCAAATGCTCCAAACACAAAATATAAAAGGTAAAGCGGCTGAGCCGCAACACACGGCAGAGCCGCAACTCACGAACACCACTGGATATAAAACGGTGATCAGTCAGGACTCCAGGGAACCAAACGACCTCTTGGGATGAGATGACAACTCCCGAATACCGGACTTCTGAGGACTGGAATGACCGGATACAGCAGGACTGGAAACAGACTCTCAGCAAACAAAGGCAGCATGCAGGAAGCTATTACCGGCGTCTGTGAGAAGCCCTGGGAGTGTATTTAACAAGGAGTCCTCCAATCAGCTGCTAAAGGCTGATTAGAATAAATGCCGTGCAGCTGCCTTGCTGCACGGCCAGAGAGCAGGTGAATATCTAAATTTCCTAAAGCCTAGCAACGGGGAACGCGGTCCGCCAGTGGCGTCCCCGTTGCTAGGGTCCGTGCGGCTCAGCGCGCCCGGCGTCTAGCGTTGCTAGGGAGCCGGTGGCTGTACGCGCACAGCATCTCTAGTTGCCAGGCGCCGGGCCATGCAGACAAGCGGACACCGGCGCCTAACAGTACCCCCCCCTTGAGGAGGGGTCAAGGAACCCCTAAAGCCAGGTTTCTGAGGAAATTCCCGAAAAAATGCCATCTTGAGCCTCGGGGCATGAAGATCCTTATCCAGGACCCAAGACCTTTCCTCCGGACCATAGCCTTTCCAGTGAACTAGAAAATACAGCCGACCCCGGGACAATTTGGAATCGAGAACCTTCTCTACCAAGAACTCCTGTTGTCCCTGTACATCCACTGGAGATCTACCCTGAGAGATCTTCCGAGGAAATCTACTGGAAGAAACGTATTGTTTCAACAGGGAACAATGAAACGTATTTCCAATCCTGAGAGATCTTGGTAAACGTAACCGAAAGGCAACTGGGTTGACTCTTTTAATAATAAGAAATGGCCCAATAAATTTGGGTCCCAGTCTAGCCGAGGATTGTCGAAGCCTGATGTTGCGAGTCGACAACTACACCCTATCTCCCACCTTAAAAGTGCAAGGACGTCGGAGCCTGTCAGAAAATTTCTTCTCTCGAAAGGCCGCTTTTCTGAGAGCAAGGTGCACCTTTTTCCAAATGGCTCTGAGATGGGAGGTTAAGGTTAGCGAGGAGACTGAGGAATGATGAAAAAAGGAATTAGCTCTGGGGTGAAAACCAAAAACTGAAAAGAATGGAGACTCTTTAGTGGAGGAATGACAAGAATTATTGTAAGCAAATTCAGCCAACGGAAGAAACTCGGACCAATCATTCTGGAGTTTGGCTGAATACAAGCGCAAATATTGTTTCAATGATTGGTTAACTCGTTCGGTTTGCCCGTTGGATTGTGGGTGGTAACTGGATGTTAACGACAATTTCATCTTCAATGAGGCACAAAAACATTTCCAGAATTGTGCGATGAATTGTGGACCCCGATCAGAAACAATATCAGTAGGCAACCCATGAAGCCTGAATACATGGCGGAGAAACAAAACTGCCAACCCTTGGGCAGAAGGCAATCGGGGAAGAGCAATAAAATGAGCCATTTTACTAAAACGGTCCACTACCACCCATATGACTCGGAATCCGGCTGAAAGGGGAAGGTCAACCACAAAATCCATGGAAATATGAGACCACGGCCTGAGAGGAACATTTAAGGGCATAAGTTGCCCGATGGGCAAGGAACGGGGAACCTTATGCTGTGCACAAACCTGACATGAATAAACAAATTCCTTGACGTCTTTAGAAAGACCAGGCCACCATACTGAGCGAGAAAAATTCCAAAAAAGAAAAAGCGCCTCTAAGAGCCTAAGCTGACATGCTGCTCGCTGCTCTCAAAGATATAGGGTATTAGCAACCCTACAAAGACAACAGAAAACAAGAAAATAGAGAGCGCAAGCAGACTAAATTAACAATATTTAATTAAAACTACACAAAAGAAACAGTATATTAAGTGCAATTGATAAAACATAAAACATAAAATTATGAACAAATGGGATCCTCCAGCTTACAGTCCATTAGATGCAATAATGAATTCCGAATTATGCAGTCAAAAGCTCCTTCTATTCAGAGCAATGAATTCATCAATTTGTATTTAAATAATTTTGCAGATCATTCACTTCTCTAAAAAGTTATTTATTCCGGAAGGTCACTTTTATTAAATAACAAATGTGCTGCTTGCTCCAGCACTTTAAATTCCAAATGGGTAGCAGCTTTATATGTAGAAAACAGTCTTCCAATGTGCTTTACAGCGGCTCCGTCTACCGCTCTCCCTGAAACACACTGGGGAATCTTTCAATGAGATAGCCGCTTACCACACCCGGATGAATTCAGCTTCACGGCACTGGAAACCACCATACACCAAGCGGCTGTACCGCAACCTCCCAAATGGAATGAATGACGGCCACGTCCCCGTTTAGCAAGGCGGACCAATGCAGGTGGCTGTGATGAAAACGGATCCACTGGTGCGGTGCAGAAATTGTAGGAGATAATGGATGTCAACAGCATAAATGGAGAGTGCCGGGATCCCAAGTCCAAAAAGACCCTGACGCGTTTCTCGACCTATGTACACTGGTCGTTTCCTCAGAGGGAGAAAGTATTCGGTTACCACCCAGTCTCCATTCTTATAGGGACCGGGAATTAATTAAATCCTAAGTGCAGTCACCTGAGTATCCACCTGTTTGGCTCAATACTAGGAATGTGTGTGTATATAAATCCAATAGCACATATACTCAGATATACAAATACAAATCAATCTTATCTAAAAACAAAAATAATCATACTTCCTTTGAATCAACACAAAAATAATTCATAAATTCTTAAATTATTACAACATAAATATATATAATATAATGAATATAAGTAAACAAAAATAAAAATAAAAATAAGAATAAAAATAAACAAAAAACAAAAAACAAAACAAAAACAAAAAGGCAGATAAATATCTAATAGAGGAGACAGCAATACATTCTTATATGTAAAACATGAAATGTGTTCATATAATTAATTTAAAGGAATATTCACATACATATAAACAAAAATAAAAATCAAAAATAAAATATGAAGAAAATACATTATGACATTCATAAAATATGTGCAAAATGGCAAACAGTATGCTGGACGGATCCAGAATAGAGAACAAAAAATGGGCAATTTAGTACTGATATATCTTAACCAAACAAAAAGCACTTCATTCCTTTTTAAAGAGACAATAACAGCCCTTAAAGCATCATAACATATTGAGTGGACTAAATATCATAATGAAACATTATCAATGTTCCACAGGTACATAAATGGATCCATATCAATATCAGAGGAGACAAAGGTGTATTAAGATGTGTATTGAAACACCTAACCAGCAAAAACCAAACCCACCCACCCGATCTTTACAAACACTTGAATATCAGAATAATGGTTCTCTTCTAGGAGGGCCAAAAAAAAACCTGGCCCCTCGGGGACAATGGTATCCCTATCCCCACCACTAAATAATGAGTAAAATTAACCCATAAATCATAAATATTGGAGAGACAATTGGGTAACGCATCTGTCATAATTTATTAATTAAATTCAATACCACCCATAGAACTACCAAATAGTGCATTGGATGTGCACAGACAATAATAACCACCAAGCAGAATGAGCGGGTGGATCCACACCTAAGTCAGGAACAGAGAGATAATTTACACTCGACCTGCCTGAAGAAGAGTGGATCCAAAACCGCCCACCCGATCTCACCAAACTCATAATTTGCTAACAACTTAGCCAGGATCCCATGGGAAACCCCCAAACACCCCTAAGAAAATTGATAAAATTACCCCTGACTCATAATAGAAAGATTAAATGGTGTTGAGCTCCACTGTGTCATTGAGACCATGTGGGCTCAAAGTATGTAATTGGAAGATCCAGAAGGCTTCACGCATGCATAGCCTTCTGTATCTATCCCCACCTCTCGTGGTTTGCTTTATATGTTCTACTGCTCTAATAGTTAGGCCACTCAAATTTCCCTTCTGACACATATAAACATGATTAGATAAACTATGGGTTTTGAGATTCTTTGTTATATTCCTTTTGTGCTCCATGAACCTTTCATGGAGCGGACGAATGGTGCGGCCTACATATTTAGTGGTGGGGATAGGGATACCATTGTCCCCGAGGGGCCAGTTTTTTTTTGGCCCTCCTAGAAGAGAACCATTATTCTGATATTCAAGTGTTTGTAAAGATCGGGTGGGTGGGTTTGGTTTTTGCTGGTTAGGTGTTTTAATACACATTGTCACGATCCGGGTATCTGGACGCCATTTCTTACCCATCAGATGCCTCCTAAGGCTGGCTCAGCGCTCCAGGACCGGATCCCATCTGTTATCCTGATGTGTACATTCCTGTATCCTCTCCTGTCACTCTGGGACGCTGTCACAGTAAACGCCATATTACACCTGGCATGGCGTCTCCCGCGGCCTCCGCCGCCGTCCCTGAACTTCTGCATGCAGAGTGTCTGAGTGGCGATTACGTCAGCCGCGGCCTCCGCTGTGTCCGCGTGGTTGGATGTGCATCTGTCAGTCTGGCGCCTCCTGTCTCCGGTGGCCGGCGCCGCCATTACTGTTTTCATTACCACATGGATTACAAACCAAACTTCCCTCCAAGTGTCTGCATGGGCGCAGCCATCTTGGATTCTGTCAGCTGATCATTTCCACCAATCTGTTCTCAGTATTGATAATCTGCATAATTGCCTAGCCAATCCCTTCCTTGCTGCAGGTATAAATACACTGTGCCTGAGCAAGGAAGGCGTCAGTGCTTTGGTTGTCAAACCTAGTTCCTGTTTGTCTCTCTCCTGTGATTGTCTTCCAGGTTCCAGCTCCTGTCTCAAGACTTCCACCATAGAGACCCGCACCAGCATTCCACCTGCGGTGTAGCCTGACTCTCCAATCCATTGTGGATTCATCTGTTTCCAGCTACAACATTACCTGCTTCCAGCTCAGCTTCCAGCAGAGTACAGCTTCTCTTAAAGGGCCGGTGTCCTTTCTACTCTTTACCACTCTCCACCGGTATTATTATTTCTCCGCTCTCAAGTTCTACATTTCAGTTCATATTTCATCGCTCCCAAGTTCATTTATTATTTAACTGGTTCCAGCCAGTATCCACTCCGTGCTAACAACAGTCTGGTTCCAGCCAGTATCCACAGCAGCCGTTTTATCTTCAGCAACCCAGCTTTTCCTGGAACACCAGCTGGCACAATCCTGGGTTATCTCCATTGCTACAGTCGGGCCTGGTAAGGACTTTCCATCTAGAAGATTATAAGAACTATCTCACACTACCAGTGCCCTGTGGCTCCTGCCATCCTGTAGTACCCAGGAACTGTATTTATTCTTTGCTGACTTTTACGTTTTCTTTTACTGCTGCTGTGTTGCGGAGTTGTCATAATAAACATCATTGACTTTTATCCAAGTTGTCGTGGTCACGCCTTCGGGCAGTTATTATTCATGTTACTTACATGTCCAGGGGTCTGATACAACCTCCCAGGTTCCGGTACATCTCAGCCCCTACAACTGAGGCTGCCTCCCGTCAGCTCAGGCCCTCAGTTGTGACAGTAAGCACTGACCTAATGAATCCAGCCGGAGACCAGGATCAAGCGGCCAGGCCGATGCAAGAACTGGCAGCCCGACTAGAACATCAGGAGGCTGCACAGGGCCACATCATCCGCTGTCTCCAGGATCTCTCTACTCGGCTGGATGGGATTCAGACAACTCTCCGTGGATCAGGCGCGTCTGGTGCATCAACCACAGTGACTCCAGCTATAACCCCACCCACCTTACCCATTTCTGCTCCACGTCTTCATCTTCCAACGCCAGCAAAATTTGACGGATCTCCAAGATTCTGCAGGGGATTTCTCAACCAGTGTGAGATTCAGTTTGAGCTACAACCTGGCAATTTTCCCAGTGACCGTACAAAAATTGCCTACATTATTTCTCTTCTCAGTGGCTCAGCCCTTGATTGGGCATCACCGTTATGGGAGAGGTCCGACACCCTGCTATCTTCCTACACTGCCTTCGTGTCAACATTCAGGCGCATCTTCGACGAGCCAGGCCGGGTAACCTCAGCTTCATCCGAGATTCTCCGTTTACGCCAGGGGTCACGTACTGTAGGACAATATCTGATACAGTTCCAGATCCTGGCATCCGAACTGGCATGGAACGACGAGGCCCTGTATGCTGCATTCTGGCATGGCTTATCTGAGCGTATTAAAGATGAGTTAGCTACCAGAGACTTACCTTCTAAGTTAGATGAGCTAATCTCACTCTGCACGAAAGTTGATTTACGTTTCAGAGAGAGAGCAACTGAGCGTGGAAGATCATCTGCTCCAAAATCTTCTGCTCCTCCTCCTCGTCAACTGTCACCATCTAAAGATGAGCCCATGCAACTTGGCCGTTCCCGTTTAACTCCTGCTGAGCGCCGAAGACGTCTCTCCGAGTCTCTCTGTCTCTATTGTGCAGCTCCGTCTCACACCATTAATGCCTGTCCCAAACGTCCGGGAAACTCCAAATCCTAGCTCGCCAAGGAGAGGGCCGGCTAGGAGTAATGATCTCCTCTCCATCTCCTCAAGATTGTAATCTCCCAGTCTCGCTTCAAGTTGCTCAACGTTATCGGAACGTCATTGCCCTCCTTGATTCCGGAGCAGCTGGGAACTTTATTACCGAAGCCTATGTTAAACGGTGGTCCCTACCCACCGAGAGACTTCCTTCGTCCATTTCTTTAGCTGCCGTGGATGGCAGCAAAATTTTTGATGCAGTTATTTCTTTAAGGACTCTACCAGTTCGTCTGAGAGTGGGAGTTCTTCATTCCGAACTTATTTCCTTTTTAGTGATTCCAAGAGCCACACATCCTGTGGTCCTGGGCCTTCCATGGCTCCGTCTTCACAATCCTACAATTGATTGGATGACTACGCAAATCCTGGCATGGGGTTCCTCCTGTGCTGAGACATGTTTGTTTAAAGTATTGCCTGTCTGTTCTTCCTCCCCCAGGTCGTCTGATGTTCCACCTCCTCCATATCAAGATTTCACGGATGTGTTCAGTAAAGCTTCTGCTGATATCCTTCCTCCTCATAGAGAATGGGACTGCCCGATTGATCTCGTTCCAGGGAAGGTTCCACCTCGAGGCCGAACTTATCCGTTGTCTCTGCCTGAGACGCATTCTATGGAGGAATATATTAAAGAGAACCTAGCAAAGGGGTTCATTCGACCTTCTTCTTCTCCAGCCGGCGCAGGCTTCTTTTTTGTAAAAAAGAAAGATGGTGGTCTGCGGCCGTGCATCGACTACAGAGGTTTGAACGACATTACCATCAAGAACCGCTATCCTTTACCCCTGATTACTGAGCTCTTTGACAGAGTTAGCGGAGCTACCATCTTTACAAAGCTGGACTTGAGAGGTGCATACAATCTCATCCGGATCCGTGAGGGTGACGAGTGGAAGACCGCCTTTAACACCCGTGACGGACATTATGAGTACCTCGTCATGCCCTTCGGATTGAGCAATGCTCCAGCTGTCTTCCAGCATTTTGTCAATGAGATCTTCAGAGACATTCTATACCGTCATGTCGTGGTCTATCTAGACGATATCCTCATTTTTGCCAACGATTTAGAGGAACATCGTTTTTGGGTTAAAGAGGTTCTGTCCCATCTCCGTGTCAATCATCTCTATTGCAAATTAGAAAAATGCGTCTTTGAAGTCAAGTCCATTCCGTTTCTAGGGTACATTGTGTCCGGTTCCGGACTAGAGATGGATCCTGAGAAACTACAAGCAATCCAAAATTGGCCGGTACCCTTAACCCTCAAAGGGGTCCAGAGGTTCTTAGGGTTCGCCAACTATTACCGAAAGTTTATACGAGACTTTTCCACCATTGTGGCGCCTATTACTGCTTTCACTAAGAAGGGTGCTAACCCGTCCAAGTGGTCTGAAGAAGCCATGCAAGCATTTCATCTTTTAAAACAAAGGTTCATCTCTGCGCCTGTTCTGAAACAGCCTGACATCGACTCTCCTTTCATCTTAGAGGTGGATGCCTCCTCCGTTGGAGTAGGAGCGGTGTTATCTCAGAGGGCTAAAGATGGCCATTTACACCCTTGCAGTTTCTTCTCCCGGAAGTTCTCCCCAGCTGAGCGCAACTATGCCATTGGCGACCAGGAGTTGCTAGCCATCAAGCTCGCTCTAGAAGAGTGGAGGTATCTGTTGGAGGGAGCTTCTCATTCAATCACCATACTTACAGACCACAAGAACCTTTTATATCTGAAAGGCGCACAATGTCTCAACCCTCGTCAGGCCAGATGGGCACTTTTCTTTTCCAGGTTCGACTTTAAACTCCAGTTCTGTCCGGGCTCTCAGAATCGCAAGGCCGATGCCCTTTCCCGCTCATGGGAGCAAGAAAATGAGTCAGAGTCTTCAGACAAGCATCCTATTATAAATCCGTTGGCATTCTCCACGGTAGGGATGGACTCTACGCCCCCATCAGGGAAAAGTTTTGTGAAACCGATGCTAAGGAAGAAGCTCATGCATTGGGCCCATGCTTCCCGTTTTGCCGGACATACAGGTATCCAAAAAACCCTGGAGTTTATCTCTAGGTCCTATTGGTGGCCAACTCTGAAAAAGGACGTCTTGGAGTTTATTGCATCTTGCCCAAAGTGTGCTCAACATAAGGTATCCCGCCAGTCGCCTGCGGGGCAACTGGTTCCACTATCTGTTCCCCGTCGACCTTGGACCCATTTGTCGATGGATTTTATTACAGATTTACCCATGTGCAACAAGTTCAATACCATCTGGGTGGTAGTTGACCGGTTCACCAAGATGGCACACTTCATTCCTCTCACCGGTCTTCCGTCAGCTTCCAAGTTGGCTCAAGTATTCATACAAGAGATCTTCTGACTCCACGGTCTTCCTGAAGAAATTATCTCAGATCGAGGAGTTCAATTCACAGCCAAATTCTGGCGAAGTTTATGTCAAGTCCTCCAAGTCAAGCTAAAGTTTTCCACGGCTTACCATCCTCAGACCAATGGTCAAACCGAGAGGGTGAATCAGGACTTGGAGGCCTTCCTCCGCATCTATGTGTCCTCCTCTCAAGATGACTGGGTTCAATTACTTCCCTGGGCCGAGTTCTGTCATAACAACCAGTATCATTCTTCATCTGCTTCAACACCATTCTTCACTAACTTTGGATTCCACCCTAAAGTCCCTGAGTTCCAACCGCTTCCAGCAACTTCTGTTCCCGCAGTGGATATCACCTTGCATCAGTTTGCCAATATCTGGAAGAGCGTACGATCAGCTCTGCTCAAGGCATCGTTCAGGTACAAGAAGTTTGCGGATAAGAAGCGTCGAGCAGTTCCTGCTCTCAAGGTGGGTGATCGGGTATGGTTATCCACGAAGAATTTGAGGTTAAGAGTTCCCAGTATGAAGTTTGCACCTCGCTATATCGGTCCTTTCAAGATTGAACAAGTCATCAATCCTGTTGCTTACAGACTCCAGTTGCCTCCCTTCTTAAAAATACCCAGGACATTCCATGTTTCCCTGTTGAAACCGCTGATCTTGAATCGGTTTCATTCCTCACTTCCTCCAACTCCGAAAGTCCAAACTCAACGAGGCGTTGAGTATGAAGTGGCCAAGATCCTGGACTCACGTCACCGTTACGGTCAACTACAATATCTTATTGACTGGAAGGGTTATGGTCCTGAGGAACGTTCATGGACCAATGCTTCTGATGTCCATGCTCCTGCCTTGGTCCGGAGATTCCATTCCAAGTTTCCTCAAAAGCCAAAGAAGTGTCCTGGGGCCACTCCTAAAGGGGGGGTGCTGTCACGATCCGGGTATCTGGACGCCATTTCTTACCCATCAGATGCCTCCTAAGGCTGGCTCAGCGCTCCAGGACCGGATCCCATCTGTTATCCTGATGTGTACATTCCTGTATCCTCTCCTGTCACTCTGGAACGCTGTCACAGTAAACGCCATATTACACCTGGCATGGCGTCTCCCGCGGCCTCCGCCGCCGTCCCTGAACTTCTGCATGCAGAGTGTCTGAGTGGCGATTACGTCAGCCGCGGCCTCCGCTGTGTCCGCGTGGTTGGATGTGCATCTGTCAGTCTGGCGCCTCCTGTCTCCGGTGGCCGGCGCCGCCATTACTGTTTTCATTACCACATGGATTACAAACCAAACTTCCCTCCAAGTGTCTGCATGGGCGCAGCCATCTTGGATTCTGTCAGCTGATCATTTCCACCAATCTGTTCTCAGTATTGATAATCTGCATAATTGCCTAGCCAATCCCTTCCTTGCTGCAGGTATAAATACACTGTGCCTGAGCAAGGAAGGCGTCAGTGCTTTGGTTGTCAAACCTAGTTCCTGTTTGTCTCTCTCCTGTGATTGTCTTCCAGGTTCCAGCTCCTGTCTCAAGACTTCCACCATAGAGACCCGCACCAGCATTCCACCTGCGGTGTAGCCTGACTCTCCAATCCATTGTGGATTCATCTGTTTCCAGCTACAACATTACCTGCTTCCAGCTCAGCTTCCAGCAGAGTACAGCTTCTCTTAAAGGGCCGGTGTCCTTTCTACACTTTACCACTCTCCACCGGTATTATTATTTCTCCGCTCTCAAGTTCTACATTTCAGTTCATATTTAATCGCTCCCAAGTTCATTTATTATTTAACTGGTTCCAGCCAGTATCCACTCCGTGCTAACAACAGTCTGGTTCCAGCCAGTATCCACAGCAGCCGTTTTATCTTCAGCAACCCAGCTTTTCCTGGAACACCAGCTGGCACAATCCTGGGTTATCTCCATTGCTACAGTCGGGCCTGGTAAGGACTTTCCATCTAGAAGATTATAAGAACTATCTCACACTACCAGTGCCCTGTGGCTCCTGCCATCCTGTAGTACCCAGGAACTGTATTTATTCTTTGCTGACTTTTACGTTTTCTTTTACTGCTGCTGTGTTGCGGAGTTGTCATAATAAACATCATTGACTTTTATCCAAGTTGTCGTGGTCACGCCTTCGGGCAGTTATTATTCATGTTACTTACATGTCCAGGGGTCTGATACAACCTCCCAGGTTCCGGTACATCTCAGCCCCTACAACTGAGGCTGCCTCCCGTCAGCTCAGGCCCTCAGTTGTGACACACATCTTAATACACCTTTGTCTCCTCTGATATTGATATGGATCCATTTATGTACCTGTGGAACATTGATAATGTTTCATTATGATATTTAGTCCACTCAATATGTTATGATGCTTTTAGGGCTGTTATTGTCTCTTTAAAAAGGAATGAAGTGCTTTTTTTTTGTTTGGTTAAGATATATCAGTACTAAATTGCCCATTTTTTGTTCTCTATTCTGGATCCATCCAGCATACTGTTTGCCATTTTGCACATATTTTATGAATGTCATAATGTATTTTCTTCATATTTTATTTTTGATTTTGATTTTTGTTTATATGTATGTGAATATTCCTTTAAATTAATTATATGAACACATTTCATGTTTTACATATAAGAATGTATTGCTGTCTCCTCTATTAGATATTTATCTGCCTTTTTGTTTTTGTTTTGTTTTTTGATTTTTGTTTATTTTTATTCTTATTTTTATTTTTGTTTATTTATATTCATTATATTATATATATTTATGTTGTAATAATTTAAGAATTTATTAATTATTTTTGTGTTGATTCAAAGGAAGTATGATTATTTTTGTTTTTAGATAAGATTGATTTGTATTTGTATATCTGAGTATATGTGCTATTGGATTTATATACACACACATTCCTAGTATTGAGCCAAACAGGTGGATACTCAGGTGACTGCACTTAGGATTTAATTAATTCCCGGTCCCTATAAGAATGGAGACTGGGTGGTAACCGAATACTTTCTCCCTCTGAGGAAACGACCAGTGTACATAGGTCGAGAAACGCGTCAGGGTCTTTTTGGACTTGGGATCCCGGCACTCTCCATTTATGCTGTTGACATCCATTATCTCCTACAATTTCTGCACCGCACCAGTGGATCCGTTTTCATCACAGCCACCTGCATTGGTCCGCCTTGCTAAACGGGGACCGTGGCCGTCGTTCATTCCATTTGGGAGGTTGCGGTACAGCCGCTTGGTGTATGGTGGTTTCCAGTGCCGTGAAGCTGAATTCATCCGGGTGTGGTAAGCGGCTATCTCATTGAAAGATTCCCCAGTGTGTTTCAGGGAGAGCGGTAGACGGAGCCGCTGTAAAGCACATTGGAAGACTGTTTTCTACATATAAAGGAATTTAAAGTGCTGGAGCAAGCAGCACATTTGTTATTTAATAAAAGTGACCTTCCGGAATAAATAACTTTTTAGAGAAGTGAATGATCTGCAAAATTATTTAAATACAAATTGATGAATTCATTGCTCTGAATAGAAGGAGCTTTTGACTGCATAATTCGGAATTCATTATTGCATCTAATGGACTGTAAGCTGGAGGATCCCATTTGTTCATAATTTTATGTTTTATGTTTTATCAATTGCACTTAATATACTGTTTCTTTTGTGCAGTTTTAATTAAATATTGTTAATTTAGTCTGCTTGCGCTCTCTATTTTCTTGTTTTCTGTTGTCTTTGTAGGGTTGCTAATACCCTATATCTTTGAGAGCAGCGAGCAGCATGTCTGCTTAGGCTCTTAGTGGCGCTTTTTCTTTTTTGGAGTTTTTCTTGTGGTATTAGCATAAGGCAGCCTCTATAAGCCGCAGCTGAACTTTTTTAGTGTGTGTATAAGTAGGTAATTGGTTTGACTACTGAGAAGTTAATTCAATTTTTATTATTTACTTTTAATTATGCCTGTTTTGAGGTGTTTGGCAGAGCGCCTTGAGAGGAGACAGCAATACTTATCTGAGGAAATAGGTCATGGGGAACAGTTGAGTACGGATAAATGTGTGGACATGTTTGGTCTCTTCAATGAGTTAGAGGATCTATTCATTGCAGAGACTAGACATTGGTGGGATCAAGTTACTTTACAAAAATATTTAGATAAAAATATGATCCCAAGGGGCCTTAGATTATTTAAATCCTGTTCTTTTAAAGATGATGCTGAGTTTTTGATAGAATGGAATGAAGCTTTGGATAATTGTTCTCGGAATCTGATGAAGCTTCTAATTAAACATAGAGAACATAAAATACAAACCATTCAAGCTGATATAGAGAAAACACAAGAAGCCCTTTTGATTCATTCAAAACATCCAGATTTTGAAGGGAAAGACCAGAGAGTGAATAAAAAGGTACAGGAGTTTGAAAAAACCCTCATCTCTTTGAAATATAAAAAACTAGATCGAGATAGAGAAGATTATAATAGAGATCAGGTACGGACATATAATAGAAGAGATAGAACTCCCTCAATAAAGAGACAATCAAATTATGCTCCACTTAGAAACATAAGGAGCTTTGATGATACTTATAGAGAGAGAGTATATTCACAAGGAGAGAGAAGGGAGACACAGAGATACTATAACTATGGTAATAGAAATTTCTCCAATAAATCCCAGAAACAACGATCATATGGACAGAGATTCCAAAGTAAGGATTCTTGGAGAGAGAGGGACTATAGGAATAGATTTGAACTATTAAGTAGAGATGAACCAACTCCTGTAGGGAGAAACAATCTAAGAGAAGAATCTCAGAATAAACCACCAAAGGTGAATTTTTTAGAGAGACGACAACACTCACCAGGGGACCCACAAAACAACTCGTGGGAGAATCCAAAAATGATGCTCACCCCAAAAAGAAGAAGAGAAGAAGGGTTAGAGGTTGCAGGGGAGGAATTGAGAATGCCCACAAAAAGTGTAAGAAGATTTTGAATACCAGGAGTGTATTCAATCTCTCTAAGAAAACTCTTACATCAGCAGAGATTTCTTTGTTAAATAGGGGTTTAAAATTTGCGCCAGAAGAAAAACCCAATCTCTTTACACTTTTTGTGGATTTGAATAGATTCGTACGTACTTTAAGTAGAAAGAGATATTTTATTAAGAAATCATTATGCAGACAAGGTGTAACAGGGTCACCTATTTGTCTGGATAAACAGGATGATAACTCCCTTAGGATTTTGGAATCACTCCTTGGTGAAAATGAGGGTGTAGAGAATACCACCAGTACCATTGAGCTAAGAAAAGTTTATGACATTAATGAAGTAGATTCCAAGAAATTTAAATTACCATCAGAATTTTACCCACTTCAACACAGAGGCCCTTATATTGAGGGCTTTTACACAACCACTATGAGAGAGTTTAGAGATTTGTGTACTAAACAAGAGACAGTGACTCTGAGAGATAATCTATCAAGGTCCGAAAGAATGGCACTTAAGAAACTAATGAAAGATGAGGAAATTATTATTAAACAAGCCGATAAAGGCGGTAGCCTGGTCATTCAGAACCTTGAAGACTATCTCTCTGAGGCTTATAGACAACTTAATGATACAACCTTTTATAAGAGAATTTCAGGAGACCCCACAGGTGTCTATCAGGGTGAATTAAAGTCCCTATTAGAAAAGGCACTGAGTGAGGGTAACATCAATAAAGAAACTTTCCTATTTTTAATGGTTAAATATCCAGTAGTACCTATATACTACCATTTGCCTAAGGTACATAAGTCTCTAGTATCTCCACCAGGACGCCCTATAATTTCAGGGGTAGGATCCCTGACATCTAATTTATCTGCCTTTATAGATGTACATCTACAGAAATATGTTCAGGCCCTCCCTTCTTATATTAAGGACACTACACATTTTCTTTATAAATTAGATAGTATAGACGGGAAGGATTCATATACATTATTAACATATGACGTAGAATCTCTTTATACCAACATAATGCATGATTTGGGTCTTTTGGCGATAAACCACTATTTATATTATGACACGGAGGTGGATGTTTCTTTACGCACTTTTATCTTGTCAGCCATTAGGTTTATTTTGGAGCACAACTATTTTTCTTTTGATTCACAGTTTTTTTTACAGAAGAAAGGCACTGCCATAGGGACCAGATTCGCACCAAGTTTCGCCAACCTCTTTCTGGGATGGTTCGAAGAACACCGGATATGGGGTGGCGATCTTGGTGCGGGCCTGGTCCTCTATGGTAGATACATTGATGATTTATTTTTTGTTTGGGATGAGGATTTTTTACCCATTTCACGTCTCACTCATCTTCTTAACTCTAACACAATAGGTTTGAAGTTCACCGGTAATTTCAGTAAAAAGCTAATTAATTTTCTTGATATTACAGTTAGTATTCAGGATTCTAAGATTGTCACCTCCACATACATTAAAGATGTGGACTGTAACAACTATTTACACTTTACAAGTAGTCATCATAAACCATGGAAATTGAATATACCGAAGGGACAGTTCCAACGGTTGCGTCGGAACTGTTCCACTGATGAGTTGTTTATTAGTCAAGCAGAAGTCATGTATGCCGCATTTGTTAAACAAGGGTATCCCTTAGAGGTTTTAGATAAAGCCCTGAGAGAAATTCAACTTAAATCCAGGGCTTCATTGATCCACCCAGAAAGGGAGGCAGTGAGGAATGAATCTTTGAGTAGGACTGACGAAAGGTCAGTATCCTTCATTACTCAATTTAATAGAGCCGCAGGGGATATCAAAAGGATAATTACTAGAAATTCGGCTATTTTGAAATCAGATAAACTTCTAGAAACGTCATTGACTGGAAGGAATCTAGTTATTTTCAGAAAAGCAAACTCTCTCAAGCAGAAATTAGCACCTAGTTTATTTACTAGAAGATCTAAAGTTGTTGGAGAGAATTTATTCAGCTTACCACCAAAACCCAATGGCTTTTTTAGATGTGGGAGGGATAGATACACAACTTGCCTTTTTGCTGAAAATAAGTGTAATCGTATTAAGTCCTTCAGTAGATTAGAGGAATTTGAAATAAAGGGCTTTATGAATTGTAGGACTAATTTTGTGATCTATGTTATACAATGTAGATGTGGACTGCAATATGTAGGCCGCAACATTCGTCCGCTCCATGAAAGGTTCATGGAGCACAAAAGGAATATAACAAAGAATCTCAAAACCCATAGTTTATCTAATCATGTTTATATGTGTCAGAAGGGAAATTTGAGTGGCCTAACTATTAGAGCAGTAGAACATATAAAGCAAACCACGAGAGGTGGGGATAGATACAGAAGGCTATGCATGCGTGAAGCCTTCTGGATCTTCCAATTACATACTTTGAGCCCACATGGTCTCAATGACACAGTGGAGCTCAACACCATTTAATCTTTCTATTATGAGTCAGGGGTAATTTTATCAATTTTCTTAGGGGTGTTTGGGGGTTTCCCAGGGGATCCTGGCTAAGTTGTTAGCAAATTATGAGTTTGGTGAGATCGGGTGGGCGGTTTTGGATCCACTCTTCTTCAGGCAGGTCGAGTGTAAATTATCTCTCTGTTCCTGACTTAGGTGTGGATCCACCCGCTCATTCTGCTTGGTGGTTATTATTGTCTGTGCACATCCAATGCACTATTTGGTAGTTCTATGGGTGGTATTGAATTTAATTAATAAATTATGACAGATGCGTTACCCAATTGTCTCTCCAATATTTATGATTTATGGGTTAATTTTACTCATTATTTAGTGGTGGGGATAGGGATACCATTGTCCCCGAGGGGCCAGTTTTTTTTTTGGCCCTCCTAGAAGAGAACCATTATTCTGATATTCAAGTGTTTGTAAAGATCGGGTGGGTGGGTTTGGTTTTTGCTGGTTAGGTGTTTCAATACACATCTTAATACACCTTTGTCTCCTCTGATATTGATAGGGATCCATTTATGTACCTGTGGAACATTGATAATGTTTCATTATGATATTTAGTCCACTCAATATGTTATGATGCTTTTAGGGCTGTTATTGTCTCTTTAAAAAGGAATGAAGTGCTTTTTTTTTGTTTGGTTAAGATATATCAGTACTAAATTGCCAATTTTTTGTTCTCTATTCTGGATCCGTCCAGCATACTATTTGCCATTTTGCACATATTTTATGAATGGCATAATGTATTTTCTTCATATTTTATTTTTGATTTTTATTTTTGTTTATATGTATGTGAATATTCCTTTAAATTAATTATATGAACACATTTCATGTTTTACATATAAGAATGTATTGCTGTCTCCTCTATTAGATATTTATCTGCCTTTTTGTTTTTGTTTTGTTTTTTGTTTTTTGTTTATTTTTATTCTTATTTTTATTTTTATTTTTGTTTATTTATATTCATTATATTATATATATTTATGTTGTAATAATTTAAGAATTTATTAATTATTTTTGTGTTGATTCAAAGGAAGTATGATTATTTTTGTTTTTAGATAAGATTGATTTGTATTTGTATATCTGAGTATATGTGCTATTGGATTTATATACACACACATTCCTAGTATTGAGCCAAACAGGTGGATACTCAGGTGACTGCACTTAGGATTTAATTAATTCCCGGTCCCTATAAGAATGGAGACTGGGTGGTAACCGAATACTTTCTCCCTCTGAGGAAACGACCAGTGTACATAGGTCGAGAAACGCGTCAGGGTCTTTTTGGACTTGGGATCCCGGCACTCTCCATTTATGCTGTTGACATCCATTATCTCCTACAATTTCTGCACCGCACCAGTGGATCCGTTTTCATCACAGCCACCTGCATTGGTCCGCCTTGCTAAACGGGGACCGTGGCCGTCGTTCATTCCATTTGGGAGGTTGCGGTACAGCCGCTTGGTGTATGGTGGTTTCCAGTGCCGTGAAGCTGAATTCATCCGGGTGTGGTAAGCGGCTATCTCATTGAAAGATTCCCCAGTGTGTTTCAGGGAGAGCGGTAGACGGAGCCGCTGTAAAGCACATTGGAAGACTGTTTTCTACATATAAAGGAATTTAAAGTGCTGGTGCAAGCAGCACATTTGTTATTTAATAAAAGTGACCTTCCGGAATAAATATCTTTTTAGAGAAGTGAATGATCTGCAAAATTATTTAAATACAAATTGATGAATTCATTGCTCTGAATAGAAGGAGCTTTTGACTGCATAATTCGGAATTCATTATTGCATCTAATGGACTGTAAGCTGGAGGATCCCATTTGTTCATAATTTTATGTTTTATGTTTTATCAATTGCACTTAATATACTGTTTCTTTTGTGCAGTTTTAATTAAATATTGTTAATTTAGTCTGCTTGCGCTCTCTATTTTCTTGTTATACTTTGCGAGAGACTAACTCCAATGTCCTAGAGACTCCTGGATGCCCTGAAACTTTGTTATCATGGAATTCCGTTAAAACAGTAGCTCTCAAAAACTCAGGGACGTAAAGACGACCAGCAGGAGTAATTCTAGGAGCTTGGTGTTGAAGCTGTTTTAACTGGGTAAATAAATCTTGTGTGAGGCCCGCCCAGATGACCGAAGATGGAAGTATGGGGGTAACAGGATTGTTATTGTGAACCGGAAGAAAGCTACGTGACAGGGCATCAGCCTTAGTATTCTTGGAACCAGGCCTGAAAGTGATTATAAATTTGAAACGCGTAAAAAATAATGCCCAACGTGCCTGCCGGGCATTAAGCCGCTTAGCCGATTCAATGTATTGCAGGTTCTTATGGTCAGTCAATACCGAAATAGTATGTTTTGCTCCCTCCAGCCAATGCCTCCACTCCTCGAAAGCCCACTTTACCGCCAGTAACTCCCGAATACCAACGTCCTAGTTGGATTCAGCGGAGGAGAATTTCCTGGACATAAAGGCACAAGGATGTAACTCCAGAGACTCCGGATCCTTTTGAGAAAGGATAGCCCCCACTCCAACCTCCGAGGCATCAACCTCCACCACAAAGGGCAATTCCGGATTAGGATGTCTGAGGACTGGAGCCGAGACAAAGGCTTGTTTCAAGGCCCGGAAGGACAACTCAGCTTCACGCGACCAGTTGGTAGGATCTGCTCCTTTCTTTGTCAGAGCTACAATGGGAGCAACCAGGTCAGAAAAAGAATGAATGAACCTCCTATAATAATTCGCAAACCCTAAAAAGCGCTGAATTGCTTTTAAATTGGTGGGTTGCGCCCAACTAAGGATGGCCTGGAGTTTCTTTGGTTCCATGGAAAATCCCTGAGGGGAAATTATGTACCCTAAAAAAGATACTTCCGTGACATGAAACTCACACTTCTCCAACTTGGCATATAAATGATTCTCACGTAACTTTTGAAGAACCAGACGCACCTGGGTAACATGTTGTTCCATTGATTCAGAAAAAATCAGGATGTCGTCTAAGTAAACGACCACAAATTTCCCTAGGAAGTCACGGAGCACATCGTTAATGAGGTCTTGAAAAACTGCCGGAGCATTGGACAGGCCGAACGGCATCACCAGGTATTCGTAGTGACCCGACTGAGTACTGAAGGCCGTTTTCCACTCATCTCCAGATTTAATTCGGATGAGGTTGAACGCTCCTCTAAGGTCAATTTTAGAAAAAATCACAGCAGAACGTAACTGATCAAAGAGTACAGAAATCAACGGCAAAGGATAGGTGTTTTTAACTGAGATCTTATTCAGGGCTCTAAAATCAATGCAAGGTCTAAGCGAGCCATCCTTTTTCTCCACAAAGAAGAAGCCTGCACTTAAAGGAGATTTTGATGGTCTGATAAATCCTTTCTCAAGGCTCTCCTTTACATAATCATTCATAGCCGCAGTTTCTGGCCCGGATAATGCATATAATCTTCCCTTTGGCAATGCAGCACCAGGAATTAACTCAATAGCACAATCATAAGGCCGATGGGGAGGCAGAATGTCCGCATTGCCTTTGGAGAAAAAATCAGCAAACTCCTGGTATTCCACCGGAATGAGTTCAGGAATGATAGCTGCTACTCTGACTGGAAACGTGATACATTCCTTATCACAAAAAGTACCCCAATGTGAAATCTCCCCCGACCGCCAATCAATGGTGGGATTATGAAAGGCCAGCCAAGGGTGACCCAGAACAACTGGAACTGCTGGGCAATGTGTAAGAAAGAACTCGATTTTCTCAGAATGCAGAGCTCCTACTGTAAGTAGTACAGGGGGTGTATGGAGAGAAATAATCCCATTAGACAGCGGACTCCCATCTAAGCCATGCATGGTGACACACCTACCCAAAGGTAACTGAGGAATGCCTAAGGCCTTAGCCCAAGTTAAATCCATAAAGTTTCCTGCAGCTCCACTATCAACAAAAGCCGACACCGAAGAACTGAGGCTGCCAAAGGAAACTTTAACTGGGACTAAAAGGGAGTTATTTGAGGAGATAAGCTGCAGACCTAGGTGAACCCCCTCACAATTCACCTGGTCAAAGCATTTCCCGACTTGTTCGGACAATTACGAGCAAAATGTCCCTTACCCCCACAGTACAGACAAAGACCAGAATTTTGCCTTCTGGCTCTTTCTTCAGGAGACAGCCGGGAGAGACCCATCTGCATTGGCTCCTCTACGTCTTCAGGAATGGAATATACACACGGACTTGACCTTACAGGTGCTCCTTTTTCAGCCCTCCGCTCTCTGAGACGACGATCAATTTTAATAGAAAGCTCCATGAGTTTATCGAGAGTCTCAGGAGCGGGGTACTGAAGGAGACTGTCTTTTATAGACTCTGATAAGCCGAGGCGAAACTGACTGCGCAGGGCTGGGTCATTCCAGCCACAGTCGTTCGACCAACGGCGAAACTCCGTACAATAAACCTCCGCAGGATTTCTACCCTGTCTGAGAGCGCGCAACTGACTTTCAGCGGACGCCTCTCTATCAGGGTCATCATACAAGAGCCCTAAAGACTCAAAAAAAGCGTCAACTGACAACAATGCCGGATCCTCTGCTCTTAAACCAAATGCCCAGGTCTGAGGATCCCCCTGGAGCAAAGAAATAATAAACCCGACCCGCTGAGATTCAGTACCCGAGGAAGTCGGTCTTAAACGAAAATAAAGTTTACAGGATTCTTTAAAATTAAAAAACTCTTTTCTATCACCAGAAAAATGGTCAGGCAAATGCATCTTTGGTTCAGGGACTACCCTTGGGGAAGCTCGCAAAAGATCTTCCTGCGACTTCACCCGAAGAGAAAGATCCTGAACCATCTGAGTAAGTTCTTGAATCTGGCTGACTAAGAGCTGACCAGGATTTGGCCCTAAACCTGTTGGATTCATGAGGCCGATAAACTCTCACAAAACTGAATGAGAAAAAATTAAACCCCGTTTAATTTTAAGTTTTGGTATGGCCGGTAATAATGTTATGATTCCAGCACTCTGGTCAGAGGAGATCTTATGGCAAGGACCGGAGCACTGGAACGGAATGCTGGGGAAGGGAGCAGGACAGGAATATAGCCCCTGGCGCCCTAACTCTGTTGTCTTACCCGTGTTGTCAGAAATCCCCTGCGAGACTATGGTTTCTTGAGCCCTTGGCAGCCGCGTTTGAAGGGCGGATTATGTCTGCCCAACTTCGATGCCCCCCGGTCTTAATGAGAGACAAAGGGAAACCCGAGACAGGGTGATAACAAGAGGCCCTCTAACTAAACAACCAGGCCAGGGGCTAAGCAAACTCAAAACTATAATATGTGCGGAGAAACCGCCAGGGAAAAGGACAACCAAAATATCCACTTGTCCAATTCTCCTACCCGGCACCGCCGAGTACCAGAGAGGACTTGTGGAAGCGGAACCCTCCGCAAATGCTCCAAACACAAAATATAAAAGGTAAAGCGGCTGAGCCGCAACACACGGCAGAGCCGCAACTCACGAACACCACTGGATATAAAACGGTGATCAGTCAGGACTCCAGGGAACCAAACGACCTCTTGGGATGAGATGACAACTCCCGAATACCGGACTTCTGAGGACTGGAATGACCGGATACAGCAGGACTGGAAACAGACTCTCAGCAAACAAAGGCAGCATGCAGGAAGCTATTACCGGCGTCTGTGAGAAGCCCTGGGAGTGTATTTAACAAGGAGTCCTCCAATCAGCTGCTAAAGGCTGATTAGAATAAATGCCGTGCAGCTGCCTTGCTGCACGGCCAGAGAGCAGGTGAATATCTAAATTTCCTAAAGCCTAGCAACGGGGAACGCGGTCCGCCAGTGGCGTCCCCGTTGCTAGGGTCCGTGCGGCTCAGCGCGCCCGGCGTCTAGCGTTGCTAGGGAGCCGGCGGCTGTACGCGAACGGCGTCTCTAGTTGCCAGGCGCCGGGCCGCGCAGACAAGCGGACCCCGGCGCCTAACAGCAGGCCAATCTAGTACCAGCGATAGCGACGCGTGGGGCCGCGCATCACATCGCTGTGGGGATACATATGGAGAGATCCGTGCTTAACTTCTAAGCAATCTAGTCAGATTGCTTAGCATTTAAGCACAGATGTCTCCATGTGTACTCCCCTTTAGACTTTATAGCAACACACTATTGTTTTCAATCAGGACACCTTTAAAAACATAATAAACTATTTGTAACTGAATTACTATCATCAGTATTAATGGAAACATTTGTTGCATATATGTAGTAGAAATAACTTAACATAAGCTAAGTAGCAATTGAAATTATCTCTGAGCAGCACACAGCTGTTATCACTCTGAGAATATTTGTGAATACAATATAACAAATTATGAGATTGACTCTTATTATCAATATGAATGGTAACATTCATTGAATATATCTAGCAGAAATAACTGAATACATGCTTAGCAGCAACCACAAAATAGGATTTTAATTACCTACCGGTAAATCCTTTTCTTGTAGTCCATAGAGGATACTGGGGTCCATTCAGTACCATGTGGTATAGACGGGTCCACTAGGAGCCTTGGGCACTTTAAGAAATCAATAGCGAGTGCTGGCTCCTCCCTTTATGCCCCTCCTACCAGACCCGACGAGACGGACATACCTTGAGAGAAGGATTTAAAGGACAGTGGTGAGATTCGAACCAGCACGCTCAAACAAGAGGAAAGCCATGCTAACCAAACTTGACGAGGGACAGCAACAGCTGAACCAACAGCAATACTTAACCAAGTAACAGTGCAGGAACACATAAAGCACTGGGCGGGCGCCCAGCATCCTCTACGGACTACGAGAAAAGGATTTACCAGTAGGTAATTAAAATCCTATTTTCTCTTATGTCCTAGAGGATACTGGGGTCCATTTAGTACCATGGGGACATACCAAAGCTCCCAAATTGCGTGGGAGAGTGCTGAGATTCCAGCAGAACTGATTGACCAAACTGAAGGTCTTCAGAGGCCAAAGTATCGAACTTGTAAAACTTTGCAAACGTGTTTGAACCTGACCAAGTAGCCGCTCGGCAGAGCTATAAAGCCGAGACACCCCGGGCAGCAGCCCAGCAAGAACCCACCGACCTAGTAGAGTGGGCCTGTACAGATTTAGGAACCGGCAAACCTGCTGTAGAGTAAGCATGCTAGATAGTAAGCCTGATCCAGTGAGCAATATACTGCTTTGAAGCAGGACACCCAATTTTATTGGGATCATAGAGCACAAATAGCGAGTCCGATTTTCTGTGACGTGCTGACCACTTCACATAGATTTTCAAAGCCCTCACAACATCCAGGGACTTTGAAGTAGTAGAGGTGTCGGTAACCATCGGGATCACAATAGGTTGGTTGATATGAAGCGCAGACACCACCTTTGGAAGAAATTGCTAACGAGTTCTGAGTTCAGTTCTACATAAAAAATCAAATAGGGGCTCTTATGAGACAACGCCCCCAATTCCAACACACGTCTTACAGAAGCCAAGGCCAACAGTGTGAAGGTCTTCCATGTAAGAAACTTTATGTCAACCTCCTGTAAAGGCTCAAACCATTCAGATTGTAGAAACTGCAACACCACGTTGAGATCCCAAGGTGCTGTGGGAGGCACAAAGGGCGTTTGGATGTGCAGAACACCTTTTAAGAACATCTGAACCTCAGGGAGGTAAGCCAACTGTTTCTGGAAGAAAATGGATAAGGCCAAAATCTGGACTTTTATGGAGCCCAGGCGTAGGCCTGTGTCCACACCTGAATGCAGAAAAAGCAGAAAATGTCCCAGTTGAAACTCCACCGCAAGAAATGTCCTGTTTTCACACCAAGAGATGTATTTTCTCCAAATACGGTGGTAATTTTTAGACTTTACCCCTTTTCTGGCTTGGATCAAGGTAGGAATTACCCTGTCCGGAATGCCTTCAGGGCTAGAATTTGACGCTCAACCTCCATGCCATCAAACATAACCACGGTATGTCTTGATAGACGAACGGCCCCTGTTGCAGAAGATCCTTTCGAAGAGGTAGAGGCCATGGATCCTCCAGGAGCATTTCCAGTAGATCCGCATACCAAGCCCTTCTCGGCCAATCCGGAGCAATGAGAATTGCTTGAACCTTTTCCCTTTTTATTCTTTTGAGAATTCTTGGGATAAATGGAAGTGGTGGAAACACATAAACCATCTGATAGACCCATGGGGTCACCAGAGCATTCACCGCCACTGCCTGACGGTCTCTCGACCTGAAACAATACCGTCTGAGCTTCTTGTTGAGATGAGAGGCCATCATGTCGATCTGTGGAATTCCCCACCAAAGTGTCAAGCACCCGAACACTTCCGGGTGAAGGCCCCACTCTCCTGGGTGGAGGTCATGTCTGCTGAGGAAGTCTGCTTCCCAGTTGTCTACTCCCGGAATGAAGATTGTGGACAATGCCACAGCGTGTCTTTCTGTCCAGAGGAGAATCCTTGTTACCTCTGACATTGCAGCTCTGCTCTTCATTCTGCCCTGTTGGTTTATGTACGTTACCGTCACATTGTCCGACTGAACCTGGATGGCCTGATCTTGAAGAAGATGTGATGCCTGTAGAAGGGCGTAGTATGTGGACCTTAGTTCCAGAATGTTGATTGGAAGAATGGTTTCCTGACTTGACCATTTTCCTTGGAAGTGTTCCCCCTGGGTGACTGCTCCCCAACCTCTGAGGCTTGCATCTGTGGTTAGCAGGATCCAATTTTGAATCCCAAACCTTCGGCCCTCTGTCAGGTGAGAAGTCTGGAGCCACCACAGAAGATAAATCCTGGTTCTTGGCGACAGACGTATCCTCTGGTGGATGTGGAGATGCAATCCGAACCATTTGTCCAACAGATCCAGCTGGAAGGACCTCGCGTGAAACCTTCTGTACTGCAGCGCCTTGTAAGCGGCTACCATCTTTCCCAGAAGGCGAATGCATAGATGCACCGATATCCGGGTTGGTTTTAGAACATCCCGCACCATCGACTGGATTACCAATGCCTTTTCCAATGGAAGGAATACTTTCTGTGCCTCCGTATCCAGTATCATCCCCAGGAACGGAAGCCTCTGTGTTGGTTCCAGGTGAGATTTTGGTAGGTTTAGAATCCACCCGTGATCCCGAAGTAGTCGGGTTGAGAGGGCTATGTTGTCCAACAACTGCTCCATGGATGGTGCTTTTATCAGCAGATCATCCAGGTATGGGATTATGCTCACTCCCTGAAACATTACCTTAGTGAACACCCTCGGTGCCATGGAAAGGCCAAATGGCAGAGCCTGGAAATGGTAGTGACAGTCCTGTAACACAAACCTTAGATAAGCCTAATGAGGTGGCCAGATTCGGATATGAAGGTATGCATCCTTGATATCCAAAGACACTAAGAATTCCCCTTCCTCAAGACCTGAGATCATCGCTCTCAGAGACTCCATCTTGAATTTGAACACCCGTAAATACGGGTTCAGTGACTTCAGGTTTAAAATGGGTCTTACCGAACCGTCCGTTTTCGGTACCAGAAATATGTTGGAATAGGAACAATGACCTGAGTCTGTACCAGTTTTTGAATTGCATCCTGTAAAATTATACTTGCCTCCTGAGAAGCTGGTATGCCTGGTTTGCAGAATCTGTGAGGTGGGAGTTCCTGAAACCCCAGTCTGTACTCCTGGGCAATGAGCTCTTTGACCCAGGGATCCTGGCATGATGTCGCCCATATGTGACTGAAATCTCTTTATCGGGCTCCCACCTGCCTGTCTTCCAGGCAGTGTGGTCCACCGTCATGCTGAAGGCTTTGAGGAAATAGAACCTGAGTTCTGTTCCTGTGAACCTGCAGTTGATTGTTTTCCGGGTTTTGCCTTTGAAGGTTGTAGAAGAACCTTTGGTTTTATTTTTACATTTTGCTGTCCGAAAGGACCGCAGAGTTGGAGCAGAGTAGGTCTTCCTAGCTGGGTGGGCTGCAGAAGGAAGGTATGTAGACTTACCTTAGACTTGGATATCCACGTATCCAGTTCATCTCCAAACAGGGCCTCACCTGTGAATGGTAGGCTTTCCACACCTTTTCTGGAATCCACAGCCGCAGTCCACTGACGTAGCCATAGGCCAGTCTGTGCTGACATGGCCATGGCAGTGGTGCGTGCATGGAGCAATCCTATCTCTTTTTATGGCCTCCACCATAAAATTTGCAGAGTCCTGTATATGCTGTAGGAGTAAAACTATCTCCCCTCTGGCTAAGTAATCTAACCCCTCAATTAGGTTACCTGACCATTTTGCAATAGCCCTAGTGATCCATGCACAAGCTATAGTGGGTCTTCAGGCCACCCCTGCAGCTGTGTAAAGAGATTTGAGAGTGGTCTCAATCTTGCGGTCAGCCGTGTCCTTTAAGGAGGCTGCCCTCGGGACAGGTAAGATTATCTTACGTGACAACCGAGATACCAATGCATCAACAATCGGTGGGTTTTCCCATTTTTTTCTATCATCCTGAGGAAACGGGAAGGATGCCAGTAACCTTTTAGGGATCTGAAACTTCTTGTCAGGATTAATCCAAGTTTCTTCAAATAGGGAATTTTATTCCTTAGATGCAGGGAAAATAGCAGAGGATTTTTTTTACATTAAGATTCCTCGTCTTTCTCTGTCACTTTGTCAGGAATGTGCAGGACGTCTCTAATAGCTTCTGTCAGGGCCTGTATTCCTTGTGACAGAGCTGCATCTCCCCTTCCCGTGTCCACCTCACCCTCCTCTGTGTCTGATACATCATCAGTGTCAGACTGCAGAATTTGAGCCAGTGTACGCTTTTGTGGACAAATGGTAGGGTTCTGAGATGCTGGTATGGACACTGAATCTCTATTCATTAGGTCATCCACAGACTGTCTTAAGTATTGCGTCTCTTTCTCATTTTGGGACAATTTATGTGAAATATTTGAGATCATCCCTTTTAATTAATCCAACCATACTGGTTCGGACCCACTAGCCTGAGAATGTGTACTATCCTGAGTACACTATAGTGATCCCCCTGGGAAAGAAAGTTAATGTAATAGTAAAATGTGAAAGAACACACCCATACAGGAGAAAGAATAAAAGCACAGTTAACCCACACAGAGCCCTCTAGGGAGACAGAGTATGATGGGCCAGCCACACCGCACTCTTATAGCTAATACCAAGCTTAGCTGGGACGCAAACTAAGTACCCTTAATAGGGCTTAGTATTCTAATATTGCTCCCCCCTTGCTATGATCACCTGGTACTGCTGAGGTAACTGGAGTCCTTGTGTAGGAGCTGCGCTTCCCTGCCAGTCTGTCTGTGTAAACTGCAGAAGGGAAATGGTGCTGGTGAGCTGCTGGATCCGCTCATAGTGAAGCCCCACCCCCTCAATGGCGTGCAATCTCCAGTTTTTTTTAAATAGTGGCTGAGGTGATTTTGGTGCTTAACAGTGGGTCAGAGCCCCTGTAAGTGCTGTGCCAGTGTGGGTAGTTGTCTAAAAATGGCTTAGCTCGCCTCTCATAGTGGTGCAGCAATGCTGATCTGAGCCTGGAGATGCAGCCTGCATTCAGAGCTGCGCTCCTACTCTTGTGCCGCCATAATAGCCGGCGACCTGCTAACCAGGATGCCGGCATAGTACTCACCACTCTTCTAACTTCTGACTCTGTTAGGGGTGGCGACATGCTGCGTGAATGTACGCTCGCCGTGGTGGGGCTTGCGAATGGTTCTTTCAGGAGCTCAGTGTCCTGTCAGCGGGGAATGGGACCATTAACCCTATAGGAGGTTGGGCCGTTCCTCCCACTAAGTCCCAAGAAGCAGACAGGCTGGTGCCAACCAGCCTTGTCTGAAAATAAACAGAAAATAAATGCAAAAAACTCTTCAGGAGCTTCCATAAGCGTGACCGGCTCCTCCGGACACATTTTCTAAACTGAGCCTGGTAGGAGGGGCATAGAGGGAGGAGCCAGTGCACACTAAAGTGCCCAAGACTCCTAGTGGACCCGTCTATACCCCATGGTAATAAATAGACCCCAGTATCCTCTAGGTCGTAAGTGTGTGATTCGTATAATTCCTGAGAATACAGGGCCTAATTCAGACCTAATAGTAGCAGCAACTTTGTTAGCAGATGGGCAAAACCATGTGCACTGCAGGGGGGCAGATATAACATGTGCAGAGAGTTAGATTTGGGTGGGGTGTGTTATAACTGAAATCTAAATTGCAGTGTAAAAATAAAGCAGCCAGTATTTACCCTGCACAGAAACAAAATAACCCACCCAAATCTAACTCTCTCTGCACATGTTATATCTGCCCCCCCCCCCCCTGTAGTGCACATGGTTTTGCCCATCTGCTAACAAAGTTGTTGCTACGATCAAGTCTGAATTAGGCCCTTAGTGGTGATAATTCACCAAAATGCAGATTGGACAGATGCAACAGTCAGAAGATATATAATAAAAACATCATTATGTAACCATCTATATTTTACTAGTGACAACTAAATAAGTCTGCATAACAGGCTTGTCACGATCCGGGTATCTGGACGCCATTTCTTACCTATCAGATGCCTCCTAAGGCTGGCTCAGCGCTCCAGGACCGGATCCCATCTGTTATCCTGATGTGCACATTCCCGCATCCTCTCCTGTCTCTCTGGACGCAGTCACAGTAACGCCTTATACATCTGGCATGGCGTCTCCCGCGGCCTCCGCCGCCGTCCCTGAGCTTCTGCATTCAGAGTGGCGATTACGTCAGCCGCGGCCTCCGCTGTGTCCGCGTGGTCGGATGTGCATCTGTCAGCCTGGCGTCTCCTGTCTCCGGTGGCCGGCGCCGCCATTACTGTTTTCCAGACCACATGGATTACAATCCAAACTTCCCTCCAAGTGTCTGCATGGGCGCAGCCATCTTGGATTCTGTCAGCTGATCATTCCTACCAATCCGTTGTCAGTATTATTAATTTGCATAATTGCCTAGCCAATGTCTTCCTTGCTGCAGGTATAAATAGGTTGTGCCTGAGCAAGGAAGGCGTCAGTGCTTTGGTTGTCAAACCTAGTTCCAGTTTGTCTCTCTCCTGTGATTGTCTTCCAGGTTCCAGCTCCTGTCTCCAGACTTCTGCTATAGAGACCCGCACCAGCATTCCATCTGCGGTGTAGCCTGACTCTCCGATCCATTCTGGACTCACCTGTTTCCAGCTACAACATCACCTGCTTCCAGCTCAGCTTCCAGCAGTGTACAGCTTCTCTTAAAGGGCCAGTGTCCTTTCTGCAGTTTACCACTCTCCACCGGTATTATTATTTCTCCGCTCTCAAATTCTACATTTCATCTATTATTATTTATTATTTAACTGGTTCCAGCCAGTATCCACTCCGTGCCAACACCTGTCTGGTTCTAACCAGTACCCACAGCAGCATTTTATCTACAGCAGTCCAGCTTTCCCTGGAACACCAGCTGGTACGACCCTGGGCTTTCCTCATTGCTACAGTTGAGCCTGGTAAGGACTTTCCAACTTGCAGATAATAAGAACTGTCTCATACCACCAGAGCTCTGTGGCCCCTGCCACCCTGTAGTACCCAGGAACTGTATTATTATTTCTCTGCTGATTTTTATGTTTCTTTTTACTGCTACTGTGATGCATGGAGTTTGTCATAAATAAATATCATTGACTTTTACTCAAGTTGTCGTGGTCACGCCTTCGGGCGGTTTCTCTTCATGTTACTTACATGTCCAGGGGTCTGATACAACCTCCCAGGTTCCGGTACATCTCAGCCCCTACAACTGAGGCTGCCTTCCGTCAGCTCAGGCCCTCAGTTGTGACAGTAAGCACTGACCTAATGAATCCAGCCGGAGACCAGGATCAAGCGGCCAGGCCAATGCAAGAACTGGCAGCCCGACTTGAACATCAGGAGGCTGCACAGGGCCACATCATCCGCTGTCTCCAGGATCTCTCTACTCGGCTGGATGGGATTCAGACAACCCTCCGTGGATCAGACGCGTCCGGTGCGTCAACCACAGTGACTCCAACTATAACCCCACCCACCTTACCCATTTCTGCTCCACGTCTTCATCTTCCAACGCCAGCAAAATTTGACGGATCTCCAAGATTCTGCAGGGGATTTCTCAACCAGTGTGAGATTCAGTTTGAGCTACAACCTGGCAATTTTCCCAGTGACCGTCCAAAAATTGCCTACATCATCTCTCTTCTCAGTGGCTCAGCCCTTGACTGGGCATCACCGTTATGGGAGAGGTCCTACACCCTGCTATCTTCTTACACTGCATTCGTGTCAACATTCAGGCGCATCTTCGACGAGCCAGGCCGGGTAACTTCAGCTTCGTCTGAGATTCTCCGTTTACGCCAGGGATCACGTACTGTAGGACAATATCTTATACAGTTCCAGATCCTGGCATCTGAACTGGCATGGAACGACGAGGCCCTGTATGCTGCATTCTGGCATGGTTTTTCCGAGCGTATTAAAGATGAGTTAGCTACCAGAGACTTACCCTCCAAGTTAGATAAGCTAATCTCACTTTGTACGAAAGTTGACTTACGTTTCAGAGAGAGAGCAACTGAGCGTGGAAGATCATCTGCTCCAAAATCTTCTGCTCCTCCTCCTCGCCAACTGTCACCAACTAAAGATGAACCCATGCAAATTGGCCGTTCCCGTTTAACTCCTGCTGAGCGCCGAAGACGTCTCTCTGAGTCTCTCTGTCTGTATTGTGCAGCTCCGTCTCACACTATTAATGCCTGTCCCAAACGTCCGGGAAAACTCCAAATCCTAGCTCGCCAAGGAGAGGGCCGGCTAGGAGTAATGATCTCCTCTCCATCTCCTCAAGATTGTAATCTCCCAGTCTCGCTTCAAGTTGCTCAACGTTATCAGAACGTCATTGCCCTCCTTGATTCCGGAGCAGCTGGGAACTTTATTACCGAAGCCTATGTTAAACGGTGGTCCCTACCCACCGAGAGACTTCCTTCCTCCTTTTCCTTAACTGCCGTGGATGGCAGTAAAATTTTTGATACAGTTATTGCTCTAAGGACTCTACCAGTTCGTCTGAGAGTGGGAGTTCTTCATTCCGAACTTATTTCACTTTTAGTGATTCCAAGAGCCACACATCCTGTGGTCCTGGGCCTTCCATGGCTCCGTCTTCACAATCCTACAATTGATTGGACGACTACGCAAATCCTGGCATGGGGTCCCACCTGTGCTGAGACATGTTTGTTTAAAGTGTTGCCTGTCTGTTCTTCCTCCCCCAGGTCGTCTGATGTTCCACCTCCTCCATATCAAGATTTCACGGATGTGTTCAGTAAAGCTTCTGCTGATATCCTTCCTCCTCATAGAGAATGGGACTGCCCGATTGATCTCGTTCCAGGGAAGGTTCCACCTCGAGGCCGAACTTATCCGTTGTCTCTGCCCGAGACGCATTCTATGGAGGAATACATTAAAGAGAACCTAGCAAAGGGGTTCATTCGACCTTCTTCTTCTCCAGCCGGCGCAGGCTTCTTTTTTGTAAAAAAGAAAGATGGTGGTCTGCGGCCGTGCATCGACTACAGAGGTTTGAACGACATTACCATCAAGAACCGCTATCCTTTACCCCTGATTACTGAGCTCTTTGACAGAGTTAGCGGAGCTACCATCTTTATAAAGCTGGACTTGAGAGGTGCATACAATCTCATCCGGATCCGTGAGGGTGACGAGTGGAAGACCGCATTTAACACCCGTGACGGACATTATGAGTACCTCGTCATGCCCTTCGGATTGAGCAATGCTCCAGCTGTCTTCCAGCATTTCGTCAATGAGATCTTCAGAGACATTCTATACCATCATGTCGTGGTCTATCTAGATGATATCCTCATTTTTGCCAACAATTTAGAGGAACATCGTTTTTGGGTAAAGGAGGTTCTGTCCCGTCTCCGTGTCAATCATCTCTATTGCAAATTAGAGAAATGCGTCTTTGAAGTCAAGTCCATTCCGTTTCTAGGGTACATTGTGTCCGGTTCCGGACTAGAGATGGATCCTGAGAAACTACAAGCAATCCAGAATTGGCCGGTACCCTTAACCCTCAAAGGGGTCCAGAGGTTCTTAGGGTTCGCCAATTATTACCGAAAGTTTATACGAGACTTTTCCACCATTGTGGCGCCTATTACTGCTTTCACCAAGAAGGGTGCTAACCCGTCCAAGTGGTCTGAAGAAGCCATGCAAGCTTTTCATCTTTTAAAACAGAGGTTCATCTCTGCGCCTGTCCTGAAACAGCCTGACATCGACTCTCCTTTCATCTTAGAGGTGGATGCCTCCTCCGTTGGAGTAGGAGCGGTGTTATCTCAGAGGGCTAAAGATGGCCATTTACATCCTTGCAGTTTCTTCTCACGGAAGTTCTCCCCAGCGGAGCGCAACTATGCCATTGGCGACCAGGAGTTGCTAGCCATCAAGCTCGCTCTAGAGGAGTGGAGATATCTGTTGGAGGGAGCTTCTCATTCAATCACCATCCTTACAGACCACAAGAACCTTCTATATCTGAAAGGCGCACAATGTCTCAACCCTCATCAGGCCAGATGGGCACTTTTCTTTTCCAGGTTCGACTTTAAACTCCAGTTCTGTCCGGGCTCTCAGAATCGCAAGGCCGATGCCCTTTCCCGCTCATGGGAGCAAGAAAATGAGTCAGAGTCTTCAGACAAGCATCCTATTATAAATCCGTTGGCATTCTCCACGGTAGGGATGGACTCTACGCCCCCATCAGGGAAAAGTTTTGTGAAGCCGACACTAAGGAAGAAGCTCATGCATTGGGCCCATGCTTCCCGCTTTGCCGGACATACAGGTATCCAAAAAACCCTGGAGTTTATCTCTAGGTCCTATTGGTGGCCAACTCTGAAAAAGGACGTTTTGGAGTTTATTGCATCTTGCCCAAAGTGTGCTCAACATAAAGTATCCCGCCAGTCGCCTGCGGGGCAACTGGTTCCACTATCTGTTCCCCGTCGACCATGGACCCATTTGTCGATGGATTTTATTACAGATTTGCCTATGTGCAACAAGTTTAATACCATCTGGGTGGTAGTTGACCGGTTCACCAAGATGGCACACTTCATTCCTCTCACCGGTCTTCCGTCAGCTTCCAAGTTGGCTCAAGTGTTCATACAAGAGATCTTTCGACTCCACGGTCTTCCAGAAGAAATTATCTCAGATCGAGGAGTTCAATTCACAGCCAAATTCTGGCGAAGTTTATGTCAAGTCTTCCAAGTCAAGCTAAAGTTTTCCACGGCTTACCATCCTCAGACCAATGGTCAAACTGAGAGGGTGAATCAGGACTTGGAGTCCTTCCTCCGCATCTATGTGTCCTCCTCTCAAGATGACTGGGTTCAATTACTTCCCTGGGCCGAGTTCTGTCATAACAACCAGTATCATTCTTCATCTTCTTCAACACCATTCTTCACCAACTTTGGATTCCACCCTAAAGTCCCTGAGTTCCAACCGCTTCCAGCAACTTCTGTTCCCGCAGTGGATATCACCTTGCATCAGTTTGCCAATATCTGGAAGAGCGTACGATCAGCTCTGCTCAAGGCATCGTTCAGGTACAAGAAGTTTGCGGATAAGAAGCGTCGAGCAGTTCCTGCTCTCAAGGTGGGTGATCGGGTATGGTTATCCACGAAGAATTTGAGGTTAAGAGTTCCCAGTATGAAGTTTGCACCTCGCTACATCGGTCCTTTTAAAATTGATCAAGTCATCAATCCTGTTGCTTACAGACTCCAGTTGCCTCCCTTCTTAAAAATACCCAGGACATTCCATGTTTCCCTGTTGAAACCGCTAATCTTGAATCGGTTTCATTCCTCACTTCCTCCAACTCCGAAAGTCCAAACTCAACGAGGCGTTGAGTATGAAGTAGCCAAGATCCTGGACTCACGTCACCGTTACGGTCAACTTCAGTATCTTATTGACTGGAAGGGTTATGGCCCTGAGGAACGTTCATGGACCAATGCTTCTGATGTCCATGCTCCTGCCTTGGTCCGGAGATTCCATTCCAAGTTTCCTCAAAAGCCAAAGAAGTGTCCTGGGGCCACTCCTAAAGGGGGGGGTGCTGTCACGATCCGGGTATCTGGACGCCATTTCTTACCTATCAGATGCCTCCTAAGGCTGGCTCAGCGCTCCAGGACCGGATCCCATCTGTTATCCTGATGTGCACATTCCCGCATCCTCTCCTGTCTCTCTGGACGCAGTCACAGTAACGCCTTATACATCTGGCATGGCGTCTCCCGCGGCCTCCGCCGCCGTCCCTGAGCTTCTGCATTCAGAGTGGCGATTACGTCAGCCGCGGCCTCCGCTGTGTCCGCGTGGTCGGATGTGCATCTGTCAGCCTGGCGTCTCCTGTCTCCGGTGGCCGGCGCCGCCATTACTGTTTTCCAGACCACATGGATTACAATCCAAACTTCCCTCCAAGTGTCTGCATGGGCGCAGCCATCTTGGATTCTGTCAGCTGATCATTCCTACCAATCCGTTGTCAGTATTATTAATTTGCATAATTGCCTAGCCAATGTCTTCCTTGCTGCAGGTATAAATAGGTTGTGCCTGAGCAAGGAAGGCGTCAGTGCTTTGGTTGTCAAACCTAGTTCCAGTTTGTCTCTCTCCTGTGATTGTCTTCCAGGTTCCAGCTCCTGTCTCCAGACTTCTGCTATAGAGACCCGCACCAGCATTCCATCTGCGGTGTAGCCTGACTCTCCGATCCATTCTGGACTCACCTGTTTCCAGCTACAACATCACCTGCTTCCAGCTCAGCTTCCAGCAGTGTACAGCTTCTCTTAAAGGGCCGGTGTCCTTTCTGCAGTTTACCACTCTCCACCGGTATTATTATTTCTCCGCTCTCAAATTCTACATTTCATCTATATTGCATCGCTCTCAAACTTTATTTATTATTTAACTGGTTCCAGCCAGTATCCACTCCGTGCCAACACCTGTCTGGTTCTAACCAGTACCCACAGCAGCATTTTATCTACAGCAGTCCAGCTTTCCCTGGAACACCAGCTGGTACGACCCTGGGCTTTCCTCATTGCTACAGTTGAGCCTGGTAAGGACTTTCCAACTTGCAGATAATAAGAACTGTCTCATACCACCAGAGCTCTGTGGCCCCTGCCACCCTGTAGTACCCAGGAACTGTATTATTATTTCTCTGCTGATTTTTATGTTTCTTTTTACTGCTACTGTGATGCATGGAGTTTGTCATAAATAAATATCATTGACTTTTACTCAAGTTGTCGTGGTCACGCCTTCGGGCGGTTTCTCTTCATGTTACTTACATGTCCAGGGGTCTGATACAACCTCCCAGGTTCCGGTACATCTCAGCCCCTACAACTGAGGCTGCCTTCCGTCAGCTCAGGCCCTCAGTTGTGACAAGGCTTAGTGCAGAGTCCTCTTTGTAAGTGTTGGAGATAGATGCCGTATATCAACGTCCTTCAGTCATCTGTTTAATACCCTTGAACATCAGTCAATGGTTCTTTACTTAGCAGCCGTCTGGAGACCAGAAATAATGAGACAACACACAGGAGATATGTAGAAGATCATCAAGTCATTTCTGATCTGACACATTGCTTTAGGAGCCTTTATTTATACACAAATGAACAAAGGAATAAAGGTATGGCAGCATGTTAGCCAATCAAAGTACACCGTGTGCAAAGATAAACAATGATTTAATGAAACCAATTATAGCATTCTTGCATATATATTCATATCACTGTTTGCTCATTAATTTAATGAGAAGGCCTTTCTTTTATCGCCATCTGGACATAAATCTTGAAAGCTTTCTTTCCATTGTCACCGGGACATTCCAAAACACTCCTTTAATGTTCTCATCATGCAATTAAAGTTTTATCTTAGCCTGGGAGTTAACTAAATGTCCTTGTAACTGCAACTGGAGAAATCATATTGCTCTTAACAAAATTGTTTTTCACAGAAATATATATGTAATTCATTTAAGGAAACTATATATACTAGCTGGCTATGTTCATTGATTTTTGCAATGAACATTCTAATCAATACCAAATTATGAGACATAGAATCACATCCTACTTATTGGGTTGAAACTTATTTTATAACATTATGCGTGCTTTTAGTTATTAAATACAAAGCTTACAACAGTTATAAAGATGATTTTATATTTAAAACTGTTCAAATTCCTTTAAAATACTTTAAGGTCATTTTTCTGGGCGTCTTGCCAATATCTGGGAATCCTGACAAAAAACTCCTATAATCTGCAGGTGTGAATTCTTTTAGGCTTATTAGCCTAATAAGCTAATAGGGAGTTGCTGCCCTTTTAGATTATCATTTTTAACAAGCTACTGATTCTTTATCAATAAGTTTAGTTTATGCAAGTACAAAAATTCACCTAATAAACTCTTAAAGGGGTAGGTAGGATTAATAACCCATATATGCATCTGAGCTGATCCTTGACCAGTATCAATATGTTGGAGTGCACATTTCTTATACAGGTTGCTAGGGCTAAGGGTCTCATGCATATATCATATAAATGTCAGTATTACTTATAAACCTATAAAAAATTGCTTGAAATACATCTAGAATGGTTGCCATTATACAAGATGGCTGATAGCTGCTTTAGCATAATGCTGTCTCTGTCAGTACCTCCTTTTTATAATAATCTGACATTACAGTATATCTGGCATTACAATTTCTCTGCCTAACGAGTCTAAGCAGACAGTCTAGCTATGATGGTGCTAAAGGCTATATCCCCGCAAGATGGTGCTTTCACTCTGTCTGACAGAGGGTTGATGACCGTTCACTCATATCCATCAAGGTAGACTGTTCACAGCTCTTTCTTGCCAGACTTTTCTGTAAGTCCTTAAATTTGGAAATATCAAAACCTTTCTTTAATTGTTTCTTGCAAACGGAAAAATAGCAAAGCAGTATCTTAAAACACAGATATATTATAATTGCTAAACCAACAATTTTTAACAAAAACATAAAAATTTCAACAATCCATCCTTTATTTCCACTAAACCACTTAGGATTTAGCCATGATAACCATCCCCAGTCACCGTCTAGAGTGTCGGGGATATTGTTTTTATTGGCATATGCTTGTTTTTTGTTTTCTATTTCTTAGACATGCCATTGAACCACTTCTTGTGCATTATCTGTTTCATTAGTGATAAATTGTCACGAACCGGTCTCTTACCTCTGCGGGTTCTGGGGTTCATCCGTTGCCAGTGCGGTTGCTCGCGGTGCTGTGCGCCCGTGTGGGGACACGGCGTGATCAATGGCACAGGTAATGCAGAGTCTGGGAACTGTGAGTGCGGGGACCAAATGGCCTAAGGCACTGCGGTGTGTCTGCTGTATAGGAGGTGGCCATGTTGGAGACCAAATAGCTAATACAGAGCACTTGTGAAAACACCTGTGGGCAGGTGTAAGCCAATCCCGTGCTTGTGCTGCCTTTAAGTAGGCTGGGATTATGTTACTCTGGGCCAGTGCTTTGTTGTATCAAAGCTGTGCTCTAGCTCTGAGCTCTCTCCGTGCATTCCTGTGTGATTCCCGTGGTCCAGATATCGCCTCCGTTCCCAGAGGTCCGTCTGCAGCCTTCACTGCTGAAAGATCCACCGGCTCTCTGCTGTGCTGTCAGTTAATTGCACTCCTATTGGAAATAGTTGGATTCCCAGTGTCCTGCATGAGGTTACCTTGTCAGTCTGCCTATCATTCAAAGTCTGGAGGATTCTGTTTCTCTCAGCTGTTCGTTTGTTCAACTCTGCATTTAACCCATTCATCACCTTGTCTTCTACTACAGTTTCACAGTGATCTCCGGAACCCGCAAGTAACCCAATTCAGTACTTTTATTTGCTATGTTGTCATTACAAGGATAATTCATCACAGTCTCTCAGTTAACTCTCAAAGCTCCATTGCCAATTCTTACAGTTAATTCTCCATGTCTGCATTAACCAGTTAAACACAATCTGCAGTTCAGCATCAAAGCTTGTTTATATTTGCTATGTTGTCATTACAAGGATAATTCATCACAGTCTCTCAGTTAACTCTCAAAGCTCCATTGCCAATTCTTACAGTTAATTCTCCATGTCTGCATTAACCAGTTAAACACAATCTGTAGTTCAGCATCAAAGCTTGTTTATATTTGCTATGTTGTCATAACAAGGATAATTCTTCAGTCTCTCAGTTAACTCTCAAAACTCCATTGCAAATCCTTACAGTTATCTCTTCATGTCTGCATTATCCAGTTAATAACATTCTGCAGTTCAGCATCAAAGCTTGTTTATATTTGCTATGTTGTCATAACAAGGATAATTCTTCACAGTCTCTCAGTTAACTCTCAAAACTCCATTGCAAATCCTTACAGTTATCTCTTCATGTCTGCATTATCCAGTTAATCATATTCTGCAGTTCAGCATCAAAGCTCGTTTATATTTGGACAATCCAACATTTATTCATCAGCTTGTTTTGCATATGTTTCCATGAACATTTCTTTTATGTATTTTTGAGTTTTCTCTTGCATATTATTCCTGCAATACTTCAGTATAATATGATGATTAACAACTTGTCAGTTAACTCTTTACTGAATTGTTATTTTGAATAAATATATGAATCGGAACTTTCTTCGTCCTCCCTGCTTTCTTCATAGCCCAGCACCTACACCTGTGGTTGGTCCCGGGTTAACGGATTCACAAAAACACCCGGACCTGACAGTAAGCACTGGCCACATGGATCCGTCAAGTGACCAATTCGCAGGAGGCGGTGCTACGTCAGATATCCTTTCCCATCTGGAAAACCAGGAGTCTATACAGACACAAATAGTGCAGTTTATGCAAACTATGGCAGACCGTTTAGAGACTCTTCATACGGCTATTAAAACGTTCCAAGTCCAGATTCCAACCCCAGATGTCCCAGTTACCACTACAGCTTCTCCTGTGACGCTGCCTACGTCCCGCTTGCAGTTACCCTCTCCGAGTAAGTTTGACGGAACTCCAAAACTTTGCAGAGGATTCCTGAATCAATGCGAGATCCAGTTTGAACTAATGTCTGCCAGTTTCCCATCAGCTCGTTCTAAGGTTGCATATATTATTGCCCTCCTCTCCGGTCAGGCTCTGGAGTGGGCATCACCATTATGGGAGAGAGGTGATCCTATCCTCTCTAATTACAAAGAGTTCTTATCTTCCTTCCGGAGAATCTTTGACGAACCAGGCAGGACCACCTCAGCATCCTTGGAGATTCTCCGTCTACGTCAAGGTTTACGTCCTGTCAGTCAATATATTATTCAGTTTCGCACGTTGTCTTCAGAGTTAAACTGGAATGAGGAGGCCCTGATCGCCGCGTTTTGGAATGGACTTTCAGAAAGAATCAAGGATGATTTAATTATCCGGGATGTGCCAATTAAACTGGATGAATTAATTTCTCTCTGTAACAAACTTGATCTACGTTACAGGGAGCGATGTTTAGAGAAATCCAGGGCAGAGCGATCCAGTCCACGTGATCATCCTAGACCTCGACAAGATTCTTCATCACAGTCTCCAGTAATGACTGAAGAACCTATGCAGATTGGGCACTCTCGCCTCACAGAGGAGGAACGACTTCGTCGTCGACAGGGTAACCTCTGCATGTACTGTGGGTCCTCCGAGCATTTAGTTAAATTCTGCAAACTCCGACCGGGAAACTCTCGCCTCCTAGCTTATTCAAGAGAGGTTAAGCTAGGAGTTACTTTAGAATCACGTTCTGGGAAAGAGCCAACCTTGTCTATTCAATTAGAAGTTCCAAGTTCTACAGTGAAAGTTTCAGCCCTCCTAGATTCCGGGGCAGCCAAGAACTTCATCTCCTCAGCCTTTGTCATACGGTCTAAAGTTCAAACCATGCCCCTGGAAGCAGCAGTTGCTGTTACAGCAGTGGATGGAAGTCGAATTCCAGATGGTATAATTACTCATCGAACCGTATGTCTCAAGATGAAAGTTGGTGAGCTCCATTCCGAATACCTCTCCTTCTACGTGATTCCCAAAGCCTCTCAAGATGTGATACTTGGTTTACCTTGGCTGCAGAAACATAATCCTCAACTTAATTGGCAAACCATGGAAGTCCTTTCATGGGGTAAATCTTGTACCAAGGACTGTGTAGCTACAATTGTACCTCTTCGGTCAATTAGCCTTTCCGATCTACCTCCGGTGTATCAATCCCTTGCGGATGTTTCCAGTAAGCAAGCAGCAGACTCTCTACCTCCTCATCGTGAATGGGACTGCCCAGTCGTCCTGGTTCCGGGCAAGACCCCTCCTAGGGGACAAATTCATCCGCTATCCATCCCAGAGACGCGAGCTATCCGGGATTGGTCCACTCCTACAACTCTCAAGGGGATTCAGCGATTTCTTGGCTTTGCTAATTTCTATAGGAGATTCATTAAGAATTATTCTACGTTAGCTGCTCCTATCACAGCCCTAACTCGCAAGGGAGCAAATCCTACGAACTGGTCTTCTGAAGCAATCAAAGCCTTCTCTGATTTAAAGCAAGCCTTTGTGTCAGCCCCCATTCTTCGACAGCCTGATTTGAATCGTCCCTTTCTACTAGAGGTGCATGCATCTACAGAAGCAGTAGGAGCTGTGTTGTCACAAGTCTTTGAAGATAAAAAGGTCCATCCCTGCGGATATTTCTCCCGTAAGTTCCTCCCGGCAGAACGTAATTATGCAATCGGTGAGCAAGAGTTACTTGCCATCAAGTTGGCATTTGAGGAGTGGAGATACCTTCTAGAAGGAGCTCAACATCGCATTACAGTTTATACTGATCATAAGAATCTTCTGTATCTGCAGTCAGCTCAGTGTTTGAATCCACGACAAGCTCGATGGGCGCTTTTCTTCTCACGATTTGATTTCAAACTCACCTATCGTCCAGGGTCTCAGAACAAAAAGGCAGATGCCCTTTCCCGGTCCTTTGCTTCTTCTGAATTAAATGATGCTACCACGAATCAAGCCATTGTGAATCCTACGTCCTTCTTAATGACTCGAACCTCTCCAGTTCCTCCGCCTGGCAAGACCTTTGTCGCCACAAGTCTTCGAAAACGGCTGCTTACCTGGGCTCACTCCTCTTCCTTCATGGGTCATCCTGGGGTTCTAAAGACTCTCAAATTTATTCAACAGTCTTATTGTTGGCCACGTCTCAAAGCCGATGTCCAAGAGTTTATAGCAGCATGTCCTAAATGTGCCCAACATAAGAGTCCAAGAAGTTCTCCACCAGAGTTTCATCCATTGCCAGCCCTAGAGGTTCCAGCAGCAGATCAAGAGCTTTAACGTCTATCTAGCATCTGGAGTTGTGTACGTAAGTCCTTGGTCAAAACTTCCGCTCGTTATAAATCTTTTGCAGATAGAAAACGTAAAGCTGTACCGAGTTACAAAGTGGGAGACCAAGTTTGGATTTCTACGCGCAATCTCAAGTTCAAAGTTCCTTCTAAGAAATTTGCTCCCAAGTTTATTGGTCCATTTCCCATTGTTAAGGTACTCAACCCTGTGTCATACAAAGTCAAGTTGCCACCGTCTTTGAGAATTCCTAACGCCTTTCATACATATTTACTGAAGCCTTTGATTCTCAATAAGTTCCGTACTACCCAGTCCAAATCTCCTAAAGTTCACTCTTTGCAGAATGAGGAATTTGAAGTTAAAGAGATTGTGGACTCACGTTCCCGATATGGACGTTTACAGTTTCTGGTCGACTGGAAGGGTTACGGTCCAGAGGAAAGATCCTGGGTTTTCTCTGAAGATGTTCATGCTCCAAGACTGGTACAGAAATACTTCTCCAAAAATCCTGATAAGGTTCAAAGGTGTTCGGAGACCACCCTTAGAGGAGGGGGTACTGTCACGAACCGGTCTCTTACCTCTGCGGGTTCTGGGGTTCATCCATTGCCAGTGCGGTTGCTCGCGGTGCTGTGCGCCCGTGTGGGGACACGGCGTGATCAATGGCACAGGTAATGCAGAGTCTGGGAACTGTGAGTGCGGGGACCAAATGGCCTAAGGCACTGCGGTGTGTCTGCTGTATAGGAGGTGGCCATGTTGGAGACCAAATAGCTAATACAGAGCACTTGTGAAAACACCTGTGGGCAGGTGTAAGCCAATCCCGTGCTTGTGCTGCCTTTAAGTAGGCTGGGATTATGTTACTCTGGGCCAGTGCTTTGTTGTATCAAAGCTGTGCTCTAGCTCTGAGCTCTCTCCGTGCATTCCTGTGTGATTCCCGTGGTCCAGATATCGCCTCCGTTCCCAGAGGTCCGTCTGCAGCCTTCACTGCTGAAAGATCCACCGGCTCTCTGCTGTGCTGTCAGTTAATTGCACTCCTATTGGAAATAGTTGGATTCCCAGTGTCCTGCATGAGGTTACCTTGTCAGTCTGCCTATCATTCAAAGTCTGGAGGATTCTGTTTCTCTCAGCTGTTCGTTTGTTCAACTCTGCATTTAACCCATTCATCACCTTGTCTTCTACTACAGTTTCACAGTGATCTCCGGAACCCGCAAGTAACCCAATTCAGTACTTTTATTTGCTATGTTGTCATTACAAGGATAATTCATCACAGTTTCTCAGTTAACTCTCAAAGCTCCATTGCCAATTCTTACAGTTAATTCTCCATGTCTGCATTAACCAGTTAAACACAATCTGCAGTTCAGCATCAAAGCTTGTTTATATTTGCTATGTTGTCATTACAAGGATAATTCATCACAGTCTCTCAGTTAACTCTCAAAGCTCCATTGCCAATTCTTACAGTTAATTCTCCATGTCTGCATTAACCAGTTAAACACAATCTGCAGTTCAGCATCAAAGCTTGTTTATATTTGCTATGTTGTCATAACAAGGATAATTCTTCAGTCTCTCAGTTAACTCTCAAAACTCCATTGCAAATCCTTACAGTTATCTCTTCATGTCTGCATTATTGTTAGGGTCTCCTGCCCTGTGCTGCCACGTCGTCATGGCAACCGGGAGACAAGTGCTAGTGGAGTAACCTGAGCGCAGCTGATACTCCGGTTCGGGTCTTTTGCTGTGCAGTGGTTATAGGCTCTGTGCACGGCAGGGGATCCGGTGCTGGTTTTTGTGCTCACAGTCTGTGAGGTCTGAGTGGGGCGTGGACAGCACCTGCTTTATAAGGCCTCTTTTCAGGGTAAGCAGATGCTGCTGAATCTTTGTTGGTTAGTCAGTTCATGAAAGTTAGCCAGTACTGTGTAGCTTTGTATTTGTTTGTTGCTTACTGCAAATAGGCCTGGGGATTTGGTATTACACTCTGCCAATCCAGACCTAGCAGTAAGACTGGAGTCAGTCGTTTAGCTTGCTGGGGTTCTGTTACTACTCTGTGAACTTAGCAAGTTTGCGGCTGTATTCTAAGACTTGCCTGTCTAATCCTGTCTCACTGTGCTAGGTGTCAGGGGTCAGTTTAGTGGCAGTAAGCTAAAACCTGTGCACTGCAAGTGAGAATTAGGATTGTGGAGATTCTCCTTGTGTCTATCATTCCATCTCTGACCAAGGAGTTTATTGCCACACCCGTTGGTAACCCTTTAGGGTTTTGCTGTTGCCCTTAGCAACAGCATTTCGGGTTCTCTACGTATTAAAACACAACATCTTGCTTTTCCATCTGAGCAGTTCTAATACAAGGGAGATACCCAGTTCCTTAGCCTCTGGGCTTCTCTGTTCACTTTGTGTGTATTTTGTTACCCTATCACCTTCTGTGTACGTTATGTCATATCCCCCAGTTTGTCTGTGAGTCCATCTGTTTTGCATAACAGTTCAAACACCAGTACATTCCTGCAGACACTGGAGTGCATAACAGTTCTGACACCAGTACATTCCTGCAGGCACTGGTGTGCATAACATATTCAGCAGCCTAATACTCCTGTTGAAATTTTGTGGGAATATGGAGCATACCCCTCAAAATACGTTGCAACAGGTGGTCGATCAGGTGCAGGTCCTGACTCGACAATTTAATGATTTGTCCATTAAAATGCACACCTCCCAGGCTGCTGGCGGAGCTCCCGCAGCAGCAGCACCTGCAGGGGTTAAGGAGCCGAAAGTAAATCTCCCGGATCGTTTTTCTGGAGATCGCTCGCAGTTCTTTTGTTTCAAGGAGAGCTGCAAGCTATACTTCCGGCTTAGGCCTCAGTCTTCTGGGTCGGAGATTCAGCGGGTGGGCATAGTGATTTCCTTGCTACAAGGAGACCCACAGGTCTGGGCATATGGGTTGCAGCCTGACTGTCCGTCGCTTAAAAGTGTTGATGCTTTTTTTACGGCACTGGGCATGTTGTATGATGACCCTGACAAGACGGCCTCAGCCGAGGCTCAGATTTCGATCCTTAAGCAAGGGCGAAGGCCAGTTGAGGTTTACTGTACGGAGTTTCGGAGGTTGGCCCATGATACCCAGTGGAATGACCCAGCCCTGAGACACCAGTACCGAAGAGGTCTTTCTAACCAGATAAAGGACCAACTGGTACAATATCCCTTGCCTGATAGCTTGGATCAGCTCATGCAGTTATCCATCCGGGTGGATAGACGGCTGAGAGAGCGTAGGCTTGAAAGGGAGACTGAGATTTCCTTCCTTCCCAAGGGAACCTCAGACTCTGAGGAATTTTCTGAGGAGCCTATGCAGATTGGGGCTACCCGCCTCTCCTCGCGTGAGAAGACGCGGAGGAGACAGCAGGGGTTGTGTTTGTACTGTGGGAATAAAGGTCATGTGGTAGTATCATGCCCAGAAAAGCCGGAAAACTTCAGGGCCTGAGGGTGATGGGAAATATCCTGTCAGGCCAGAAGTCAGAATTTCCCAAGAAGACTTTTATCATTCCGGTGACCTTGAAGATCCTCGGTCAAACTGTCAAGACTGAGGCCTTTGTGGACAGTGGGGCCGACGGGGTTTTTATGGACCGCCAATTCGCCCTGAAACACTCTGTTCCCTTAGTACCCTTGGCATCGGAAATTGAGATTTGTGGGTTAAACGGGGAACCATTATCCCAAGGTAAAATTACCTCTTGCACTAGCCAGATTTCTTTGTTTATTGGAGCCACACACTCTGAAAAATTGTCCTTTTATGTGACTGTCTGTACTTTTGCCCCATTGGTGTTGGGGTTACCCTGGTTAAGGGCCCACAATCCTCAATTTGACTGGGTCTCTGGGGAGATTCTTAGTTGGGGTACTGATTGTTTCAGGAGTTGCTTGAGCCTTCCAGTCAGGCTCTCGCAGCTAAGTTTGCCAGGATTGCCAGGGTGTTATGCAGATTTTGCGGACGTGTTCTCCAAAAAAGTTGCAGAGGTACTACCTCCCCATCGCCCCTATGACTGTGCCATTGATTTGTTGCCAAATGCTAAGCTTCCCAAGAGCAGGTTGTACTCCCTGTCACGTCCTGAGACTCAGGCTATGGCAGAGTACATTCAGGAGAACTTGGCTAAGGGATTTATCAGACCTTCACAGTCTCCAGTTGGGTCGGGGTTCTTCTTCGTGGGTAAAAAGGACGGTTCGTTGCGACCCTGCATCGACTTCAGGGAATTGAACCGTATCACGATTAAAAACTCATACCCACTGCCTCTCATTTCGGTCTTGTTTGACCAGCTTCGTACTGCCACCATTTTTTCTAAGATTGACCTACGCGGTGCGTACAATCTAATCCGAATAAGAGAGGGGGATGAATGGAAGACTGCCTTTAATACCCACTCAGGGCATTATGAATATTTGGTGATGCCTTTTGGGCTCTGTAATGCCCCGGCAGTCTTCCAGGATTTCATGAATGATGTGCTCAGGGAATATTTGGATAGATTCTTAGTTGTATACTTAGATGACATCCTAATCTTCTCCCATTCCCTGGAGGAACATCAGAAGCATGTACGCTTAGTCCTCCAGAAACTCAGAGACCACCGGCTTGGGGCGAAGCTGGAGAAGTGCGAATTTGAAGTTCAGCAAATCGCATTTCTAGGATATATTATCTCCCCAGAAGGTTTCCAAATGGAGGGTTCCAAGGTACAGGCAGTCCTGGATTGGGTGCAGCCCACTAGTTTGAAGGCGCTTCAGCGTTTCCTGGGCTTTGCGAATTTTTATAGACGATTTATCGCTGGATTTTCGTCTATAGTGGCGCCCTTGGTGGCACTCACTAAGAAAGGGGCGGATGTTGCTCACTGGTCTTGTGAGGCTAAAGCGGCTTTAGCCCGTCTCAAAAGGGCATTTGTTTCGGCCAAGGTGCTGCGACACCCAGATCCAGAGCGTCCTTTTGTGGTGGAGGTGGATGCCTCTGAGATGGGTATTGGGGCAGTGCTTTCTCAGATGGGAGTGTCTGATAATCGCCTTCATCCCTGTGCTTACTTTTCCCGTAAATTTTCGCCTGCCGAAATGAATTATGACGTGGGTAACCGGGAATTGTTGGCTATTAAGGATGCACTCGAGGAGTGGAGACACTGGCTTGAGGGGGCTAAGTTTGTGGTCTCAATTCTCACTGACCATAAGAATCTGGCATATTTAGAGTCAGCGAAGCGTCTCAATGCCACGATGGGCTTTGTTTTTTGCTCGCTTTAATTTTTTGATAACATATCGCCCTGGGTCAAAAAACATCAAGGCTGATGCGCTCTCGCAGAGTTTTGCTCCAATCCAGGAGACCACCGAGGAGCCGTTGCCCATTGTTTCCCCATCATGTATTAAAGTGGGCATTACCCAGGACCTCTTATCATTAGTCCTTAGAGCACAGGAGCAGGCTCCTCCAGATCTTCCGGTAGGTCTTTTGTTTGTGCCTCCTAGGTTAAGACAGCGAGTGTTCCTGGAATTCCATGCCAAGAAGTCTGCAGGTCACCCGGGTATTGCCAGAACTCGGGAGTTGCTATCTAGGGCGGTGTGGTGGCCCTCGGTGGCTAAGGATGTGGATCAGTGGGTTCGGGCATGTGACATCTGTGCCCGAAATAAGACTCCTAGAGGGGTTCCTGTTGGCCCATTACATCCACTCTCTATCCCATCTAAGCCATGGACCCACATTTCAATGGATTTTGTGGTGGACTTGCCCAAATCCTCGGGGATGACAGCCATCTGGGTTGTCGTTGACAGGTTTTCGAAGATGGCGCACTTCGTTCCACTGGTTGGGCTGCCATCAGCCAGACGCCTGTCTGAATTATTTATGCTGCATGTTGTGCGTCTCCACGGGTTGCCACTTGATGTGGTCTCTGACCGCGGATCCCAGTTTGTGGCCAAATTCTGGAGGGCATTTTGTTCCGATCTCCAGATTTCTGTCAGCTTGTCGTCAGGCTACCATCCGCAGTCTAATGGGCAGACTGAAAGGGTGAACCAGTCCTTGGAGCAGTTCCTCAGGTGTTATGTCTCCAAGTGTCAGACTGACTGGGTTGCTCATCTGTCCATGGCGGAGTTTGCCTATAACAACGCGGCTCACTCTGCTACAGGGATCTCTCCCTTCCTTTGTGTGTATGGGCATCATCCTAAGGCCAATTCTTTTGACCCCCTGGACTCCACGCCTGGTGGTTCCTCTGTGGTTTCGGTCCTTAGAGGTATTTGGCGGAAAGTGAAGAAAGCCCTTGTGTCTGTGTCATTAGTGACCAAAAGGATTTTTGATAAGCGGAAAAGACCCTGCAGCTTCAAATTAGGAGACTTCGTCTGGTTGTCTACCAAGAATTTGAAGTTGAGACAGCCATCTCATAAGTTAGGGCCCCGGTTCATCGGCCCTTATAAGATCACCAGGGTTATCAATCTGGTGGCATTTCAGTTAGATCTGCCCCGTTCTTTGGGTATCAATAAAACATTTCATTGTTCCCTTTTAAAACGGGCGATTAGTAATCCTTCTTCCAGTGGAAGACCTTCCCCTCTTCTGATACGTGGCCAGAGGGAGTTTGTTGTTGAAAGGATTCTTGACTCCAAGGTGGTTCGGGGTCGGCTGTCATTTTTGGTGCACTGGAAGGGGTATGGCCCGGAGGAGCGGTCGTGGGTGCGCAGTTGTGATCTTCATGCCCCCAGACTGATACGCTCTTTCTTCTCGCAGTTCCCCGATAAACCCGGTGGTAGGGGTTCTTTGACCCCTCGTCAGAGGGGGGGTACTGTTAGGGTCTCCTGCCCTGTGCTGCCACGTCGTCATGGCAACCGGGAGACAAGTGCTAGTGGAGTAACCTGAGCGCAGCTGATACTCCGGTTCGGGTCTTTTGCTGTGCAGTGGTTATAGGCTCTGTGCACGGCAGGGGATCCGGTGCTGGTTTTTGTGCTCACAGTCTGTGAGGTCTGAGTGGGGCGTGGACAGCACCTGCTTTATAAGGCCTCTTTTCAGGGTAAGCAGATGCTGCTGAATCTTTGTTGGTTAGTCAGTTCATGAAAGTTAGCCAGTACTGTGTAGCTTTGTATTTGTTTGTTGCTTACTGCAAATAGGCCTGGGGATTTGGTATTACACTCTGCCAATCCAGACCTAGCAGTAAGACTGGAGTCAGTCGTTTAGCTTGCTGGGGTTCTGTTACTACTCTGTGAACTTAGCAAGTTTGCGGCTGTATTCTAAGACTTGCCTGTCTAATCCTGTCTCACTGTGCTAGGTGTCAGGGGTCAGTTTAGTGGCAGTAAGCTAAAACCTGTGCACTGCAAGTGAGAATTAGGATTGTGGAGATTCTCCTTGTGTCTATCATTCCATCTCTGACCAAGGAGTTTATTGCCACACCCGTTGGTAACCCTTTAGGGTTTTGCTGTTGCCCTTAGCAACAGCATTTCGGGTTCTCTACGTATTAAAACACAACATCTTGCTTTTCCATCTGAGCAGTTCTAATACAAGGGAGATACCCAGTTCCTTAGCCTCTGGGCTTCTCTGTTCACTTTGTGTGTATTTTGTTACCCTATCACCTTCTGTGTACGTTATGTCATATCCCCCAGTTTGTCTGTGAGTCCATCTGTTTTGCATAACAGTTCAAACACCAGTACATTCCTGCAGACACTGGAGTGCATAACAGTTCTGACACCAGTACATTCCTGCAGGCACTGGTGTGCATAACAATTATCCAGTTAATAACATTCTGCAGTTCAGCATCAAAGCTTGTTTATATTTGCTATGTTGTCATAACAAGGATAATTCTTCACAGTCTCTCAGTTAACTCTCAAAACTCCATTGCAAATCCTTACAGTTATCTCTTCATGTCTGCATTATCCAGTTAATCATATTCTGCAGTTCAGCATCAAAGCTCGTTTATATTTGGACAATCCAACATTTATTCATCAGCTTGTTTTGCATATGTTTCCATGAACATTTCTTTTATGTATTTTTGAGTTTTCTCTTGCATATTATTCCTGCAATACTTCAGTATAATATGATGATTAACAACTTGTCAGTTAACTCTTTACTGAATTGTTATTTTGAATAAATATATGAATCGGAACTTTCTTCGTCCTCCCTGCTTTCTTCATAGCCCAGCACCTACACCTGTGGTTGGTCCCGGGTTAACGGATTCACAAAAACACCCGGACCTGACATAAATGTACAACACATTCTACCTGTCTGGGTATATAATGTCATGCAGTAAGTACTGAAGTTCCTAATATAATGACCCATAGTGGCCTGTCTAGATTAGGCCCAAATAATTGGCCTCTGCATGTTTGTGTATTTCATTGTTCAAACTTAACTTGGGCAAGTTTGCAGTGGGACCCAAGTCTCTCTCTCTCCTTAATTTTCACAGAAGTGGGCATGGTCAGGAACACTTGATATGGACCATCAAATCTGGGCTCAAGTGACTTTCTCATGTGTTTTTTCAGATACGCCCAATCTCCTGGTTAAAGCTTGTGGTGATTCAGATCTGCTCCTGAATCTGGGAGAGAGGCAAAAACTAGAGAATACAGAGGTGTCTGTTTCTTCAGTAAGACTTTTTTAACATATGCAGTCAAATCACTATATTTATGCTGTAACTCTTGTGGCTAATAACATCCTATATTAGGTATGCTATCAAATAATATTTCATAAGGTTTATAACCAGGGGTTTTATTGAGTATGGTTTTACTATTAACCAGTACTAAAAATAAACACGTTAGCATCCCTTTCTGGTTTCTGTAACACACTCACTAATCGGATACTGTAACTTCTGGTACTTCTTATCTGCAAATATCTTCTGAACTTAAATTTTCTAGCTATTGATCTTGCTGTAGCTTTTGCCATTGACCAATAACTGAAAATGTCTGTGACTACCAATACATCTTTGGCAGTTAGTTATAGTCAATTTGCAGTCTTCTAAATGGAAAATAACTTTTGGGGATTGCTCCAAGAGTTGTCTTGACCTTCTGTCCTGGATTGGACATTTCTACACATCCAGCAGGCTTGTACAAACTTGGTTGCATCTGGATAAAATTCTGGAGCTATCCATCTTTCATTAACTAAATTTACCATTTGATCCTTTCCCAGGTGTGTGAGTCCATGGCTGACTTAACACATAAGTGGATATAAGCTTCTGGGTAAGCATAACTTCTCTTCTAATTTCCATAAGCCAGTTTCTTCTTCTTGTCTGGCTCCTCTTCTCTGCTATGCTGCTTTTTCTTCAGGACCTGCTTGTTACTGAAATTTCTTCAAATCCTGTAGATCAGGCATTTGAGGATTTGTTTTTTCTGTTTCTTCTGTATATGTAGTGTAGATTGCTACCTTCAATGGTTGTTTGGTTGCTTTCTTTATCCACAGGCTACTCTCTCATTCTCTCCTGCTGTGTTCTGAAGTTCAATCAGTGTAGCATAATCAGGCATTTTGGTCTGGCGCTGGAATGGTTACTGCTGGGGGCATTTTGCTGCCCTCTTGGCTTCAGCATCTTGCCAGATTGTTGCCTCTTGTTTCAGGAGTGTTGTTTCTTGCGTGTGCCTGGATCTTCATCACTGCCACTTTGTGTGGTCCTTGCAGAGTTCTGAACCGGTGTCTGATCAGTGAAGCATGTTGTATATTTTTGCCACTTGCTGTCTCAAAGTCTCTGCTTTTCCATATTTGTCCATGATCTTGTGCTGGGATGGTAAGGATCCTGAGTCCACAATTTCATGTTCAGTGGTTACTGCATATCCTGTATAAGGAATCCCATCCTCATAGTATCTTGAACCATCCACATATAGCTCATGGTGAGCATTGAGTAGGGCTGTATCTGTAACATGTGGCAAAAGTTAAGTTTCTTGTTCCATTAAAGCCACACAATTATGAGAGAAAGAAAATAGTTGATTATTAGAATTATTCTCTTCCTCTTCTGGACCATCCCTCTGGTCCTGCGTCCATGATGATCGCTCTCTATCTTCTTCTTCTGGACCACCTTCCTGGTCCTCATCATCATCTTCTTGCTGATCCATCAATAAGGAAGATAATCTGTTTCTCTCTCCTTTTGAATCTTAAGATTCAAAACCTTTATTTATTAATGCTGGTAAAAGGGTTGCTGGGTGGAGGGTCGTACATTTTCTGATGGTCACATTTGTTGCACTTAGCAGTGCTACTTCATACTTGGTCAGCCTCGCTGCTGACAAGTGTTTGGTTCTTGCTTGTTGAAGCTTCTCTGTACCTGCATGCGGTACCTGGATGATAAGCTCATGATTCAGCACTATGCCTGTGCTCTTGTTCTCTTCTAGGACTGCTGCTGCTGCCACTGCTCTAATGCAGGTAGGTGCGCCTTGAATAATGTTGTTAAGCTTGCTTGAGTGGTAGGCCACTAATCTTTGCTTAGTCTGTGAATTTGAGGACTCCCAGTGCATGGCCTCCTTTTTCATGACAATACAAGGTAAAAGATTTACTGTAGTCAGGTAGTCCTAGGGCTGGAGATGAGGCAATTGCTGTTTTTAATTGCTTTATTGCTTCTTCCATCTCTAGTTGGTTGGGGTGTGGACCCTCCTTTTTGGTGCTGTCATACAAAGTTTGCATGTAGACTGATGTATCCATTTTCTGCAGTATCCCACTAGGCCTAGTAATGATTTGACTTGCTTCACAGTAGTTGGCATTTTCACTTGCAGTATGAGCCTTTTCCTGTCCTCTGTCAGGTGCCTTGTACCGTGGGAAATACCATGTCCTAGGAAGATTACCTTTTGCTTTGCTAGCTGCAATTTCTCCTGTGGGGCTCTGCAGTCTTGTTCTTCCAGAAACTTCAATAAGGACACAGGCCCTCATTCCGAGTTGATCGCTCGCTGCCGATTTTCGCAGCGCAGCGATCAGGTATAAAAACGGCAAAACTGCGCATGCATACGGGCCGCAGTGCGCACGCGCGGCATACTTTCACACAAAAGTATGTCGTTTTACACAAGGTCTAGCGACTCTTTTTCGTCGCTCTGTTGATCGGTGAGTGATTGACAGGAAGTGGGAGTTGCTGGGTGGTAACTGACCGTTTTCAGGGAGTGTGCTTAAAAACGCAGGTATGTCAGGTGAAAACGCAGGCGTGCCTGGGGAAACGGGGGAGTGGCTGGCCGAACGCAGGGCGTGTTTGTGATGTCAAACCAGGAACCAAACAGTCTGAAGTGATCTCAAGGAAGGAGTAGGTCTGCAGCTACTCTGAAACTGCTTGAAAAAATTTCACCACTATTCTGCTAACCTTTCGTTCGCACTTCTGCTAAGCTAAGATACACTCCTAGAGGGCGGCAGCTTAGCGTTTGCACTGCTGCTAAAAGCAGCTAGCAAGCGATCAACTCGTAATGAGGGCCACTGTCTTTTCTTGGTACTTCTTTTCAGTGGTGGTGGCAATTAACAGGTCATCTACATACTGCATCAGCTGTATGTTTTCTGGATAGAGGGGTCTCCATGCTTGTATTATTGTAGACATGGCTTCAGTGAAATCACTTGGTGATGTGGCCCCCCCTGGGGCAGTCTTGTCCAGCAGTACTGTTAACCCATATGTGTGAAAGCAAGAATCCTGTGTATACGTATACATATACGGGTGAAACGCGTCTTCCAAATCCTTCTCTTTCCGGCTGTCTGAAGCATCCTCATCCTCACACACTTGTCACTGCCCGACGCCTCTCCAGCCCAGCAGCATAATTTCGTCCTCAGACGTCTGTCATCAACCGCACTACGGGACGCCCGCACCTGTCCGTGTTTGGAGACTGCCTAGCTCTGGATCCAGCCTAGAAGCAGAATTCATCTTCTGGGCGATAGAGACCTACTGCATTACAGGACGCCCACATCCGTCCGCCGGTTTGTGCCTTCTCACCGGGCGGCCACGTACCATCCTCTACTGACGGCGCCACACTGCCTTTTGGCCAATTAACTTTAAACATACATTTGGACTCACTGCCTTTGGCATTAGGACTTTTCCATCGGCTAATCACTGCCATAGACTGATCACAGCAGATGTCCACACCCGCCCATGTCCTACACTTCTCAAGCACGGCCGCCATGTTTACTCCCCACACCGATGGTGACTCAATTCAATAGGACTCAGGACATTCCTTCTGATAATCACCACTGGTAACATCAGCATTTCCTTACTACCCTTTGCCTTTATTCTTAGTCTGTCCTTCCTTCTGTGACAGGATTTTCTCATTATCATCTGTGCGGTTTTTGTCAGTTCATATAACATTATTGCTTTTATATATATATATATATATATATATATATATATATATATATATATATATATGCCTATCACCACTTACTTATTAAGAGCAATATGTGCTATGTGTGCAGTTATCTATTTAATTCTTGACTATATTCACCTTTGCAGACATTTACTTATATTGTCTCTATGCACTCTCAGCCTCTGAGTTACGGTTTGTGTATTTGTTACAATGTTTATCCCTATCTGCTACATGCTACATGAGTATCATTATTGTTGAAACCTCTAAGCACAGAATACTATAGGTTTAAAGTCATTATCTATGTATTTGTTACACTGTTATTCTTCCAATTTTGGGCTTATATCTATCTTTTTTTACTTGCTGGACTCCTATATCTGGCTTCAGAACCATACTGCTCTAGATATTATCAGATATTAATTCATCCAGTTTATCTAAGAATGTCATTATATTTTGCTTGATTATAGCAGCTGATAATTGTCATTTCTAATCAGATCTGATACACTTTTCTGATATAGCAGTATTGGGTACACGTTTCTTTCACTTGTTTCAGTTTTTTTCTATTTTTCATGGACTCTCACCACTGATTCAGGGTTCACCCCTGTCTAACATTGGCAGCAGATCCATCTTATCTCTGGTACTCTTTTGATACTGTGTAATTCGTGAACTCTCATCAGTGATTCTAGAAGCATTCGATCATCGTTCATTTCGTCTCTACTATCATACCACACTGGTAACGCCCAAAACCGTCCGATCTTGGAAGCTAATCTGTGTAGGGCTGGGTCAGTACTCAAGTGGGCGACTCTTGAGGAAGACTCAGTGTAGTAGAGTTAAGACTGGCCTATTATGCTCAGAGTCTAACACTGACAGCAGATTCACTCTGCCATCTTATTTCTTACTGCTCCTTTTTTCCTTATGACAGCTGGGTACATTACGCCTGTTTGCTTGCACATATTCAAATCTCCATCAGGTATTCTAACTATATTAACACAGGGCTAGTACATTTAAGTGTCTTATCTGTCTCATAAACTGTTTGGGTTAATCCCCCATAAAGACTTTGGACCCTGGCAGCCGGAATTTATCATGCTAAAATTAGCATCTGATTATTACTGATTATATTATAGTATTGCATTGTACTATCTAGTATCAGCAAACTTACTGCTACTTATTTCACTTGTTTGATTACTATTTTAATGCCATTGACCACTGATCACATTTTATCGTTGTATTATTAATAAAAGCTAATTTTTAGATCAATCTTCCAATTTTTCACACATTAATTTAAGTTAAGAGTGTGCCCACAAAAGAGTATCTTTTTTCTCCTTTTTGTTGTCTCAAGTTGCCATTGACTCAGGGTGCACCACCAAATAAAAATAAGAAAACAGGGTTTTCTCTATATCTTTCTATTTTGGTTATTATATTGATTTTTTACATAACGGTGCGGTATTCTCCCAAATATATGTCTCCAAATACCTAACAGCTGAGAACTTTTTCTTAAACCAAAACTAAAATACACATTGCTTATATGTAAAATGACCTATGGGAAGTATCTACATAAGTATGCGTGATTACCCATTAATATATTTTGCAGTCATAAACATTTTACATCCATGTGTGTACATATTGCAGTATGCTCTTTCACACAGAAGCATTATTTATACATACTGTTTCTTTAACTGTTTTCTGAGCCACATTAAAACCTTTCAGCTTATAAATGAGGGGGCAGCAAAACGGCAATTCCCACTACATGTACACATTGCTGTTTCCCTGTAATCTACAGCGGTGTGCATGTAATATAAATATTATAACAGAGGGTTAGACATTTCTCTCTAATAAATCAATGCATATGCAAAGTCTGTTTTCTTCTAGGGGCATTATGTTGCCAAGACCTATGGCATTATTATTTCTCATATATACGCAGTGGCGCACCCAGGGGGGGGTTTCTGAGTACCCAGAAACCCCCCTGATGGACCAAATCAATTTTATTGCTAATTGTGGCTTACGAGTGTAGCTCCGCCCACTCACGGCATTAGGCTCTGCCCACTCACGGCATTTTGCCGCGATTCGCGGACCCACCGGGTAGAGCTACACACACTGACCTCTCTCAGCCAGCTGCAGGTGAACCAGAGCTAATGGTCACAACAAGTCTTGAGGCTGCCTACGCTGAATGTTACTACCACACAGACTGATCCCTTCCTAGCTGACCTCGGTAAGGAACCTCTCCCTTCAATAAACCATTGCTTCATATTCATAAGGGCTTTGAAAACGGGTTCACTACGATATGCCGGACTTTTTTCTTAATCTATGATTGCCGGCACCTGTGTTGAACAGGTAAATGGATAAGAAAGGTGTTACACCACAGGTGATGGCAATCATAAATTAAGAGGGAAGTCCATGAGCAGAGCATTCTGTCCCTCCTGGAGAGGGTCATGTTGGGAGGTATGTTTAAATATAAAGAGTAAATAATAATATAAAAATTATCTATATGTAAAACTACTGTAGGCTACTTGATTGAGGGGGTAATTCAGACCTGATCGCTCGCAAGTGTTTTTTTGCTGTCCTGTGTTCAGATACTTTGCCGCCTACAGGGGAGTGTATTTTCGCTGTGCAGAGCTGAAACGCGTTGGTGATTGATTGGAGGGACCTTCCATGACCAGAGGGGAACAAAATCAGCCTTGAATCTGCATGTCTTGATTGTTGCTGTTAATCCCGGGAGGCAACCTTCCATGCGAATTTGGGTGGGCTAGTTGACACCCCACGAAATCTGGTACGCAGGTCCGCCTAATCAGTGGTGGATTTTTTATATATTTTGTTTCATTGATTGCTGCTACATATATCCTTTGTGGTATACTATTTATTGTGGGAAGCATTATCCCTTGAATTAACCCTAGATGTATTGAAATTATCTATCTTTTGCTGCTATTTTATGTAATATATGGGAAGCCATACCCCATGAATTTTATTTGCACTGAATATTTCATTTGCACTTAATATTTTATGCTAAATTTGCACACCGAATAGAATAAAATTGTACTTCACTATATGCGGATTTATAACTTCTTTTTTGGGGATTACCTGTGATGGTGAATTGGTGGAGTGTTCAGAAGGAAGATATATGAATTTTCCCACGTCTGTCTGAATTTTCCCACGTCTGTCGGACTTTTGCTGGTCGAGTTTGATGAACATATATCCTGCCATTGGAGCTTATTGTGAATTGTCGTTTTACACCTTTTTTCTTTGTGTGTTCGCATGTGTAGCTGAGCTGCACAAACTGATTTTGTGCAATCTCTGAGTAGCCCAGGATTTACTCAGCCGCTGCGATCACTTCAGCCTGTCCGGGACCGGAATTGACGTCAGACACCCACCCTGCAAATACTCAGACATGCCTTCGTTTTCTCTGACACTCCCAGAAAATGATCAATTGCCACCCACAAATGCCCACTTCCTGTCAATCTCCTTGGATCGCCTGTGCAATCGCTTTTTTTGCACCATCCCGTCGCTATGCACCAATGCCCGGTGCAGTCATCCGACGAGCCTGCGCATTACGGTGCATATGCATGTGCAGGGCCGTTTCTAGCCAATTTGGCTCCCAGTGCGAGATTTAAAAATGCGCCCCCCCCCATTCACATAAAAAAAATGCGCCCCCCCCCATAGATATAAAGAGGAAAACCATGCGCTCCCGACAAGGGTGTGTGGTCTCATTAAAATGGGCGTGGCTTTGTTACGATGGGCGTGGCCTCATCTGATCTCATCATCACAGCCACCACAGGATAAAAAAAAAGTCCTCATTTTACACATTACAGCAGGCACGTGTCCCCATTTTACACAGTACGCAGGCAAGACTCCCCATTTTACACAGTACGGCAGGCACGTTCCCCCATTTCACACATTACGGCAGGCAAGTGTCCCCATTTTACACATTACGCAGGCAAGTGTCCCCATTTTACACAGTACGGCAGGCACGTTCCCCCATTTTTATTTTTATTTTTTTTTAAATATGTTTATTCGTTTTTTCCACATAGAGACATACAGAGAAAGAAAGCAGTGAATCAATGCAATACAAAATGCATGTAACATGCTTATGCTTATGAATTACATAGTAGGCAACAAAAGATATGGCATAACATCAAACATCACCACCACCACTGGTGCTGTGTATATAAGCGAGCAGTGGAGAGGACCGTATCAAAGCATCAGCAGTGGTGTATATAAACAGCAATTCTTAGGCCTATAATATATTATGTAAGAGAGACTGCATATTATCACATATGTAACAAAACTAAAATCAAAATCAACTAGACAATCATAAGGAAAGAGAAAGAGGAGGAAAGAAAAACAACAAAGACATGGATGAGAAGTATGAGGGAGGGGGAGGGGGTTTGCAGATGCCTAAAGAATATTTATCATACATGGTAAGGCACACTCCTAGGGAACGTTGGGATCAAATCGCTCAGTATCAAGGTGTGGGAGCGAGCATCACCCCGGTGCCAAAGGTGGATCATCACCAATAGGGATACATAGTCTGCGGTAAGAATCCCAACTAAGAGAGTCAAACAACTTCAGTATATGAGTTCGTTGTGTGGGTGGAAGAGAGTCAATATATAGTCCCCATTTCCTATAAAACCGCAAAGCGTTACGGTCCAGATCTGGAAGAGTGGATTGGCGTTCAAAGTATAGTGTATTAGTAAGTAGAGACTTGAGGTTACCTAGAGAGGGAGAGGTTCGATATATCCAATGATTCAAAATTAACTTTTTCCCCAGGGTCAATAGTACATATAAAAACGGAATGCAGTAAGCTTGGGATGGAGGTAAACGCCAGGTTGTAGTATTAAGGCCAAGGAGTGCCGCTGGGTCCATAGGGAGAGAGATCCGGAAAGTGGCTTTTATATACCACACTACTTTATTCCAAAATCGTTTCATTTTCGGGCAGTGCCAGAAGTTATGCATAAAGAGGGCATTTGGTGCTTTACATTTAGGGCAACGACCAGAGTCTGTGGAGACCATGTATTTGTGTTGTCCCGGGGCAATATATGCCCGATGTAAAAATTTAAAATGGATTTCCTGAAGCTGGGCAGAATGCAGGGCTTTCAGGATAGCGGGGAGGGGGGAGAGGAAACACTCCACCGATGGGTCCCAGGACCACTCACTCGACCATTTTGACAACAAGGAGGGCCAGAAAACCTCCGGCCTGCTAGGCAACAAGTCTCGGTATAACCAGCATATCTTATATGAAAAGTTAGGTAACGTTACCAACAGGGCAGACAGAGGATCCTTTCTCCGCTCGTGCACAGGGGGGATGGGGAGAGATTGTACAAAATGGCGTACTTGTAGGAACATGAAAAAATCAGATGAGGGCGCACCATGTCTCTCGGCTAAATCCGCGAATGACAGTACATGGCCACCCGGGTCAAACACGTCACGAATGAGGGCAATGCCCCTAGATTTCCACGTGAGGAATTTGGTATTTTCAAGGGGGGGAGTGAAGCAGGGGTTTCCGCATAATGGAATAAAAGGAGAGTATTCTGGGTTGCGATGGAGGGCCTTGTTAATGGCCCACCAGGATCGGTAGGCGTCCCAGAAAAGAATATTAGGGCGTACCGTGGGTGGGAGCAAGGCTTTTGGGGTGTGCAGCAAAGCTTTGAGGTCATAAGGATGTACAAGGCCCTGCTCCATGTCATAATTAACATATGAGGAGGTGCCCATTAACCAGTCTGAGATGTACCTAAAGTTCGCAACCTGGAAGAAAGCCAGGAGGTCTGGGACAGCTAAGCCACCCTGGGCACGGGGAAGTTTAAGTTTAGGTAAAGAAATCCGAGACCTCTTGCGATTCCACAGGAATTTGGAGAACATTCTATCACATTCTTTTAAGTCTTTGGCCGGGGGCTGGATAGGAATCATCTGGAGTAGATAAGAGATCTTGGGGAATACAATACTCTTCAAAATAGCTACTCTTCCTAGTAGGGACACAGGAAGGGATGACCAAGTGGATAGCAATTGGGATACTTTGTTGAACACAGCGGTATAGTTGACTGAGTATAGGTCTAAAATATTCACAGGGATATATATACCCAAATACTTAAGGCCTAAGGTGTTTCTTTTAAATTGAGCAAGAACTGGCACCGAGGGGCGCTGACAGGCAGACGGGTTGAGTGGGAAGAGTTCAGACTTAGATGCATTAACACGATATCCCGCAAAAGTGCCAAATTCAGAGATAGCCTGCATGATCGGCGGGACAGAGGTCTCAGGCCGTGAAATAAAGAGGAGCATGTCATCCGCAAATAAACTTACACGGAGCTCATGGCCGTGAACCAATACTCCAGAGTAATCTGGGAGGTGACGCAGTTTAATAGCCAGGGGCTCTATGGCGATAGCAAATAAAAGTGGAGAAAGGGGGCAGCCCTGCCTTGTGCCTCGGTGAAGAGGAATAGGAGCAGACAAGTAGCCATTGCACATAATGCGGGATGAGGAGGGGGAATATAGGTTACGTATCATGTTGATCAGGTCCAGCGGAAACCCAAACCTATCCAGCGTCGTGTATAAGTGATCCCAACTGACAAGATCAAACGCTTTCTCCGCGTCTAGGGAGAGGACGTATTGGGGGTCGGGGTCTCCGCTGGAATGCAACCAGGTGGCCGCAGCAAGGACTTTTCGGATATTGTTAGTGGAGTGTCGGCCTGAGATGAAGCCAGTTTGGTCGGGGTGGATAATGGAGGGGAGCAATCCCTTTAACCTATCTGCAATGATTTTCGTAAACAGTTTATAGTCAACGTTGAGCAAGGAGATGGGGCGGTATGAACCGGGGAGATGAGGATCCCTCCCGGGCTTTGGAAGAAGACGTATCAGGGCTTCATTAAAGTATAGAGGGAGGGAATGGGAAGATAAAATTTTATTAAATACCAGGGTCAGAGGATTCAGTAATTTAGGTAAGAGCATTTTGTAAAATTCCCCAGAAAACCCATCGGGTCCAGGAGCCTTCAAGGGCTTTAGATGTTTGATTGCCGCCTCCACCTCCTGGGTAGTAATCGGCAAGCAAAGATCCCCCATCACCGATGCTGATATCTGAGGCAAGGAAATAGAGTCCCAGAAAGAGGTTTTAGCTGCTAAGTCGAGAGGAGGGGGGGAGTATATGTCGGTATAAAATTTTGAGAGGATCTGCGCCATGTCCACAGATTTGGTAGCCAACGAGCCATCGTCTCGTTTCAGTGTCTGAATCACTGAGGACAGCACTGAACCCCGCAGAAGATTTGAAAGAAGACGGCCCGTTTTATTGCCGTATCTATAGAAGCGATGGTTTTTGTTAAAGGTATGACGGTCGCCCATTAATGTCAATACAGCACCAAACTGGGACTTGCAATCTAAATATACCTTCTTTGTGATAGGAGACGGGCACTGTTTGAATTGTTGGTAGGCATCAGTCAGGCAGCGTTGGGAGGTCTTAAACTAATGAAAGAAATTGTTTCTTTCTTGTGTAAACATATTCCACAAGCATGCCGCGTATAACCGCCTTCGAGGCCTGCCAAAACAATAGAGGATCAGTTTCAGCAATACTTGCATTATCCAGTCTGAACTCCTCCCAGAACACCTCCAATCTGTTCCGAAATTGTAGGGAAGAGGTAAAGGAAGTGGAGAAACGCCAGCATTTAAAGGAGCCATAATCTATTGAGGTGGTAAGGGAAACCCAAACTAAGGCGCGATCAGAGAGAGAAATTGTTTCCATCTGTGCTTCAGTATTTTGGGGAATCAGGGAATCTGAGAGCAATAAAAAATCTATTCTAGACAGAGTGCCATGGGCAGCCGAGAGACATGAGTATTCCCTGTCAGTGGGATGAAGAAATCTCCAAGCATCAGTCAGATGCAGTTGTTGTGCAAAAAAGGGGACACCCAAGGTAGGAGGGGAGCGTGCACGAGCGGAGGAGTTCGAATCCATATAAGCGGAGACCACAACATTGAAGTCTCCGCCCACAATCATTGGACAGGGCATAAACGGGCACAGAGTTGTTATGAGACTCTTGAAAAAACCCTTTGAATATGAGTTTGGGGCATACACGGAACATAAGACATATTTGGTATTATGAAGTAAAATTTCAAGCACTAAAAATCTACCAGCAGGATCGCACAGGGAAGTGAGGACTTCAATATGCAAACTACGCCTAGCGAGGATCAACACACCCCTGGCCTTAGAAGAATAGGGAGCGTCTGAGAGCACCTGCCAGCCCAGGACACCCAATTTCTGGGCCTCTGGGGCGAGGAGATGCGTCTCCTGTATAAACACCAAATCCATATGTAATCTATTTAAATAGAGCAGGATCTTCTTCCTCTTGATAGGGGAGTGGATACCCCCAACATTCCATGTGCCCACCTTAATAGCAGACATAAGGCATTAAGTAATGAGTAATCATGCAGGAGGACATCTTACAAGCCCATAAGCAATGTAGGGTGGGAAAAGACACAAGAGGAAGGGAGGGAGGGGGAAGACACAAAGATAGTAGAGACATAGAGATGAGAAGGAGATATTAGACCCACCGGGGGGTCCCACAACAATATTTTTGCAACAACTTCACGGTATTACAATGAAAGTGACAATCGAGAGCAGCAAGGAGGACATTGCTCCCAGCCAGCAGCCACTTTAATGAGCAGCATAGGGAATGGGGGGTATGGGGGGGGGGAGAGGGAGGGGGGTATGAGGAGAAGGGTGTAAGGGAGGGGGGTGGGGGGAGATATGGAGTGGGAGGGAGGGGGGTTGGGGGGTAAGGGGTATGGGTGAGCGGTCAGAATGACATCAGCCTACCCTCAAGTGGATGGGTAGAACAGGCATTCAAGCATGTAAAACCATATAAAACCATATAAAACTGGGAACCGGCATATATGAATACATTGCATTAGAGAAAATTTATGTCACTTTAAGATTATATATACATCACCCAGAAAACCATTGGGGGAACAGCGAGAAGGTCCAAATAAGACTAACAGGGGAGCTCGTAGTCCACGGGGTGGGAAAGAGAAATAAATGTAAGACGATGGTGACCAAGCCAGGGTAACAATGGTGACAGGACAGTGTCCTTGAAAGACGGCTATTTTGGCACTTGGTCGGAGACTTCGGTTTCCGAGAGATAGGCAGCAGCATCCTCCGGGGTGTGGAAGTCCTTAAAGGACGTGCCATCGAAAATCCTCAGGCATGCAGGGTAGAGTAGAGCAAACTTACGGCCCTCATGGGCCAATTTTGAGCAAGTGGGAGAGAACGCCTTGCGTAACCTGGTAAGCTCCGGGGAGAAGTCCTGAAAGATTAATAATTTGGCATCTTCCCAAACAAGGTCTCTTGTGCGGCGGGAAGCAGACCACAGGGCCTCTTTATGGAGGTAGTTGAGGCATCGAAATAGCACAGCACGTGGTCGGGTGGATGCAGCGGAGCGACCTGGGCCTGTTCTATGTGCACGTTCCACCACGAGATCCGAGCAAACATCTTGGATTCCAAGAAGATCTGGGAGTGTGTGTCGAAGGAAGTGGTAAAGAGCTTGGCCCTTAATCGTCTCTGGGAGCCCGATAAGCCTGAGATTGTTTCTACGCGATCTATTTTCGAGATCGTCGATTTTTGACCATATCATGTTTTCCGATTTCTGCAGTTTAGCGGAGATGTCGGAAAGTTCAGCGATTTGCTGAAAATTTTCACCAGCAGTATGTTCCACTTGTAAAACACGCTTGGATAGTTGTTTATACTGGCTTTTGATGTCCAGGACAGCTTGCTGCAGCGCAGCAGCATGCAGCTGAGCCTGTTCTTGGAATAATGGCTGGACGGTCTCTTTCACCGCTCTGACAATGTCCTCATAGGACAAGGAGTGCCCGGGGGTGGAGGCATGCAGGGACGAGCCTGGAGCTGCGGAGCCAGCAAGGGATGGAGAGACAGTGTGCACCGAGGTCAAGGGCGGAGCTGAGGTAACCGCCGCACGAGCTCCGGCTTCCAGGGAAGTCACGGCGGCCATTTTAGAGGCCGAGCCGCGGCTTTCAGATTTGGCACGTGGAGGCTTTCCTTGCATCGTGGGAGCCAAAAAACGTTCCATAGAGGGGGACGGGTGTACGGGGAGCGGGCCGGTATGAGTGACCGCTCAATGGACGCCCAGAACGGGCGATATGTTAAAGGTTAGTGGCTGCAGGCACCGGAGCTTCTAAGCAGCGTGTCACTCCATGCAGTGCCGGAACCGGAAGTCACGTTCCCCCATTTTACACATTGCGGCAGGCCCGTGTCCCCATTTTACACATTGCGGCAGGCACGTGTCCCCATTTTACACTTTGCGGCAGGCCCGTGTCCCCATTTTACACATTGCGGCAGGCCCGTGTCCCCATTTTACACATTGCGGCAGGCCAGTGTCCCCATTTCACACATTGCAGCAGGCACGTGTCCCCATTTTACACATTGCGGCAGGCAGGTGTCCCCATTTCACACATTGCGGCAGGCACGTGTCCCCATTTTACACATTGCGGCAGGCACGTGTCCCCATTTTACACAGTACGCAGGCACGTGCCCCCATTTTACACATTGTGGCAGGCCCGTGTCCCCATTTTACACAATGCGGCAGGCAGGTGTCCCCATTTCACACATTGCGGCAGGCACGTGTCCCCATTTCACACATTGCGGCAGAAAAGTGTCCCCATTCTATGCAGTACGGCAGTGGGGGGGAGGGAGGGAGAGGGAGGGAGGGAGAGGGGCAGGCAAGTGTCAAGTGGGGGGGGGGGGGGAAGGGAGAGGGAGGGGGGGAGAGATGATCAACTTGCATGTCAAGAAGATCTTCCCGATGCTCGCGCCGGCGCCTCCTCTTAACAGCTTGGCTGAGTTGGCTTCCCCTCCTCCCTTTTCCCGAGTACTCCTGCTCGAGGGGCGGAGTTTCGCGGATTGACGCGGTTGCGTCGTGACGTCACGACGCAACCGCGTCATACCGCGAAACTCCGCCTCTCGAGCAGGAGTACTCGGGAAAAGGGAGGAGGGGGGAATCTGGGACCCGTAAAGTGCCCTTTTAAATATCGCACCAATACCATTAAGTGCCTTTTTCCCTCCCTATCACTGACAATCCCCAGGGGAGGCCTCTCCCTGGTTGTCCTACCATGTGCACCCACCGCGTGAATGATCAGTCTACCTTGCGATATCCTTATGGGCTGCAACCATTGCTTGCACTGCGTAGTATTAAAAACCAAAGTCAGTTTATCTTTATATGGGATATACCTTTATGGGAAAGTTAATCAAACCAACAATAAAAAGGTCAAATGAAGCAAACTTTTTGGATCTTAATCTCTGACACAATAAAACTTTGATATTGCTGACTGGACTTTACCTAGTCCACAAAGACTTCTTCAATCACTGAGTTATACATCTCTTATATCTGTCTCTAATTGCATATATATATATTATCCAGGAGGCGACTCAGAATAAACCCCTCTACCCTTGTGGCCAAAGAGTTTCTCAAATCCGTCTGTGGACAGATGACTGGTGTTGTGGCATTGCCTGTTCCTCCTTGTGATGGTGGAAAATCAATCACCAATGCTCCCCAAGTGAGCCCTGTATAATAGACTACTTCTTCTGGACTGCTGAGGTGTGTCCTTATGATTATTGTTAAATTACTCCAGGAATTTGTACCTTGCCCTTCATAAATTCCTCCCCATATCATGTATTCTGTTGCCCCTGGTATTCTTGGAATACCCCCCACTATTCTTGGAATACGGTCCCCTTGAGTTTGAAAAATTATGTGTCCTGTACACCCTGGGCAATCATACCTGAGCCCCCTCTCTATTGACTCCAGCATGCAATTAGGGCAATGATACCCGAACTCCCTTTCTACTGAGTCCATCTTACCCTTAAGTCTGAATTACAATATGCTATATATATTAAAATGTGTGCACGACAATCTAGACAGTGGTTCCCTACAAAACTGAAATCTCTTTGTGGCAATATTCCCTTAACTTCACAATATTCTGGTTCAGGTTTAAGATTATACCATAATAATAATAAGAAGATTTTACTTACCGGTAAATCTATTTCTCGTAGTCCGTAGAGGATGCTGGGGACTCCGTAAGGACCATGGGGAATAGACGGGCTCCGCAGGAGATAGGGCACTTTAAGAAAGCTTTGGATTCTGGGTGTGCACTGGCTCCTCCCTCTATGCCCCTCCTCCAGACCTCAGTTAGGGAAACTGTGCCCAGAGGAGATGGACAGTACGAGGAAGGATTTTTGTAAATCTAAGGGCGAGATTCATACCAGCCACACCAATCACACCGTATAACTTGTGATAAACTATCCAGTTAACAGTATGAACAAACAATATAGTCTCGGCCAAACCGATCAAACCACAACATAACCCTTATGTAAGCAATAAATAAATACAAGTCATGCAGAAGAAGTCCGCACTTGGGACGGGCGCCCAGCATCCTCTACGGACTACGAGAAATAGATTTACCGGTAAGTAAAATCTTATTTTCTCTAACGTCCTAGAGGATGCTGGGGACTCCGTAAGGACCATGGGGATTATACCAAAGCTCCAAAACGGGCGGGAGAGTGCGGATGACTCTGCAGCACCGAATTGAGCAAACAGGAGGTCCTCCTCAGCCAGGGTATCAAACTTATAGAACTTTGCAAAGGTATTTGACCCCGACCAAGTAGCAGCTCGACACAGCTGTAGTGCCGAGACCCCTCGGGCAGCCGCCCAAGAAGAGCCCACCTTCCTAGTGGAATGGGCCTTAACCGATTTAGGTAACGGCAATCCTGCCGTAGAATGCGCCTGCTGAATCGTGTTACAGATCCAGCGAGCAATAGTCTGCTTAGAAGCAGGGCCGCCAACCCTGTTGGCTGCATACAGGACAAACAGTGCTTCTGTTTGTCAGATCCTAGCCGTTCTGGCCACGTAAATTTTCAAAGCCCTGACCACATCAAGGGACTCGGAATCCTCCAAGTCACGCGTAGCCACAGGCACGACAATAGGTTGGTTCATATGAAAGGATGAGACCACCTTAGGCAGGAATTGAGGACGGATCCGCAATTTCGCTCTATCCATATGGAAAATCAGATAGGGGCTTTTAGGTGATAAAGCCGCCAATTCCGCAATTCGCCTAGCCGAAGCCAAGGTTAACAACATGACCACCTTCCAGGTGAGATATTTAAACTCCACCGTCTTAAGTGGTTCAAACCAATGTGACTTAAGGAACCGTAACACCACGTTAAGGTCCCAAGGCGACCACCGGCGCTACAAAAGGAGGCTGAATATGCAGTACTCCCTTCACAAACGTTTGTACTTCAGGAAGAGAAGCCAATTCTTTTTGGAAGAAAATGGATAAGGCCGAAATTTGAACCTTTATCGATCCTAATTTCAGGCCCAAATTCACTCCAGTATGAAGAAAGTGAAGCAGACGGCCCAAAAGGAATTCCTCCGTAGGAGCATTCCTGGCCTCACACCAGGAAACACATTTTTGCCATATTCGGTGATAATGTTTCGATGTCACTTCCTTCCTAGCCTTAATTAGGGTAGGAATGACCTCCTCCAGAATACCCTTTTCCGCTAGGATCCTGCGTTCAACCGCCATGCCGTCAAACGCAGCCGCGGTAAGTCTTGGAACAGACAGGGCCCCTGCTGCAGTAGGTCCTGTCTTAGAGGAATAGGCCACAGATTCCCTGTGAGCATTTCCTGTAGATCTGGATACCAGGTCCTCCGTGGCCAATCTGGAACAATGAGAATTGTTCTCACTCCTCTTCTTCTTATTATCCTCAACACCTTGGGTATGAGAGGAAGGAGGAGTAAACACATAGACCGACTGGAACACCCACGGTGTCACTAGGGCATCCACAGCTACTGCCTGAGGGTCTCTTGACCTGGCGTAATAACTCTGCGGATTTGTGTTGAGGCGGGACGCCATCATGTCTATCAGTGGCAGTTTCCACCGAATTGCAATCTATGCTAAGACTTCCTGATGAAGTCCCCACTCTCCAGGACGTAGGTCGTGTCCGCTGAGGAAGTCTGCTTCCCAGTCGTCCACTCCCGGAATGAACACTGCTGACAGTGCGCTTACATGATTCTCCGCCCAACGAAGTATTCTGGTGGCTTCCGCCATCGCCACTCTGCTCCTTGTGCCGCCTTGGCGGTTTACATGAGCTACTGCGGTGACGTTGTCTGACTGGATCAGAACCGGTTGGTCGCTAAGTAGGGTCTCCGCCTGACATAGGGCGTTGTATATGGCCCTTAGTTCCAAGATGTGAAGACAAGTCTCTTGACTTGACCAAAAACCTTGGAAATTTTATTTTTCCCTGTGTGACTGCTCCCCAACCTCGGAGGCTCGCGTCCGTGGTCACCAGGATCCAGTCCTGAATGCCGAACCTGCGGCCCTATAGAAGGTGAGCACCCTGCAGCCACCACAGGAGAGAAAGCTTGGCCCTGGGGGAGAGGGTGATCAACTGATGAATCTGTAGATGTGATCCGGACCACTTGTCCAGTAGGTCCCATTTGAAGTCCTCGCATGGAACCTGCCGAAGGGAATGATTTTCCCCGGACTCGGGTGCAGTGATGCCCTGACACCTGTCTTGGTTTCAATAAGTTCCTGACCAGAGTCATGAGTTCCTGGGCCTTCTCTATCTGAAGGTAAACCCCTTTCTGGTCCGTATCCAGAATCATACCCAAGAAGGGCAGACTAGTCATAGGAACCAACTGTGACTTCGGGATATTGAGAATCCAGCCGTGTTGCTGTGACACCATCAGCGAAAGTGACACGCTGTTCAACAACTGCTCTTTTGATCTCGCCCTTATAGGAGATCCTCCAGGTATGGGATAACTGTGACTCCTTGCTTGCGTAGGAGCACCATCATTTTCACCAATTACCCTGAAATTGGTAATGACAATACTGTACCGCAATTCTCAGGTACGCCTGATGGGGTGGATAAAAGGGAACATGAAGGTATGCAGCCTTTATGTCTAGATACACCATCAAATCCCCCATTTCCAGGCTGGCCATGATTGCTCTGAGCGATTTCATTTTAAATTTGAACCATTTCCAGTATAGGTTCAGAGATTATAATTTTAAATAGGTCTGACCGAACCGTACGAATTCGGGACTACAGCCAAGGTTGAGTAATATCCCCTTCCTTGTTGCAGGAGGGGAACCTTGAGCACCACCTGTTGGAGATACAATGTGTGAATTGTATTCAATATAATCTCCCCTTCTGGGGGAGAAGCCGGTAGGTCCGATAAGGAAAACCGGCGAGGAGGCACCTTTCGAATTCCTTTGTAACCCTGAGAACAATTTTTATTGCCCCGGGATCCACCTGTGAGTGAACTCAGATGTGGCTGAAGAGTCTAAGACGTGCTACCCCTGGGGCGGACTCCCTTAGCGGAGCTCCAGCGTCATGCGGTGGATGTAGTAGAGGCCGGGGAGGACTTCTGTTCCTGGGAACTAGCTGTGCCCCTTGCCCTTACCTCTGGTAAGAAAGGACGCTCCTCATACTTTCTTGCTATTCTGCGACCGAAAGGACTGCATTTGATAATGTCGTGCTTTCTTAGTCTATGAGGGAATATAAGGCAAAAGATCAGAATTACCAGCTATAGCTGTGGAGACCAGGTCCGAGAGCCCTTCCCCACACAATTCCTCAGCCTTGTAAGGTAAACCCTCCATATGCCTCTTTTAGTCGGCATCACCTGTCCATTGCATGTTCCACAGGACACGTCTAGCAGAAATCGACATAGCATTGACTCTAGAATCCAGTAGACTAACGTCTCTATGGGCATGTCAAATATAAATATATGACAACATCTTTTACATATAAATAAATAAATATATATATATATATATATATACTAGGGACAATAACATGGCATCCTTATCTAGGGTTTCAATCTCCGCTGATAAGGTATCTCTCTACGCTACTACAGCGCTATAAACCCATGCCGACACAATCGCCTGTCTGAGTAGTGTACCAGAATGTGCGTAAATGGATTTCAAAGTACTTTTACTGCATGCTATCTGCAGGATCCCTGAGGATAGCTGTTAAGTCAGCGTTACCTTTTTGGGTAAGTGTGTCAATGCCTTGTACACCCTAGGGGAAGATTCCCATTGTATCCTGGCCCCATTAGGGAAAAGATAATCCCTGAGAATTCTTTTTGAGAAGCTGCAGCTTCTTGTCTGGAGATTCCCGCTCTTTTTCTTCATGAGAGGAGGGAAATTTACCTCAGCTTTCTTCCCCTTAAACATGTGTACCCTCGTGTCAGGGACAGATGAGTCATCAGTGATATGCAAAACATCTTTTATTACAATAATCATATATTGAATACTTTTCTGCCAGTCTTGGCTGTACTTTGCATTATCGTAGTCGACACTGGAGTCAGACTCCGTGTCGATATCAGTGTCTATTATTTTGGATAGTGAGCGTTGTGAGACTCTGAAGGTCTCTGTGACATAGGGACAGACATGGGTAGATTCCCTGTCTGTTCTCTAATCTTTTGTAATAAATTCATCTTAGCACTTAATTTCACATATCCAATCAGGTGTCGGCATTGTCGACGGAGACACCACACACACACATTTGCTCCATCTCTTCCTTAGGAGATCCTTTTACCGCAGACATGTCGACAAACACGTACCGACACACTCCACACACACAGGGAATCTCTTATCTGAAGACAGGTTCCCCCTTAGGCCCTTTGGAGAGACAGAGAGAGAATATGCCAGCACACACCCCAGCGCTATATGACCCAGGAAAAAACACAGAATGTTTACCCAGTAGCGCTGCTGTAATGTATAATCGCCAAATATGTGCCCCCCCTCTACTTCAAAACCCTCTTTCACCGTGTGTCAAGCAGGGGAGAGTCCGGGGAGCTTCCTCTCAGCGGTGCTGTGGAGAGAAAATGGCGCTGGTGAGTGCTGAGGGAGAAGCCCCGCCCCCTCGGCGGCGGGCTTCTGTCCCGCTCATACTTACTAAAATATGGCGGGGGCTCTTTTATATACATGTACAGTGCCCACCTGTACATGTATATAGTCTTTTGCCATAAGAGAGGTGTTTATATTGCTGCCCAGGGCGCCCCCCCCTGCGCCCTGCACCCTTACAGTGACCGGAGTGTGTGAGGTGTGTGGAGCAATGACGCACAGCTGCAGTGCTGTGCGTTACCTCAGTGAAGCTCTGAAGGCTTCTGCCGCCTGAGACGTCTTCTGACTTCGTTTCTTCTGGCTCTGTGAGGAGAACGGCGGCGCGGCTCTGGGAGTGAATGCCCAGGACGAACCTGTGTTCACCCCCTCTGGAGCTAATGGTGTCCAGTAGCCGAGAAAGCAGAGCCTATCATTTAAGTAGGTCTGCCCCTCTCTCCTCAGTCCCTCGATGCAGGGAGCCTGTTGCCAGCAGTGCTCCCTGTAAAAATACAGAAAAAATCCTAACAAAAATGCTTTCTAGGCAGAGAACTCAGGGGAGCTCCCTACAGTGCACCCATTCTCCTCTGGGCACAGTGTAAAACTGAGGTCTGGAGGAGGGGCATAGAGGGAGGAGCCAGTGCACACCCAGAATCCAAAGCTTTCTTAAAGTGCCCTATCTCCTGCGGAGCCCGTCTATTCCCCATGGTCCTTACGGAGTCCCCAGCATCCTCTAGGACGTTAGAGAAAATAATAATAATAATGAACAGTTACAATATTGACATGTCATTGGAGAAAGAGAAAAACATTTTTTTGTAAATGTAAAAACTGAAACTTATGTACGTACTTTATCAGAGAACACAGAAAAACAACAAATTGTGCACTTTTTAAACAAACGGGTTCTATATCACGTATACTACCTGCACATAGATGAACAGACTGGTAGATAGTATACAAACACTGAGAGAGTAATCAAGTTGAAAATCCATCTTTAGATTACTCACCCGGGGTTTTGTCAGTGGTTGTATACGAGCATCTGCCGCGTTGTCATCTGCTGGCAGGAGCGTTAGTGATCCCGGGTCACGAGCCCCCATGTAAGTGTTGGAGATAGACTTCGTATATAAACATCCTTCGGTCGTCTAATACCCTTGAACATCAGTCAATGGTTCTGTACTTAGCAGCCGGCTGGAGACCAGAAATAATGAGACAACACACAGGAGATATGTAGAAGCTCAGCAAGTCATTTCTGATCTGACTCGTTGCTTTATGAGCCTTTATTTATACACAAATTAACAAAGGAATAAAGGTATGGCAGTGTGTTAGCCAATCAAAGTACACCGTGTGCAAAGATAAACAATGATTTAATTAAACCAATTATAGCATTCCTGTATATATATTCATATCACTGTTTGCTCATTAATTTAATGAGAAGGCCTTTCTTTTATCGCCATCTGGACATTAATCTTGAAAGCCTTCTTTCCATTGTCACCGGGACATTCCAAAACACTCCTTTAATGTTCTCATCATGCAATTAAAGTTTTATCTTAGCCTGGGAGTTAACTAAATGTCCTTGTGACTGCAGCTGGAGAAAACATATTGCTCTTAACAAAATAGTTTCTCACAGAAATATCTATGTAATTCATTTAAGGAAATTACATATACTAGCTGGCTATGTTCATTGATTATTGCAATAAACATTCTAATCAATACCAAATTTTGAGACATAGAATCACATCCTAATTATTGGGTTGAAACTTATTTTATAACATTATGCGTGCTTTTAGTTATTAAATACAAAGCTTACAACAGTTATAAAGATGATCTTATATGTAAAACTGTTCAAATTCCCTTAAAATACTTTAAGGTAATTTTTATGGATGTCTTACCAATTGTCACTGACCTGGGTTGGGGATGTTGTGGACTCGGGGGTTCTTCCGATGGTCGGGAAAAGGAACCACAGGTAGGTCGGAGCAGGGATGGTCGGATATAGGATTTCCTCATACAAGACTCTAATAGTTAGGTTTGGTAAAAGAATGCTGAGGAACTTTATTAAGGGAAGGGAGCAATACAGCGGCACATGAAAGAACGTAAACTTGTAGGCAATGTCAAAAAGTTACTGAAGAATTCATGAGCAATGATGAAGGACACTGAAGAATTTGTGAGCAATGTTTAAAGACACTGATGAATGAAGAACTTGTGAGCGATGGTGAATGACACTGAAGAATTGGTGAGCGGGGTTTAAAGACACTGATGAATGAAGAACTTGTGAGCGATGGTAAATGACACTGAAGAATTGGTGAGCGGTGTTTAAGGACACTGATGAATGAAGAACTTGTCAGCGATGGTAAATGACACTGAAGAGTTGGTGAGCGGTGTTTAAAGACACTGATGAATGAAGAACTTGTGAGCGATGATAAATGACACTGAAGAATTGGTGAGCGGTGTTTAAGGACACTGATGAATGAAGAACTTGTGAGCGATGGTAAATGACACTGAAGAGTTGGTGAGCGGTGTTTAAGGACACTGATGAATGAAGAACTTGTGAGCGATGATAAATGACACTGAAGAATTGGTGAGCGGTGTTTAAGGACACTGATGAATGAAGAACTTGTGAGCGATGATAAATGACACTGAACGCTGGAAGCACTAAGGTTGGTTCGGCCCACAGGCCTTGCTGAATCCAGGGAGCGCTGGCAACTGCACTGCAGAGGAACACACTAGTTGCTCGGATCACTGGAGACTGTACTGCAGGAAGGCACCCTGAATGCTAGGTGCACAGGAGTATAGCTGCTGGAAAACACACTGCGTACGGGAGCTCTGGCATCCACTTCAGAAAAGAGACGATACTCAGGCAATGAGGCTCTGCCCGGCGTCTGACTTTGAATCTCCCGCCTCCGCTGGATTGGCGGAACAGTCTGATGACGTCACCTACTCCCCGCCCACGTTATGCCGGGTGTCATGGCGGCGCCCCTGCCCCGGAGAACCGCCGGGAGCCGCGCCAGCCAGACGCCGGAGCCCGTGGACCACCGAAGGCGGAGGCCATAACACAACCCAGCAAGCACGCAGGAGTAAGCGCGGCGAACGCCGCCTCTGGCATGTGACACCAATGTCTGGGAATCTTGCCAAAAAACTCCTATAATCTGTGCGTGTGAATTCTTTTAGGCTTATTAGCCTAACAAGCTAATAGGGAGTTGCTGCCCTTTTAGATTATCATTTTTAACAAGCTACTGATTCTTTACCAATAAGTTTTGTTTATGCAACTACAAAAATTCACTTAATAAACTCTTAAAGGGGTAGGTAGGATTAATAACCCATATATGCATCTGAGCTGATCCTTGGCCATTATCAATATGCTGGAGTGCAAATTTCTTATACAGGTTGCTAGGGCTAAGGGTCTCATGCATATATCATATAAATGTCAGCATTACTTATAAACCTATAAAAAATAGCTTGAAATACATCTAGAATGGCTGCCATTATACAAAATGGCTGATAGATGCTTTAGCATAATGCTGTCTCTGTCATAAGGAACATATAAAACTTCAAGTGAATATTTTCCAACAAATAATAAATACCTATTATACTCAATACCACTGTCAGCAGACTTAGTATTGCATGCATACATATATGTATATACATCAATATAAATTCTTTAAACATCTATGGGGTATATGCAATTGCGGTCGAATTCCGGCTGGAATTTGACCGTTTTTAAATTCGACACAATTCGACAGTCACATACCCTCCCTCCGGGACCCGAATTCTACATATTCAATAAAAAACGGATTCGACAGTCCCGCTGTCGAAAAACGGACCAATTGACGGATATGTGCATCCTGGATTCGACTTTTTGTACGGTATAAAAATGTTTAAAAACCCAGAAAAAAATTGCGTGAGGTCCCCCCTCCTAAGCATAACCAGCCTCGGGCTCTTTGAGCCGGTCCTGGTTGTAAAAATACGTGGAAAAAAATGACAGGGGATCCCCCGTATTTTCACAACCAGCACCGGGCTCTGCGTCCGGTCCTGGTGCCAAAAATACGGGGGACAAAAAGTGTAGGGGTCCCCTGTATTTTTAACACCAGCACCGGGCTCCACTAGTCAGAGAGATAATGCCACAGCCGGGGGACACTTTTATATCGGTCCCTGCGGCCGTGGCAATAAATCACTAACTAGTCACCCCTGGCCAGGGTACCCTGGAGGAGTGGTAAGGGGTCCTCCTCTCCAGCCACCCAAGGGCCAGGGGTGAAGACCAAGGCTGTCCCCCCCATCCAAGGGCTGCGGATGGGGGGCTGATAGCCAAGTGACAAAATAAAGAGTATTGTTTTTTGTAGCAGAACTACAAGTCCCAGCAAGCCTCGCCCGCAAGCTGGTACTTGGAGAACCACAAGTAACAGCATGCGGGGGGGAAACGGGCCCGCTGGTACCTGTAGTTCTACTACAAAAAAATACCCAAATAAAAACAGTACACGCACACCTTGAAAGTATAAATATGATTTTACTCACCGGTAAATCTATTTCTCGTAGTCCGTAGTGGATGCTGGGGACTCCGTAAGGACCATGGGGATTATACCAAAGCTCCCAAACGTGAGAGTGCGGATGACTCTGCAGCACCGAATGAGCAAACACAAGGTCCTCCTCAGCCAGGGTATCAAACTTGTAGAACTTTGCAAAAGTGTTTGAACCCGACCAAGTAGCTGCTCGGCAAAGCTGTAATGCCGAGACCCCTCGGGCAGCCGCCCAAGAAGAGCCCACCTTCCTTGTGGAATGGGCTTTTACTGATTTCGGAGGCGGCAAGCCAGCCGCAGAATGAGCCTGCTGAATCGTGTTACAGATCCAGCGAGCAATAGTTTGCTTTGAAGCATGAGCACCCAGCTTGTTGGATGCATACAGGATAAACAGTGAGTCAGTTTTCCTGAGTCCAGCCGTTCTGGCTACATAAACCTTCAAAGCCCTGACTACATCTAGTAACTTGGAATCTTTCAAGTCACGAGTAGCCGCAGGCACCACAATAGGTTGGTTCAAATGAAAAGATGACACCACCTTTGGCAGAAATTGCGGACGAGTCCGTAATTCTGCCCTGTCCATATGGAAAACCAGATAGGGGCTTTTACATGACAAAGCCGCCAATTCTGATACACGCCTAGCCGAAGCTAAGGCCAATAGCATGACCACTTTCCACGTGAGAGATTTTAACTCCACGGTCTTAAGCGGCTCAAACCAGTGAGATTTCAGGAAACTCAACACCACGTTAAGATCCCAAGGTGCCACTGGTGGCACAAAAGGGGGCTGAATATGCAGCACTCCCTTTACAAACGTCTGAACTTCAGGTAGAGAAGCTGGTTTTTTATGAAAGAAAATGGATAGGGCCGAAATCTGGACCTTAATGGACCCCAATTCTAGGCCCAAAGTCACTCCCGACTGTAGGAAGTGAAGGAAACGGCCCAGCTGGAATTCCTCTGTAGAGGCATTCCTGGCCTCACACCCAGCAACATATTTTCGCCGTATACGGTGATAATGTTTAGCCGTCACGTCCTTCCTAGCCTTTATCAGCGTAGGAATAACCTCATCCGGAATCCCTTTTTTCTACTAGGATCCAGCGTTCAACCGCCATGCCGTCAAACGCAGCTGCGGTAAGTCTTGGAACATACAAGGTCCCTGCTGGATCCTGCCCTAGAGGCAGAGGCCATGGGTCCTCTGAGCATTTCTTGCAGCTCTGGATACCAAGTCCTTCTTAGCCAACCCGGAACAATGAGTATTGTTGTCACTCCTCTTTTCCTTATGATTCTCAGCACCTTGGGTAAGAGAGGAAGAGGAGGAAACACATAAACCGACTGGAACATCCACGGTGTCACCAGTGCGTCTACAGATATCGCCCGAGAGTCTCTTGGCCTGGCGCAATACCTCTGTAGCTTTTTGTTGAGGCGGGATGCCATCATGTCCACCTGTGGCAGTTCCCACCGACTTACAATCTGCGCGAAGACTTCTTGATGAAGTCCCCCCTCGCCCGGGTGGAGGTCGTGCCTGCTGAGGAAGTCTGCTTCCCAGTTGTCCACTCCCGGAATGAACACTGCTGACAGTGCTCTTACGTGATTCTCCGCCCATCGAAGAATTCTGGTGGCTTCCGCCATCGCCACCCTGCTCCTTGTGCCGCCTTGGCGGTTTACATGAGCCACTGCGGTGAAGTTGTCTGATTGGATCAGCACCGATTGGTTGCGAAGCAGGGTCTCCGCTTGACCTAGGGCGTTGTATATGGCCCTTAGTTCCAGGATATTGATGTGAAGGCAAGTCTCCTGACTTGACCACAGCCCTTGGAAACTTCTTCCCTGAGTGACTGCCCCCCACCCTCGGAGGCTTGCATCCGTGGTCACCAGGACCCAGTCCTGAATGCCGAACCTGCGGCCCTCGAGAAGGTGAGCACTCTGCAGCCACCACCGGAGAGACACCCTGGCCCCGGGGGATAGGGTGATTAACCGATGCATCTAAAGATGTGATCCGGACCACTTTGTCCAGTAAGTCCCATTAGAAGGTCCTCTCATGGAACCTGCCGAAAGGAATGGCCTCGTATGATGCCACCATCCTTCCCAGGACTCGAGTGCAGTGATGCACTGACACCTGTTTTTGGTTTTAATAGATTCCTGACCAGTGTCACGAGCTCCTGAGCTCTCTCTATCGGGAGATAAACCCTTTTCTGGTCTGTGTCAAGGATCATGCCTAGGAGAGGCAGATGAGCTGTAGGAACCAACTGCGACTTTGGAATACATAGAATCCAGCCGTGTTGCCGTTACACTTCAAGAGAAAGTGATACGCTGTTCAGCAACTGCTCTCATGATCTCACTTTTATGAGGAGATCGTCCAAGTACGTGATAATAGTGACACCTTGCTTCCGCAGGAGCACCATCATTTCCGCCATTACCTTGGTGAATATTCTCGGGGCCGTGGAGAGACCAAACGGCAACGTCTGAAATTGGTAAAGACAATCCCGTACCGCAATTCTGAGGTACGCCTGATGAGGTGGATAAAGGGGGACATGAAGGTATGCCTCCTTTATGTCCCGAGTCACGATAAAATCTCCCCCTTTCAGGCTTGTAACGACCACTCTTAGCGATTCCATCCTGAACTTGATCCTTTTCAGGTATATGTTCAGGGATTTTAAATTCAATATGGGTCTGACCGAACCGTCTGGTTTCGGGACTACCACATGGTCGAATAATAACCCCCTCCTTGTCGAAGGAGGGGAACCTTGACCACCACCTGTTGAAGATACAATTTGTGAATTGCAGTTAACCCTGTTTCCCTCTCGTGGGTGGAAGCCGTCAGTGAGGAGGCATCTTCTCAAAGTCCAGCTTGTATCCCTGAGACACAATATCTATTGCCCAGGGATCTAACAGGGAGTGAACCCACTTGTTGCAGAACTTACGAAAACGTGCCCCCACCGGGCCTAGTTCCGTCTGTGGAGCCCCAGCGACATGCGGTGGATTTTCATAGAGGCCTGGGAGGACTTCTGTTCCTGGGAACTAGCTGTGTTGTGCAGCTTCTTTCCTCTGGCCCCGCCTCTGGCAAGAAAGGACGCATCTCTGACTTTCTTGTTTCTTTGTTCGAAAAGCTGCATTTGATAATGACGTGCTTTCCTAGGCTGTGCAGGAATATAAGGCAAAATATCCGAATTACCAGCTATAGCCGTGGAGACCAGGTCCGAGAACCCTTCTCCACACAATCCTCAGCCTTCCATATGCCACTTATGTTGGCATCATCTGTCCATTGCATATTCTACAGGACACGTCAAGCAGAAATCGACATAGCTTTGACTCTAGGACCCAGTATACTCATGTCTTTTTGGGCATCTTTGATTATATATATCTCTTAAGACAGCATCTTTAATATATATACATATCTCTCTATATACATATATATATATATATATACATACTAGGGTCTCAATTTCTGCTGATAAGGTACCTGTCCACGCCGCCCCAGCGCTATAAACCCATGCCAACACAATCGCCGGTCTGAGTAGTGTACCAGAATGTGCACGCTATCTGCAGGATCCCTGAGAATAGCTAGGGCTACCTTCTGGGCAAAAGTGACACCCTAGGGGAAGATTCCCATCACATCCTGGCCCTAGTGGGGAAAGGATACTGCCTGAGAATTCTTTGTGGGAAGCTGCAATCTCTTGTCTGGAGATTCCCGCTCTTTTTCCTGATGAGAGGAGGGAAATTTACCTCAGCTTTCTTCCCCTTGAACATGTGTACCCTTGTGTCAGGGACAAATGAGTCATCAGTGATATGCAAATCATCTTTTATTACAATAATCATATATTGAATATTTTTCTGCCATTTTGGCTGTAACTTTGCATTATCGTACTCGACACTGGAGTCAAACTCTGTGTCGATATCAGTGTTTATTATTTTGGATAGTGAGCATTGTGAGACTCTGAAGGTCTCTGCGCCATAGGGACAGACATGGGTAGATTTCCTGTCTGTTCTCTAATCTTTTGTGCAATAAATTCACCTTAGCACTTACACATATCCAAACAGGTGTCGGCGTTGTCGACGGAGACACCCTCTCACACACATATTTGCTCTATCTCCTCCTTAGGGGAGCCTTTTACCTCAGACATGTCGACACACACGTACCGACACACCACACACATAGGGGATGCTCTATTTGAAGACAGTTCCCCCACAAGGCCCTTTGGAGAGACAGAGAGAGAGTATGCCAGCACACACCCCAGCGCTATATGACCCAGGAATCACACAGTAACTTAGTGTTAACCCAGTAGCTGCTGTATATATTGTTTTTACGCCAAATTTATGTGCCCCCCTCTCTTTTTCACCCTCTTCTATCGTGATTCTGCAGGGGAGAGCCTGGGGAGCTTCCTCTCAGCGGAGCTGTGAAGAGAAAATGGCGCTGGTGAGTGCTGAGGAAGAAGCCCCGCCCCCTCAGTGGCGGGCTTCTGTCCCGCGATTTTGTGTAAAAATAATGGCGGGGGCTCATGCATATTACAGTGCCCAGCTGTATATATGCTGCTTTTTGCCAGGAGGTACTCAATTGCTGCCCAGGGCGCCCCCCCCTGCACCCTACAGTGACCGGAGTGTGTGGGTTAGTGTGGGAGCAATGGCGCACAGCTGCAGTGCTGTGCGCTACCTCATATGAAGACAGGAGTCTTCTGCCGCCGATTTTGACGTCTTCTTGCTTCAACCCGCCGGCTTCTGTCTTCTGGCTCTGCGAGGGGGACGGCGGCGCGGCTTCGGGAACGGACGACCAAGGTTAAGTTCCTGTGTTCGATCCCTCTGGAGCTAATGGTGTCCAGTAGCCTAAGAAGCGCAACCTAGCCGCAGTTAGTAGGTTTGCTTCTCTCCCCTCAGTCCCACGTAGCAGAGAGTCTGTTGCCAGCAGAAGCTCTCTGAAAATAAAAAACCTAACTAAAATACTTTCTTAATAGCAAGCTCAGGAGAGCTCACTAAAATGCACCCAGCTCCTTCCGGGCACAGATTCTAACTGAGGTCTGGAGGAGGGGCATAGAGGGAGGAGCCAGTGCACACCAGTAGTACTAAATCTTTCTTAGAGTGCCCAGTCTCCTGCGGAGCCCGTCTATTCCCCAAGGTCCTTACAAAGTCCCCAGCATACACTAGGACGTTAGAGAAACTTTATTACATACATGCCGACACACACATACTTACCTATGTTGACACGAGGTTCGGTCCACTTCTCCAAGTAGAATCCACGGTGTACCTGAAAATAAAATGATACTCGCCAAAATCCTGTGTAGATCGGTCCTCTTCTGTTTTGCAATCCACGTACTTGGCAAAAAAACAAACCGACAAACCCGATCCACGCACTGAAAGGGGTCCGAATGCCGGGACCCCCCGGGACTCCTGCGGTCACCTCACCGCTGACCGCAAAGTTCCCACCATTGAAGATAATGCAGCGGCTGTGCGATGTGCCGTCTGACAGCTCAGACGCGCACAGCCAATCAGGAGAGTGCCACGACGTGGTGCTCCCTGATTGGCTGAAGGGACCCTCTGTGACAGGAGTCACGGTGGGTCTCAGCAGTCGGGGAAAGGGGTCCCATGTGTAAACATGGGACCCCTTTCAGTGTGTGGATCGGGTTTGTCGGTTTGTTTTTTTGCCAAGTACGTGGATTACAAAACAGAAGAGGACAGATCTACACTGGATTTTGGTGAGTATAATTTTATTTTCAGGTACACCGTGGATTCTACTTTGAGAAGTGGACCGAACCTCATGTCAACATAGGTAAGTATGTGTGTGTCGGCATGTATGTAATAATAAGAATTTACTTACCGATAATTCTATTTCTCGTAGTCCGTAGTGGATGCTGGGAACTCCGTAAGGACCATGGGGAATAGCGGCTCCGCAGGAGACTGGGCACATCTAAAGAAAGCTTTAGGATCACCTGGTGTGCACTGGCTCCTCCCCCTATGACCCTCCTCCAAGCCTCAGTTAGGATACTGTGCCCGGACGAGCGTACACAATAAGGAAGGATTTTGAATCCCGGGTAAGACTCATACCAGCCACACCAATCACACTGTACAACTTGTGATCTGAACCCAGTTAACAGCATGATAATAGAGGAGCCTCTAGAAAAGATGGCTCACTACAACAATAACCCGAATTTTTTGGTAACAATAATCATGTACCAGTATTGCAGACAATCCGCACTTGGGATGGGCGCCCAGCATCCACTACGGACTACGAGAAATAGAATTATCGGTAAGTAAATTCTTATTTTCTCTGACGTCCTAGTGGATGCTGGGAACTCCGTAAGGACCATGGGGATTATACCAAAGCTCCCAAACGGGCGGGAGAGTGCGGATGACTCTGCAGCACCGAATGAGAGAACTCCAGGTCCTCCTCAGCCAGGGTATCAAATTTGTAGAATTTTACAAACGTATTTGCTCCTGACCAAGTAACTGCTCGGCAAAGTTGTAAAGCCGAGACCCCTCGGGCAGCTGCCCAAGATGAGCCCACCTTCCTTGTGGAGTGGGCATTTACAGATTTTGGCTGTGGCAGGCCTGCCACAGAATGTGCAAACTGAATTGTACTACAAATCCAACGAGCAATCGTCTGCTTAGAAGCAGGAGCACCCAGTTTGTTGGGTGCATACAGGATAAACAGCGAGTCAGATTTTCTGACTCCAGCCGTCCTGGAAACATATTTTCAAGGCCCTGACCACGTCAAGCAACTTGGAATCCTCCAAGTCCTTAGTAGCCGCAGGTACCACAATAGGTTGGTTCATGTGAAATGCAGAAACCACCTTAGGTAGAAATTTAGGACAAGTCCTCAATTCTGCCCTGTCAGAATGAAATATTAAGTAAGGGCTTTTATATGATAAAGCCGCCAATTCTGACACACGCCTGGCTGAAGCCAGGGCTAACTCGTCACTTCCATGTGAGATATTTTAAGTCCACAGTGGTGAGTGGTTCAAACCAATGTGACTTTAGGAAACTCAACACAACATTGAGATCCCAAGGTGCCACTGGAGGCACAAAAGGAGGCTGTATATGCAGTACCCCTTTTACAAATGTCTGAACTTCAGGCACTGAAGCCAGTTCTTTTTGGAAGAAAATCGACAGGGCCGAAATTTGAACCTTAATGGACCCTAATTTTAGGCCCATAGACAGTCCTGTTTGCAGGAAATGGAGGAAACGACCCAGTTGAAATTCCTCTGTAGGGGCCTTCTTGGCCTCACCCCACGCAACATATTTTCGCCAAATGCGGTGATAATGTTTTGCGGTTACGTCCTTCCTGGCCTTGACCAGGGTAGGGATGACTTCATCTGGAATGCCTTTTTCCTTCAGGATCCGGCGTTCAACCGCCATGCCGTCAAACGCAGCCGCGGTAAGTCTTGGAACAGACAAGGCCCCTGCTGGAGCAGGGCCTTTCTTAGAGGTAGAGGCCACGGTTCGTCCGTGAGCATCTCTTGAAGTTCCGGATACCAAGTCCCTCTTGGCCAATCCGGAACCACGAGTATAGTTCTCACTCCTCTCCTTCTTATGATTCTCAGTACTTTTGGTATGAGAGGCAGAGGAGGGAACACATACACTGACTGGTACACCCACGGTGTTACCAGAGCGTCCACCGCTATTGCCTGAGGGTCCCTTGACCTGGCGCAATATCTGTCTAGTTTTTTTGTTTAGACGGGACGCCATTATGTCCACCTTTGGTTTTTCCCAACGGTTTACAATCAGGTGGAAGACTTCTGGGTGAAGTCCCCACTCTCCCGGGTGAAGGTCGTGTCTGCTGAGGAAGTCTGCTTCCCAGTTGTCCACTCCCGGAATGAACACTGCTGACAGTGCTATCACATGATTTTCAGCCCAGCGAAAATCCTTGCAGCTTCTGCCATTGCCCTCCTGCTTCTCGTGCCGCCCTGTCTGTTTACGTGGGCGACTGACGTGATGTTGTCCGATTGGATCGATACCGCCTGACCCTGAAGCAGGGGTTTCGCTTGACTTAGGGCATTGTAAATGGCCCTTAGTTCCAGAATGTTTATATGAAGAGATGTCTCCAGGCTTGACCATAAGCCCTGGAAATTCCTTCCCTGTGTGACTGCTCCCCAGCCTCGCAGGCTGGCATCCGTGGCCACCAGGACCCAGTCCCGAATGCCGAATCTGCGGCCCTCTAGAAGATGAGCACTCTGCAACCACCACAGGAGGGATACCCTTGTCCCTGGTGACAGGGTTATCCGCTGAAGCATCTGAAGATGCGACCCGGACCATTTGTCCAGTAGGTTCCACTGTGCGTGGAATCTGCCGAATGGGATTGCTTCGTAGGAAGCCACCATTTTTACCCAGAACCCTTGTGCATTGATGCACTGAGACTTGGTTCGGTTTTAGGAGGTTCCTGACCTAGCTCGGATAACTCCCTGGCTTTCTCCTCCGGGAGAAACACCTTCTTTCTGGACTGTGTCCAGGATCATCCCTAGGAACAGAAGACAAGTTGTCGGAACCAGCTGCGATTTTGGAATATTGAGAATCCAATCGTGCTGCCGCAACACTACCTGATATAGTGCTACACCGATCTCCAACTGTTCCCTGGATCTTACCCTTATCAGGGAATCGTCCAAGTAAAGGATAACTAAAATTCCCTTCCTTCGAAGGAATATCATCAATTCGGTCATTACTTCAGTAAAGACCCGGGGTGCCGTGGACCATCCCTACGGCAGCGTCCGAACTGATACAGTTCTGTACCATAACCTGAAATACCCTTGGTGAGAAGGGTAAATTTTGACATGAAGGTAAGCATCCTTGATGTCCCGAGACATCATGTAGTCCCCTTCTTCCAGGTTTGCAATCACTGCTCTGAGTGACTCAATTTTGAATTTGAACCTCTGTATGCAAGTGTTCAAAGATTTTAGATTTTAGATTTTAAAATCGGTCTCACCAAGCCGTCTGGCTTCGGTACCACAATAGTGTGGAATAATACCCCGTTCCCTGTTGCAGGAGGGGTACCTTGATTATCACCTGCTGGGAATACAGCTTGTGAATGGCTTCCAAAACTGCCTCCCTGTCAGCGGGAGACGTCAGTAAAACAGACTTTTGGAAACGGCGAGGGGAATACGTCTCGAATTCCAATTTGTACCCCTGAAATATTATCTGAAGGATCCAGGGGTCTACTTGCGAGTGAGCCCACTGCGCACTGAAATTCATTGAGAACGGGACCCCACCGTGCCTGAACTTGTAAAGCCCTAGCGTCATACTGAGGGCTTGGCAGAGGCGGAAAAGGGTTTCTGTTCCTTGGAACTGGCTGATCTCTGCAGCCATTTTCCTCTCCCTCTGTCACGAGCAGAAAAGAGGAACCCTTTTGTCCGCTTGCCAACCAGGACTGCACCTGATAATACGGCGTCTTATTTTGAGAGGCGACCTGGGGTACATCCCCTCTTTTAAGGCAATACTTCCAAATGCCGTTTGGAATCCGCATCACCTGACCACTTTACTGGAATAATTGGACAACGCACTTATACTTGATGCCAGTCGGCAAATATTCCGCTGTGCATCATGCATATATAGAAATGCATCTTTTAATTGCTCTATAGGCAATAATATACTGTCCTTATCTAGGATATCATATTTCCAGTCAGGGAATCCGACCACGCCAACCCAGCACTGCACATCCAGGCTGAGGCGATTGCTGGTCGCAGTATAACACCAGTATGTGTGTAAATACATTTTAGGATACGCTCCTGCTTTCTATCAGCAGGATCCTTAAGGGCGGCCATCTCAAGAGAGGGTAGAGCCCTTGTTCTTACAAGCGTGTGAGCGCCTTATCCCCCCTAGGGGGTGTTTCCCAACGCACCCTAACCTCTGGCGGGAAAAGGTATACTGCCAATAACTTTTTAGAAATTATCAATTGTTATCGGGGGGAAACCCACGCATCATCACACACCTCATTTTATTTCTCAGATTCAGGAAAACTACAGGAAGTTTTTCCTCACCAAACATAATACCCCTTTTTTTGGTGGTATTCATATTATCAGAAAAGTGTAAACTTTTTCCATTGCCTCAATCATGCAATGTGTGGCCCTATTGGAAATCACGGTTGTCTCTTCACCGTCGACACAGGAGTCAGTACCCGTGTCGGCGTCTGTATCTGAGGTAACGGGCGCTTTAGGGCCCCTGTATGAGACGTCTGGACATGCACAAGCTGAGTAGCCGGCTGTCTCATGTCAACCACTGTCTTTTATACAAAGCTGACACTGTCACGCAATTTCAACAGTACATCCACTCAGGTGTCGACCCCCTAGGGGGTGACAACACTATTACAGACACTCTACTCCGTCTCCTCATCATTTTTCTCCTCATACATGTCGACACAAACGTACCGACACACAGCACACACACAGGGAATGCTCTGATAGAGGACAGGACCCCACTAGCCCTTTGGGGAGACAGAGGGAGAGTTTGCCAGCACACACCAGAGCGCTATATATATACAGGGATAACCTTATATAAGTGTTTTTCCCTTTATAGCTGCTGTATTGTTTATACTGCGCCTAATTTGTGCCCCCCTCTCTTTTTTAACCCCTTTCTGTAGTGTAGTGACTGCAGGGGAGAGCCAGGGAGCTTCCCTCCAACTGAGCTGTGAGGGAAAATGGCGCTGTGTGCTGAGGAGATAGGCTCCGCCCCTTTCTCGGCGTCCTTATCATCCTTTTTCTGTATGTTTTGGCAGGGGTTAAATGCATCCATATAGCCCAGGAGTTATATGTGATGCATTTATTTTAGCCATATAAGGTTTTTATCGATTTATTGCGTCTCAGGGCGCTGCCCCCCCCAGCGCCCTGCACCCTCAGTGACCGGAGTGTGAAGTGTGCTGAGAGCAATGGCGCACAGCTGCGGTGCTGTGCGCTACCTTATCTGAAGACAGGATCGTCTTCTGCCGCCGATTTTTCCGGACCTCTTCGCTCTTCTGGCTCTGTAAGGGGGCCGGCGGGTCTCACTGAAAATAATAAACCTAAACTAAAACTTTCACAAAGAGCTCAGGAGAGCCCCTAGTGTGCACCCTTCTCGTCGGGCACAGAAATCTAACTGAGGCTTGGAGGAGGGTCATAGGGGGAGGAGCCAGTGCACACCAGGTGATCCTAAAGCTTTCTTTAGATGTGCCCAGTCTCCTGCAGAGCCGCTATTCCCCATGGTCCTTACGGAGTTCCCAGCATCCACTAGGACGTCAGAGAAAAAGTTTTACTTTCAAGGTGTGCGTGTACTGTTTTTATTTGGGTATTTTTTTTGTAGTAGAACTACAGGCACCAGCGGGCCCGTTCCCCCCCCCCCCCCCGCATGCTGGTACTTGTGGTTCTCCAAGTACCAGCTTGCGGGGGAGGCTTGCTGGAACTTGTAGTTCTGCTACAAAAAACAATATTCTTTCTTTGTGTCACTTGGCTATCAGCCTCCCATCCGCAGCCCATGGATGGGGGAGACAGCCTCGGGCTTCACCCCTGGCCCTTGGGTAGCTGGAGGGGGGGACCCCTTGATTTAAGGGGTCCCCACTCCTCCAGGGTTAGTGGGGACCCCTTAAGTGATTTAATGCCACGGCCGCAGGGACCGATATAAAAGTGTCCCCCGGCTGTGGCATTATCTCTCTGACTAGTGGAGCCCGGTGCTGGTGTTAAAAATACGGGGGACCCCTATGCTTTTTGTCCCCCGTATTTTTGGCACCAGGACCGGACGCAGAGCCCGGTGCTGGTTGTGAAAATAAAGGGGAACCCCTGTCATTTTTTTCACCCTATTTTTACAACCAGGACCGGCTCAAAAAGCCCGAGGCTGGTTATGCTTAGAAAGGGGGACACATTTTTTTTTCTTGATTTTAACCCATTCCCACTGAAAACCATGCTCTGATCTCTCCATATTATTTTAGTCAGTTAAAAAAAATATATTCTTTTAAAAAATATATAAATAATACTTGTGTCTCCTAATAGACAAACCAAGTACATAATCCCTTCTAATATAAATAGATATGCTATTAGCAATAAAAAAAACAAAAAAAAAACATGTTTTTAATTTTTTTTATTAGATTCCGCCAGCAAAGTGAGGCGGAATAAAATTGACGAAATTACTGTCGAAAAGCACTGTTGTCGAATCGACATTCTTCAATTGAATATACTTTTGTCGAAAAGCCGCATTTTTACCATTGCAGACATGTCGAATTTGACAACTGTCGAATTTCAAAAAGTCGAATCTGAAACGTCCTTTTTTTTGTCGAAAAGTACTGTATTGCATTGTCGAATTTTTTGTGTGTCGAAAATGCCCCGTTTTTCGACATTTGCGGCAATTCGATCGCAATTGCATATACCCCTGTATCTGTATAATGGATGTAGCAGAAGTCAATGAAAGTGTATGAATTACTCTGTGACACCAATAACTCATATGATGTACAAGATATTATGTGTTTACATGTAACAGACAAATAGTGAGGAGTATTGAATTATGCTGAAAGGCGTTATTAAATGGTCTGTGTACTAGACATGGTGCAAAGCAATATTGGAACTATATAAAACTATAAGGTGATAACGTATCAACAAACAATATACTTACCATAGATATCACCATTGTCAGCAGACTTATCAATATATATCCAAAAACTCTGTGGGTTATATTCAATTGCTGTCAGGTCCTTTCCAACAGAAAGGACCCAACAGCTCTCTATTCAATGCCGGGCCAAACCCGACAGGTTTGGCCCGGTCTTGACAGTGTCAATCCGACTTTTTTTTAAAGTCGGATTGACATTGTCGGAAACTGGGCTAAAACCTGCCCCACTTCTGTCAATCCACGCGACTCTGCAGTTTCCCAACTTGTCGGAAAAACTGAGCCCGGATTGAATACGTCGGAACCCCTTCCAACAAGCCGGCAGTTTCCAACTCTAATTGAATATACCTCTATGTCTGTATAACAAGATGTGACACAAACAAGTAACCCATATATCTCAGGAATGCACAACATACTATACTACAAATTTCAGTCCCCTCTATAAAACACTTGGATGATTAATATGACATCCATGAACCATACAATTATACTGAACAATCATTAATAAATACAAGACTTATATAATATACGCACAGTGAGACAGAGGAAAATAATTTTTAATCATCACATTTATTATTTACACAATTGTATGTTCGTTGATATTTCACATAACAGGATATATTTTAATAAATATGAAATAAAAATTAAATTTTAAGAAAGATTACAACACTATACAGTGCCTTGCTAAAGTATTCACCCCTTGGCTTTTTATCTATTTTGTTACACTACAACCTGTAAATTATTTATTTTTTTAATCTGAATTTTATGTGATAGATCTGCACAAAATAGTCTACGTTGGTGAAGTGAAATGAGAAAAAAATATATAAAAAATAATTTTTAAAAATAAAAATCTGAAAATTGGTATGTGCATATGTATTCACCCCCTTTGCTATGAAGCCCCTCAAAAGTTCTGGTGCAACCAATTACCTTCAGAAGTCACATAATTAGTGAAATGAAGTCCCCCTGTGTGCAATCTAAGTGTCACATGATCTGTCAGTATAAACACACATTTTCTGAAAGCCACAAGAGGCTGCAACACCACTAAGCAAGAGGCATCACACCATGAAGACCAAGGAGCTCCCCAAACAAGTCAGGGAAAAAGTTCTTGAGAAGTACAAGTCAGGGTTGAGTTATAAAAAAATATCCAAATCTTTGATGATCCCCTGGAGCACCATCAAATCCATCATCTTCAAATGGAAAGAACATGTTACCGCAACAAACCTGCCAAGAGAAAGCTGGCCACCATAACTCACAGACCGGGCAAGGAGGGCATTAACCAGAGAGGCAGCACAGAGACCAAAGGTAACCCTGAGGGAGCGCAGAATTCCACAGCAGAGACTGGTGTATCTGCGCATGTGACCACAATAAGCCGTACACTCCATAGAGCTGGGCTTTATGGAAGAGTGGGCAGAAAAAAGCCATTACTTAGTGTTAAAAATAAGAAGGCATGTTTTGAGTTTGCCAAAAGGCATGTGGACGACTCCCCAAATGTATGGAGGAAAGTGCTCTAGTCAGATGACACTAAAATTGAACTTTTCGGCCACCAAGGAAAACGCTATGTCTGGTGCAAACCCAACGCATCCCATCACCCCAAGAACACCATCCCCACAGTGAAACATGGTGGTGGCAGCATCATGCTGTTGGGATGTTTTTCAGCAGCAAGGACTAGGAAACCTTTTTTGAGTCGAGGGAAAGATGGATGGTGCTAAATACAGGGATATTCTTGAGCAAAACCTGTTTCAGTCTGCCTGTGATTTGAGACTGGGATGGAGGTTCACCTTCCAGAAGGACAATGACATGAAGCATACTGCTATAGCAACACTCGAGTGGTTTAAGGGGAAACATTTAATTGTGTTGGAATGGCCTAGTCAAAGCCCAGATCTCAAATCAATTGAGAATCTGTGGTCAGGCTTGAAGATTGCTGTTCACAAGTGGAAACTATCCAACATGAAGAAGCTGGAGCAGTTTTGTCTTGAGGAATGAACAAAAACCCCCGCGGTAAGATGTGGCAAGCTCATAAAGACTTATCCAAAGTGACTTCCAGCTGTAATTACCGCAAAAGGTGGCTCTACAAAGTACAGGCTTCAGGGGGATGAATAGTTATGCACGCTGAAGTTTTCTGTTATTCTGTCCTATTTTTTGGTTGCTACACAATAAAAAATAAAAAAAAATCTTCAAAGTTGTAGGCATGTTCTGTGAATGAAATGATGCAAACCTTCAAACAATCCATTTTAATTCCAGGTTGTGAGGCAACAAAACATGAAAAATGCAAAGGGGGGTGATTACTTTAGCAAGGAACTGTAGAAATATACATTACTTCTTTTTCTCTAAAGGTGTGAACACACGGTGAGATTTCTCCTTTCGATTTTGACAATATAGTCAAAATCGCAAGGAAAGTTAGTTGAAATCGCAAGGTGTTAAGCAGCTTGCCATACCGATTCGATCCCGATGCGCACTCCGCGGGGTCGGTATCGCAAGGCTATATAGACTGTGTAGGCAAGTAAATCTTGACTATCTAGTGTACTATCTAGCATAGGCACCGATTCCGTGGGTGCTCCCGGGCCCAAGCACCCACGGAACCAGCCACCCACTAAAGCTAGCCCCCACCGTGGATTGAGACGCACTGGGGGCTGCAGAAAGGCATCCGTATATTACAGTGTAAAAAGACCTACCAAAATTGCCCGCCGCCGAGTAGACAAACACTATAGGTCACATTTGATCTCTAGCACTTGTCTCCCCCCAGTGGTGGGCATTTTAAGTTTTTTTTTTACATGCAATATACGGAAGCCCTTTCGCAGCCCCCAGCGCGTCTCAATCCACTGCGGGGGCTGGGGGCACAGGGGGAGACGATTACTGTATACTGTATATGTAGGTGTGTCTGTGCTCTACGTGTGTGTGTTCTTTGTGTGTATGTGTTATATGTGTGTCTTTGTGTGTATGTTCTATGTGTTTGTCTTTGTATGTGTTCTATGTGTGTGTACATGTATGTGTGAGTTTGAGTGTGTACATGTATGTGTTCTATGTAACGTGTATGAAACTCACCCACCACCCCTACCCTACAAAACCTGCATTTACTCCTAACAATCATGTACAGAAACCCCCCAGGAAAATCCTGCATTTGCCCTAGGGCTAGCAGCACAGTATACTTTGTGATGCCCACCAGCACCCACCCTCCCATACTTTTCTGGCAATGTGCAGAAGACCCCTGGAAACATGCATTAAGCACCTGGAAACGCACATGAAACCCCTGGCAACGCACAGGAGACCCCTGACAATGCGCAGGAGCCCCCAGCGAGCATGGAACTCAGAGCATAAACCCCTGACAACAGGCAAGTAATTTAAAAGTAATTAGAAGCATCATTTGTAAGGGGCATTATTGTGTGTGGGGCATAAAATGGTGTCAGGGCCATAACTGTGTAGGGCATAATAATAAGATTTTACTCACCGGTAAATCTATTTCTCGTAGTCCGTAGTGGATGCTGGGAACTCCGTAAGGACCATGGGGAATAGCGGCTCCGCAGGAGACTGGGCACAACTAAAGAAAGCTTTAGGTCACCTGGTGTGCACTGGCTCCTCCCACTATGACCCTCCTCCAAGCCTCAGTTAGGACACTGTGCCCGGACGAGCTGACATAATAAGGAAGGATTTTGAATCCCGGGTAAGACTCATACCAGCCACACCAATCACACCGTATAACTCGTGATACTATACCCAGTTAACAGTATGAATATAACTGAGCCTCTCAACAGATGGCTCAACAATAACCCTTTAGTTAGGCAATAACTATATACAAGTATTGCAGACAATCCGCACTTGGGATGGGCGCCCAGCATCCACTACGGACTACGAGAAATAGATTTACCGGTGAGTAAAATCTTATTTTCTCTGACGTCTTAGTGGATGCTGGGAACTCCGTAAGGACCATGGGGATTATACCAAAGCTCCCAAACGGGCGGGAGAGTGCGGATGACTCTGCAGCACCGAATGAGAGAACTCCAGGTCCTCCTCAGCCAGGGTATCAATTTTGTAGAATTTAGCAAACGTATTTGCCCCTGACCAAGTTGCAGCTCGGCAAAGTTGGAAAGCCGAGACCCCTCGGGCAGCTGCCCAAGATGAGCCCACCTTCCTTGTGGAATGGGCTTTTACAGATTTTGGCTGCGGTAGTCCAGCCGCAGAATGCGCCAGCTGAATTGTGCTACAAATCCAGCGAGCAATAGTCTGCTTAGAAGCAGGAGCACCCAGTTTGCTGGGTGCATACAGGATAAACAGCGAGTCAGTTCTCCTGACTCTAGCCGTCCTGGAAACATAATTTTTCAAGGCCCTGACTACGTCCAGTAACTTGGAATCCTCCAAGTCCCTAGTAGCCGCAGGCACTACAATAGGTTGGTTCATGTGAAAAGCTGATACCACTTTAGAGAGAAACTGGGGACGAGTCCTCAATTCTGCCCTATCCATATGGAAAATCAGATAAGGACTTTTATATGACAAAGCCGCCAATTCTGATACACGCCTGGCCGAAGCCAAGGCCAATAACATGACCACTTTCCGCGTGAGATATTTTAGATCCACGGTTTTTAGTGGCTCACACCAATGTGATTTTAAGAAACTCAACACCACGTTGAGAACCCAAGGTGCCACTGGAGGCACAACCGGGGGCTGAATATGCAGCACTCCTTTTACAATGTCTGAACTTCAGGTACTGAAGCTCGATCTTTCTGGAAGAAAATCGACAGAGCCGAGATCTGTACCTTAATGGAGCCTAATTTTAGGCCCATAGACACTCCTGCTTGTAGGAAATGCAGAAATCGACCTAGTTGAAATTCCTCTGTTGGGGCCTTTTTTGGCCTCACACCAAGCAACATATTTTCGCCATATGCGGTGATAATGTTTTGCAGTTACATCTTTCCTGGCTTGAATCAGCGTAGGAATGACTTCCTCCGGAATGCCCTTTTTTCTACTAGGATCCAGCGTTCAACCGCCATGCCGTCAAAACGTAGCCGCGGTAAGTCTTGGAACAGACAGGGCCCCTGCTGCCGCAGGTCCTGTCTGAGCGGCAGAGGCCATGGGTCCTCTGATATAATTTCTTGAAGTTCTGGGTACCAAGCTCTTCTTGGCCAATCCGGAACCACGAGTATCGTTCTTACTCCTCGCCTTCCTATTATTCTCAGTACCTTTTGTATGAGAGGCAGAGGGGGAACACATAAACCGACTGGTACACCCACGGTGTTACCAGAGCGTCCACAGCTATCGCCTGAGGGTCCCTTGACCTGGCGCAATATCTTTTATAGCTTTTTGTTGAGGCGGGACGCCATCATGTCCACCTGTGGCCTTTCCCAATGGTGTACAATCCTTTGGAAGACTTCTGGATGAAATCCCCACTCTCCCGGGTGGAGGTCGTGTCTGCTGAGAAGATCTTCTTCCCAGTCGTCCACTCCGGGAATGAACACTGCTGACAGTGTTAATACATGATTTTTCGCCCATCGGAGAATCCTTGTGGCTTCTGCCATCGCCATCCTGCTTCTTGTGCCGCCCCGTTGGTTTACATGGGCGACTGCCGTGATGTTGTCTGAATGGATCAGTACCGGCTGGTTTTGAAGCAGAGGCCTTGCCTGACTCAGGGCATTGTAAATGGCCCTCAGTTCCAGAATATTTTTGTGTAGGGAAGTCACCTGACTTGACCAAAGTCCCTGGAAGTTTCTTCCCTGTGTGACTGCCCCCCAGCCTCAAAGGCTGGCATCCATGGTCACTAGGACCTAGTCCTGTATACCGAACCTGCGGCCCTCTTGAAGATGGGCACTCTACAGCCACCACAGTAGAGATACCCTGGTCCTTGAAGACAGGGTTATCAGCCGATGCATCTGAAGATGTGATCCGGACCACTTGTTCAACAGGTCCCACTGAAAAGTTCTTGCATGGAACCTACCGAATGGGATTGCTTCGTAAGAAGCTACCATTTTTCCCAGGACTCGCGTGCAATGATGCACCGATACCTGTTTTGGCTTCAGGAGGTCTCTGACTAGAGATGACAGCTCCTTGGCTTTCTCCTCCGGGAGAAACACTTATTTCTGTTCTGTGTCCAGAACCATCCCCAGGAACAGTAGACGTGTCGTAGGAACCAGCTGTGACTTTGGACTGTTTAGAATCCAACCGTGCTGTTGTAGCACTTTTCAAAATAGTGCTACCCCGACTAGCAACTGCTCCTTGGACCTTGCCCTTATAAGGAGATTGTCCAAGTACGGGATAATTAAAACTCCCTTTTTTCGAAGGAGTATCATCATTTCGGCCATTACCTTGGTAAACACCCTCGGTGCCATGTACAGTCCAAACGGCAGTGTCTGGACTTGGTAATGGTAATCCTGTACCACAAATCTGAGGTACTCCTGGCGAGGATGGTAAATGGGGACATGCAGGTAAGCATCCTTGATGTCCCGGGATCCCATGTAATCCCCCTCGTCCAGGCTTGCAATAACCGCCCTGAGCGATTCCATCTTGAACTTGAATTTCTTTATGTATGTGTTCAAGGATTTTAAATATAAATTGGGTCACACCGAACCATGCGGTTTCGGTACCCCAAACCGTGTGGAATAGTAACCCCGTCCTTGTTGAAGTAGGGGCACCTTGAGTATTACCTGCTGGGAATACAGCTTATTAATTGCCTCTAGCGTAGCCTCCCTGCCTGAGGGAGTTGTCGGCAAGGCATATTTGAGGAAACGGCGGGGGGAAGACATCTCGAATTCCAGCTTGTACCCCTGAAATACTACTTGAATGAAACAGGGATCCACCTGTGAGCGAGCCCACTGATCGCTGACATTTTTGAGACGGCCCCCCACCGTACCTGGCTACGCCTGTGGAGCCCCCGCGTCATGCTGTGGACTCAGAGGAAGCGAGAGAAGGATTTTGATTCTGGGAACAGGCTGACTGGTGCAGCTTTTTCCCTCTTCCCATGTCTCTGTACAGAAAGGAAGCGCCTTTGACCCGCTTGCTTTTCTGAAGCCGAAAGGACTGTACCTGATAATACAGTGCTTTCTTAGTCTGTGAGGAAACCTGAGGTAAAAATATTTCTTCCCAGCTGTTGCTGTGGATACGAGTTCCCAGAGACCATCCCCAAATAATTCCTCACCCTTATAAGGCAGAATCTCTATGCGCCTTTTAAAGTCAGCATCACCTGTCCAGTGACAGGTCTCTAATACCCTCCTGACAGAATGGACATTACATTCATTTTGGATGCCAGCCGGCAAAATATCCCTCTGTGCATCCCTCATATATAAGATGACGTCTTTAATATGTTCTTATGTTTGACAGGGTCACCGACCACGCTGCAGCAGCACGATCTGCAGGTCTCAGTCTAGTACCTGAGTGTGTAAATACAGACTTCAGGATAGCCTCCTGCTTTTTATCAACAGGTACCTTCAAAGTGGCCGTTCCTAAAACGGCAGTGCCACCTTTTTTGACAACCGTGTGAGCGCCTTATCCACCCTAGGGGATATCTCCCAGCGTAACTTATCCTCTGGCGGGAAAGGGTACGCCATCAGTAACTCTTTAGAAATTACCAGTTTCTTATAGGGGGGAACCCACGCTTTTTACACACTTCATTCATTCATCTGATGGGGGAACAAAACACTGCCTGCTTTTTCTCCCCAAACATAAAACCCCTTTTATGTGGTACTTGGGTTAATGTCAGAAATGTGTAACACATTTTTCATTGCCGAGATCATGCAACGGATGTTCCTAGTGGATTGTGTATATGTCTCAACCTTGTCGACACTGGAGTCAGACTCCGTGTCGACATCTGTGAGCGGGCGTTTTTGAGCCCCTGATGGCCTTTGAGACGCCTGGGCAGGCGCGGACTGAGAAGCCGGCTGTCCCACAGCTGTTACGTCATCCACCCTTTTATGTAAGGAGTTGACACTGTCGGTTAATACCTTTCACCTAACCATCCACTCTGGTGTCGGCCCCACAGGGGGCGACATCACATTTATCGGCATCTGCTCCGTCACCATATAAGCCTCCTCATTAAACATGTCGACACAGCCGTACCGACACAGTGCACACACACAGGGAATGCTCTGACTGAGGACAGGATCCCACAAAGCCCTTTGGGGAGACAGAGAGAGAGTATGCCAGCACACACCAGAGCGCTATATAATGTGGGGATTAACACTATAACTGATAGGCCCTACACACATGCCGATATTCTGAAAGATATGAACGATCTCGTTCATAAATGAACGAGAACTCGTTCATATCTTTCAGTGTGGAGACTCCAGCGATGAACGATGCGCGGCCCCGCGCTCGTTCATCGCTGATCTCCCGTCGGCTGTGCATGCAGGCCAATATGGACGATCTCGTCCATATTTGCCTGCACTTCAATGCAGCCGGGTGACGGGGGGAGTGAAGAAACTTCACTCCCCCCGTCACTGCCCCCCCGCCGCCGGGTTGCTCGTCGGCCGTATCGGCCGTCGGGCACCTCAGCGGCGCATCGCCGAGTGTGTAGGGCCCTTGAGTGAAATTTCCCCAATAGCTGCTTGTATATATAATATTGCGCCTAAATTTAGTGCCCCCCCTCTCTTTTTAACCCTTTGAGCCTGAAAACTACAGGGGAGAGCCTGGGGAGCTTTTTCCAGCTGCACTGTGAAGAGAAAATGGCGCCAGTGTGTCTGAGGGAGATAGCTCCGCCCCTTTTTCGCTGACTTTTCTCCCGCTTTTTTCTGGATTCTGGCAGGGGTATTTACCACATATATAGCCTCTGGGGCTATATATTGTGGTATTTTTGCCAGCCAAGGTGTTTTTATTGCTGCTCAGGGCGCCCCCCCCAAGCGCCCTGCACCCTCAGTGACCGGAGTGTGAAGTGTGTATGAGGAGCAATGGCGCACAGCTGCAGTGCTGTGCGCTACCTTGGTGAAGACTGATGTCTTCTGCCGCCGATTTTCCGGACCTCTTCTTGCTTCTGGCTCTGTAAGGGGGACGACGGCGCGGCTCCGGGACCGAACACCAAGGCTGGGCCTGCGGTCGATCCCTCTGGAGCTAATGGTGTCCAGTAGCCTAAGAAGCCCAAGCTGGCTGCAAGCAGGCAGGTTCGCTTCTTCTCCCCTTAGTCCCTCGCTGCAGTGAGCCTGTTGCCAGCAGGTCTCACTGAAAATAAAAAACCTAATTCTATACTTTCGTTCTAGAAGCTCAGGAGAGCCCCTAGTGTGCATCCAACCTCGGCCGGGCACAAAATCTAACTGAGGCTTGGAGGAGGGTCATAGTGGGAGGAGCCAGTGCACACCAGGTGACCTAAAGCTTTCTTTAGTTGTGCCCAGTCTCCTGCGGAGCCGCTATTCCCCATGGTCCTTACGGAGTTCCCAGCATCCACTAGGACGTCAGAGAAATGTAATTGACGTTACAGTGTGCGGCATATTGCGTAATGGGCATTACGGTGTCTGGCATAATGTGTAATGGGCATTACTGTGTGTTGCATAATGTGTAACGGACATTACTGTGTGCTGCATAATGTGTAATGGGCATTGGTCACTGCCGCCCGTTCATTCCCGCTCCCGCCGAGCACCCACCAGCAAAAACATACACTGGCACCTATGCTATCTAGTACAAAGTATTGTCAAAATTGGCACTTGGTCAAAATTGTACGTAGACAAAATCGAAAGTACAGATAGTCTCACCATATGTACACACCTTTAGTGTGCCAACCAAAGACAATCCTGTTCTTTCACCATACTTGCCTACCCTCCCGGAATTTTCGGGAGGCTCCCGAAAAACGGGTGACCCTCCCGGCCCCCCGGAAGAGCAGGCAAGTCTCCCGATATCCGCGGGTCACCCCCTGCCCGCCGCCCACTTAACGAGTAAAGTGAGCGGTCCGGGCAGGCGATGACGCGATTCTTGTTGAATCGCGTCATCGTAACCACGCCCCCTGCTGTATAATGCCGGCAATCGCGGCATTACACCGCGGGGGCGTGGCTTAAATAATGTGTTCCCGAAGCCACGCCCCATTCCGCCTCTGGCCCGCCTCCGTTCCGCCTCTGGTCCGCCCCCCTGTCACGTCACCTCACTGCCCGCCCCCCCTGCTGAGCCGACGGGCTGCTCTCTCCCGTAGAGAGCAGCCCAGAAGTCGGCAACTATGGCCCTCATTCCGAGTTGATCGGTCGCAAGGCGAATTTAGCAGAGTTACACACGCTAAGCCGCCGCCTACTGGGAGTGAATCTTAGCTTCTTAAAATTGCGACCGATGTATTCGCAATATTGCGATTACTAACTACTTAGCAGTTTCAGAGTAGCTCCAGACTTACTCTGCCTGTGCGATCAGTTCAGTGCTTGTCGTTCCTGGTTGACGTCACAAACACACCCAGCGTTCGCCCAGGCACTCCCACCGTTTCCCCGGCCACTCCTGCGTTTTTTCCGGAAACGGTAGCGTTTTCAGCCACACGCCCCTGAAACGCCGTGTTTCCGCCCAGTAACACCCATTTCCTGTCAATCACATTACGTTCGCCGGAGCGAAGAAAAAGCCGTGAGTAAAAATACTTTCTTCATAGTAAAGTTACTTGGCGCAGTCGCAGTGCGAACATTGCGCATGCGTACTAAGCGGATTTTCACTGCGATGCGATGAAAAATACCGAGCGAACAACTCGGAATGAGGGCCTATGTCTTTCACTCTGTAGATTCATTTCTACACACATTAATTAGAGAATATGAAGTGAGGACTTTCCCGAATCGCAAGGCACAATCTTGTGTGCTTTTAACATGCTGAACAGAGCCCATACTATTTTCTCTAACGTCCTAGTGGATGCTGGGGACTCCGTCAGGACCATGGGGAATAGCGGCTCCGCAGGAGACAGGGCACAAAAGTAAGCTTTTAGGATCACATGGTGTGTACTGGCTCCTCCCCCTATGACCCTCCTCCAAGCCTCAGTTAGGTTTTTGTGCCCGTCCGAGCAGGGTGCAATCTAGGTGGCTCTCTTAAAGAGTTGCTTAGAAAAAGTTTTTAGGTTCTTTATTTTCAGTGAGTCCTGCTGGCAACAGGCTCACTGCTACGAGGGACTTAGGGGAGAGAAGTGAACTCACCTGCGTGCAGGATGGATTGGCTTCTTAGGCTACTGGACACCATTAGCTCCAGAGGGAGTCGGAACACAGGTCTCGCCCTGGGGTTCGTCCCGGAGCCGCGCCGCCGACCCCCCTTGCAGATGCTGAAGATTGAAGAGGTCCGGAACCAGGCGGCAGAAGACTTTCAGTCTTCATCAGGTAGCGCACAGCACTGCAGCTGTGCGCCATTGTTGTCAGCACACTTCACACAGCGGTCACGGAGGGTGCAGGGCGCGGGGGGGGGCGCCCTGGGCAGCAATGTATAATACCTGTATGGCGAAAAATACATCACATATAGCCCTTGAGGCTATATGGATGTATTTAACCCCTGCCAGATATCACAAACTCCGGAGAAGAAGCCCGCCGAAAAGGGGGCGGGGCCTATTCTCCTCAGCACACAGCGCCATTTTCCCTCACAGAAATGCTGGTGGGAAGGCTCCCATGCTCTCCCCTGCACTGCACTACAGAAACAGGGTTAAAACAGAGAGGGGGGGCACTGATTTGGCGATATGAATACATATTAAATGCTATAAGGGAGGAACACTTATATAAAGGTTGTCCCTGTATAATTATAGCGTTTTGGTGTGTGCTGGCAAACTCTCCCTCTGTCTCCCCAAAGGGCTAGTGGGTCCTGTCCTCTATCAGAGCATTCCCTATGTGTGTGCTGTATGTCGGTACGTGTGTGTCGACATGTATGAGGAAAATGTTGGTGAGGAGGCGGAGCAAATTGCCTGTAATGGTGATGTCACTCTCTAGGGAGTCGACACCGGAATGGATGGCTTATTTATGGAATTACGTGATAATGTCAACACGCTGCAAGCCGGTTGACGACATGAGACGGCCGGCGATCAAATTAGTACCTGTCCAGGCGTCTAAAACACCGTCAGGGGCTGTAAAACGCCCATTTACCTCAGTCGGTCGACACAGACCCAGACACGGACACTGATTTCAGTGTCGACGGTGAAGAAACAAACGTATTTTCCTTTAGGGCCACACGTTAAGGGCAATGAAGGAGGTGTTACATATTTCTGATACTACAAGTACCACAAAAAAGGGTATTATGTGGGATGTGAAAAAACTACCTGTAGTTTTTCCTGAATCAGATAAATTAAATGAAGTGTGTGATGATGCGTGGGTTTCCCCCGATAGAAAATTATTGGCGGTATACCCTTTCCCGCCAGAAGTTAGGGCGCGTTGGGAAACACCCCTTAGGGTGGATAAGGCGCTCACATGCTTATCAGAACAAGTGGCGGTACCATCTACAGATAGGGCCGTACTTAAGGAGCCAGCTGATAGGAGGCTGGAAAATATCCTAAAAAGTATACACACACATGCTGGTGTTATACTGCGACCAGCGATCGCCTCAGCCTGGATGTGCAGAGCTGAGGTGGCTTGGTCGGATTCCCTGACTAAAAATATTGATACCCTTGACAGGGACAGTATTTTATTGACTATAGAGCATTTAAAGGATGCATTTCTATATATGCGAGATGCGCAGAGGGATATTTGCACTCTGGCATCAAGAGTAAATGCGATGTCCATATCTGCAAGAAGATGTTTATGGACACGACAGTGGTCAGGTGATGCAGATTCCAAGTAGTATCCAAGGGGTACAGATTGGAATGTCGAGACGTTTCCCCTCGCAGGTTCCTGTAGTCTGCTGTACCAATGTCTCCCTCCGACAGGGAGGCAGTATTGAAAACAATTCACAAGCTGTATTCCCAGCAGGTGATAATAAAATTACCCCTCCTACAACAGGGAAAGGGGTATTATTCCACACTATATTGTGGTACTGAAGCCAGAAGGCTAGGTGAGACCTATTCTAAATCTGAAATATTTGAACACTTACAAAGGTTCAAATCCAGATGCAGTCACTCAGAGCAGTGATAGCGAACCGGGAAGAAGGGGACTATATGGTGTCCCGGGACATCAGGGATGCTTACCTCCATGTCCCAAAATTTGCCTTTCTCACCAAGGGTACCTCAGGTTCGTGGTACAGAACTGTCACTATCAGTTTCAGACGATGCCGTTGGATTGTCCAAGGCACCCCGGGTCCTTACCAAGGTAATGACCGAAATGAGGATTCGTCTTCAAAGAAAATGGACGACCTCCTGATATGAACAAGGTCCAGAGAACAGTTGGAGGTCGGAGTAGCACTATCTCAAGTAGTTCTACGACAGCACGGGTGGATTCTAAATATTCCAAAACCGCAGTTGTTCCGACGACACGTCTGCTGGTCCTAGGGATGATTCTGGACACAGTCCAGAAAAAGGTGTTTCTCCCAGAGGAGAAAGCCAGGGAGTTATCCGAGCTAATCGGGATCCTCCTAAAACCAGGAAAAGTGTCAGTGCATCATTGCACAAGAGTCCTGGTAAAAATGGTGGCTTATTACGAAGCGATTCCATTCGGCAGATTTCACGCAAGAACTCTTCAGTGGGATCTGCTGGAAAAATGGTCCGGATCGCATCTTCAGATGCATCAGCGGATAACCCTATATCCAAGGACAAGGGTGTCTCTCCTGTGGTGATTACAGAGTGCTCATCTTCTAGAGGGCCGCAGATTCGGCATTCAGGATTGGATGCTGGTGACCACGGAGGCCAGCCTGAGAGGCTGGGGAGCAGTCACACAGGGAAAAAATTTCCAGGTAGTGTGATCAAGTCTGGAGAATTCTCTCCACATAAATATACTGAGCTAAGAGCAAATTTATAATGCTCTAAGCTTAGCAAGACCTCTGCTTCAAGGTCAGCCGGTATTGATCCAGTGGGATAACATCACGGCAGTCGCCCACGTAAACAAAAAGGGCGGCACAAGAAGCAGGAGGGCAGTGGCAAAACTGCAAGGATTTTTCGCTAGGCGGAAAATCATGTGATAGCACTGTCAGCAGTGTTCATTCCGGGAGTGGACGACTGGGAAGCAGACTTCCTCAGCAGGCACGACCTCCACCCGGGAGAGTGGGAACTTCATCGGGAAGTTTTCCGCATGATTGTGAACCGTTGGGAAAGACCAAAGGTGGACATGATGGCGTCCCGCCCGAACAAAAAACGGGACAGGTATTGCGCCAGGTCACGAGACCTTCAGGCGATAGCTGTGGACGTCCTGGTAACACCGTGGGTGTAACAGTCGGTGTATGTGTTCCCTCCTCTGCTTCTCATAACCAAGGTATTGAGATTTATAAGACGTAGAGGAGTAAGAACTATACTCGTGGCTCCGGATTGGCCAAGAGGGACTTGGTACCCGGAACTTCAAGAGATGCTCACAGAGGACTAATGGCCTCGGGAGCTAAGAAGGGACTTGCTTCAGCAAGTACCATGTCTGTTCCAAGACTTACCGCGGCTGCGTTTGACGGCATGGCGGTTGAACGCCGGATTCTAAGGGAAAAGGCATTCCGGAAGAGGTCATACCTACCCTGGTCAAAGCCAGGAAGGAGGTGACCGCACAACGTTATCACCACATGTGGTAAAAATATGTTGCGTGGGTGAGGCCAGGAAGGCCCCACGAAGAAATTTCAACTAAGTCGATTTCTGCACTTCCTGCAAACAGGAGTGTCTATGAGCCTCAAATTGGGGTCCATTAAGGTTCAAGTTTCGGCCCTGTAGATTTTCTTCCAGAAAGAATTGGCTTCGGTTCCTGAAGTCCAGACGTTTGTCAAGGGAGTATTGCATATACAGCCCCTTTTGTGCCTCCAGTGGCACCGTGGGATCTCAACGTAGTGTTGGGATTCCTCAAATCATATTGGTTTGAACCGCTCAAATCTGTGGATTTGAAATATCTCACATGGAAAGTGACCATGCTGTTGGCCCTGGCCTCGGCCAGGCGATTGTCAGAATTGGCGGCTTTGTCTTACAAAAGCCCATATTTGATTTTCCATTCGGACAGGGCAGAACTGCGGACTTGTCCCCAGTTTCTTCCTAAGGTGGTGTCAGCGTTTCACCTGAAACAACCTATTGTGGTGCCTGCGGCTACTAGGGTCTTGGAGGACTCCAAGTTGCTAGACGTTGTCAGGGCCCTGAAAATAAATAAATATATATATATATATATATATATAATTCCAGGACGGCTGGAGTCAGAAAGTCTGACTGGCTGTTTATATTGTATGCACCCAAAAAGCTGGGTGCTCCTGCTTCTAAGCAGACTATTGCTCGTTGGATTTGTAGTACAATTCAACTTGCACATTCTGTGGCAGGCCTGCCACAGCCAAAATCTGTAAATGCCCATTCCACAAGGAAGGTGGGCTCATCTTGGGCGGCTGCCCGAGGGGTCTCGGCTTTACAACTTTGCCGAGCAGCTACGTGGTCAGGGGGGAACACGTTTGTAAAATTCTACAAATTTGATACCCTGGCTGAGGAGGACCTGGAGTTTCTCTCATTCGGTGCTGCAGAGTCATCCGCACTCTCCCGCCCGTTTGGGAGCTTTGGTATAATCCCCATGGTCCTGACGGAGTCCCCAGCATCCACTAGGACGTTAGAGAAAATAAGATTTTACTTACCGATAAATCTATTTCTCGTAGTCCGTAGTGGATGCTGGGCGCCCATCCCAAGTGCGGATTGTCTGCATTACTTGTACATAATTATTGTTACAAAAATCGGGTTGTTATTGTTGTGGGCCATCTTTTCAGAGGCTCCTTCGTTGTTATCATACTGTTAACTGGGTTCAAATCACAGGTTGTACGGTGTGATTGGTGTGGCTGGTATGAGTCTTACCCGGGATTCAAGATCCTTCCTTATTGTGTACGCTCGTCCGGGCACAGTACCTAACTGAGGCTTGGAGGAGGGTCATAGGGGGAGGAGCCAGTACACACCATGTGATCCTAAAAGCTTACTTTTGTGCCCTGTCTCCTGCGGAGCCGCTATTCCCCATGGTCCTGACGGAGTCCCCAGCATCCACTACGGACTACGAGAAATAGATTTATCGGTAAGTAAAATCTTATTATTTCAATCCCTTATGCACCGTGTTCTCCAGACATCTTGGGACTGTAAACACAAATGGCCAGGCCATCTCTACCCTCCGTTTCATGTCATTGTATTATATTTGCACCATAATCACAGCATGTTTGAGCTTTAAGAACAAAGCATACAGAAAAAACCCCAAAACTATATTTTGTATGAAGAGCATAAGCTATGTGAGCAGAATACTAGTTTTAATTCTTACGTCTGCCAAATTACAGCCCAGCCTGCAGGACACACAGTCACTGGGAGGTGGAAGCACTTCTTATATTGAATCCTACACTGCAGAGCATCCAGCCACGTCCCTACATCACAGGCTGCATATGTATAGTACAGGGACACCTCTGTTGTTACTCCCCTCTCCTGTTATGTGTGTAACATACACCTCTGGTGGGCTGCGGCTGTTGTTCCTGTTTGCCCCACCCAGCCTGGAGGCCACTGGTGCTCCGGAAACCCCGCACTGCGCGTCAGTCAGGTGCCAAAACAAACCCGGGTGGCGGGTGTACGCAGCCAGCGACCCCTGCCGGCGTCACAAGATGCGTGGGCGGGGCCGCTGAATCTGCCGTTCCAGCGCTGTGAGAGTCGCGCGTGCTCGCGCCCCAGGCAGACGTCTCGAGGAAGCGCCGCCATCTTGAGAACCTTTGACTCGGTGACGTAGCGCACGTCGCAGGCCGCGCAGCGCTCCGCCTCTCGTCCTCATCTCGCTGTCGGACGGAGCGTCGCAAGAACGGAAGGGAGACAAAGCATTAAACTAATGAATGGGGGGAGAGAACCGCCCGCCCGGCATGCGAACACCGACAGGCCACTGAGTGACGTCAGGGGCACCTAGCGGCCAGGTGAGTGCCCAGGGGCAGCGACGACCATGGGCAGCTCTGTGCTTTCGAGTCAGGATATGGCTGGAGTTCCGGTATGAGGAGGGGTAAGGCAGGCAGGCAGGGCCCGGCCACACAGCGCCACCGATCTGCCCCACAGCCGCATGTATACTGTAGAAGATAGTGTATGTACGTATAGAGCAGCTGTAAGGATACGGTGTCCCCAGCATCGGCTCTCAGGCGGTAGGCTACACGTACGGCCGGGTAAGGTGTTGCGGTGTGTGAAGTTACAGGCGGCCACCTGCTCCCGTATCCCTCATGTGTGTACAGGCATAACCCATGCCGGTGTCTGCTGCAGCCTGGTGCGCTATATAGTGTTGTGTATTATTCCACACCGTTGGGGTAACAAGGGTGGTCTTGTATGAATGTGCACAGTGATGTGAGGAAATAATTGACACCCCCCCCCCCCCCCCCCCCCGCAATAGTCATCCTTCACTTGTTGTTTTTGAGTGTATTCGTCTAAAGGTAGTTTTACATGTTATACTGGCAGTGTAGATAGGTTTTTATTTTGAATAGCCTAAAAGTTGTCAGTAGTTGCTTTAAAGCAAAAATTAGCCATCTGCTTATGTGCAATCCTTATCATCACCTCCTGGGTGGGCAAATAAAATAAGGTGGATGACATTAACTATTTTAGATGTGTTGCATGTCTTTATAGGCACCTCGTAAATGCGCAGATTACTTAAATACAAAGGTTTTTGTGTTTGACTTTTGTGCACCTGTGGTCTGACGAGCAAAGAGATGCAAGTTTTTTGATGAATTTGTTAACATATGTATGTTTTTGTTTTGTCTTTTAATCCTGCTGCTCCAACACATTCAGGTAGCTGTCAGCTCCCAGTGGAGCTTTGTGCAATATGCTTTTGCGCACTTTCTTGGTTATTACTGTTGGTAAAACCTTGTCTAATTTTGTTTGCATCTGTAATGCATGATGAAAAAATGATTTAATACCTTAACATCCCACATACAGTCACTGCGCAGAACATGGCTGACTTAACTCCAGCAAGGTGTAATCAGAAATAAGCAGTTTCTTACCAGCAATATTATTAAGTTTCTTATATAGCGCAGCATATTCTCTTGTGCTTTACGATTGGAAACAAGTGATAGAAAAAAAACTGGACAGCAGATGGAACTAGAGGTAGGAAGGCCTTGCTCGTAAGCTTACAATCTATAGGTAAATAGGCATTGATACACAAGTGGTTCGATTCAATTCTGCATGGATTGAATAGTGCCGGGCATGACTGCCATCAGAAATTGTGGGGCCCGGGACTGACGAATTAGACAGGGCCCATCCTCCCAAAAAAAGATTCTGCCGCACTGCTACACCCCTATGTGATATCATACATTGTGACGTTACATATAGGTGTAGTGTTACAAACCTACAGAAACGGTTTACAGAGAGCTGATGCGTAGATAAGTCTTGTATTAAGAAGACCTCCATGCACATCAGCCTGCTATTGTTTCACAGACTGGTGCAGCTCTAGAGGTATTAGCAGTAGGAGCCAGGGGTTGGTCCCCCTCTCTGTAAGGGCTCGGAACTCCAGCCCCCCCCCCCTCCCTGATGGCTGCCCTGGTGCCAGGAATTAGCTCTCGGTGCAATTCAATTCAGCGCGATGTGACATCAGACTGGAGGATTTCTTGCAAGCAGAAATCCGACAAAACTGCTGGCGCAATGCTGATTTCTTTCCTTAGTGTGGTGGATACAGCATCGCGTTGGGCACTTTAGTTGGAGAATGCTTGTTCTCGCTGCAAAACACCTTTTTTTTGTCCACGAGAACCAGCTTTCCCCCGACATGATAGCGTGCTGAATTAAATAGCACCGGGAGCGAATTCCCTGCGCTATTCAATACTCAGAATTAAATCAAGCCCAATGATAGGTGCTTGTTATAGCTAAATGATCCAGCCAGATTTCAAAGGTTCTTAGTGGGCTGTATGATATGCTCACACAGCAATGTTGACCAGGGGTTAGGTGGATGCGAAAGTGAAAAACAAAAAAAAAAAGAGGATGTGTGGACTGTGCAGAGGGGATGCAATTAGATAGGAAAGGTTATATTTGATATGCTTGCCTGAAGAGGTGAGTTTTTAGGGAATGTTTGGAGACTGGAGGAGAGTCTTATTGTACGTGGTACCGCATTCCAGAGTGGGTACAGCCCGAAGAAAGTCCTGCAGTCATGAATGGGAGCGAGTAATGAGTGTGGATGAGAGATGCATATCTCATGCATACTGTAGCTGAGAGGTCGGGGAGGGAGATATTTTAAGATAAGCAAAGAGATGTATGTTGGTGTACAATGGTTAATGGCCTTTCTCTAACGTCCTAAGTGGATGCTGGGGACTCCGTCAGGACCATGCTGGGGACTCCGTCAGGACCATGGGGTTTAGCGGCTCCGCAGGAGACAGGGCACAATAATAAAAGCTTTAGGATCAGGTGGTGTGCACTGGCTCCTCCCCCTATGACCCTCCTCCAAGCCTCAGTTAGATTTTTGTGCCCGGCCGAGAAGGGTGCAATCTAGGTGGCTCTCCTGAGCTGCTTAGAATAAAAGTTTAAGTTAGGTTTTTTATTTTCAGTGAGTCCTGCTGGCAACAGGCTCACTGCTACGAGGGACTTAGGGGAGAGAAGTAAACTCACCTGCGTGCAGGATGGATTTGCTTCTTAGGCTACTGGACACCATTAGCTCCAGAGGGAGTCGGAACACAGGTCTCACCCTGGGGTTCGTCCCGGAGCCGTGCCGCCGACCCCCCTTGCAGATGCCGAAGTTGAAGAGGTCCAGAGGTCCAGAAACAGGCGGCAGAAGACGTTCAGTCTTCATAAGGTAGCGCACAGCACTGCAGCTGTGCGCCATTGTTGTCAGCACACTTCATACCAGCGGTCACTGAGGGTGCAGGGCGCTGGGGGGGGCGCCCTGGGCAGCAATGTATTATACCTTTTTTATGGCTAAAATACATCACATATAGCCCTTGAGGCTATATGGATGTATTTAACCCCTGCCAGATCTCACAAACTCCGGGAGAAGAGCCCGCCGTTTTAGGGGGCGGGGCCTATTCTCAGCACACGGCGCCATTTTCCTGCTCAGCTCTGCTGTGAGGAAGGCTCCCAGGCTCTCCCCTGCACTGCACTACAGAAACAGGGTTAAAACAGAGAGGGGGGGCACTTATTTGGCGATATGATTACATATGTGAAAATGCTATAAGGGAAAACACTTGTATAAGGGGTTGTCCCTGTATAATTATAGCGTTTTTGGTGTGTGCTGGCAAACTCTCCCTCTGTCTCCCCAAAGGGCTAGTGGGGTCCTGTCCTCTATCAGAGCATTCCCTGTGTGTGTGCTGTGTGTCGGTACGTGTGTCGACATGTAGGAGGACGATGTTGGTGAGGAGGCGGAGCAAATTGCCTGTATTGGTGATGTCACTCTCTAGGGAGTCGACACCGGAATGGATGGCTTATTTAGGAATTACGTGATAATGTCAACACGATGCAAGGTCGGTTGACAACATGAGACGGCCGGCAAACAAATTAGTACCTGTCCAGGCGTCTCAGACACCGTCAGGGGCTTGTAAAAACGCCCATTTACCTCAGTTGGTCGACACAGACATGGACACTGACTTCAGTGTCGACGGTGAAGAAACAAACGTATTTTCCTTTAGGGCCACACGTTACATGTTAAGGGCAATGAAGGAGGTGTTACATATTTCTGATACTACAAGTACCACAAATAAGGGTATTATGTAGGGTGGGAATAATCTACTTGTAGTTTTTCCTGAATCAGATAAATTAAAGTGTGTGATGATACGTGGGTTTCCTCCGATAGAAAATTATTGGAGGTATACCCTTTCCCGCCAGAAGTGAGGGCGAGTTGGGAAACACACCTTAGGGTGGATAAGGCGCTCACACGCTTATAAAAACAAGTGGCGTTACCGTCTCCAGATACGGCCGCCCTCAAAGAGCCAGCTGATAGGAAGCTGAAAAATATCCTAAAAAGTATATACACACATACTGGTGTTATACTACGACCAGCAATCGCCTCAGCCTGGATGTGCAGCGCTGGGGGGGCTTGGTCGGATTTCCTGACTGAAAATATTGATACCCTTGACAGGAACAATATTTTATTGACTATAGAGCATTTTAAGGATGCATTTCTATATATGCGAGATGCGCAGAGGGATATTTGCATTCTGGCATCAAGAGTAGATGTGATGTCCATATCTGCCAGACGATGTTTATAGACACGACAGTGGTCAGGTGATGCAGATTCCAGACGGCACATGGAAGTATTGCCGTATAAAGGGGCGGTCCATCGGACCTGGTGGCCATGGCAACAGCTGGAAAATCCACTTTTGTTACCCCAAGTCACATCTCAGCAGAAAAGGACAGTCTTTTCAGTCTCAGTCCTTTCGTACCCATAAAGGCAGGCGGGCAAAAGGCCAGTCATATCTGCCCAGGGTTAGAGGAAAGGGAAGAAGACTGCAGCAGGCAGCCCATTCCCAGGAACAGAAGTCCTCCACAGCTTCTGCCAAGTCCGCAGCATGACGCTGGGGCCATACAAGCGGACTCAGGTGCGGTGGGGGGTCATCTCAAGAGTTTCAGCACGCAGTGGGCTCACTCGCAAGTGGACTCCTGGATCCTACACGTAGTATCCCAGGTGTACATTGGAAATTCGAGACGTCTTCCCCTCACAAGTTCCTGAAGTCTGCTTTACCAACGTCTCCCTCCGACAGGGAGGCAGTATTGGAAAAATATTCACAGGCTGTATTCCCAGCAGGTGATAATCAAAGTACCCCTCCTACAACAAGGGAAGGGGTATTGTTCCACACTATATTGTGGTACTGAAGCCAAACGGCTCGGTGAGATCTAAAAGATTTGAACAATTACATACAAGGGTTCAAATCAAGATGGAGTCACTCAGAGCAGTGATAGCGAACCAGGACGATATGGTGTCACTGGATATCAGGGACGCTTACCTACATGTCCAAATTTTGCCCTTCTCACCAAGGGTATCTCAGGTTCGTGGTACAGAACTGTCACTATCAGTTCAGAAGCTGCCGTTTGGATTGTCCACGGCACCCCGGGTCTTTACCATGGTAATGGCCGAAATGATGATTCTTCCTAAAAGAAATATGGACGCTTTCCTGATAAGGGCAAGGTCCAGAGAACAGTTGGCGGTCGGAGTAGCACTATCTCAAGTAGCTCTACGACAGCACGAGTGGATTCTAAATATTCCAAAATCGCAGCTTTTTCCGACGACACGTCTAATGTTCCTAGGAATGATTCTGGACACAGTCCAGAAAAGGATGTTTTCTCCCGGAGAAGAAGGCCAGGGAGTTATCCGAGCTAGTCAGGAACCTCCTAAAACCAGGAAAAGTATCAGTGCATCATTGCACAAGGGTCCTGTGAAAAATGGTGGTTTCTTACAAAGCGATCCCATTCGGTAGATTTCACGCAAGAACCTTTCAGTGGAATCTGCTGGGAAAATGGTCCGGATCGCATCTTCAGATGCATCAGCGGATAACCCTGTCTCCAAGGACAAGGGTGTTTTCTTCTGCGGTGGCTGCAGAGTGCTCATCTATGAAAGGGCCGCAGATTCGACATTCAGGACTGGGTCCTGGTGACCACGGATGCCAGCCTGAGAGGCTGGGGAGCAGTCACACAAGGAAAAAATTTCCAGGGAGCGTGATCAAGTCTGGAGACTTCTCTCCACATAAATATACTGGAGCTAAGGGCAATTTACAAGGCTCTAAGCTTAGCAAGACCTCTGCTTCAAGGTCAGCCGGTATTGATCCAGTGGGACAACATCACGGCAGTCGCCCACGTAAACAGACAGGGCGGCACATGAAGCAGGAGGGAAATGGCAGAAACTGCAAGGATTCTTCGCTGGGCGAAAAATCATGTGATAACACTCTCAGCAGTGTTAATTCCGGGAGTGGAAAACTGGGAAGCAGACTTCCTCAGCAGGCATAACCTCCACCCGGGAGAGTGGGGACTTCAGCGGGAAGTCTTCCACATGATTGTAAACCGTTGGGAAAAACCAAAGGTGGACATGATGGCGTCCCGCCTGAACAAAAAACTAGACAAATATTGCGCCAGGTCAAGGGACCCTCAGGCAATAGCGGTGGACGCTCTGGTAACACTGTGGGTGTACCAGTCAGGGTATGTGTTCCCTCCTATGCATCTCATACCAAAAGTACTGAGAATCATAAGAAGGAGATGAGTAAGAACGATACTCGTGGTTCCGGATGGGTCAAGAAGGACTTGGTACCCGGAACTTCAAGAGATGCTCACGGAAGAACCGTGGCCTCTACCTTTAAGAAAGGACCTGCTCCAGCAGGGGCCTTGTCTGTTCCAAGACTTACCACGGCTGCGTTTGACGGCATGGCAGTTGAACGCCGGATCCTGAAAGGGCATTCCAGATGAAGTCATCCCTACCCTGGTCGAAGCCAGGAAGGATGTAACCGCAAAACATTTTCACCGCATTTGGCGAAAATATGTTGCGTGGTGTGAGGCCAAGAAGGTCCCTACAGAGGAATTCCAACTGGGTCGTTTCCTACATTTCCTGAAAACAGGACTGTCTATGGGCCTAAAATTAGGGTCCATTAAGGTTTCAAATTTCGACCCTGTCGAATTTCTTCCAGAAAGAACTGGCTTCAGTGCCTGAAGTTCAGACGTTTGTAAAAGGGGTACTGCATATACAGCCTCCTTTTGTGCCCCCAGTGGCACCTTGGGATCTCAATGTTGTTTTGAGTTTCCTAAAGTCACATTGGTTTGATCCACTCACCACTGTGGAATTAAAATATTTCACATGGAAGGTGAAGATTCTATTAGCCCTGGCTTCTGCCAGGCGTGTGTCAGAATGGGCGGCTTTATCATATAAAAGCCCTTACTTAATTTTTCATTCTGACAGGGCAGAATTGAGGACTCGTCCTCGATTTCTCCTTAAGGTGTTTTCTGTTTTTCACATGAACCAACCTATTGTGGTACCTGCGGCTACTAGGGACTTGGAGGACTCCAAGTTACTTGACGTTGTCAGGGCCCTGAAAATATGTTTCCAGGACGACTGGAGTCAGAAAATCTGACTCGCTGTTTAGCCTGTATGCACCCAACAAGATGGGTGTTCCTGCTTCTAAGCAGACGATTGCTCGCTGGATTTGTAGTACAATTCAGCTTGCACATTCTGTGGCAGGCTTGCCACAGCCAAAATCAGTAAAAGCCCATTCCACAAGGAAGTGGGCTCATCTTGGGCGGCTGCCCGAGGGGTCTCGGCTTTACAACTTTGCCGAGCTGCTACTTGGTCAGGGGCACACCCTGACTGAGGAGGACCTGGAGTTCTCTCATTCGGTGCTGCAGAGTCATCCGCACTCTCCCGCCCGTTTGGGAGCTTTGGTATAATCCCCATGGTCCTGACGGAGTCCCCAGCATCCACTTAGGACGTTAGAGAAAATAAGAATTTACTTACCGATTATTCTATTTCTCGTAGTCCGTAGTGGATGCTGGGCGCCCATCCCAAGTGCGGATTGTCTGCAATACTTGTACATAGTTATTGTTACAAAAATCGGGTTATTCTTGTTGTGAGCCATCTTTTCAGAGGCTCCTTCGTTGTTATCATACTGTTAACTGGGTTCAGATCACAGGTTGTACGGTGTGGCTGGTATGAGTCTTACCCGGGATTCAATATCCTTCCTTATTATGCACGCTCGTCCGGGCACAGTATCCTAACTGAGGCTTGGAGGAGGGTCATAGGGGGAGGAGCCAGTGCACACCACCTGATCCTAAAGCTTTTATTATTGTGCCCTGTCTCCTGCGGAGCCGCTAAACCCCATGGTCCTGACGGAGTCCCCAGCATGGTCCTGACGGAGTCCCCAGCATCCACTACGGACTACGAGAAATAGAATTATCGGTAAGTAAATTCTTTTTTTTGTGCAAAGCTTGGTACACACTGGAGTGATGCCACTCCACCATTTTGGAGCGACATCGCTTGCATCGCTCAGTGTGTACCCAGGTTTGCGCACTCCCGCGGTTTCAAGCGATTGATGCTAGGTTTGATGTGCTGCACATCAAACCTAGCGTCCTTCACAAGCGTCCATGTTTATGCTAATGGAGGACAGAACATTGTCATTCCGTCCTTCATTAATATCGTGCCAGTATGTACTGGAAATCCCTAATGATGGGCATTCATTCCAATGTCGGAATGAATGCCCGTAGCTTCAGTGTATACCCAGCCTAAGTAAAATACATTTTGTCTTGATACCACTTGTCTCTATTGGAACGTGGACTCGTTGTAATCACAATGGTGCTATTCTGTCAGAGATTACAACCATGGGGGTGGGATAAAGTAAAGACTTCATAAGCACCCTGTTTAATTCACTAGTACGAGCATTCTCCAACAAAGCATTACGCTTTCTTGCCCTATTCAATTCGCCATCAACTGGAATTGACCCCATAGAGGTGCGGATTTAAGGTCCCATATGAGTCTTGTGTTAATAGACTAAGGGGTTGTGCTCATCGCCTGCTGATCCGCTCTCAGTCCATCCATTGGTTACCTGTCTACCGTATTCAGTATAAAATACTATTCCCAAAAGTTTATAATTTGTGCATTGCAATGTATAGGACGGAATTCAATTATTTTTCCATTGGCAGCCACAAGATGGTGCTCAAGCGGTGCTATTCAATCATAGCTCAGTTAGGGTGCGAATGTCTGCCAGCGTCTGCATTTCATCTCGCACCCCCGTCGGTGGTGAGCCGAAATGTGCAAAAAATGATCTGTTTGGGCACCTTAACTGCACTTTTCACGATTGTGTTCAGCACTATGGGGTCGATTCAATTCAGCTCAAGTTAAATCGGTGAAGGCCTGTTCTCTCGGACTTAACAAGTTGAATTGTCGGGAGAACTGGCATTTTCCGACTTAATTCTCCGCCGCAATGCTGATTTCCGACAGAATCAGCCTCGCGCCGGCTGCGCAGCAGCACATTTGTCGGATTTCATCTCTCATCCCCCGGTGGTGAGAGAAGAATTCTCGACAATTGAGTGACACTTGGCGCTGTATTGAATAGCACCGGAACTGTCTGTGAATTGAATCGACCCCCTTTGGTCGGGTTTAGCTACCTTACGTGGCTAAACCCATCCCCTATGGGCGCGATAGTCACGCTGAAAAAGATCAATTAAGTATTGCTACTTTAGACGGGAGATTGGGCACAATTTAATTCTGCCCATACAATTGTTTTGGGTACAGTTTTAGTATATTGAAGGTGTGTGGGGTTCTGCCATGTTGTGTCCCAATCCAAATTACATCAACTAAACAGCACATATAACATGTCATATGTGCTGTTGACATGGATAGAATTTGTGTGCGCAAAAAGGTAATGTCTGCATTATTGGAGCACATGGTAAGTAGTTATTGAAAGCCAAGAAAAATAATATCTGGGTAATCCTTTACTGTAAGATCAGTGGACCTCTGATTATAGAAAAGAACCATTGGTAGTTTTACTGTTAATTTCATTGGGCTCTGTTCAATTCAGCGTGCTGTTATGTTGGAGAAGGCTGGTTCTCGCGCCTTAAACATGGTGTTTTGTTGCAAGAACCTGCACTCTGATGAATGTGCCTGGCACGATGCTGTTTCCACTGCACTAGATTTATGGCCAGAGATTTAGGGTATCCGTTCACATGGTCGACCATGTTATGGTCGACAGTCATTAGGTCGACCACTATTTGTCGACATTGACATGGTCGACATGGACACATGGTCGACACATGAAAATGGTCGACATGAAAAGGTCGACATGAGTTTTTAACTTTTTTTTTCTTTTGGGGAACTTTTCCATACTTTACGATCCACATGGACTACGATTGGAACGGTAAAGTGTGCCGAGCGAAGCGGTAGCGGAACGAAGGCACCATGCGAGGGGACGCGGTGCACTAATTGGGGTTCCCAGTCACTTTACGCAAAAAAACGACACCAAAAAAAGTTAAAAAACTCATGTCGACCTTTTCATATGTCGACCTTTCATGTGTCGACCATGTGTCCATGTCGACCATGTCAATGACGACCAATAGTGGTCGACCTAATGACTGTCGACCATAACATGGTCGACCATTCATACCGGAACCGAGATTTAGATCTAGGGCCAGAGGTGCCTCCAATGCGGCTAGAGGCACCAGAGGTAAGACAAGAAAACCAGCAACCGCAGGTTCTCAGGAACAGAGCACCAGTTCAGCTTCCACTAAGGCCTCAGCATGACTGTGCCCACCCACCCCGAGGGGATCTCGAGGTGGGAGCTCAGCTGCATCTGGGAAGGCTCCTGCCAGGATACCTGGGTAAAAGACCTTGTTTCTCAGGGCTACAAGCTGGAGTTCAACGGCGCTACTCCCCAACAATTTTTCAAATCAAGCTTACCAGCTTTGGAGTATACGTGTGTTACGCTGCAGCAGGCCATCCTAAAGTTGGTCCGGTCCCAAGTCATTGTTCCAGTGCCACTGCAACAACAGGGAGAGGGTTTCTACTCCAACCTGTTCGTGGTACCAAAACTGCACGGTTTGGTAAGGCCCATTTTCAATCTGAAATCCTTGAATCCTTACCTAAAAGTTTTCAAGTTCCAGATGGAATCCTTGCGAGCAATGATTGCGGGCCTGGAAGAACAGGAGTTCATGGACTCACTGGATATAAAGGACGCCCATCACCATATCCCGATTTGGCCGCCACACCAGGCTTACCTGCGTTTTACCCTGCTGAACGATTACTACCAGTTCCTGGCGCTACCCTTCGGCCTGTCCACAGCTCTGAGGGTGTTCATGATGGTGGAGGAGATGATGTTCCAACTCCGGGTCCAGGGGGTTAATATTGTCCCTTATCTGGACAATCTCTTGATAAAGGCAAGATCCAGGGAGCTTTTATTCCTCCATATAGACCACACTATCCAACTTCTGTCACACCATGGGTGGACCCTCAATTTACAGAAGTCGCACCTGGAGCCAACTCATCGGCTCCTGTTCTTGGGAATGTTGCTGAATACTGTGGCCCAGAAAGTGTTCCTCCCAGAGGACAAAGCGAGAACACTCCAGGACAGTGGTTCCCAAACTGTGTGCCTAGGCACCCTGGGGTGCCTCAGGGCACTTGCAGGGGTGCCTTGGATTGGTGATCCAGGACCAATTTAAATTATTTAGTATCCATGTAATAGGCAAAATCAGTGCTGGTGGCTGCCAATCATAAAATATGTGGACTTACGGAACCAATTCCTGTCCCCCACCACAAATTGAACCTAAGGATGACATATAAACACAATTTACTTCATTTAATATTTATTCTAAATCTCTTAATAAAAAACTTTTGGCCTAGGGGTGCAGTGAAAAAAAATCTGATACTCTAGGGTGCCGTGATTCAAAAAAGTTTGGGAACCACTGCTCCAGGAGATGGTTCAAATGATTCTACAGCCTACTCGAATATCCATCCATCTTTGCATAAGATTGTTGGGGAAAATGGTAGCCTCATACGAGGCGATCCAGTATGGAAGGTTCCATGCCCGAAACATTTCAATTGGATCTCCTGAGCAAGTGGTCCGGATCACATCTTCAGATGCATCGGATGATACGGCTGTCACCTCAGGCCAGGATTTCCCTCCTGTGGTGGCTGCAGTCCTCAAACCTACTGGAAGGTCGAAGTTTCGGGATTCAGGATTTGATTCTCCTCACGACAGATGCAAGTCTGAGAGGATGGGGAGCTGTCACCCAGGGGGCTCAGTTCCAGGACAGGTGGTCAGCCCACGAAACCCTACTTCCGATCAACATTCTGGAACTTTGGGCAATCTACAATGCCCTGCTTCAGGCCTCTCCTCTACTCAGGGATCATGCGATCCAAGTTCAGTCGGACAATGCCATGGCGGTGGCGTACATAAATTGACAATGAGGTACAAAAAGCAGGGCCTGCATGCGAGAGGTGTCAAAGATACTCCTCTTGCAGAAAGAAATGCAACAGCAATGTCCGCAGTCTTCATTCCTGGGGGTCGATTCTATTCGGCAACTAATGAATAGCGCCGGGAATTAGCTCCCGACGCTATTCAATTCAGCAACTAGTTACGTCGGCGATGGCCCGTTCTCGCCGACAAAACAGGTTGAATTGTCGGGAGAATGGGCATTCTCCGACTTAACTCCCCGGCGCGAGGCTGATTCCCGACAGAATCAGCCTCGCGCCGGCCGCGAGGCAGCTCTTTTGTCGGCTTTCTTCTCTCATCCCCCGGGGATGAGAGAAGAATTCCCGACAATTGCAGGTAATTAGTTGCTGAATTGAATAGCGTCGGGAGCTAATTCCCGGCGCTATTCATTAGTTGCCGAATAGAATCGACCCCCTGGAGTGGACAACTGGGAAGCGGACTTACTGAGTCGTCACGATCTCCACCTGGGAGAGTGGGGGCTCCACCATCAGGTGTTTCAGCAGATCATCAACCGGTGGGGCTGCCCACAAATAGACATTATGGCTTCTCAACTCAAGAAGCTTCTCTGATATTGCTCACGAACGAGGAACCCTCAGGCAAGGGCAGTAGATGCGCTATCCGGGACCGTCTGTTCAGTCCTTTCGGTCTCACACATTTCAATCAAAGGCCAGAGGTGCCTCCAATGCGGCTAGAGGCACTAGAGGTAAGTCCAGAAAAGCTTTTGTTGCTCCATATCGAATGCATCTTCCGTCTTCTGTCCGACCATGGGTGGATCCTCAACTTACAGAAGTCCCACCTGGAGCCAACTCAGAGGCTCCTGTTCCTGGGGATGTTGCTGGATATTGTGGCCCAGAAGGTGTTTCTACCAGAGGACAAGGCGAAAACACCTCAGGGGGTGGTCCGCATGGTGCTCCGACCTACTTGAGTGGCCGTACATCTCTGCATAAGATTGTTGGGAAAGATTGTTGCCTCATACGAGGCAATCCAGTATGGGAGGCTCCATGCCAGAACCTTTCAGTTGGATCTCCTGAGCAAGTGGTCCGGATCACATCTCCAGATGCACCGCCTCAGGCCAGGTTTTTCCCTCCTGCGGTGGCTACAGTCCTCCAATTTCCTGGAGGGCAGGCGTTTTGGGATTCAGAATTGGACTCTCCTCACGACGGATGGGGAGCTGTCACCCAAGGGGCGCAGTTCCAGGGCAGGTGGTCAGCCCACGAAAGCCTCCTTCCAATCAACATTCTGGATCTTTGGGCGATCTAGAATGCTCTACTTCAAGCCTCTCCTCTGCTCAAGGATCACGTGATCTGGGTACAGTCGGACAACCGCCACGGCGGTGGCATATATCAATCGATAAGGAGGGACAAAAAGCAGAGCCTGCATGAGAGAGGTGTTAAAGATACTCCGCTGGGTGGAAAGAAATGCGAAAGCCATGTCCGCAATCTTCATTCCGGGTGTGGACAACTGGGAGGCGGACTTCCTGAGTCACGATCTCCACACGTGGGAGTGGGGTCTCCACCATCTGGTGTTCCAGCAGATAATCGACCGGTGGGGTTGCCCACAAATAGACATGATGGCTTCTCGCCTCAACAAGAAACTTCCCTGGTATTGCTCGCGGACCAGGGACCCTCAGGCAAGGGCAGTGGTTGCACTGGCGTTTCGCCTTGGCCTTACCGGCTGGTCTACCTGTTTTCTCGGATTTTATTGCTCCCAAGGGTGCTAAAGCGAATAAAAAAAATCAGAGTCCACATCTGATTGCCTCGGAGGACGTGGTATGCGGATCTTCTGGACATGTCCATCGAAGACCCTTGGCCTCTGCCGATGAGAAGATATCTTCTTCAATAAGGGCTGTTCATCTACCCGGACTTACGGCGACTTCGTTTGACGGCATGGAGGTTGAGCGGAACATCCTAGCTCACAAAGGCCTTTCCAAAAAGTTTATTGCTAACATGGTTCAGGCCAGGAAGCCTGTGATGTCAAAGCAATATCATCATATATGGAGAAGATGTCTCTTGTTGCGAGGAATGCACGTATCTGCCAGCAGAGTTCCACTTGGGACGTTTCTTACGTTTCCTGCAGGCTTTTGTGGATAAGGACCTACGTCTGGGTTCCATTAAGGTCCAGATTTCAGCTCTCGGTTTTCTTCCAGAAGAAATTGTCAGTGTTGCCAGATGTTCAGACCTTCTTGCAAGGGGTACTCCACATACAACCTCCTTTTGTGCCGCCCACGGCACCCTGGGAATTGAATGTAGCGTTGGAATTTCTACAGTCCTCCTGTTTTGAAACTGATGACGGTAGACAAGTACCTCACATGGAAGATGGTGATGTTACTGGCCCTGGCTTCTGCTAGGCGTGTCTCACAATTGGGTGCTTGTCGTGTAAAAGTCCCTACTTTGTTTTTTTACGAGGACAGAGCGGAGCTCATGACTAGGCAGCAGTTCATGGGGGGCATCTGCTGTCGCCTAATTCAGCACGAACAACTGCTTCACCTGGCTTGCGGTGTCCGGACCAAACAAAGCATCAAAACTTTTGGGACTTTACAACTTGACACCAGGACGGAATTCCACTACCATCTAAAGGCACCGCAAGAATGGTGAGGACTTCCAAAAATCTACGAAAGGACATTTTTCATTTGGAACTAAACCTCCAGCTGTGAGAGTGTGGTAAAAATGCACCCGTTATGAACTGTGTTCTAAGTTCCCAAAACAGTTTATTTTTAAACATTTAACGGCCAGCAGATGTTGCAGATTGTGTTGGTGGTGACCAGTAATGGGCCCTACACATTGGCAGATCCTCCGCGAGCTGCCCGACGGCGTACATGGCCAACGTGGCGCCGGGGGGGGAGGTGATGAAGGGGGGTGGGGAGTGAACCTTCTTCACTCCTCCCGTCACCCGGCTCCATAGCACTGCATGCTAATATGGACAGTCTCGTCCATATTGGCCTGCATGCATAAGCAACGGGGTACCAACGGTTAACAAGCACAGGGGCCCGCATCGTTCATCGTTGGTGCCTACATACTGCACGATATGAACTCGTTCTCGTTCATTAATGAACGAGAACGTTCATATCGTGCAGTATTATCTGCCAGTGTGTGGGGCCCTTAAGATTGAAAGCTATGCCATGTATTTTATATTTTTTATGAAATGTTTTTTACTTTCAGCCATCCATGCAATAACTTAATTTATTCATTATACATCATTAGCTCTGCTATTTTTTCTCTATTGAATTTTTTTCTCTATTGCATAAATGTTTTGTATGTTTACTGTCCACTGTGCTGTGTACACTTTTTTTGTAGTACCTTTCTAAAAGATAATAAAAATCACCAATCTGTGTCTTGAGAAGCTGATCTCATAGGGCATGTACATATTACAGGAAATGTACAAATGTTATGCCGAAAACTAGACACTGCAGATGAATTGCGTTTAATCTGGTTCCGAAATGTTTGTACTGACTAGTTTCATGTTCACCCTAAACACCTTTGCAACAGAAACACACAATGCAAAACACACTGAAACATAATCATTCCAAGCAACCCCCCCCCCCCCCCCATCCTTCATATGTTACCCTGCCCTCAGTGGCTTCCCAGTCAAAGTGGTGCAAGTAAGGTAGTACTGTCATGGGATCACAAACCCTTATAATGCCACCTGTTGAGAAGAAAGTGATACGAGAACAAAGACTGTTCCCATACAGTAATTACTAGTGCCCATATGACACGTGGCCATCAGTACTCTTGTCAGCTCCCCTCTCCAATCACCCCTGCGTTCTTCGCCCCACCACTATAGTTTATCACAAGGAACTGGTCTCCCTACCTCTTAGCGGGATCGGTATGAAATACCTCCAATCAAAATCCCGACGTTCAAAATCCCGACACCAATTGACCGATGGTCAAAATCCCGACAAGGTCAAAATCCCGACATGGATAAAATACCGATATTTAAAATACCGACATGGTCAAAATACCGACATGTACAATGTCGACAGGTCAAAATACCGACGTGCGGTTTTGTTTTTTGTGTATGTCGACATAAGTCAACATGGACACCATACAAAGTGTACCGCGTCCCCTCGCATGGCTCGCTGCGCTCGCCATGCTTCGGGCACGGTGCCTCGCTGCGCTCGGCACACTATTATATTCCCCCTCCAGGTCCACTGGGATGGTAAAGTATGAACAAGTCGGTTTCAATGAAAAAATCATGAAAAACTCATGTCGGTATTTTGACCTGTCTGCATTTACAAGTCGGTATTTTGACATTGTCGGTGTTTTAAATGTCGGTATTTTGTCCATGTCGGTATTTTGACCTTGTCGGGATTTTGATCATCGGTCAATTGGTGTAGGGATTTTGAACGTCGTTATTTTGATTGGAGGTAAACTGACTGCATCCCCTCTTAGCCTGCACTCTGCCTCCCAGCCCCTCTATAACTTCCTATTGTCGAGGTAACAGATGTTGATGCTGGCTTTCTCACCACCTTCAGCCTGTCAGTGAGCATGATCCTCATGAGTTTCACACTGCCACGGACTCTTCAGTTGCATAAGGCACAGTCTGATAGTCTTCTCCGATTGCTCAAAGGCCATTCATTGGCAGCCCACAGAGGAATGAGAAAGGAAAACACAGCTTGTTTTGCTGGAGTTTGTGTTTCTAGAGTTGGGCTTTTGAGGTACATCACAGTTATATCATTAAAAAAATATGCTAGTGAGAAAATCCATACACTGGAGACAGGAGATAAGAAATTTGGAAGGTGGTCTCCACAGAAATTTTGGCCAGGTGGGTGGCTTAAGAAGCAGCAGGGTGGAGGCAGTGTTGTCTGGCCAGACATGGATATTTTTAAAGATATTGCCCACTAGCTGGCTGGACACAGCAACACACACATATATGTCTGCACTCTACCCTCTCTGCAATCTCTCCCCCTCCCCCCCCCCCCTATCCAAACTGCCCTGCCTCTTAAAGATGGGGAAGAGATCTTTGTGTCTGTCCCAGTAAAACATATGATACATCTAGCGTGGTTGTTTAGAACGGTGAGGGTTGGAGTTTTAATACAGAAAAAAATTTATGACTGCGATTACTTAATTGGTTTCACTATCTTCAAGGAGCTTTAGTTTTACATTTTCAGTTATTCTGGAGAAAAGAGCTTTTATAACTATACCACCGCTACAATATATATGCCCTCCTTATACTACCATCCAGCAGTGCTCTCTCCAGAATAAATTTCACAAGTGCGCTTATTTCTCTAATGTCCTAGTGGATGCTGGGAACTCCGAAAGGACCATGGGGAATAGCGGCTCCACACGAGTCTGGGCACAACTAAAATAAAGCTTTTAGACTACCTGGTGTGCACTGGCTCCTCCCACTATGACCCTCCTCCAAGCCTCAGTTAGATTTTTGTGCCCGGCCGAGCTGGATGCACACTAGGGGCTCTCCTGAGCTCCTAGAAAGAAAGTATATTTTAGGTTTGTTTTACAGTGAGACCTGCTGGCAACAGGCTCACTGCAACGAGGGACTAAGGGGAGAAGAAGCGAACCTACCTGCTTGCAGCTAGTTTGGGCTTCTTAGGCTACTGGACACCATTAGCTCCAGAGGGATCGACCGCATGGAACTGGCCTTGGTGTTCGTTCCCGGAGCCGCGCCGCCGTCCCCCTTACAGAGCCAGAAGCAAGAAGAAGTCCGGAAAATCGGCGGCATGAAGACTTCTGTCTTCACCAAGGTAGCGCGCAGCACTGCAGCTGTGTGCCATTGCTCCTCATACACACTTCACACTCCGGTCACTGAGGGTGCAGGGCGCTGGGGGGGGTGCCCTGAGCAGCAATAAAAACACCTTGGCTGGCAAAATAATCACAATATATAGCCCCAGAGGCTATATATGTGATAATTACCCCTGCCAGAATCCTTAAAAAATTGGGAGAAAAGTCAGCGAAAAAGGGGCGGAGCTATCTCCCTCAGCACACTGGCGCCATTTCTCCCTCACTGCTCCGCTGGAAGGAAGCACCCTGGCACTCCCCTGCAGTCTACACTACAGAAAGGGTAAAAAAGAGAGGGGGGGCACTAAATTTAGGCGCAGTAAATATTATAGCAGCTATAGGGGACATAATTCAGTTAGTCCCTGCATTATATAGCGCTCTGGTGTGTGCTGGCATACTCTGTCTCCCCAAAGGGCTTCTGTGGGGTCCTGTCCTCTGTTAGAGCATTCCCGGTGTGTGTGCGGTGTGTCGGTACGGCTGTGTCGACATGTTTGAGGAAAATTATGTGGAGGCGGAGCAGATGCCTATAGAAGTGATGTCACCCCCTGCGGGGCAGACAACCGAGTGGATGGTTTTATGGAAGGAATTACGTTCAAGTGTCGACTCCTTACACCAAAAATTTGACGACATGCCAAATGCGGGACAGCCGGCTTCTCAGCTCGTGCCTGCCCAGGTGTCTCAAAGGCCATCAGGGGCTCTAAAACGCCCGCTACCTCAGATGGCAGACGCAGATGTCGACACGGATACTGATACCAGTGTCGACGACGATGAGTCTAATCTAATGTCCACTAGGGCCTTTCGTTGCATGATTGAGGCAATGAAAGAGGTGTTACACATTTCGGATATAAACCCAGGTACCACTAAAAAGGGTATTATGTTTGGGGAGAAAAAACTACCCGTAGTTTTTCCCCCATCTGAAGAATTAAATGAAGTGTGTGAAGAAGCGTGGGCTTTCCCCGATAAAAGATTGGTAATCTCTAAAAAATTACTAATGGCGTTCCCTTTCCCGCCAGAGGATAGGGCATGTTGGGAAACACCTCCTAGGGTGGATAAAGCGCTCACACGTTTGTCTAAAAAGGTGGCACTTCCGTCTCCGGATACGGCCGCCCTGATGGAGCCTGCGGATAGAAAGCAGGAGGCGATCCTGAAGTCTGTATATACACACTCAGGCATTATACTTAGACCAGCTATTGCGTCAGCATGGATGTGCAGTGCTGCCGCTGCATGGTCAGATTCCCTGTCAGAAAATATTGACACCCTAGACAGGGACACTATTCTGCTAACCATAGAGCATATAAAAGACTCAGTCTTATACATGAGAGATGCACAGAGGGAGATCTGCCGGCTGGCATCTAAAATAAGTGCATTGTCCATTTCTGCTAGGAGAGGCTTATGGACCCGGCAGTGGACAGGGAATGCAGATTCCAAAAGGCACATGGAAGTTTTGCCTTATAAGGGTGAGGAGTTATTCGGGGATGGTCTCTCGGACCTAGTTTCCACAGCAACAGCTGGGAAGTCAGCATTTTTACCCTATGTTCCTTCACAGCCTAAGAAAGCGCCGTTTTATCAGGTACAGTCCTTTCGGACCCAGAAAAACAGGCGAGGAAAAGGCGGGTCTCTTCTGTCCAGAGGCAGAGGTAGGGGAAAAAGGCTGCAACAAACAGCAGGTTCCCAGGAGCAAAAGTCCTCCCCCGCTTCTTCCAAGTCCGCCGCATGACGGTGGGGCTCCACAGGCGGAGCCAGGTACGGTGGGGGGCCGCCTCAAAAATTTCAGTGATCAGTGGGCTCGCTCACAGGTGGATCCCTGGATCTTTCAAGTAGTATCTCAGGGGTACAAGCTGGAATTCGCGGCGTCTCCCCCCCGCCGTTTCCTCAAATCTGCCTTGCCAACAACTCCCTCGGGCAGGGAGGCTGTGCTAGAGGCAATTCACAAGCTGTATTCCCAGCAGGTGATAGTCAAGGTGCCCCTACTTCAACAAGGACGGGGTTACTATTCCACACTGTTTGTGGTACCGAAACCGGACGGTTCGGTGAGACCCATTTTAAATTTGAAATCCTTGAACACATACATAAAAAAATTCAAGTTCAAGATGGAATCGCTCAGGGCGGTTATTGCAAGCCTGGACGAGGGGGATTACATGGTATCCCTGGACATCAAGGATGCTTACCTGCATGTCCCCATTTATCATCCTCACCAGGAGTACCTCAGATTTGCGGTACAGAATTGCCATTACCAATTCCAGACGCTGCCATTTGGACTGTCCACGGCACCGAGGGTGTTTACCAAGGTAATGGCGGAAATGATACTCCTTCGAAAAAAGGGAGTTTTAATTATCCCGTACTTGGACGATCTCCTAATAAAGGCGAGATCCAGGGAGCAGTTGTTGGTAGGAGTAGCACTATCTCAGGAGGTGCTACACCAGCACGGTTGGATTCTGAATATTCCAAAGTCACAGCTGGTTCCGACGACACGTCTACTGTTCCTGGGAATGATTCTGGACACAGTCCAGAAAAAAGTGTTTCTCCCGGAGGAGAAAGCCAAGGAGCTGTCATCTCTAGTCAGAGACCTCCTGAAACCAAAACAGGTGTCGGTGCATCACTGCACGCGAGTCCTGGGAAAGATGGTGGCTTCTTACGAAGCAATTCCTTTTCGGCAGGTTCCATGCCAGAATCTTTCAGTGGGACCTGTTGGACCAATGGTCCGGATCGCATCTTCAGATGCATCGGCTAATAACCCTGTCTCCAAGAACCAGGGTGTCTCTGCTGTGGTGGCTGCAGAGTGCTCATCTTCTAGAGGGCCGCAGATTCGGCATACAGGACTGGGTCCTGGTGACCACGGATGCCAGCCTCCGAGGCTGGGGGGCAGTCACACAGGGAAGAAACTTCCAAGGACTATGGTCGAGTCAGGAGACTTCCCTACACATAAATATTCTAGAACTAAGGGCCATTTACAGTGCCCTAAGTCAGGCAAAATCCCTGCTTCTACACCAGCCGGTACTGATCCAGTCAGACAACATCACGGCGGTCGCCCATGTAAACCGACAGGGCGGCACAAGAAGCAGGACGGCAATGGCAGAAGCCACAAGGATTCTCCGATGGGCGGAAAATCACGTACTAGCACTGTCAGCAGTGTTCATTCCGGGAGTGGACAACTGGGAAGCAGACTTCCTCAGCAGGCACGACCTCCACCCGGGAGAGTGGGGACTTCATCCAGAAGTCTTCACACTGATTGTAAATCGTTGGGAACGGCCACAGGTGGACATGATGGCGTCCCGCCTAAACAAAAAACTAGAGAAATATTGCGCCAGGTCAAGGGACCCTCAGGCGATAGCGGTGGACGCTCTAGTGACACCGTGGGTGTACCAGTCAGTTTGTGTTCCCTCCTCTGCCTCTCATACCAAAGGTACTGAGAATAATAAGAAAACGAGGAGTAAGGACAATACTCATGGTTCCGGATTGGCCAAGAAGAGCGTGGTACCCGGAACTTCGAGAGATGATCTCAGAGGACCCATGGCCTCTGCCGCTCAGACAGGACCTGCTGCAGCAGGGGCCCTGTCTGTTCCAAGACTTACCGCGGCTGCGTTTGACGGCATGGCGGTTGAACGCCGGATCCTAAAGGAAAAGGGCATTCCGGAGGATGTCATTCCTACGCTGATTAAAGCCAGGAAAGATGTAACTGTAAAACATTATCACCGCATATGGCGGAAATATGTTGCTTGGTGTGAGGCCAGTAAGGCCCCAACAGAGGAATTTCACCTGGGTCGATTTCTGCACTTCCTACAGGCAGGAGTGATTATGGGCCTAAAATTAGGCTCCATTAAGGTACAGATATCGGCTCTGTCGATTTTCTTCCAAAAAGAACTAGCTTCACTACCTGAAGTTCAGACATTTGTAAATTGAGTGCTGCATATTCAGCCCCCTTTTGTGCCTCCAGTGGCACCCTGGGATCTCAACGTGGTGTTGAGTTTCCTAAAATCACATTGGTTTGAGCCACTAAAGACCGTGGATCTAAAATATCTCACGTGGAAAGTGGTCATGTTATTGGCCTTGGCTTCGGCCAGGCGTGTATCAGAATTGGCGGCTTTGTCATTTAAAAGCCCTTATCTGATTTTCCATATGGATAGGGCAGAATTGAGGACTCGTCCCCAGTTTCTCCCTAAGTTGGTATATGCTTTTCACTTGAACCAACCTATTGTAGTGCCTGCGGCTACTAGCGACTTGGAGGATTCCAAGTTACTGGACGTAGTCAGGGCCTTGAAAATGTATGTTTCCAGGACGGCTGGAGTCAGGAAAACTGACTCGCTATTTATCCTGTATGCACCCAACAAACTGGGTGCTCCTGCTTCTAAGCAGACTATTGCTCGCTGGATTTGTAGCACAATTCAGCTGGCGCATTCTGCGGCTGGACTGCCGCATCCTAAATCAGTTAAAGCCCATTCTACAAGGAAGGTGGGCTCATCTTGGGCGGCTGCCCGAGGGGTCTCTGCTTTACAACTTTGCCGAACTGCTACTTGGTCAGGGGCAAACACGTTTGCAAAATTCTACAAATTTGATACCCTGGCTGAGGAGGACCTAGAGTTTGCTCATTCGGTGCTGCAGAGTCACCCGCACTCTCCCGCCCGTTTGGGAGCTTTGGTATAATCCCCATGGTCCTTTCGGAGTTCCCAGCATCCACTAGGACGTCAGAGAAAATAAGATTTTACTCACCGGTAAATCTATTTCTCGTAGTCCGTAGTGGATGCTGGGCGCCCATCCCAAGTGCGGATTGTCTGCAATACTTGTACATGGTTATTGTTCACTAAAGGGTTATTGTTATGAGCCATCTGTTGAGAGGCTCAGTTATGTTTCATACTGTTAACTGGATATGGTATCACGAGTTATACGGTGTGAGTGGTGTGGCTGGTATGAGTCTTACCCGGGATTCAAAATCCTTCCTTATTGTGTCAGCTCTTCCGGGCACAGTATCCTAACTGAGGCTTGGAGGAGGGTCATAGTGGGAGGAGCCAGTGCACACCAGGTAGTCTAAAAGCTTTCTTTTAGTTGTGCCCAGACTCCTGCGGAGCCGCTATTCCCCATGGTCCTTTCGGAGTTCCCAGCATCCACTACGGACTACGAGAAATAGATTTACCGGTGAGTAAAATCTTATTTTCTGCTGGGAAGGCATTGTGCTGTATACCAGATGCCTGGCCACCATGTTTGGGCACCTTTTGTTTTGCTTAAATATGTAGAGGGTTAAAAGGAAAACTTTAAAACAATTTCTTACGTCCTAGAGGATGCTGGGGACTCCAAAAGGACCATGGGGTATAGACGGGATCCGCTGGAGACATGGGCACACTATAAGACTTTGGGTGTGAACTGGCTCCTCCCTCTATGCATCTCCTCCAGACCTCAGTTAGAGTCTGTGCCCAGGAGAGACTGGACACACACCAGGGGAGCTCTACTGAGTTTCTCTAAAAAGACTTTGTTAGGCTTTTTTATTTTCAGAGAGACCTGCTGGCTACAGGCTCTCTGCTTCGTGGGAGTGAGGGGAGAGAAGTCAGACCTACTTCTTCTGAGTTAAGGGCTCTGCTGCTTAGGCTACTGGACACCACTAGCTCCAGAGGGTTCGATCACTTGGTGCGCCTAGCTGCTTTTTCCTGGAGCCGCGCCGTCAACCCCCTCACAGAAGCCAGAATAAAGAAGCCGGGTGAGTATACAGAAGGCAGAAGACTTCAGTGACGGCAGAAGACTTCAGTAACGAAGGTACAGCGGACCGCTGCGCTCCATGCTCCCACACACCAACGGCATGTGCAGGGGGGAGTTCCCTGGGCAGCAGGTTACTGGAGTTTTCACTGGCAAATAAACATATTAGAGGTGCCTGGGCACTATGTATGGGACTACAGCGCGCCGGGTGGGGGCGTGGCTTAGCCGCACAGCTTACCAGCGCCATTTTCTCTTCACAGAGCATGCAGAGACGCTGGCCCGGACCTCCACTCTCCTTTACAAGTACAGGGAGCAAAACGGGGGGGGGGGGGGCACAGTAAATTGGTGCTCCCCTGTGGGTCTGTCCCCTATTGCCAGTGTGAGTGTGTGTGTGTCGGTACAGTGTGTCGACATGTCTGAGGCTGAGTGCTCCTCCCCGGAGGAAGTTACGGGGGGCGCAGAGAAGGATTTGGGAGTGACTCTGTCGGCACAGCCGACTGCTGATATGTTGAGTACAGTAAATGCAAATGTGGCGTTATTGTCTAAGAGGCTGGATAAATCTGATTCTCAGACACAAAGAAAAAGTGGAAGGCTGCATTCACATAGTCTAATCTCAGACACAAACCTGGAGAAAATCCATGGAGGACGCCTTGTCTCAAGTACAGGCCCCCTCGGGGTCACAGAAACGTTCCTTTACCCAGATGACGGATACAGATACCGACACAGACTCTGATTCCAGTGTATACTTTATTGAAGCCAGTTTACATCCAAAATTGGTAAAGAGTATTCAGTACATGATTGTGGCTATTAAAGATGTTTTACATATTTCTGAGGAACCTCCTGTTCCAGATACAAGGGCTTGTTTATTTAAAGGGAAAAAGCCTGAGGTGACGTTTTCCCCCTCTCATGAACTGAACGCTGTTTGTGAAAAGGCGTGGGAGTCGCCTGACAAAAGGTGGCAGATTCCCAAGAGTTTTTATGGCATATCCTTTCCCCTCTGACGACGGAAAATTGGGAGTCATCTCCCAATGTGAACAAGGCTCTGTCCCGACTGTCCAAAAAAGTGGCGCTTCCGTCTCCTGACACGGCTGCCCTCAAGGATCCTGCGGATCGCAAGCAGGAAACGACGTTAAAGGCCATTTATGTCACTACGGGTGCACTCCTCAGACCTGCCGTATCGTCGGCATGGGTGAGTGGGCTGATAATTTGGCATCTGACATGGATACCCTTGATAAGGATAACATTCTTGTGACTCTTGGTTATATCAGGGATGCTGCAGCTTACCTAAAGGATGCGGCGAGGGATATTGGCCTCTTGGGAGCAAGGGCCAATGCCATGGCAGTCTCGGCCAGGAGGGCGCTGTGGATTCATCAATGGAATGCTGATGCTGACTCCAAGAAAGCTATGGAAGCTCTCACTTTTAAAGGTAGTGTCTTGTTTGGTGACGGCCTCGCTGACCTGGTGTCTACCGCTACTGCGGGTAAGTCATCTTTTCTTCTTTATGTTCCCGCACAACAGAAAAAGGCGCCCCATTATCAGATGCAGTCCTTTCGGCCTAATAAATAGAAAAAAGAAAGTGGCTCGTCCTTCCTCGCTTCAAAAGGTAGAGGAAGGGGAAAAAGGTCGCCTGCTGTGTCTGGCGCCCAGGACCAAAAGTCCTCCCCCGCCTCTGCCAAGTCGACCGCATGATGCTGGGGCTCCCCTACGGGAGTCCATGCCGGTGGGGGCCCGTCTCTGAATCTTCAGTCAGGTCTGGTTTCAATCGGGCCTAGATCCTTGGGTCTTAGACATAGTGTCCCAAGGATACAAACTGGAGTTTCAGGAGATGCCCCCTGCCGATTTTTCATATCAGCCTTGCCAGTTTCTATCCCAGAAAGGGAAGTAGTAAATGCTGCGATACAAAAGCTGTGTCAACAGAGGGTCATTGTCCTGGTTCCCCCGTCCCAACTGGGGGAAGGGTTCTATTCGAGCCTCTTTGTCGTGCCAAAGCCGGACGGCTCGGTCAGACCGATCCTGAACCTAAAATCCCTCAATCTGTACTTGAAAACTTTCAAGTTCAAGATGGAATCTCTTCGAGCTGTGATCTCCAGCCTAGAAGGGGGGGATTTTATGGTGTCAGTCGACATAAAAGATGCCTACTTACACGTCCCGATATATCCTCCACATCAGGCCTGCCTGAGATTTGCGGTGCAGGATTGTCATTACCAATTTCAGACGTTGCCGTTTGGGCTTTCCACGGCCCCGAGGGTCTTCACCAAAGTGATGGCGGAAATGATGGTACTCCTACGCAAGCAGGGTGTCACAATTATCCCATACTTGGACGATCTCCGAGATCAAAGGAGCAGTTGCTAAGAAATGTGGAACTCTCCCTGACGGTTCTGCGACATCATGGTTGGATTCTAAATTTGCCGAAGTCTCAGTTGATCCCGACAACTCGGCTGCCCTTCTTGGGCATGATCCTAGACACAGAACTACAGAGAGTGTTTCTCCCGGCGGAAAAAGCTCTGGAAATCCTTTGCATGGTCAAGGAGTTTCTGAAACCGGCAAGAGTGTCGATTCATCAATGCACTCGAGTGCTAGGGAAGATGGTTGCGGCTTACGAAGCCGGATCCGTTTGGCAGGTTTCATGCCCGGATGTTTTTAGTGGGATCTGCTGAACAAATTGTTCGGGTCTCACCTGCACATGCACCGGAAAATTAGTCTATCTTCCAGGACCAGAATTTCTCTCCTGTGGTGGCTGCAAAGTTCTCACCTTCTGGAGGGACGCAGGTAAGGAATCCAGGATTGGGTCCTACTGACCACGGATGCAAGTCTCCGAGGCTGGGGTGCAGTCACACAAGGAAGAAGTTTCCAGGGAAAATGGTCAAGCCAGGAAACTTGTCTCCACGTAAACGTTCTGGAGTTAAGAGCCATTTACAACGGCCTTCTGCAAGCGGAACACCTTCTTCGAGGTCTACCTGTCCTGATTCAGTCGGACAACGTAACAGCGGTAGCGTACGTAAACCGCCAGGGCGGAACAAAGAGCAGAGCGGCGATGGCGGAGGCCACAAGGGTTCTCCGCTGGACGTAAAAGCACGTGAGCGCTCTGTCAGCAGTCTTCCTTCCGGGCGTGGACAACTGGGAAGCAGACTTCCTCAGCAGACAAGATCTCCATCCGGGAGAGTGGGCTCTTCATCAGGAGGTATTTGCAGAAGTATCAAGGCGTTGGGGAATTCCTCAAATAGACATGATGGCGTCTCGCCTCAACAAGAAGATTCCGAGGTATTGTTCCAGGTCAAGGGACCCCCAAGCCAGTGCAGTGGACGCTCTGGTAACTCCGTGGGTGTATCAGTCGGTATATGTGTTCCCTCCACTTCCTCTCATTCCAAAGGTGTTGAGGATCATAAGACGAACAAGGGTTCCAGCAGTACTTGTCGTTCCAGATTGGCCCACGGAGGGCCTGGTATCCGGATCTTCAGGAATTGGTCATAGAAGATCCTTGTCCACTTCCTCTCGGAGAGGAGGTTGTACGCCAAATCCTAGCTCGAAAGGGTATTCCTGGGGAAGTCATCCCCACTCTCCTTAAAGCTAGAAAGGAGGTCACGGCGAAGCATTATCACCGTATTTGGAGAAAATGTGTCGTGGTGTGAAGCCAAGAAAGCTCCGGCGGAGGAGTTTCAGCTAGGTCATTTCCTCCATTTTTTGCAGGCGGGCGTGGATGCAGGCCTGAAATTGGGTTAAATCAAAGTGCAGAGTTCGGCTTTATCTATTTTCTTCAAAAAGAATTGGCCGCCCTTCCTGAAGTTCAGACTTTCGTGAAGGGAGTGCTACATATCCATCCCCCGTTTGTGCCACCCGTGGGATCTTGACGTGGTGTTGCAATTTCTTATGTCTTACTGGTTTGAACCTTTGCGAAAGGTTGTGTTGAAATTTTTCACTTGGAAAGTGGTCATGCTTTTAGCCTCCGCGTCCGCCAGACGGGTGTCGGAATTGGCGGCTTTGTCTCACAAGAGTCCATATTTGATTTTCCATGTGGATAGAGCGAAATTGAGGACTCGTCAACAATTTCTGGCGAAGGTGGTTTCTTCGTTTCACATAAATCAACCTATTGTGCCTGTGGCTTCGGATGCCGTGACGGTGCCAAAATCTCTCGATGTCGTGAGAGCTTTGAAAATTTGTCGCCAGAACGGCTCTGGTTAGGAAAACGGAGGCTCTGTTTGTCCTGTATGCTTCCAACAAGATTGGAAATCCTGCTTCCAAGCAGACTATTGCATGCTGGATTTGTAATACGATTCAGCACGCTCATTCTACGGCTGGTTTGCCGTTGCCGAAGTCAGTGAAGGCCCATTCTACCAGGAAGGTGGGCCCATCTTGGGCGGCTGCCCGAGGGGTCTCGGCACTTCAACTTTGCCGAGCAGATACGTGGTCGGGTTCAAACAATTTTGCTAAGTTCTAAAAGTTTGAGACCCTAGCTGATGAGGACCTCGTGTTACTCAATCGGTGCTGCAGAGTCGTCCGCACTCTCCCGCCCGGTCTGGAGCTTTGGTATGGACCCCATGGTCCTTTTGGAGTCCCCAGCATCCTCTAGGACGTAAGAGAAAATAGGATTTTAATACCTACCGGTAAATCCTTTTCTCTGACGTCCTAGTGGATGCTGGGACTTCCGTAAGGACCATGGGGAGGGGGGGGGGGGGGGGTAGCGGCTCCGCAGGAGACTGGGCACAAAAGTAAAAGCTTTAGACTAGCTGGTGTGCACTGGCTCCTCCCCCTATGACCCTCCTCCAAGCCTCAGTTAGATTTTTGTGCCCGAACGAGAAGGGTGCATGGTAGGTGGCTCTCCTGAGCTGCTTAGAAGTAAAAGTTTAAATAGTTTTTTTATTTTCAGTGAGTACTGCTGGCAACAGGCTCACTGCATCGTGGGACTAAGGGGAGAAGAAGCGAACTCACCTGCGTGCAGAGTGGATTGGGCTTCTTGGCTACTGGACATTAGCTCCAGAGGGACGATCACAGGTTCAGCCTGGATGGGTCCCGGAGCCGCGCCGCCGGCCCCCTTACAGAGCCAGAAGAGCGAAGAGATCCGGAGAAAGTGGCGGCAGAAGACGTTCCTGTCTTCAAATAAGGTAGCGCACAGCACTGCAGCTGTGCGCCATTGCTCTCAGCACACTTCACACTCCGGTCACTGAGGGTGCAGGGCGCTGGGGGGGAGCGCCCTGAGACGCAATAAAACACTATAAAAACCTTATATGGCTAAAGAAATGCATCACATATAGCTCCTGGGCTATATGGATGCATTTAACCCCTGCCAGTTTTCCTGAAAAAAGCGGGAGAAAAGGCCGCCGAGAAGGGGGCGGAGCCTATCTCCTCAGCACACGAGCGCCATTTTCCCTCACAGTTCCGCTGGAAGGAAGGCTCCCTGACTCTCCCCTGCAGTCCTGCTACAAGAATCAGGGTAAAACAAGAGAGGGGGGGCACTATTGGCAGCTAATATATAATACAGCAGCTATAACAGGGAGTAACACTTATATAAGGTTATCCCTGCATATATATAGCGCTCTGGTGTGTGCTGGCAAACTCTCCCTCTGTCTCCCCAAAGGGCTAGTGGGGTCCTGTCCTCTATCAGAGCATTCCCTGTGTGTGTGCTGGGTGTCGGTACGATTGTGTCGACATGTATGAGGAGCAAAATGATGTGGAAGCAGAGCAATTGCCTGTGTTAGTGATGTCACCCCCTAGGGAGTAGACACCTGACTGGATGGTCGTATTTAAAGAATTACGTGACAATGTCAGCACTTTGCAAAAAACTGTTGACGACATGAGACAGCCGGCAAATCAGTTAGTGCCTGTTCAGGCGTCTCAGACACCGTCAGGGGCGCTAAAACGCCCGTTACCTCAGATGGTCGACACAGACCCAGACACGGATACTGAATCCAGTGTCGACGGTGAGGAGACAAACGTAATGTCCAGTAGGGCCACACGTTACATGATCACGGCAATGAAGGAGGCATTGAACATTTCTGACACTACAAGTACCACAAAAAAGGGTATTATGTGGGGTGTGAAAAAACTACCAGTAGTTTTTCCTGAATCAGAGGAATTAAATGAGGTGTGTGATAAAACGTGGGTTTCCCCCGAGAAAAAACTGCTGATTTCTAACACATTATTGGCACTATACCCTTTCCCGCCAGAGGTTAGGGCACGTTGGGAAACACCCCCTAGGGTAGATAAGGCGCTCACACGCTTATCAAAACAAGTGGCGTTACCGTCTCCTGATACGGCCGCCCTCAAGGAACCAGCTGATAGAAGGCTGGAAAATATCCTAAAAGGTATATACACACATACTGGTGTTATACTGCAACCAGCAATCGCCTCAGCCTGGATGTGCAGCGCTGGAGTGGCTTGGTCGGATTCCCTGACTGAAAATATTGATACCCTGGATAGGGACAGTATTTTATTAACTATAGAGCATTTAAAGGATGCATTACTATATATGCGTGATGCACAGAGGGATATTTGCACCCTGGCATCAAGAGTAAGTGCGATGTCCATTTCTGCCAGAAGAGCGTTATGGACGCGACAGTGGTCAGGTGATGCAGATTCCAAACGACATATGGAAGTATTGCCGTATAAAGGGGAGGAGTTATTTGGGGTCGGTCTATCAGACCTGGTGGCCACGGCAACGGCTGGAAAGTCCACCTTTTTACCCCAGGTCACCTCTCAGCAGAAAAAGACACCGTCTTTTCAAACTCAGTCCTTTCGTTCCTATAAGAACAAGCGAGCAAAAGGCCACTCATTTCTGCCCCGGGGCAGAGGAAGAGGAAAAAGACTGCACCAGGCAGCCTCTTCCCAGGAGCAGAAGCCCTCCCCCGCTTCTGCCAAGTCTTCAGCATGACGCTGGGGCTTTACAAGCGGACTCTGGCACGGTGGGGGCCCGTCTCAAAAATTTCAACGCGCAGTGGGCTCACTCGCAAGTGGACCCCTGGATCCTGCAGGTAGTATCACAGGGGTACAAATTGGAATTCGAGACGTCTCCCCCTCGCCGATTCCTGAAGTCTACTCTTCCAACACCTCCCTCCGACAGGGAGGCAGTATTGGAAGCTATTCACAAGCTGTATTCCCAGCAGGTGATAATCAAGGTACCCCTCCTACAACAGGGAAAGGGGTATTATTCCACGCTGTTTGTGGTACCGAAGCCGGACGGCTCGGTGAGACCAATTTTAAATCTGAAATCCTTGAACACTTACATAAAAAGGTTCAAATTCAAGATGGAATCACTCAGAGCAGTGATGGCGAACCTGGAAGAAGGGGACTATATGGTATCTCTGGACATCAAAGATGCTTATCTCCATGTCCCAATCTTCCCTTCTCACCAGGGGTACCTCAGGTTTGTGGTTCAAAACTGTCATTATCAGTTTCAGACGCTGCCGTTTGGATTGTCCACGGCACCCCTGGTCTTTACCAAGGTAATGGCCGAAATGATGATTCTTCTTCGAAGAGAAGGCGTCTTAATTATCCCTTACTTGGACGATCTCCTGATAAGGGCAAGATCCAGGGAACAGTTAGAGTTCGGAGTAGCACTGTCTCAGGTAGTGCTACGTCAGCACGGGTGGATTCTAAATATCCCAAAATCACAGCTGATTCCAACAACACGTCTACTGTTCCTGGGGATGATTCTGGACACAGTCCAGAAAAAGGTGTTTCTCCCGGAGGAGAAGGCCAGGGAGTTATCCGAGCTAGTCAGGAACCTCCTAAAACCAGGCCAAGTGTCAGTGCATCAATGCACGAGAGTCCTGGGAAAAATGGTGGCTTCTTACGAAGCAATTCCATTCGGAAGATTCCATGCAAGAACTTTTCAGTGGGATCTGCTGGACAAATGGTCCGGATCGCATCTTCAGATGCATCAGCGGATAACCCTATCTCCAAGGACAAGGGGGTGTCTCCTGTGGTGGTTACAGAGTGCTCATCTTCTAGAGGGCCGCAGATTCGGCATTCAGGATTGGATGCTGGTGACCACGGATGCCAGTCTGAGAGGCTGGGGAGCAGTCACACAGGGAAGAAATTTCCAGGGCTTGTGGTCAAGCATGGAAACGTCTCTTCACATAAATATCCTGGAACTAAGGGCCATTTACAATGCCCTAAGTCACAATGGCAGAAGCTGCAAGGATTCTCCGCTGGGCGGAAAATCATGTGGTAGCACTGTCAGCAGTGTTCATTCCGGGAGTGGACAACTGGGAAGCAGACTTCCTCAGCAGACACGACCTCCACCCGGGGGAGTGGGGACTTCACCCAGAAGTCTTCCAAGTGATTGTAAACCGTTGGGAAAAACCAAAGGTGGACATGATGGCGTCCCGTCTCAACAAAAAACTGGACTGATATTGCGCCAGGTCAAGGGACCCTCAGGCAATAGCGGTGGACGCTCTGGTAACACCGTGGGTGTACCAGTCGGTGTATGTGTTCCCTCCTCTGCCTCTCATACCCAAAGTACTGAGAATCATAAGAAGGAGAGGAGTAAGAACTATACTCGTGGCTCCGGATTGGCCAAGAAGAACTTGGTACCCGGAACTGCAAGAGATGCTCACGGAGGACCCGTGGCCTCTACCTCTCAGAAAGGACCTGCTCCAGCAGGGACCTTGTCTGTTTCAAGACTTACCGCGGCTGCGTTTGACGGCATGGAGGTTGAACGCCGGATCCTGAAGGAAAAAGGCATTCCAGATGAAGTCATCCCTACCCTGGTCAAGGCCAGAAAGGATGTAACCGCAAAACATTATCACCGCATTTGGCGGAAATATGTTGCGTGGTGTGAGGCCAAGAAGGCCCCTACAGAGGAATTTCAACTGGGTCGTTTCCTGCATTTCCTGCAAACAGGACTATCTATGGGCCTAAAATTAGGGTCCATTAAGGTTCAAATTTCGGCCCTGTCAATCTTCTTCCAAAAAGAACTGGCTTCAGTGCCTGAAGTTCAGACGTTTGTCAAAGGGGTACTGCATATACAGCATCCTTTTGTGCCTCCAGTGGCACCTTGGGATCTCAATGTAGTGTTGAGTCTCCTAAAATCACATTGGTTTGAACCACTCACCACTGTAGAATTGAAATATCTCCCATGGATAGTGGTCATGCTGTTAGCCCTGGCTTCAGCCAAGCGTGTTTCTGAATTGGCGGCTTTATCATATAAATGCCCTTACCTAATTTTTCATTCAGACTGGGCAGAACTGAGGACTCGCCCTCAATTTCTCCCTAAGGTGGTTTTAGCGTTTCACATGAACCAGCCTATTGTGGTACCTGCGGCGACTAGGGACTTGGAGGACTCCAAGTTGCTGGACGTAGTCAGGGCCCTGAAAATATGTTTCCAGGACGGCTGGAGTCAGAAAATCTGACTCGCTGTTTATCCTGTATGCACCCAACAAGCTGGGTGCTCCTGCTTCTGCGCAGACGATTGCTCGTTGGATTTGTAGTACAATTCAGCTTGCACATTCTGTGGCAGGCCTGCCACAGCCAAAATCTGTAAAAGCCCATTCCACAAGGAAGGTGGGCTCATCTTGGGCGGCTGCCCGAGGGGTCTCGGCTTTACAACTTTGCCGAGCAGCTACTTGGTCAGGGGCAAACACGTTTGCTAAATTCTACAAATTTGATACCCTGGCTGAGGAGGACCTGGAGTTCTCTCATTCGGTGCTGCAGAGTCATCCGCACTCTCCCGCCCGTTTGGGAGCTTTGGTATAATCCCCATGGTCCTTACGGAAGTCCCAGCATCCATTAGGACGTCAGAGAAAATAAGAATTTACTTACCGATAATTCTATTTCTCGTAGTCCGTAGTGGATGCTGGGCGCCCATCCCAAGTGCGGATTGTCTGCAATACTTGTATATAGTTATTGTTACAAAAAAATCGGGTTGTTTATTGTTGTGAGCCATCTTTTCAGAGGCTCCTACGTTTATCATGCTGTTAACTGGGTTCAGATCACAGGTTGTACGGTGTGATTGGTGTGGCTGGTATGAGTCTTACCCGGGATTCAAAATCCTTCCTTATTATGTACGCTCGTCCGGGCACAGTATCCTAACTGAGGCTTGGAGGAGGGTCATAGGGGGAGGAGCCAGTGCACACCAGCTAGTCTAAAGCTTTTACTTTTGTGCCCAGTCTCCTGCGGAGCCGCTACCCCCCCCCCCCCCCCCCCCCATGGTCCTTACGGAAGTCCCAGCATCCACTACGGACTACGAGAAATAGAATTATCGGTAAGTAAATTCTTATTTTCTCCTAGTCCGTAGAGGATGCTGGGCGCCCATCCCAGTGCGGACTGTTGCTTGCAGTTGTATTATTAGTTGTTTCGATTACACAAAGGTTGTGTATCAGTTATGTTCAGCTTGTTGCTGTTTTTCGTTCATACTGTTCTCTGGTTTCCTGCTAGTCCAGTTGTACGGTGTGTTTGTGGTGTGAGCTGGTATGTATCTCACCCATTGTGTACCAAAAAAATTATTTTCCTAGAAATGTCCGTCTCCCTGGGCACAGTTCCTATAACTGAGGTCTGGAAGAGGGGCATAGAGGGAGGAGCCAGTTCACACCCATTCAAAGTCTTATAGTGTGCCCATGTCTCCTGTGGATCCCGTCTATACCCCATGGTCCTTTTGGAGTCCCCTGCATCCTCTACGGACTAGGAGAAAAGGATTGACCAGTAGGTATTAATATCCTATTTTAAGTGGGTTTGATGTGAATAGTAACTTTGATTTATCTTCTGTTGTGATTGTGCTTTCATTTCTTTAGGTGTTTAAAATGTGCGTCAAAAATTTACGCAGCAAATATTGAGTCATTCAGATAGGTTGGAAAATACTGTTGAAATAAATAATAGCATAGTCTCTGTTCCTATATATGTGTGTATATACACACTTTTTTTCTGATGTTAAACATTTGTCAGAAATAGTGTAGGTAAAATTTGGGTTCTGTAGGCAATTTTTTTTTTAGCAGACTGAGAATTACTTGGGATATTTAGATTGATGAAACATTCTGTCCCGTGGTGTGGCAATCAGTTAAAAACTGCATTATCTGTTTGTTTTTTTACAATGAGAAAATTGTCATTTTAGTTTTTCAAGTTTTTATAATGATTTATACATGTGGGTATTACTAAAATATTAAATTTTCTTAATCTATTCATTTTTTAGGTGATACAATTGTCCAACATGGAAGAGTCTTTGTGGTGTTAAATATGCTGCTGTTGAACAAGATATTAATGGTACAGTAGTAACTGGTTGTTTCTGCTCTTTAAAATTCACAGCAATTTTATGTTTTCAGTTCTGTTTAGGTAACAACTATTTGTAATCGTTGACTCTTTTAGAACATAATTTTTCTGGGTCAGTATACCTGTATGAAAATACAATGTATGCACTGGAGCAGTAATCTGTATTAGTGACTGTGCTCATACATGTGTACAGTTAAACTTTTGCAATAAACTATACTTTAACATTAAACTATAGCCATTCTATTTTGTTTGTTGGAAATATATTACTTTGGGGTTGAAGTGAGGAGTACTTAGCTTTAGTTATTTATTAGTCAGGGTGACAGTGTCTGAACCTTAGTTGACGTTGAGCAATATTGTGGTTTTACCACAGCATTTTCTGTGAAACCGCCTATTTTAAAGATGGGTAAATTAAAAGGTTGTGTGTTTACTGTTTTTAATTAGGCAACCTTCTTGATGCTTCTTTGTTCGCACATTTTCCTTCTCATTTTTTGCAGTGTGCAAAATGATTAGTGAATTGATATAAAAAGAGCATATTATGGCAGTGTTTAACCAATGAGCTGGCTCATATTTTTTCAAAAAAATACATTCTTTTTTATGATTGAATTTCTTCTGTACAAACATCGATGGCAGACATACCAGACCACTGCAACAATATTTTCCAGGCAGAAGCTCCTCTCTGCAGCCACAGGGTGGGGGTGCTGCAGTGATCGACAGCGCTGGGGAAGGGAACCGGAGGGCCTGTGAGGTCCCTCTGATAGCAGCTGCTGGAATATTCTCTTCCAGCAGCCACACAGTGGGCTTTCTTACTGGTGGCAGCAGATGTCAAGGAAAACCCTTCCTGGTGCGACCACACATTTTATGGATTAAGCTACACACCAGACTTCCTGTCAGTATTGGGCTGCCCACAATAGCGGAGACCTTTTGCCATAAATCTGACAGGCCAAGACAAAATTGCAGTTTCCAGTTATTTTGATGATTGGCATCTAATGGGGCTCAAACAGTGCATTCATTTGATGTCTGCCCACATGTGATTTTTCTGTGGCATATAAATACTAAAACAAAAGGTAATACTTTGGGCTGAATTCAATTGTTGCGTGTGGCAATCAGCTGCCATTTCAGCTGGCTACACCCCCGGAAGTGGTGAACGGAAATGTGAGAAATGACTGCTGTTTGCGTGCCCAGCACTTTTCCTGTGACGTCCATTAGTTTAGTCTGTGTTTTGTCACTTTACACTGCTAAACACTGACTATTTGGGTGCAATAATTAAAGGGCGCCTAAAAGCAATTTAATTTCTCTGATGTCCTAGAGGATGCTGGGAACTCCGTAAGGACCATGGGGGATAGACGGGCTCCGCAGGAGACTGGGCACTCTAAGAAATAATTAGGACTACTGGTGTGCACTGGCTCCTCCCTCTATGCCCCTCCTCCAGACCTCAGTTAGAATCTGTGCCCGGCTCGAGCTGGTTGCACACTAGGGGCTCTCCTGAGCTTCTAGTAAAGAAAGTATTTATTAGGTTTTTTATTTTCAGTGAGATCTGCTGGCAACAGACTCACTGCTACGAGGGATTTAGGGGAGAGAAGCGAACCTACCTGCTTGCAGCTAGCTTGGGCTTCTAGGCTACTGGACACCATTAGCTCCAGAGGGATCGAACACAGGCCCAGCCTCGGTCGTCCGGTCCCGGAGCCGCGCCGCCGTCCCCCCTGCAGAGCCAGAAGCAAGAAGAACGTCCTGGAAATCGGCGGCTGAAGACTCCGGTCTTCATTAAGGTAGCGCACAGCACTGCAGCTGTGCGCCATTGCTCCCTATGCACACCACATACTCCGGTCACTGATGGGTGCAGGGCGCTGGGGGGGGCGCCCTGGGCTTCAATTAGAGTACCTTAAATTGGCAAAACAACACATAATATAGTCTAATAAACCTATATATGTGTAAAAATCCCCTGCCATAATATTAATAAAAGAGCGGGAGAATCCCGCCGAAAAAGGGGCGGGGCTATCTCCCTCAGCACACTGGCGCCATTTCCTCTTCACAGCTCCGCTGGAAGACAGCTCCCCAGGCTCTCCCCTGCAGTTTCCAGGCTCAAAGGGTAAAAAAAGAGAGGGGGGGCACTAAATTTAGGCGCAAAACTGTATTGTATAGCTGCTATAGGGAAAATCACTTTGTGTAGTGTAAATCCCTGTTTATATAGCGCTGTGGTGTGTGCTGGCATACTCTCTCTCTGTCTCCCCAAAGGACTTTGTGGGGTCCTGTCCTCAGTCAGAGCATTCCCTGTGTGTGTGCGGTGTGTCGGTACGGCTGTGTCGACATGTTTGATGAGGATGCTTATGTGGAGGCGGAGCAGGTGCCGATAAATGTGATGTCACCCCCTGCGGGGTCGACACCAGAGTGGATGGATATGTGGAAGGTATTAACCGACAGTGTCAACTCCTTACATAAAAGGTTCGATGACATAACAGCTGTGGAACAGCCGGCTTCTCAGCCAGTGCCTGCCCAGGCGTCTCAATGGCCATCAGGGGCTCAAAAACGCCCGCTACCTCAGATGGCAGACACGGATGTCGACACGGAGTCTGACTCCAGTGTCGACGACGACGAGACTAATGTACATTCCACTAGGGCCATCCGTTGCATGATTACGGCAATGAAAAATGTGTTGCACATTTCTGACATTAACCCAGGTACCACTAAAAAGGGTATTATGTTTGGGGAGAAAAAGCAACCAGTGTTTTTTTCCCCCATCAGATGAGTTAAATGAAGTGTGTGAAGAAGTGTGGGCTCCCCCTGATAAAAAACTAGTGATTTCTAAAAAGTTACTAATGGCGTACCCTTTCCCGCCAGAGGACAGGGTACGTTGGGAGACATCCCCGAGGGTGGATAAAGCGCTCACACGCTTGTCAAAAAAGGTGGCACTACCGTCTCAGGATACGGCCGCCTTAAAGGAGCCTGCGGATAGAAAGCAGGAGGCTATCCTGAAGTCTGTATATACACACTCAGGTACTATACTGAGACCTGCTTTTGCTTCAGCATGGATCTGCAGTGCTGCAGCAGCGTGGTCTGATTCCCTGTCTGATAACATTGATTCCCTTGACAGGGACACTATATTGCTAACCATAGAGCATATTAAAGACGTAGTCTTATATATGAGAGATGCACAGAGGGATATTTGCTGGCTGGCATCTAGAATAAATGCAATGTCCATTTCTGCCAGGAGAGTATTATGGACTCGGCAGTGGACAGGTGATGCGGATTCTAAAAGGCACATGGAGGTTTTGCCTTACAAGGGTGAGGAATTGTTTGGGGATGGTCTCTCGGACCTCGTTTCCACAGCGACAGCTGGGAAGTCGACATTTTTACCTCAGGTTCCCTCACAGCCTAAGAAAGCACCGTATTATCAGGTACAGTCCTTTCGGCCCCAGAAAGGCAAGCGGGTTAAAGGCGCGTCCTTTCTGCCCTGAGGCAGGGGTAGAGGGAAAAAGCTGCACCATACAGCCAGTTCCCAAGAACAAAAATCCTCCCCTGCTTCCACTAAATCCACCGCATGACGCTGGGGCTCCACTGGTGGAGCCAGGTGCGGTGAGGGCCCGTCTCCGGAACTTCAGCGACCGGTGGGTTCGCTCACAGGTGGATCCCTGGGTTCTACAAGTGGTATCTCAGGGATACAAGCTGGAATTCGAGACGTCTCCCCCTCGCCGTTACCTCAAATCAGCCTTGCCAGCTACTCCCCCGGACAGGGAGGTAGTGCTGGCGGCAATTCACAAGCTGTACCTCCAGCAGGTGATAATAAAAGTTCCCCTCCTTCAACAGGGACGGGGTTACTATTCCACAATGTTTGTGGTACCGAAACCAGACTGTTCGGTGAGACCCATTCTAAATTTGAAATCCTTGAACACTTATATAAGGAGGTTCAAGTTCAAAATGGAATCGCTCAGGGCGGTTATTGCAAGCCTGGAAGAAGGGTATTACATGGTATCACTGGACATCAAGGATGCTTACCTGCATGTCCCCATTTACCCACCTCACCAGGTGTACCTCCGTTTTGTGGTACAAGACTGCCATTACCAATTCCAGACGTTGCCGTTTGGTCTGTCTACGGCACCGAGGGTATTTACCAAGGTAATAGCCGAAATGATGATACTCCTTCGAAAGAAGGGAGTTATAATTATCCCGTACTTGGACGATCTCCTTATAAAGGCGAGGTCCAGGGAGCAGTTGTTGGTCGGAGTAGCACTATCTCAGGAAGTGCTACAACAGCACGGCTGGATTCTGAATATTCCAAAGTCGCAGCTGGTTCCTACGACGCGTCTACTGTTCCTGGGTATGATTCTGGACACAGAACAGAAGAAGGTGTTTCTCCCGGAGGAGAAGGCCAAGGAGTTGTCATCTCTGGTCAGTGACCTCCTGAAACCAAAACAGGTGTCGGTGCATCACTGCACGCGAGTCCTGGGAAAGATGGTAGCTTCTTACGAGGCAATTCCATTCGGCAGGTTCCATGCAAGGATCTTTCAGTGGGATCTGTTAGACAAGTGATCCGGATCGCATCTTCAGATGCATCGGCTGATCACCCTGTCCCCGAGGGCCAGGGTGTCTCTGCTGTGGTGGCTGCAGAGTGCTCATCTTCTAGAGGGCCGCAGATTCGGCATACAGGACTGGGTCCTGGTGACCACGGATGCAAGCCTCCGAGGTTGGGGGGCAGTCACTCGGGGAAGAAACTTCCAAGGACAATGGTCGAGTCAGGAGGCTTCCCTACACATAAATATTCTGGAACTAAGGGCCATTTACAATGCCCTAAGTCAGGCAAGACCCCTGCTTCAAAACCAGCCGGTGCTGATTCAGTCAGATAACATCACGGCGGTCGCCCATGTAAACCGACAGGGCGGCACAAGAAGCAGGATGGCGATGGCAGAAGCCACAAGGATTCTCCGATGGGCGGAAAATCACGTGATAGCACTGTCAGCAGTGTTCATTCCGGGAGTGGACAACTAGGAAGCAGACTTCCTCAGCAGGCACGACCTCCACCCGGGAGAGTGGGGACTTCATCCAGAAGTCTTCCAACTGATTGTAAACCGTTGGGAAAGGCCACAGGTGGACATGATGGCGTCCCGCCTAAACAAAAAGCTAAAAAGATATTGCGCCAGGTCAAGGGACCCTCGGGCAATAGCTGTGGACGCTCTAGTGACACCGTGGGTGTACCAGTCGGTTTATGTGTTCCCTCCTCTTCCTCATACCAAAGGTGCTGAGGATAATAAGAAAGAGAGGAGTAAGAATATACTCATCGTTCCGGATTGGCCAAGAAGGACTTGGTACCCGGAACTACAAGAAATGATCTCAGAGGACCCTTGGCCTCTGCCTCTCAGACAGGACCTGCTACAGCAGGGGCCCTGTCTGTTCCAAGACTTACCGCGGCTGCGTTTGACGGCATGGCGGTTGAACGCCGGATCCTGATGGAAAAGGGCATTCCGGTTGAAGTCATTCCTACGCTGATAAAAGCTAGGAAAGATGAGACCGCAAAGCATTATCACCGCATATGGCGAAAATATGTTGCTTGGTGTGAGGCTATGAAGGCCCCCACAGAAGAATTTCAGCTGGGTCGATTTCTGCACTTCCTACAGTCAGGAGTGACTATGGGCCTAAAATTGGGTTCCATTAAAGTCCAGATTTCGGCCCTGTCTATTTTCATTCAAAAAGAACTGGCTTCACTGCCTGAAGTTCAGACGTTTGTTAAGAGAGTGCTGCATATTCAGCCCCCTTTTGTGCCCCCAGTGGCACCTTGGGATCTCAACGTTGTGTTGGATTTCCTAAAATCACATTGGTTTGAGCCACTTCAGACCGTGGAATTAAAATATCTCACGTGGAAAGTGGTCATGCTTTTGGCCTTGGCTTCGGCTAGGCGGGTGTCAGAATTGGCGGCTTTGTCCTGTAAAAGCCCCTATCTGATCTTCCATATGGACAGAGCAGAATTGAGGACGCGTCCCCAATTCCTCCCTAAGGTGGTATCAGCGTTTCATTTGAACCAACCTATTGTGGTGCCTGCGGCTACTCGGGACTTGGAGGCCTCCAAGTTGCTGGACGTAGTCCGGGCCCTGAAAATCTATGTTTCCAGGACGGCTAGAGTCAGAAAGATTGACTCGCTGTTTATCCTGCATGCACCCAACAAACTGGGTGCTCCTGCTTCTAAGCAGACTATTGCTCGCTGGATCTGCTCCACGATTCAACTTGCACATTCTGCGGCTGGACTGCCGCATCCTAAATCAGTAAAAGCCCATTCCACGAGGAAGGTGGGCTCTTCTTGGGCGGCTGCCCGAGGGGTCTCGGCTTTACAACTTTGCCGAGCTGCTACCTGGTCGGGATCAAACACGTTTGCAAAATTCTACAAGTTTGATACCCTGGCTGAGGAGGACCTTGAGTTTGCTCATTCGGTGCTGCAGAGTCATCCGCACTCTCCCGCCCGTTTGGGAGCTTTGGTATAATCCCCATGGTCCTTACGCAGTTCCCAGCATCCACTAGGACGTCAGAGAAAATAAGAATTTACTCACCGTAATTCTATTTCTCGTAGTCCGTAGTGGATGCTGGGCACCCATCCCAAGTGCGGATTGTCTGCAATACTTGTATATAGTTATTGCCTAACTAAAGGGTTATTGTTATGAGCCATCTGTTAGTGAGGCTCAGTTGTTGTTCATACTGTTAACTGGGTATAGTATCACGAGTTGTACGGTGTGATTGGTGTGGCTGGTATGAGTCTTACCCGGGATTCCAAATTCTTTCCTTGTTGTGTCAGCTCTTCCGGGCACAGTTTCTCTAACTGAGGTCTGGAGGAGGGGCATAGAGGGAGGAGCCAGTGCACACCAGTAGTCCTAATTCTTTCTTAGAGTGCCCAGTCTCCTGCGGAGCCCGTCTATCCCCCATGGTCCTTACGGAGTTCCCAGCATCCACTACGGACTACGAGAAATAGAATTACCGGTGAGTAAATTCTTATTTTCAACAATGAGCACCCATTAATTATCGCACCTGAAAAAATAATTGAATTCTGCCTTTACTATGTTGTATTAAATACAATGAAAGTGTAGTAACGGGGGAATTCAATTGTTATCGTGGGTTCCTGCACACATGCGTGCCCACTGGCAGCTATTCAAATATTTGTGCAAGCGGGCATGAGACCTTAATTTCCGCTCACTACACCCAGGGGTGGCTTGCTGAAATGTGCGAAAAGTGACCAGTTTGGGCTTTACGCGGCTAAATAATGGGGCACAATAATGGGGGACAATTTAATATCGCCCCACGATCTCCAGTCACTTTTATACGGGAGATCAGGTGTAATTATTATTATTATTATTATTATTATTATTACATTTTATTTATAAGGTGCCACAAGTGTTTCGCATCGCTGTACATAGGACCGTACAGGGAGACAAAACTTAGCATTACAGTAAATAAATAACAAAAATAGAGTACAGGTATCAAAGAGCACCACAATTCTCAAAACATAATACAGCTAAGATGTAAGTAGCGAGGGAGTAATCATCGTACTACTTGGGGCTGGCGGCCATAGATAGAGATGAGCCTTTACCAGCCGGAGAAAAAGTGGGTAAACATGGTCGCTGAGTAGGAGAGAGCTGTGAGTAAAATGTGTCGAGAAGAGGGCTTTGACGACAAGAGGAAAGAGGGCCCTGCTCTGAAGAGCTAACAATCTCTAATTAAACAATTGGATTCCCCCTTGTGGATTCCTAAAGTAATAGGAGATAGCAAGTGGAACCTAAGTTCTTGCTTTATTCCTATCCTTTTTTCCCCCTTTAAAGCTTCATTTATGATTTCATAAATTGAAGACCAAATCCAGGAAAGTATTTTAGTGTAGTATGCTCAAAACTAACCAGTTACCACAATCAAAACGCTATGTGTATTTACATGTGTACAGTGAATACAATTTGCATAGGAGTTTTTCTGTGGTAGTCTTAGGGGTATATTCAATAAGATTCTGGTCCATTCCGACATGCATTTGTCGGATTGGATCCGACAACCCCTATTCAATAAGAGTGGCCAAATCCGACTGTCGGATTTGGCTGATGTCCGTGCGGCTGTCAGCAGCTCCCCGTGTGTGAGAACACAGGGAGCTGCTTGAGCCGCACATCACGGCCGCCCAGTGCTGCGCTGCAAGGAGAGAGGTGCCTGGCCGGAGATCGGCCGTCAAGGTACCTCTCATCCCTGTAGCCTGCTGCACCGCTCCCCGTCTCCTCACCTTTTTTTTTTTTTTTTTGAGTCGGAAAGGGGGCAAAAACCTGTCGGATTTGGCCCCGTTTCTGACAGAAGCATGCTGGTCGGTGATTATTCTGCCGATCCACGTGTTTTGCAACAAGTCGGGAATTCCAGACTTGTCGGGGGAAAAAATGCACTTTTTGAGTAGTTTGGAACCCCTTCCGACAAGACGGCAGCATCCGTCTGCTATTGAATACACCCCCATATCTATCAAAAAAGATTTGAGGTGCACAAGTACTTTTTAAAGGTATTACAATATATTTTTTCTCTTCTTGGTTTTTATTTGGTGAAATCCTATTCATATGGTTTTGTGGAAAAAAGAATAATGAATTAAGAGGGAACTTTGGACTTTTTAATTTATTAGATTGTTATACTGTTATCACTGGTTTGTGTGTTATCAGTGCCATAGTGTTCACTGATCATTAAAGGTTTCCGTATAGTGTTGAAACATGCTGACTCCCATCTGTTTTTTGGTGGGGGGTTTTTTAGCTGCTGTTTGGAAGTGTAATGAGATCTTTTATAACTTTTAATTTTAACTTGTAAGGCCCTAGTACAGCTTGCAATAAAATGCTGTTTGCAAAGATTTTAGTATGACTTGCCTATTCAATTTTATGGCTTGCCTATTTTATAATTACTATAATTTTAGTGTTACTATTTATATTTGATAAATAGACTATATACTGTATAATTGCAAAAATGTTATGCTGTGGTTTCAAAATGCCACTAAACATTTATTATTTTAAACGTATATTCTATTTAGTGTTATTGTATGTTGACTACTATAATTTTATTTTCAGTATTGTGACTCCTTGCTCTGAAACTTCTTACTTTTTTTTTTAAACATAGGAACAATTTTCGTGAACGACACCTGATGGCTGCAGTAGTTCTTACCTAAGAGAGCTCCAGATGATTTTTCACCTTGGAGAAGTTAAAAGGATGTCCTTGTGGGCCAAAATCAAAACAGGATATTGTTGAAATCTCAAGAAAAACATAATTCCTTTTGTGAAGAGAAATATTTTGGAACATTCTATGACTAGCCTTCAATATTAGAACATGGCTAAAGAGGACTCCTACATTAAAATGGAACCTAATCTTACAGTGGAACAATTAGGAGACACAAACGTTGAACATGATGATGAAACCGTTGGTGATGTTAGTCATGCACAAGTAAAGCTGGAAGTTGAGAACCCAAAACAAGTTGAAAGCAGTGATGAACAAGAAGACAAAGAACAACATTGTGCTGATACCTCAAACACTTTATCTACTGAAAATGAGGAAGAATATGGTGTCCTATTTTCACAATATACTACCACATTGTATGATGCAGCAATGGAGGCTGTTACACAAAGCATACTTACAAACAAAAATATTAGCAATCGAAAAAAGTCCCCAGCTTGGAACCATTTTTTCATTTCTCCTCGGGACAGTACCAAAGCTATATGCATGTACTGTATGAAAGAATTTAGCAGGGGCAAGAATGAAAAAGACCTTAGTACAAGTTGTCTTATGAGACACGTAAGAAGGGCACACCCTAGAGTTCTCACCTCTGAAAATGGTAATATGCCAGGGATTTCCTCCTACTCTCCCCCTACATTAGTACTACCTCTGCAGTCTCAAGATATTGTGGACACCAATATTACCCCTACTAAAATCAGAAAGCTCACATCAAAAATGTCTCCTCCAGAAAAAATAGTGGAGGAACCTTCGTCTGTGCTCTCTTCAGATGAAATATCCTCAGACTTGTCGATATCTGAAAAAAATGGTAGAGATGAGGTTACTGTTTCTCCTTCATCTTTACAAAACCATCCGTGTGATGAAGCTGTGGAAAATATTACAGAAAAGCAAATTTCAACTCCAAAAAATTCATCTGGTTCTAGAAGAAGATCTGCTGTATGGAAACACTTCTATTTATCTCCATTGGATAATTCAAAAGCTGTTTGTATCCACTGCATGAATGAATTTAGCAGAGGCAAGAATGGGAAAGACCTTGGTACCAGTTGCTTAATAAGACACATGTGGAGAGCCCATCGTTCAATTGTTTTGCAGGAAAATAGCGGAGGCACAAGTTTACCATCTCCTTATTCTATTCCTCCTACACTGTTGCCATCCCTTTTGCCAGCAGACAGTGAAGTAGTTGCTACTGCAGTGTCTCCAGGAAAGACTGGAAAAACTATTTCTGTACCTTCCTCCCCAGAAAGAGTATCAGAAGAATTGCAGTGTAGTGTTCCAAATGGTGATTTAATTGACAAGGGAACAGTTTTGCATTCCTCAGAAAATCTAGGTGAAGCATTGATGTCTTCGTCTGAAAAGTCCAATTTTCACAGTTCACCAGCATATGAGACCCCCGTCCATTTTCAGCAAAACAAAAAAGCTATGAAAAGGTTAAAATCTGAGGTTTGGCACCATTTTACTTTATCACCAACTGACAGCTTAAAAGCAGTTTGCAGATATTGTAATTGCATGATCAGCAGAGGTAAAAAGGGGGATTTAGGAACAAGTTGCTTAATGAGACATTTATATAGGCGACATCCAGAAATAGTTTTGAACCAAAAAAGCTTTGATGTGAGTCTGGCCAATTCTCCTTATGCTACCTTAGCATCTGCAGAGTGCTCATCCTCAAAAATGACTGAACTTACATCTGTTGCGACTCATGATAATCAAGTTGTTTTTCCTTCAAACAGCAAGAAGACCTCAAAACTGTGGAATCATTTTTCAATTTGTTCTGCAGATTCGACTAAAGTTGTATGTATGCACTGTGGACGCACAATAAGCAGAGGAAAAAAACCAACCAATTTAGGCACGAGTTGTCTCCTGCGACACTTGCAGCGATTTCACAACAATGTGCTGCAAAACAATGGTGTTTCAGAAGCCTTACCGACTGCCGATGTACACCTTCCAGTAAACGCTGGTTTTACTGCCTCCTCTTTTGATGAAACCAATGATAAATTTAGTGATTGTCATCCTGTTGCCAAAAAAATCACAAGTCTTGTAGCGGAAATGATTGCACTTGATGTTCAACCTTACTCGTTTGTAGATAATGTTGGTTTTAATAGACTTCTTGAATACCTTCAACCTCAATATTCATTGCCATCTCCATCCTACTTTTCGAGGATTGCAATTCCAGATATGTATGAAAATGTGAAACACATAATTGTCTCGCACTTAAAAGAAGCAGAGAGTGGTGTAATTCATTTTACCGCAGGAATCTGGATGAGCAGTCAGACACGAGAATACTTGACTCTTACTGCTCACTGGGTTACATTTGATTCTACTTTCAAGCCTCAAAGTGAAGATTATCATTGTTCAGCACTTCTACACGTTTCCCAAATTGATTGTGATTATAATGGCGTCACTGTTTTAAAACATCTAGAATACTTGTGGGAGTCCTGGATAACTGCATTTGGGCTTCAGATAGGTATAACAGTTACAGATAATCATAGCATAGGAAAAACTTTAAATGAAAGTGATCATTCAAGTGTCGAGTGTTTTGGACACACAGTTGACCTGATTGTAAATGAGGCTATTAAAAGTCAAAGAATGGTCCAAAATCTACTGAGCATAGCGAGGAAAATTTGTGAACGTGTTCACAGATCAACAAAGGCAAAGGAAAAACTAGCAGAGTTGCAAAAGGAATATGGATTGCCTCCACATCATTTAATTCAAGATGTTCCCTCAAAATGGAATACATCATTTCACATGTTACAACGGTTAATTGAGCAGAAAAGCGCTATTGATGAGATGTCAATTGAGTGCAGTTTCAGAGAGCTGATAAGTTGTGACCAGTGGGAGGTCATGCAGTCAGTCTGCCATGCACTGAAACCCTTTGAGGCAGCCAGTAAAGAAATGAGCATGCATACTGCTACTTTAAGTCAGGTAATTCCGATGATTCACATTCTTAACCGAAAGATTGAAATGCTATTTGAGGAAACAATGGGAATAGATACCATGCTTAAATCTCTTAAGGAAGCTATGGTTTGCCGCTTATCCTCAACACTTCACGATCCTCGATACATTTTTGCAACACTTCTGGACCCTCGGTACAAGGCATCATTATTTTCAGAGGAAGAAGCCGAGGAATATAAACTAGGATTAATCAGGGAACTGGAATTACTAAATTCTACCTCAGACGATGCACCTGTTCTGAATGGGTGTAACAAACATTCACCACCTAAACACAAGGATGACAACATATGGTCACTTATGGCCAATATGAAAAGGTCTACAAGTGTAAAACAGAAATTACCTGAAGATATTGTGTTGACTTATTTAGAAGAGGAGGTGCTTGAGCATAACTGTGATCCACTAACTTACTGGAACATGAAGAAATCTTCATGGCCAGTTTTGTCCAAACTGGCAGTCCGATTTCTTGGTTGTCCACCCAGCGTTATTCCTTCCGAAAAACTTTTTAACACCTCAAATGAAAGTGGCAGTTTTAACCAAACTAGGTTAATGATGGAACATTTTGAGCAGCTAATCTTTTTAAAAGTTAATCTCCCTTTAATTTACTTTCAGTATTGAAAATTGCCAGGTGAAAATTCATGTAGCTTACTGAATAACTGAATTTTGTATGTTTGTTAAATCGCTCCTATAGGGGCCATGTATGACATTGAATAAGTGACTGTAATTTTCTATTGCGTTCCAATTTTTCGCTTTAAATATTGTCTACATGTGCCTTACTCAGTTCTTCAGGCAGCCAGATCTTGTATATTTTTTTTTATCACTATAGAAAGTCAGTCTTGTCATACCTAGGAAATAGTTTTTGTTTTCATATTTGTAAATACATATGTAAAAAGTGAATCCTTTTTGTTATAGAATGGGGAAAAAAAAGATGTAAACAGTTTTATTCTGTAGTTTTACTTCAATTATGTACAAAATGAAAAGGTACTGTATTTTAGTCACATTGCTTTTGATAGTGTTTGTACTTGTGTGTTTTAAATAAAGCTGCATTTAAATATCAGGTTATTTTTCCATCGTAGGTGCTCAGTTATTGTAGTCTGTAAGAGCCATTTGCATAATACATAAGATTTAATTTAAGCAGGTGCTAAGCACTAATTCGGACTGTCCTGCTGTGCTTTGATAGTGGTTTCCACAGCCAGCTTCATCATCACTTAGTAATAAAACTATTGATCTTTGGCTCCTGCAGTAAATCAGACTCCCATATCAAGTGTGCAAAAAATGCTGTTTGAAGAAACAATGGGGGTAAATACGGGTGTGTTAACTGTAGAACGCAATTTTCATTTTAATTCTTTGTTCACAGAGTTAAGTATGAAGCTGAGCTTACTGGCTAACTAGTTTCATGCTGTAAATAGTGATTCATAACAGGCTCATCCTGTAGCCTCCAGTTGTTTGCAGCACGCAACTAGTTAGGCAACTGATCTGGCCAACAGCCTAGCTGTGTATATAACTTAAGAGCCTCTAGAGTCGCATTTACAGTGTAGAAGACGTTAAGTGGTCAGTCTACCTGACTGTACAGCTTCATTCTTTCAAAGACAAGTTTGAAATTAAAACCTTTTTATCCAATATTTAATGTACCTCTTAAGAAAGTGATTGTTCCATTGTTTGTTTTTTCAGAAAATTTTCATTATAGTGAATTTGGTTCATGAAGATGACATAAGCCCTATTGGTCACTCATTTGTAATAAAGAAAAAATGTTTACGATCTTCAGTCGGATTGGTCTTGAGTCTAAAGCTATGTACACACCTATACAATCATCGAGCCATTCCTTTTGATTCCTGACCCGTTCATGCAATATTTTAATAGGGTGAGCACACCTTCGATCATGTTTTATTGGAAGAAAACAGGTTGCATCTGAAGATCGACATTGGACAAAAGTGAAGTGTGTATGCACTTTCAGCCGTTCTGTTCAGTGCTTCTCCAGCAGCAGCGCTGTCTTTGTGGGCAATCATAATTAAATCTGTCATGTGGCTCGCTACGTAGTCTAATAAAAATTAAATATTTTTGGGCGCAACCACCTTAAATTAATCAATTTAAATAAATATGTTGATCACAAAAAATGCTGCTCCCAAGAAGCAGTCTGGAATACTTCAACCAATACAAGATACAAGACAAAATTGTAATTTTATGCTTGCACTCTTTATACAATTCAAAAGCTTTTTAATAACAAGCATATCCACAATAATTAAAATTAATTTGACTAAGATGCATATAATTAAAATTGTCAAAACATATACATATATATTTATAGAATAATCCATATTGTGCCCACTGCCAGTAATTATTGCACAGTGATCAATAGCTTAACTTGTTCTAATATTGTAAGGAGAGCTTGTCTTAACAGGGCTTATGCTTAAGTAGTAGCTGCAGTTATTATTTTACAGTGGTGCTTACATTAAATTTAATTGGTAGCCAGTTTAGCATTTGTGAAATTAGAACATAGTATTCTGTGCTGCCAATCCCCAAGCTAGCACTATGCTTAACCTCCCCCTGTATGACCAATATCTCACCACAAATGACTGCCACAGCGTCCTGGTAATGACTGTCTTCCCCAGCCGCAGACTGATACGTACTTTTATTGATGTTTACAGGTGCATATGGCATTGAGATTGTGACACTGCAATAAATGTAATGGAGGCGATTCAATTGAGTGACGGGAGATCGGGGGCCGATATTCAGCTGTGTAGCAGTGATCGCGCCCTTCAGTGCTGGGGTTAGGCGTGTGAAACTGCTAAACCAGAATAAAGTTCTGGCCACCCAAATGGGATTGCTTTTTCGCACATTTCTGCTCGCTACCTCAGGAGGCAGCAAGCAGAAATGCTGGAGTAATCAATTGAATTCTGCCTAATAACTTTATCTACTCCATAAAATGTCACTTGTTTTCAAGCAATGCTATGTTCAAATGTATTTTAGCAGGCTCCTTATGCATACACCTTGTATACTTTAATTCAGAAACTACATGTATTATCTAGCCCTCTTCAAGCCCATTATGCAAATTGTTTAAGGTGGGTACACACGGAGCGACGTTTACTTAATTTCTAAGCAATCAGACTAGATTGCTTAGAAATTAAGATCACATCGCCCCATGTGTAGGGGTGCCGGCGACAGGACTGCACATCGCTATCGCCAGTGCTAGATTGTGCCTGCATGTAGACCAATCTAGCAGGTTGCTCATTTCACCGCTGGATGAAATGAGCGCCCATAAGCCCCCCCGCATCCGTCCGTCCGTCCCCCTCGCTCAGCACATCGTGCTGTGCTGAGCAGGGGGAGAGAGGTGTGCTGAGCAGCACACCTCTCCCTCCACATCTCCCGTCTGTACGGCCCTTTATATCTGGCCTCAGTCTAGCCTGAAATCAGTAGTTTGTACAGTGTTACAATCTTTTTTTCCAATATTTAAGACTCGTTTTGGGGATTGCACGTTAGATTGTAAAGGTGTGTACACACAAATCGCCACTTTGATCCAAACGCAAGTAAAATAAAAAATCGCTTTGAAAGTATGATTGTACAAGTGTGTACCTAGCTTAAGTAGTCCGTTACAGAAACAGCACAGTTCATGAACAGCAAAACAGTTGTAACACTGCATATAGGGCATCAATATTGTTCTACATTAATCATTTTTATGTTGAGTAATTGTAATGTTCTATTTAATATTAGTGTGTTTTTAATGAGTCCTTTGTAAAATGTCTAACGCTGTACCTCTGATTTTAAAATGTAGCCCTGCACACAGTGGAAATTGATATTCTCTCGGGCCACTGCTTATACTCATCTTGTTATACTTCTGATAGTTGCATTGTCCCAACTGTTATAAATTTAAAACCTTCTACATATCTGTAACAAATCAGTGAAAATGTTCTCTCTAAATTTCTACTTTCAAATGTAAAATTGTCAACCGATTTGAATAAATGGTTGATTTGAGAATACTTGCTATTGGTCCTGTTGGGCAAGCATTGCAGGGTTTTTCTTTTTCTGCTGTATAATATCTATTACAATTCATTGTAATTTGTGTTCAAGATACTGTACTGAAGTCTGACCTAATTTTTACATCTATGTATTAGTGTATTTATAAATGGTCAACAGATGTTTCTGAAATTAAACCATTATTTACATCATTCTCGTCTCCTTTTTAAAAACTTCTAGTGCAATAACACTTTTGTTTATAATCCCAAAGTACATGGGCTCCTATCAATGCTTATTTTTTTGCAACCTGTTTTCTTTATGGTACATTGATTCAAAAGGTTTGAGTAACGTACAGATGTGCCCTCATACATTATTGCTTCAGCCATGCCAGAGACTCTCATCATACCGCGTGCCGCGAGACTCTGCTAGCGGCGGGAGTTTTTCCCCTAAAAATGAATCCCAACCGGATGCAATTAGGAGACTGTGTGCTGATTAATTTGATATGCTACGTATTTCGGTGTGTGTGACTTGAGTCTGTGAATTTGGACGAAGTGCTACAATGTACAGTAGCAGCTGCTTTGGTTTTTTTCCAACACAAATTCTGTTATCCATATACAGACTCCGTCACACAATATACAAGTATCATATATCAAGACTCCCTTCGCTAGCAGCGGTACACTGGACCTGGCTACTTGCGCCAGACATATCGTGCTGCTTGGCGTATATTTAAGTACACATCTGTAACTGGCACTGCTGAAGACAAACCAAAATGGATGTTGACTCTAGCATAACCTGTAATTGCTTGCTCTGCATAATTTTATATAAACTATAACCAGATGAGTTCTACTAATGCTGGCAGCATTAGTAGCACGGTCAGATCACAGACCATTTATCTGACATTGTCATACATTGGCAGATAACTGTGCTGTCTGGTGGGGAGTATATCCACTGTCTTATCTGAGGAGCAATTATCGCATTTGTCCTGCATGTTGGAAGATTTGCTATACGAACAGACCGCAGCCATATACTGCAGTTACAGTAGTGGCCAAAACTGAAAACCTTTTTGAAAATGTGCATTTTCTGCTGTGGGGTACACTGGGCTCCACAAGGATTGGACAGTGGGGTGTAGAGTAGGATCTTGATCCGAGGCACCAACAGGCTCAAAGCTTTGACTGTTCCCAGAATGCACAACGCCGCCGCCTCTATAACCCCGCCTCCCTGCACAGGAGCTCAGTTTTGTAAGTTGGTGCTGCAGTAAGCAGGCACTGAACAGAGGGGCTGCTCCAGGCAGCCCTAAGAAAAGCTTTTTATGAGGTAAAAAGTGAAGACTTCCATGGGCAGCAGCGGTGGTAAATGTCTTGTGACATTCACTGCTGCAGCTCCAGCTCTCCCCAGTGGTGCTGTACACTCCTGAACCCTGGTTGCCGGGTACCTACAGCGGAGGCTCCGGTTTTCTTCACGTTAGACACACGCGGCTGGAGAGCCCCAGCCGCGTGTTTCTAACGTGAAGAAAACCGGAGCCTCCGCTGTAGGTACCCGGCAACCAGGGTTCAGGAGTGTACAGCACCGCTGGGGAGAGCTGGAGCTGCAGCAGTGAATGTCACAAGACATTTACCACCGCTGCTGCCCTTGGAAGTCCCCTTGGAAGTCTTCACTTTTCACCTCATAAAAAGCTTTTCTTAGAGCTGCCTGGAGCAGCCCCTCTGTTCAGTGCCTGCTTACTGCAGCACCAACTTACAAAACTGAGCTCCTGTGCAGGGAGGCGGGACCCGGTCTTTATCGCGATCCGGCGTGCTCAGTGGGAGGCGTGCCACGCGCGCTGGCGGTGGATACAGGCGATCCCACTAGATCACCAGGGCATGGGCTCAGGTTAGGTTTTCTCTCTAAACCAATTCTTATATCGCCCACAGTACCCGGTGGTTTTGCCAGCAGAGGGGATAAGGCTTAGATCTGAAGCCCCTCCCCCAGCACCAGTGTGCCATTTCTAGCAAGTGTTCCCGCCCTGGAGCTGCATATCTCTCTATTCCTCACTCCCAGTCAGTGTCTGCGCCGCCATTATCCCTCAGCTCACTGTTCCTGGGTCTGCTTAGGCAAATCTTCCTGTGTAAAGCCGTTTGGTTGTCAGTGCTGTGACTTTACATGACACTTATGTATTCTACCTGCCTTTTTTAGTCAGTGTTAGTAAGAGAGTGCATTTAGTCAGGGTTTTCTAGTACAATTACCCTGTGATATACATCCAGTTCTTACTGTGTGCTGTTATATCTATTATTATATAGCTGTGTAAGCTAGTCCAGTGCAGTATTATTGTCAGTAATAACCTCTGCATTGTACAAACTGTGACTATCTGTGTGTGCATTTGATAGCTGAGTGGTGTCCATTTCGTGTCTTTCACTAAACTTGCTATCCCTATATTCTATAACCTGAGGGGGCTTGGTGCATCAGGTTTTATCTAATATAGGATTTTCACAAAGATATACTGTATTACGTATTTTTCTCTGTGATTTAGTCACCATATCTCTCCTTTATCTCTGCTAGTGCTGACTACACTGCGCAGGGGTTTGGGTTTAGAGATATAGTGCTGCTGATAATTGTACTGTTACCTCATACTGCAAGTTATATCATGTCTGCTTCTGAGGGTAATAGTTCTGGGGCGGAACACACTGCCGGTGTTGCTGAAGCCACAGACCCATATGAGGAGAATATAGCAGCTGTAGGCTCTGGGGGCTCCTTGCCCCCCAGTGGGACGGTGGCAACAGAGGCACATACTGACCCACCGTGGGCCGCTTTTTCCACGCTTCTGCATACGCTAGTTCTTACACTAATACCCCCTATGGGACCCCCAATGCCGGTACAACCGTATGTGGTCCCTGCAGTTAACCCGCCATGGGCGGATAATTTATCTGCTCAGTTAAAGAAGTTGAACCAGTCCCTGACTACTACAAAGTCTGACCTTCGCTCGCCTAAGTCCAAGGGGGTCCTCTAAGCGAGCGCTTGTCTCCTCACAATCCACTGCTGTCACTGACACCTTGTCTGATGAAGATGGCACGTATACTGACCCCACAGGTTCTGACTCAGATACGGCTGATGGGGAGGGTAGATCACATGTGGATGTTCCTGATCTTTTGGAGGCTATTAAGTTAATTCTACAGATTACGGATGATCCCGAGCCATCCGTCCCTCCTAAGAAACCAGATAGGTTCAAGCGTCAGAAAGTGGTTAAACAAGTTTTACCTCACTCTGACCACCTAGTGCAGGCTTTCCCAACCACGGTCCTTAAGGCACACCAACAGTGCATGTTTTAGCGATATCCAGGCTTCAGCACAGGTGACTTAATTAGTAGCTCAGTTATTTTTATTTAACCATCTGTGCTTCAGCCTGGATATTACTAAAACCTGCACTGTTGGTGTGCCTTGAGGACCGCGGTTGGGAATGCCTGACCTAGTGGATATACGTCAGGAACCCTGGGAAAACCTGGGTACGAAGTTTGTGCCTCACAAGAAGATGCTGGCTCGCTATCCCCTCGCGCCAGAGCTCTCTAAGAATTGGGAAACGCCTCCTCCAGTGGACTCACATGTGGCCAGGATGGTGGTTTCCTCAGCTCTGCCTGTCACTACCGTCACATCTCTAAAAGAGCCTACGGATAAGCGTGTGGAGGGTTGTCTGAAAGCGATTTACACCCTCACGGGTGCTGCACAAAGGCCCACTATTGCAGCTACATGGGCTGCCAAGGCTATTGAAGCGTGGGCCTTGGAGTTAGATACTGAAATCTCCTCTGACCATGCTAGACAATGCTTGTCATATATTGTCACAGCGTCTCGCTATATTAAAGAGGCGGCTTCGGATGACGGTATCCTAGCAGCCAAGGCCTCTACTACGTCAGTCCTGGCTCGCCGGATATTATGGCTGAGATCCTGGTCTGTGGATCTGGACTCTAGAAAAACCCTGGAGGTACTCCCTTTCAAGGGAGATATTCTGTTTGGGGAGGACTTAAATAAGATAGTGGCTGTCTTGGCTACTGCCAAAACTGCCTGTCTACCAAATACCGCTCGTTCTGTGTCGAAGGCTAAAGGTACGTCCTTTCGCCCTTCAGGTAAAGCAAAATGTCAGGCGTACCACAAGCAGGCCCGCACTTTCAAACCTGGTAAGCCGAAGCCCAAAAGAGCCTGGGCTGCCCGTTAGCCAGCTTCCAAGACCGATAAGCCTGCCGCATGACGGGGCGGGCCTCCACCTGGGGGATCCCAGGGTGGGGAGCCGGCTTCTAGGGTATACCAAGGAATGGTTGAAGACCGCTTCAGATGCCTGGGTACCGGAAGTCGTCACTCGAGGTTACGCCATAGCCTTCAAAAACCGATCCCCCTCATCTATTTTGCCAGACAGACGTCCCGTTGGACCAGACAAAGGCAAACACTCTGCATTCGGTGGTACAGACCCTCCTGGTTACAGGAGTTGTAGTACAGGTGTATCTTGCTCAGAGGGGCCGGGGGTACTATTCTCCGCTGTTTATAGTCCCGAAACCGAATGGGTCCTCCCGGCCCATTCTCAACCTCAAGGCATTGAACAAGTTTGTGAAGGTTTCAAAGTTCTGTATGGAAACCCTTCGCTCTATAGTTCTGGCCTTGGAACCTGGGGACTACATGGTCTCCCTGGATATACAGGATGCTTACCTGCATATTCCTATAACAGCGTCACATCAGCAATACCTGAGGTTCGCTATTGGCAACCTTCATTACCAGTTTCGGGCGTTACCTTTTGGTTTAACAACGGCTCCGCAAATTTTCACCAAAGTAATGGCGGTGATGATGGTGGTACTCCGCCGTCAAGGGGTGAGGATACTGCCGTACCTGGACGACTTGTTAATCCTGGCAAATTCCCCAGAACTTCTCCTGTGTCATCTGGATATGATGGTCCGGTTTCTACAAGCCCACTGGTGGCTCATCAACTGGAAGAAAACCTCCCTGGTCCCTGCTCAGAGCATGGTGCACCTAGGAGCGCTATTGGACACTCACAACCAGCGGTTGTTCTTGTCTCAGGAGAAAGTCCTGAAGCTTCAGGACAGGATTCGTTGCTTCCTTTCTCATCCGCAAGTGTCAATACATTCGGCGATGCAGGTGCTGGGCCAAATGGTCTCAGCATTCGACATGGTGGAGTATGCTCAATTCCATTCTCACCCCCTCCAGAGGCTGATTCTAGCCAAGTGGGACAGCCTGCCTCACCGGATCATGTCTCACATGATCTCATTGACTCCGGAGGTCCGTCTGTCGCTACTTTGGTGGCTCCGGGACCAACGGTTGTGCAGGGGCCGTCCCTTCTGGATATCCAACTGGGTCCTGTTGACGACAGATGCCAGTCTAAGAGGTTGGGGCGCGGTGCTGGAGCAACACTCCCTTCAGGGTCGGTGGACCAAGGAGGAATCTCTCCTCTCGATCCACATTCTGGAATTGCGGGCGGTCTTCAATGCATTGAACCTGGCCCAGCATTTAATTCAGAACCGTCCTGTTCAAATACAGTCGGACAACGCCACCACAGTGGCTTACATAAATCATCAAGGCGGCACTTGAAGCCGTTTGGCAATGAAGGAAGTCTCACGGATTCTACGTTGGGCAGAACGCCATCTACCGGCCATATTCATTCCGGGAGTCCTGAATTAGGAAGCGGACTTTCTTAGTCGTCAGGACGTGCATGCCGGCGAGTGGAGCCTCCATCCAGAAGTGTTTCAACTCCTAGTGGAAAAGTGGGGCCTTCCAGACGTAGATCTGATGGCGTCTCGACACAATCACAAGGTTCCGGTCTTCGGAGCAAGGACAAGGGATCCTCAAGCAGCATTCGTGGATGCGCTGGCGGTGCCATGGAGGTTTCGGCTGCCGTACGTGTTCCCTCCGGTGTCACTCCTGCCCAGGGTAATTTGGAAGTTCAAGCAAGAAAAAAGAATTCTGCTTCTCATAGCTCCAGCGTGGCCCAGACGGCCCTGGTTCTCAGACCTGCAAGGCCTATCGTCAGAGCGTCCACTTCTGCTTCCACAACGCCCAGACCTCCTCCTTCAGGGCCCCTGTGTCTACCAGGACCTAGCCCGGCTGTCTTTGACGGCGTGGCTCATGAAGCTTCCGCCTTGAGGGCTAAGGGTTTTTCTGAAGAGGTAATTAAAACTATGTTGCGGGCCCGGAAACCGGCTACTGCTCGGATTTACTATAGGGTCTGGCATACTTTGGTGCGCATCTAATAATTATGATGCTTCCAAGTTTAGTACAGCCAAACTTTTGGCTTTTCTGCAGCAGGGCCTAGATTTAGGCCTGCGTCTGGCCTCCCTCAAAGTTTATATTTCGGCCTTGTCGGTGTGGTTTCAGAGAAAAATTGCGACTTTACCTGATGTTCATATTTTCACTCAGAGGGGGTTGCGTATCCTACCTCCCTATGTCCCGCCTGTGGCTCCTTGGGACTTGGTGGTTTTGGAGGCGTTGCAGGAGCCTCCGTTTGAACCCCTGGGTTCAGCTGACCTTAAGTGGCTTTCCCTTAAGGTGGTGTTCTTGCTGGCTATTGCCTCTGCTAGAAGAGTGACGGATCTGGATGCCTTGTCTTGTAGTTCCCCATATCTGATTTTTCATCGTGACCGGGCGGTTCTTAGGACTCGTCCCGGATATTTACCTAAGGTGGTTTCTTCGTTCCACCTTAATCAGGAGATTGTGGTTCCGGCCTTTGTCTCTCCTGATTTGTCTCCCAAAGAGCAGTCTTTGGATGTGGTACGGGCTCTCCGTATCTACGTGAAGAGAACTGCTTCTATTCGAAAATCTGATTCTCTTTTTGTTTTGTTTGGATTTCACAAACGTGGCTGGCCTGCTCACAAGCAGACCCTGGCCAGATGGATTAGAATGGTGATTGCACATGCTTATGTGAAGCCTGGTTTGTCAGCTACTGCTCCCATTACGGCCCATTCTACTTGTTCTGTTGGACCTTCTTTGGAGGCCCAACGTGGTGCGACCCATGAACAATTGTGCAAGGCGCCTACGTGGTCCTCCGGGAACACGTTCATAAGGTTCTATGCCTTCGATACTGCCGCTTCCCAGGATGCTTCCTTTGGACGCCGGGTTCTTGTGCCCGCTACAGTGCGTCCCCTCCCATGAGGAACTGCTTTAGGACATCCCCATTGTCCAATCCTTGTGGAGCCCAGTGTACCCCGCAGCAGAAAACGAGATTTATGGTAAGAACTTACCTTTGTTAAATCTCTTTCTGTGAGGTACACTGAGCTCCACAAGGCACCCACCCTAACGCACTTAGCTTCTTTGGGTTGGTATGGCATTGGCCGCTGACACTTCTCTTGTCGTGAGAGTATGGTGTATGTGGCTACTAACCGTTAACGTCTCTCTTCCTGCTACTGCATTGGGCTGGTTAACTAAAAACCGCTCCTGTGCAGGGAGGCGGGGTTATAAAGGAGGCGGCGCTGTGCATTCTGGGAACAGTCAAAGCTTTGAGCCTGTTGGTGCCTCGGATCAAGATCCTACTCTACACTCCATTGTCCAATCCTTGTGGAGCCCAATGTACCTCGCAGAAACAGATTTAACAAAGGTAAGTTCTTACCATAAATCTCGTTTTTGAACTTATAGCACTAATATTTTAGTATTATACCAAAACACATACATCATTACAACGGCAATTTTATTTAGAACATAATACAATGAACTTAATAACACAATTTCACATTTTGAAAACAATTATATGTACTGAACTGTGGAAAAGTACTTTTCTTAGTTTCGCACAATATTCATTAGTACTTCGTTGGGAAGCCTTTTGCCGCACTTACATACCTCCCAACATTGATGGCCAGTGGGTCGGGACACTTGGCATGCCAAAAGCGTGCCCAAGTCAGAAAAGGGGTGGAGCCCAGGGATAATGGGGCAGAGCTTCATTTCACTCCTGTTTCTGGCGCTGTGGGGACGTGCCCAGCACTCTTCGAGGGTCTGGGCTGGCCCCAGGAGCTCTCTGCACTGAGTATAAATGGTGTGTGCATGTGCACATCTATTCACACGTTGCTTACCCACTGCTCTGCATAGTTTGTGCACCACCCCAACTGCTCCGCCTTCCCCACTGCGTGACACTGATGTATTTGAAGATGTATTTGATCACACACATTTTACTGTCCTACATCCCCACAGCATTACACGAACTGGATGTTTCACAGTAGGTGTTGTGCACTCGGGTAGCAAATCTCCAATTCTTCTGCGGACATAATGCATTCCATCACCACCAAATATGCATATTCTGGTTTCGTCACTCCAAATGACACTTACATTTTTCTGCTGATTAATTAATATGCTTTTTAGCCCATTCTAATCTTGTCTGGGTATGTGAAATAAAAGTGACTTTATCCTTGGAATTCTGGCATTTAAAATAAAATATTGAAGTCTGCGTTGAACAGTCCTGGCACTGGTGTTTACACCACATTCACGTAAATAATTTTGTATTGCCGCAGACTATTTTTTATGGCTCCCAAGCACCGTTTTTTCATCTATCAAGGCATGGTGTTGTGGAGCTTTTCTTACCTTTTACCAGTTTGGTTTTGAATGGACTGAGTCTGTTGATACTTATTTCACAGTTTTGAATTTCCTCTCTTAATTATGCTGCCATCTACTTTACTTATAATTTCTCTAACGTCCTAGAGGATGCTGAGGACTCCGTAAGGACCATGGGGATAGACGGGCTCCGCAGGAGACATGGGCACTTTAAGAAAGACTTTAGGTCTGGGTGTGCACTGGCTCCTCCCTCTATGCCCCTCCTCTAAACCTCAGTTTGAATCTGTGCCCAGAGGAGATGGGTGCACTTCAGGGAGCTTTCCTGAGCTTCCTGACAGAAAGTATATTTGTTAGGTTTTTTATTTTCAGGGAGCCTGCTGCCAACAGACTCCCTACATCGAGGGACTGAGGGGAGAGAAGCAGACCTACTTCTGTGAGTTTCAAGGCTCTGCTTCTTAGGCTACTGGACACCATTAGCTCCAGAGGGATTGGTACGCAGGTCTCACCCTCGCCGTCCGTCCCAGAGCCGCGCCGCCGTCCCCCTCGCAGAGCCGGAAGATAGAAGCCGGGTGAGTATGAGAAGAAAATAAGACTTCAGAGGCGGCAGAAGACTTCATGATCTTCACTGAGGTAATGCACAGCACTGCAGCTGTGCGCCATTGCTCCCATACACCTCACACACGGCAGTCACTAAGGGTGCAGGGCGCAGGGGGCGTGCCCTGGGCAGCATATAGACCTCTTTTGGCAATAATAAGTATATGTACAGCTGGGCACTGTACATATGAGCCCCCGCCAAATTTTAAGATTTTCAGCGGGACAGAAGCCCGCCGCCGAGGGGGCGGGGCTTCTCCCTCAGCACTCACAGCGCCATTTTTTCTCCACAGCACCGCTAAGAGGAAGCTCCCCGGACTCTCCACTGCTTATACCACGGTAGACAGAGGGTTTTAAGGAGGAGGGGGCACAAAATTGGCGCATATTGTATATGTAAGCAGCGCTATCTGGGTAAACATAATATTGTGTTTTTGTCTTGGGTCATACAGCGCTGGGGTGTGTGCTGGCATACTCTCTGTCTCTCCAACGGGCCTGTTGGGGAAACTGTCTTCAGATAAGAGGTTCCCTGTGTGTGTGGTGTGTCGGTACGCGTGTGTCGACATGTCTGAGGTAGAATGCTCACCTAGAGAGGAAGGCGAGCGTATGAATGTGAGGTCTCCGTCGGCGGTGCCGACACCTGACTGGGTGGGTATGTGGAATGTTTTAAATGCTAGTGTGAACTTAATGCACAAGAGATTAGACAAAGCTGAGGCTAAGGAACAGTCAGGGAGTGAACCCGTGTCTGTCCCTATGTCGCCGGGACCTTCAGGGTCTCAGAAGCGCCCACTATCCCAAATAGCAGACACTGATACCGACACGGATTCGGACTCCAGTGTCGACTACGATGATGTAAAGTTACAGACGAAAGTGGCTAAATGTATTCGATATATAATTATTGCAATAAAAGAAGTGTTGCATATCACAGAAGAACCCCCTGTCCCTGACACGAGGGTACACATGTATAAGGGAAAAAAGCCTGAGGTAACTTTTCCCTCCTCACATGAGTTGAACGAATTATGTGAAAAAGCTTGGGAATCTCCAGACAAAAAACTGCAGATTCCCAAAAGGATTCTTATGGCGTATCCTTTCCCGCCAACGGACAGGGTACGGTGGGAATCATCCCCTAAGGTGGACAAAGCGTTGACACGCTTGTCAAAAAAGATAGCGCTGCCATCACAAGATACGGCTACCCTCAAGGATCCTGCTGCCCGCAAGCAGGAGATAACCTTGAAATCCATTTACACACATTCTGGTACATTACTCAGACCGGCAATTGCGTCGGCCTGGGTTTGTAGCGCCGTTGCAGCATGGACAGATTCCTTATCGGCGAAGATTGAACCCCTAGATAAGGATACCATTTTATTGACCCTAGGCCATATAAAGGATGCTGTCTTATATATGAGGGATGCTCAAAGAGACATTAGTTTACTGGGTTCCAGAATAAACGCTATGTCAATCTGTGCTTGACGAGTCCTCTGGACCCGGCAGTGGACAGGTGATGCCGACTCAAAAAGACATATGGAGGTTTTACCTTACAAGGGGGAGGAATTGTTTGGGGAAGGTCTCTCGGACCTGGTCTCCACAGCTATGGCAGGTAAATCGAATTTTTTGCCTAATGTTCCCTCACAACCTAAGAAAGCGCCACATTATCAAATGCAGTCCTTTCGTTCAAATAAAAGCAAAAGAGTGCGTGGATCGTCCTTTCTTGCCAGAGGTAAGGGCAGAGGTAAAAAGCTGCACAGCACAGCTAGTTCCCAGGAACAGAAATCCTCCCCGGCCTCTGCAAAATCCACCGCATGATGCTGGGGCTCCGCTGGGGGAGTCCGCCCCAGTGGGGGCACATCTTCGACTTTTCCGCCACATCTGGGTTCACTCACAGGTGGATCCATGGGCAATAGAAATTGTTTCTCAGGGATACAAGCTGGAATTCGAAGAGGTGCCTCCTCGCCGGTTTTTCAAATCGGCTCTACCAACTTCTCCCCTGGAAAGGGATAGTGTTAAATGCTATTCACAAATTGTGTCTTCAACAAGTGGTGGTCGAAGTTCCCCTACTACAGAGAGGGAAGGGATACTACTCCACCCTGTTTGTAGTTCCGAAACCGGACGGTTCGGTCAGACCCATATTGAATTTAAAATCCCTGAACCTATACTTAAAACGGTTCAAGTTCAAAATGGAATCGCTCAGAGCGGTCATCGCCAGCCTGGAAGGGGGGGATTTTATGGTATCCCTGGACATAAAGGATGCACACCTTCATGTTCCCATATATCCACCTCATCAGGCGTACCTGAGATTTGCGGTACAGGATTGTCATTACCAATTTCAGACGTTGCCGTTTGGGCTTTCCACGGCCCCGAGGATTTTCACAAAGGTAATGGCGGAAATGATGGTGCTCCTGCGCAAGCAGGGTGTCACAATTGTCCCATACTTGGACGATCTCCTCATAAAAGCGAGATCACGAGAGAAGTTACTGAACAGTGTGTCACTTTCAGTGAAGGTGTTACAGCAACACGGCTGGATTCTCAATATCCCGAAGTCGCAGCTGGTTCCTACGACTCGTCTGAGCTTCTTGCGCATGGTTCTGGACACAGACCAGAAAAAGGTTTTTCTCCCGATAGAAAAGGCTCAGGAACTCATGATTCTAGTCAAGAACCTATTGAAGCCAAAACAAGTGTCTGTGCATCATTGCACTCAAGTCCTGGGAAAAATGGTGGCAACATACGAGGCCATTCCCTTCGGCAGGTTCCATGCAAGGACTTTCCAATGGGACCTATTGGACAAGTGGTCCAGACCACATCTACAAATTCATTAGCGGATCACCCTGTCCCCCAGGGCCAGGGTGTATCTCCTGTGGAGGCTGCAGAGTGCTCACCTTTTGGAAGGACGCAGGTTCGGCATTCAGGATTGGATCCTGGTGACCACGGACGCGAGCCTCAGAGGGTGGGGAGCAGTCACAAGGGGAAGAAACTTCCAAGGACTCTGGACAAGTCAAGAGACTTGTCTTCACATCAACATCCTGGAACTGAGGGCCATATACAACGCTCTACGTCAGGCGGAGAACTTACTTCGCGACCAACCAGTTCTGATCCAGTCAGACAACATCACCGCAGTGGCTCATATAAACCGCCAAGGCGGCACAAGGAACAGGGTGGCAATGGCGGAAGCCGCCAAAATTCTTCGCTGGGCGGAAAATCATGTAAGCGCACTGTCAGCTGTGTTCATTCCGGGAGTGGACAACTGGAAAGCAGACTTCCTCAGCAGACACGACCTGCATCCAGGGGAGTGGGGACTTCATCGGGACGTCTTCGCACAGATTGCAAGTCAGTGGGGACTGCCCCAGATAGACATGATGGCATCCCGTCTCAACAAAAAGCTACAGAGGTATTGCGCCAGATCAAAAGATCCTCAGGCGGTAGCAGTAGACGCCCTGGTGACACCGTGGGTGTTCCAGTCGGTTTATGTGTTTCCTCCTCTTCCTCTCATACCCAAGGTATTGAGAATAATAAGAAAAAGAGGAGTGAGAACAATTCTCATTGTTCCAGATTGGCCAAGAAGGACCTGGTATCCGGATCTGCTGGAAATGCTCACAGAGGATCCGTGGCCTCTTCCTCTACGACAGGACCTGTTACAACAGGGGCCATGTCTGTTCCAAGACTTACCGCGGCTGCGTTTGACGGCATGGCGGTTGAACGCCAGATCCTAGCGGAAAAAGGAATTCCGGATGAGGTCATTCCTACGCTGATAAAGGCTAGGAAGGACGTGACATCTAAACATTATCACCGAATATGGCGTAAATATGTTTCTTGGTGTGAGGCCAGGAATGCTCCTACGGAAGAATTCCATCTAGGCCGTTTTCTTCACTTACTACAAACGAGTGAATTTGGGCCTGAAATTAGGCTCCATTAAAGTTCAGATTTCGGCCTTATCCATTTTCTTTCAAAAGGAATTGGCCTCTTTACCTGAAGTACAGACTTTTGTGAAGAGAGTACTGCATATTCAGCCTCCTTTTGTACCTCCGGTGGCGCCTTGGGACCTTAACGTGGTGTTAAGTTTCCTTAAGTCACATTGGTTTGAACCACTTAAAACAGTGGAGTTGAAATATCTCACTTGGAAGGTGGTCATGTTGTTAGCCTTGGCTTCGGCTAGGCGAGTTTCGGAATTGGCGGCTTTATCACATAAAAGCCCCTATCTGGTTTTCCATATGGATAGAGCGGAATTGCGGACCCGTCCTCAATTCCTACCTAAGGTGGTCTCATCCTTTCATATGAACCAACCTATTGTCGTGCCTGTGGCTACCCGTGACTTGGAGGATTCCGAGTCCCTGGATGTGGTCAGGGCTTTGAAAATTTACGTGGCCAGAACGGCTAGGATCAGAAAAACAGAAGCACTGTTTGTCCTGTATGCATCCAACAAGGTTGGCGGCCCTGCTTCTAAGCAGACTATTGCTCGCTGGATCTGTAACACGATTCAGCAGGCGCATTCTACGGCAGGCGTGCCGTTACCAAAATCGGTTAAGGCCCATTCCACTAGGAAGGTGGGCGACTGCCCGCGGGGTCTGGGCACTACAGCTGTGCCAAGCTGCTACTTCGTCGGGGTCAAACACCTTTGCAAAGTTCTATAAGTTTGATACCCTGGCTGAGGAGGACCTCTTGTTTGCTCAATCGGTGCTGCAGCGTCATCCGCACTCTCCCGCCCGTTTGGGAGCTTTGGTATAATCCCCATGGTCCTTACGGAGTCCCCAGCATCCTCTAGGACGTTAGAGAAAATAAGATTTTAAACCTACCGGTAAATCTTTTTCTCGTTATTATTGTTGTAGGTGTTACCTTCTTCATGTAAAGTAATTATTTTGTGTATCTTTATAGGTGACCAGTCAGCTCTCTTTACTTTGTCATCCTAAATAAGTTGCCCAGCTTACTGCAAGAAATTAAAGTAAAAATAATCATAAAAAACAGCAACCAACTTAGTGATAGTAAAATAACTTATTTCGTTTTTTGATTATCAATTCTGGTTGTCAAATGTGAGCTTACTCATGCTAACCCCTCATAGGATCCATTTTGTGGAATCGCAACAACTGATTGGCTCTCAGAACAAACCCTCCTATTGGTCAGGTTTCAGAATCCACTCTTTACATAACAAAGTCTCCTTAACTTTATTTGGCTATAACTTTTTAGTTAATAAAGATAATTCATTGCGGTGGACTACATAATATTGTGTATAAAATTATCTTTGCAGTGGTATATACTTTCATTAGGTATGATTTTCTTTAAAAATAATGCAGTTATAGGCAATTAAACCCTAAAAGCAGAAATTTTCCAAAAGGTTTCTACAATTTTGGCCACTACTGTATTGTGTCAGTCAGCTGATATGGGCAATCATTTCTGTTATGATGCCTTTATAAGGTGAACTAATATTGGTAACTGCTGGTGGGTGGATATCATTCCTTCTGACCTGTTGTTTCCTCCACTAGTTGGATAGAAGTGTATGAATGATTATATTGGATGTAGTCAGACTTTTACAATTACTTTCATATGGTGTATTAGCCATATTGATTGAACGTTATATGAGTACCCTGTTAACCATAGTAGTTGTGGCTGAACCAGAAAGGACCTCCAGCTGAACCAAATGGTCAGGTATCACAGGACATGATTTGTGCTGTTGGATAAGAACTGTTCATGAGATCATTGTTTTATTATATTTTTATGTCTGCCAGAGCGGTATCCGTTCAGATGGTCGACCATGTTATGGTCGACAGTCATTAGGTCGACCACTATTGGTCAACATTGACATGGTCGACATGGACACATGGTCGACACATGAAAATGGTTGACACATGAAAGGTCGACACATGAAAAGGTCGACATGCGTTTTTTAACTTTTTTTTCTTTTGGGGAACTTTTCCATACTTTACGATCCACGTGGACTACGATTGGAATGGTAATCTGTGCCGAGCGAAGCGAAGGCACCATGACCGAAGCATGGCGAGCGAAGCGATGCACTAATTGGGGTTCCCAGTCACTTTACGCAAAAAACGACACCAAAAAAGTAAAAAAACTCATGTCGACCTTTTCATGTGTCGACCATGTGGCCATGTCGACCTGACTGTCGACCATAACATGGTCGACCATTCATACCGGAACCGCCAGAGCAGTATCGGAAATCCTGTAGAAAATACTGATTAGGATCTTTAGGTCTAGGCATGCTTTGTATCTTGGATAAATACGTTTTTAACATTGCCTATATTCTTAAAAAAAAATAAAGAAAACTCGTATAGTGGGGTACCTTAAACTACAGTAGTTAGTGCATTTACTGTTCCATAGTGACAAATTATAACTATGAGGTATATTCAATTGATGTCGGATCCATTCCAACATGAATTTGTCGGAATGGATCCGACATGACCTATTCAGTGACCCTCTCAATCCGACTTTAAAAAAAAGTCAGATTGAGATGAAGGTGCCGAGAGGGGGAGAGCAGCGGAGCTCACGGCAGCGTCCTCCCGGCTCCAGCAAGCGGGACCTCACCACCGCCACTCACGGCAGCGTCCTTCTGGCTCCAGCAAGTGGGACCTCACCACCGCCGCTCACGGCAGCGTCCTCCCGGCTCCAGCAAACGGGACTTCACCACTGCCGCTCACGGCAGCGTCCTCCCGGCTCCCCGCTGCTGTCGGCACCCTCATCTCCATCTGACTTTTCTGCAGCGGGGCCCACTGTGTTCCACAGGGGATACATCGGGGTGTAGAGTTAGATCTTGATCCAAGGCACCAACAGGCTCAAGCTTTGACTGTTCCCAGGATGCATTGCACCACCTCTGGACACTGAAGCTCAGTTTGTAAGTTGGTGCCTGCATAGCAGGTCACTTAACGGGGGGCTGCGCTAGGCTGCCCTGAAAAGAGCTTTTTTTTTTTTAGAAGACTTCAAGGGCCGCAGCACTTTCTATGTCATTATGACATGCTGTGCTGCGGCTCCATAACCTCCCCAGCAGCGTTGCATACTCCCACAGCCGGTTCCCAGGTATTTGCAGTGGAGGCGCACCAGTCCACAGGCACACCGCTGCCGACGCTCTCCAGGATCGCGTGGCTGCACATCAGGGAGGAGGTAAGAGGATCACCCAGGTGGGACCGGCTGGAAGTATCGCATGATAGATCACATCCCTCTGTCTATGAGAGGGGGAGATAGGGGGGCAGCTCTATTGAGGTGTGAGGCTAGGTGGATTTTCAAACTTGATGTGCTGTCTCCACGTGGATTAAATGAGAAACTTCCTTTATCATGCTTTAATTAATAGGGCGAATGCTTTTCGCATATTAATATTTTAATATACCTATTTAAGCTATGTAATCATTGATTTAGTGGCTAGAATCGTACAGGCTCAGCTAATTGATTTGCAATATATGGTACCATCTGATGATTATGGCTACTAAGCTTTGTAAAATTGTGGCATTTTTATATATACTTTAGTATAATGATTAGTGACTATGACTGGCGATTTAGTCGATATATGTATTTGCAATCATTCAGTATGGAGATTATTAGCTGTTTTTCCTCTGTAATTAATTGCAGCACTGGGATATGTTTACTGTTGCTATGGTGATGGGTTTCAGAGCGACCGTGAGGGCGCTCAGTTCTGACGTCATCCGATAGCGCTCAGCTTCGGCGTCCTGGATTGGCGCCTCAGCGGGCGGGAGACGCACACACAGCGGTGGGGATATAAGGTGAGAATCTTAATGTATTGTTTCAGAGGCGTCACCAGGTGTGGTGACACCCGGTGCGCACCCCTGATGTACTGCCGCGATCGCGGCAAAAAGGGGGCGTGGTCTTACAACTAGGGGGCGTGGCTTCGCGGGGATACTGGTATCGTCACTCTGGGGGCGTGCCCAGCATCTCCGGAGATGCTGGGCTTCCCCCAGAGACGGTCTCAGTGTGCTGTCGGCTCCTCTGCTATGACAGGAGCCGGGTGCTGTAGCGGAATTTCACACTGCAGCACCTGGCTCCTGTCACTACGGAGGAGCTGACATTTGGTGTCACCCCCTCCAGGTGTCACACCCGGGTGCGGGCCGCACCCCCCGCACCCGCCTTGTGACGCCACTGTATTGTTTGTATCCTGACGACAATTTTAAATGAAATTGAAACGTTGACACATTCATACGGAGTTTGACCGTTTATTCACCAGTATCTACAATGCTGTGAGTGCCGCCTGATATTATCACATATATATATATATATATATATATATATATATATATATATATATATATATATATATATATATAAAAATGTGGGTATATGTAATTTTACTAGTCCAGTGCAGTTTTATTGTTTATCTGAAATAACTTCTGCATTGTGACTGAGTGTGCCTGTAGCTGCTGTGTGGATTTCCTTCTCGTGTATCACACTTACTGCTATCACTATATTCTGTACCCTGGGGGACTAGGTGCGTCAGGGTCTCATATCTATATAGTGCAACACAGTATATACTGTTTTGTGTTTTTTAATGTATTTCAGTCACCTCATACCACTTTAATTCTCTGCTTGTGTCCTGTACGGTCACATAAATCAGGGGGTTATTTGCAGGTATTGTGTGTGTCTGGCTATATTGTACTGCTACATTCCCTATAATGTCTGCCACACCAGGCGGGAAATCCGTGGACGCCTCATGCTGTGTTTGCACCAAGGATTTACCTGAGTGGGAAGTTTTAACTGATGGTTCAGGTACTGGGTGTTATACATCTCCTAGTCAGCCTGCAGCACCTGTGGTCAATCAAGAACCACCTTGGGCAATGTTTTCAAGTATGCTGAATACGCTTGTGACACGTCTTATGCCCCCTGTGGGACCTCCTGTGCCATTACTGCCTCATATTGTCCCTGTAGTTAATCCGCCCTGGGTGGACACTCTGTCTACCCAGATACATTAATTAAATCAATCTTTGGTTAGATAAGTCTACCCCACGCCCCTCTGGGGTCAAGGGGTCATCTAAGCGGGCCGCTTCCTCCTCACAATCCAACTCAGGTTGATGTTCCTGACCTAGTGGAGGCTATTAAGCTGATTCTACAAATTGAAGAGGTAGATCGCACTACTGTGTCTAAGAAACCTGATAAATTCAAAAGTCAGAAGGTTACTAAAGTAGTTTTACCACATTCTGACCATTTAATTGACATTCGTCAGGAATCCTGGTCGTCTCCAGGAAAGAAATTCTCCCTGGCTAAAAAGATGCTAGCTCGTTACCCTATCCCTGCAGAGTTAATAAGTGGCAAACTCCACCGCCGGTGGACTCTCATGTCACCCATCTTGTGGTGTTATCTACTTTGCCTGTCACCTCACTGAAGGAATCGATGGATAAGCGTGTGGGGAGATGTCTGAAGTCTTTTTACTCCCTTACCGGTGCTGTACATAGACCCACTATAGCAGCCTCCTGGGCCGCAAAAGGAATTGAAGCATGGTTCCAGGCATTAGAGGATGAGCTGCCTCAGGATATTTCTGACACTGCCAGACAATATCTGTCTCATTACCACAGCCTCCCACTATATTCAGGAGGTGTCCTATGAGGTAGGTGTAATGGCAGCCAAAGCATCTACTACGTCTGTACTGGCTCACCGAATTCTGTAGTTGAGGTCCTGGAAGGTGGACCTAGACTCCAAAAAGAACTTGGAGGTGCTCCCTTTTAAGGGAGACATCCTATTTGGGGAGGATCTAAATAAGATTTTGACTGACTTGGCGACTGCTAAGACTGCATTTTTCCCCCAAGTACTAATCCTTCTGCCCCGAAGGCAAAGAGTACCACTTTTCGTTCCTTTCTACCTCCAGAGAAAGCAAAGGGTAAGGCGTACCTGAGACAGGCTCGAGCTTCCAAAACCACTAAGCCCAAATCTAAGCAATCCTGGGCCGCCCATCAGCCTGCTTCCAAACAATATGGTAACCACATATAGATCAATTTCATATCATCATCCTTTTTAGGCACAAGATCTGTTTGTATATTAGTTCCACTATATCCTCCGCAAAAAAGTGCAGACAGATGTTTGACTTCTTATGTCCAATTGTAATGACACTTTTATTCAGAGAGGGATCAAAACTGAGCTACTAAGCATTAGTTTACATCTATTCAATATATTAATGTTCCATATTATTATTAATAATAACCTTGATAGTAGCACGACCACACAATGTCCCATTACTTTACATGGAATAAACTGCAAAGGGATACAAAAATGTTAAAAACCGAAGGGATGCTATAAATGTAAGAAAAATAACTGTATTACGTGCAATTTCATTATGGATAAGGTAAATAGGATTCACTTGTTTTTCTATGGAACCTTTTTCGATATACAAGGAGTGATAGATTGTCGCACCACATATGTTATTTACGTGATCAACTGCTGTATATGTGGTGCTGAATATGAGGGCCGTACCACCCGTAGGCTACACACGAGATTTCTTGAACATAAAAATAATATTCTCAGAGGTACCAGTAAGCATAGCCTTGTACAACATGTGATTGATAAACATAGGGAAGATGTTAAATGTATAAAACTACAACGTGTTGAACACATGAAGCTTACTAGCAGGGGAGGTGATAGATACCTCTTCTGCAAATGGGAGGCTTTTTGGATCCACACCTTAGGTACCCTATTTCTGAACGGCCTGAATGATTGCATTGAAATTAATAATATCTAGCCCCCTAAAAATATTAACTGTACCTAGAATGGAATCATTCTGAGTAATAATTCTTCTGTTTGGTCTCTATGTGAAGTGTTCTCATATAATGCCTCCTCCTGTGTGCTTTCTCTCTCTATTCTTCTCTTACTTTTGGATATATATATATATATATATATATATATATATATAGTGTATGTTGTTTACATATATGTGTGTGTGTGTGTGTATATATATGTATATAAATAAATAAAAGTACAATATCAACTGCATTACTTAAGAAGAGTATCCTATTTCAGATTATGTGCTATATATAACCCATTAAATTGTCTGGAGAAAGGGTTAATTATGGAGAAAGGTCTACTATCAAGGTTATTATTAATAATAATATGGAACATTAATATATTGAATAGATGTAAACTAATGCTTAGCAGCTCAGTCTTGAGCCCTCTCTGAATAAAAGTGTCATTACAATTGGACATAAGAAGCCAAACATCTGTCTTAATAAGCATTAGCTTTAATATTAAATGCTGTGCTAAATTGCCCTTTGTGAGGCCAACTATATTATGTTGGTGTCAAGTAATGTGTATTTGTTTTATTTATCTAGGACTGCAATTACTACAATATAAAGAATCAACTACTGTTCCTATATTTACATTTAATAATTTTATATATATATATATATATATATATATATATATATATATATATAAAATAAAAAATTGGAATAATAAAAATTATAATCAATTTTATATGAGACTCGAACCCAGGTCCCTACTCTTAGCTGTCCTCGTTACTAGTGTGTTGAGCGCCACTGTGGCACTGTATATTGGAACCTAAAGATATATTTGACTCCTCTTTACTGTTAAGCACACTTTATTTGTTCTCTCTCCACGATGCCTTATGAATATATTGAATCATGATATATTTTGTATGTTTAATAACAAATATATTTGTATGATTTGGTTAGTGTGTTCTTTATAATATATGGATCTCCAAATTGTGTATATAATGCCTTTTGTATACTAAATCACAGAATGGAGACAATACTAATGCTCGCCTGTTTGAGATCTATTGATTAAATTGATGGACTAAGCTTATTGGCCACTGAGCTCTTTAAATACTGCTTCCCCACTTATCTGGATTACCTACTGAAGAAACCTATGCTTTTATATGCTGGAGAAACGCATCAAGGTATCCAGACCGCACTGGTGTGAACTTCAAATCGGCTGTGCTGACTACAGAGAAGCTAACATTGCAGACCACCCACAGTGCTTATTTAGCTTCAAGCCGCATCCTCCCTCCCCGGGACTTCCACTACAATCACTGTTGCTCCGACCATTACCGCTTCGTCCAGACGCATCTGACATTGCAGGGGTCATAGCACAAACGCATGCCCTTGGAGGAATTTCATCACCTCTATTGCTGACAAATGAAACTACATAACAAAGAACCCTTTGCAGTTTATTCCATGTAAAGTAATGGGACATTGTGTGGTCGTGCTTGGATACATATAGAAAGCACTATTTTTCAGAGGATTTAGTGGAAATAATATACAAACAGATCTTGTGCCTACAAAGGACTATGATGTGAAATTGATCTATGTGTGGTTACCATATTAATTCTACAGTGCGTTTCTGTTTAATAATATTCTATTAATTGATTTTATATGCAAAATAAATTGTGTACTTTTCTCTAACGTCCTAGTGGATGCTGGGGACTCCGTAAGGACCATGGGGAATAGACGAGCTCCGCAGGAGACAGGGCACTTTAAGAAAGAATTAGGAATACTGGTGTGCACTGGCTCCAGCCTCTATGTCCCTCCTCCAGACCTCAGTTTGAATCTGTGCCCGGACGAGCTGGGTGCACCTTAGTGAGCTCTCCTGAGCTTGCTAATAAGAAAGTATTTTGTTAGGATTTTTTATTTTCAGAGAGATCTGCTGGCAACAGACTCTCTGCTACGTGGGACTGAGGAGAGAGAAGCAGACCTACTCACTGTGGATAGGTCATGCTTCTTAGGCTACTGGACACCATTAGCTCCAGAGGGATCGAACACAGGAACGCACCCTTGGTCGTCCGATCCCAGAGCCGCGCCGCCGTCCTCCTCGCAGAGCCAGAAGCCGGCGTGAGAAGCAAGAAGACTTCAAAAGCGGCGGCAGAAGACTCCAGTCTTCATATGAGGTAGCGCACAGCACTGCAGCTGTGCGCCATTGCTCCCACATTAAACCCACACACTCCGGTCACTGTAGGGTGCAGGGCGCAGGGGGGGGGGGGGGGCGCCCTGGGCAGCAATTAGAGACCTCTTGGCAAAATGGGCATATATACAGTTGGGCACTGTATATATGCATGAGCCCCCGCCATTATTTTACACAAAATCGCGGGACAGAAGCCCGCCGCTGAGGGGGCGGAGCTTCTTCCTCAGCACTCACCAGCTCCATTTTCTCTTCACAGCTCTGCTGAGAGGAAGCTCCCCAGGCTCTCCCCTGCAGATTCACGGTAGAAAGAGGGTAAAAAGAGGGGGGGGGGGGCACATAAATTTAGCACAAAATCAGTATATACAGCAGCTACTGGGTAAACACTAAGTTACTGTGTAATTCCTGGGTCATATAGCGCTGGGGTGTGTGCTGGCATACTCTCTCTCTGTCTCTCCAAAAGGCCTTGTGGGGGTTCTGTCCTCAAATAGAGCATCCCCTGTGTGTGTGGTGTGTCGGTACGCGTGTGTCGGCATGTTTGACGAGGAAGGCTATGTGGAAGCAGAGCAGGTACAAATGAATGTGGTGTCTCCGCCGACACCTGATTGGATGGATGGTTTTAAATGATAATGTAAATTCCTTGCATAAAAGGTTGGATAAAGCTGAAGCCTTGGGACAGTCAGGGTCTCAACCCATGCCTGATCCTACAGTGCAGAGGCCGTCAGGGTCTCAGAAGCGCCCACTATCCCAAATTGTTGACACAGATATCGACACGGATTCTGACTCCAGTGTCGATGGCGATGATGCAAAGTTGCAGCCTAAAATGGCTAAAGCCATCCGCTACATGATTATAGCAATGAAGGATGTATTGCACATCTCAGAGGAAAACCCAGTCCCTGACAAGAGGGTTTATATGTTTGGGGAAAAAAGGCAAGAGGTGACCTTTCCCCCTTCACATGAGTTAAATGAGTTATGTGAAAAAGCTTGGGAATCTCCAGATAGAAAAATGCAGATTTCCAAACGGTTGCTTATGGCGTATCCTTTCCCGCCAACGGACAGGTTACGCTGGGAATCCTCCCCTAGGGTAGACAAAGCTTTGACACGCTTATCTAAGAAGGTAGCCCTGCCGTCACAGGATACGGCCACCCTAAAAGATCCTGCGGATAGAAAGCAGGAAGGTATCCTGAAGTCCGTTTATAAACATTCAGGTACCCTACTAAGGCCGGCAATTGCGTCGGCCTGGATGTGTAGTGCTGTAGCAGCATGGACAGATAAAGTATCTGAGGAACTTGATACCTTGGACAAGGATACTATATTACTGACCCTGGGGCATATAAAAGACGCTGTCCTATATATGAGAGATGCCCAGAGAGACATTTGCCTACTGGGCTCTAGAATAAATGCAATGTCGATTTCTGCTAGAAGGGTCCTGTGGACTCGGCAATGGACAGGTGATGCAGACTCAAAAAAGCACATGGAGGTTTTACCTTATAAGGGTGAGGAATTGTTTGGGGACGGTCTCTCGGACCTAGTTTCCACAGCTACGGCTGGGAAGTCAAATTTTTTGCCATATATTTCCTCGCAACCTAAGAAAGCACCGTATTACCAAATGCAATCCTTTCGATCACAAAGAGGCAAGAAAGTCCGAGGTGCGTCTTTTCTTGCCAGAGGCAGGGGTAGAGGAAAGAAGCTGCACAATACAGCTAGTTCCCAGGAACAGAAGTCCTCCCCGGCTTCCACTAAATCCACCAGATGACGCTGGGGCTCCACAGGTGGAGCCAGGAGCGGTGGGGGCGCGTCTCCGGAATTTCAGCCACCAGTGGGTTCGCTCACGGGTGGATCCCTGGGCTATACAGATTGTATCTCAGGGATACAAGCTGGAATTCGACGTGATGCCCCCTCACCATTACCTCAAATCGGCCCTGCCAGCTTCCCCCATAGAGAGGGAAATAGTGTTAGCAGCAATTCACAAATTATATCTCCAGCAGGTGGTGGTAAAGGTTCCCCTCCTTCAACAGGGAAGGGGTTACTATTCCACAATGTTTGTGGTACCGAAACCGGACGGTTCGGTCAGACCCATATTGAATTTAAAATCCCTGAACATTTACCTGAAAAGGTTCAAGTTCAAGATGGAATCGCTCAGGGCGGTCATTGCAAGCCTGGAAGAGGGGGATTTTATGGTGTCTCTGGACATAAAGGATGATTACCTGCATGTCCCCATTTATCCACCTCATCAGGAGTACCTCAGATTTGTGGTACAGGACTGTCATTACCAATTCCAGACGTTGCCGTTTGGTCTGTTCACGGCACCGAGAATATTTACCAAGGTAATGGCAGAAATGATGGTGCTTCTGCGAAAGCAAGGAGTCACAATTATCCCATACTTGGACGATCTCCTCATAAAGGCGAGGTCCAGAGAGCAGTTGCTGATCAGCGTAGCACACTCTCAGAAAGTGTTGCAACAGCACGGCTGGATTCTGAATATTCCAAAGTCGCAGCTGATTCCTACGACGCGTCTGCCCTTCCTGGGCATGATTCTGGACACAGACCAGAAGAAGGTGTTTCTCCCGGCGGAGAAGGCCCAGGAGCTCGTGACTCTGGTCAGAGACCTCTTAAAACCAAAACAGGTGTCGGTGCATCAATGCACGCGAGTCCTGGGAAAGATGGTGGCGTCATACGAAGCCATTCCCTTCGGCAGGTTTCATGCGAGGACCTTTCAGTGGGATCTGTTGGACAAGTGGTCCGTATCGCATCTTCAGATGCATCGGCTGATCACTCTATCCCCCAGGGCCAGGGTGTCTCTTCTGTGGTGGCTGCGGAGTGCTCACCTTCTCGAGGGCCGCAGGTTCGGCATACAGGACTGGGTCCTGGTGACCACGGATGCAAGCCTCCGAGGGTGGGGGGCAGTCACTCAGGGAAGAAATTTCCAGGGGCTGTGGTCAAGTCAGGAGACTTGTCTGCACATCAATATCCTGGAACTAAGGGCCATATACAACGCCCTGAGTCAAGCGGAGCGTCTGCTTCGCAACCAACCGGTGCTGATTCAGTCAGACAACATCACCGCAGTGGCTCATGTAAACCGCCAAGGCGGCACAAGGAGCAGGGTGGCGATGGCAGAAGCCACCAGAATTCTTCGCTGGGCGGAGAATCACGTGCAAGCACTGTCAGCAGTGTTCATTCCGGGAGTGGACAACTGGGAAGCAGACTTCCTCAGCAGGCACGACCTCCACCCGGGAGAGTGGGGACTTCATCAAGAAGTCTTCACACAGATTACAAATCGATGGGAACTGCCACAGGTGGACATGGTGGCATCCCGCTTCAACAAAAAGCTACAAAGGTATTGCGCCAGGTCAAGAGACCCTCAGGCGATAGCTGTGGACGCACTAGTGACACCGTGGGTGTTCCAGTCGGTTTATGTGTTTCCTCCTCTTCCTCTCATACCCAAGGTGCTGAGAATCGTAAGAAAAAGAGGAGTGAGAACAATACTCATTGTTCCGGATTGGCCAAGAAGGACTTGGTATCCGGAATTGCAAGAAATGCTCACAGAGGACCCATGGCCTCTGCCTCTCAGACAGGATCTGTTGCAACAAGGGCCCTGTCTGTTCCAAGACTTACCGCGGCTGCGTTTGACGGCATGGCGGTTGAACGCCGGATCCTAGCGGAGAAAGGCATTCCGGATGAGGTTATTCCTATGCTAATAAAGGCTAGGAAGGACGTTACAGCAAAACATTATCACCGTATATGGCGAAAATATGTTGCTTGGTGAGAGGCCAGGAAGGCCCCTACAGAGGAATTCCAGCTGGGCCGTTTCCTTCACTTCCTACAGTCGGGAGTGACTATGGGCTTAAAATTAGGGTCATTAAGGTCCAGATTTCGGCCCTATCCATTTTCTTTCAAAAGGAACTGGCTTCTCTTCCTGAAGTTCAGACGTTTGTAAAGGGAGTGCTGCATATTCAACCCCCTCTTGTGCCACCAGTGGCACCTTGGGATCTTAACGTGGTGTTGAGTTTCCTGAAATCTCACTGGTTTGAGCCACTTAAGACCGTGGAGTTAAAATATCTCACGTGGAAGGTGGTCATGCTATTGGCCTTAGCTTCGGCTAGGCGTGTGTCAGAATTGGCTGCTTTGTCACATAAAAGCCCCTATCTGGTTTTCCATATGGACAGGGCAGAATTGCGGACTCGTCCGCAATTTCTGCCGAAAGTGTTGTCATCTTTTCATGTGAACCAACCTATTGTCGTGCCTGTGGCTACACGGGACTTGGAGGATTCCGAGTCCCTGGATGTAGTCGGGGCTTTGAAGATTTATGTGACCAGAACGGCTAGAATCAGGAAGACTGAAGCTTTGTTCGTTCTGTATGCGGCCAACAAGGTTGGCGCTCCTGCTTCAAATCAGACTATTGCTCGCTGGATCTGTAACACGATTCAGCAGGCGCATTCTACGGCAGGATTGCCGTTACCGAAATCGGTTAAGGCCCACTCCAGTAGGAAAGTGGGCTCTTCTTGGGCGGCTGCCCGAGGGGTCTCGGCTTTACAGTTGTGCCGAGCAGCTACTTGGTCGGGGACAAACACCTTTGCTAAGTTCTATAAATTTGATACCCTGGCTGAGGAGGACCTTGTGTTTGCTCATTCGGTGCTGCAGAGTCATCCGCACTCTCCCGCCCGTTTGGGAGCTTTGGTATAATCCCCATGGTCCTTACGGAGTCCCCAGCATCCACTAGGACGTTAGAGAAAATAAGATTTTACTTACCGGTAAATCTATTTCTCGTAGTCCGTAGTGAATGCTGGGCGCCCATCCCAAGTGCGGACTTCTTCTGCAATACTTGTATATAGTTATTGCTTAAATAAGGGTTATGTTATGGTTGCATCAGGTTTGTCTGTTGCTCTGTTGTTGTTCATACTGTTAACTGGGTAAGTTTATCACGAGTTATACAATGTGATTGGTGTGGCTGGTATGAGTCTTACCCTGGATTCCAAAATCCTTTCCTTGTACTGTCAGCTCTTCCGGGCAGTTTCCTTAACTGAGGTCTGGAGGAGGGACATAGAGGGAGGAGCCAGTGCACACCAGTATTCCTAATTCTTTCTTAAAGTGCCCTGTCTCCTGCGGAGCCCGTCTATTCCCCATGGTCCTTACGGAGTCCCCAGCATCCACTACGGACTACGAGAAATAGATTTACCGGTAAGTAAAATCTTATTTTTTTAGTATATGTGCGCTTCCTTTTTCTCTCTCTCTCTCTCTATATATATATTTTTTATATTATAGAAATTAGTGTTTGTGTTGGGGTTTTCAGAATACCCTGTGGGAGCAGTCACTATATTTTAATATGGTCGTTTTATTGTGGCTTATTTGTGATTTATATACTGTCTGTGCCTGATTTGACTTTATTTATTAATTTTAATATATGGTCATATTTCTATGCTTCCAAACTAGACAAGCCTGCTACATGACGGCAGGGTGGGCCTCCCCCTGGGGGATCCCAGGGTAGGAGGCCAACTTCTGCAGTTCACCCAGACCTGGTTAAAGACCACTTCGGACGCCTGGGTACGGGAAGTTGTCTCTCACGGGTATGCAATCACTTATAAAAGAGACGTCCGTCTCACCAGTTCTGCTCGACGGTTATCCCTTCGGATACTTTAAAAGCACAAGCTCTTCACCTGGTCGTGCGATCTCTCCTGGACGCAGGAGTGGTACTGCCGGTACCGCTGTCCCAGAGAGGCAGGGGATACTATTCAACCCTGTTTCTAGTCCCGAAACCCAATGGGTCCTTCCGGCCTATACTCAACCTCAAATCATTTAACAAATTTGTGAGTGTGTCCAAATTCCATATGGAAACTCTGCGCTCTATTGTACTGGCCATGGAATCCGAAGACTATATGGTATCCCTGGAGATACAGGATGCTTACCTGCATATATCTATAGCCATATCGCATCAGCAATATCTACGGTTTGCTATTGGCAATGCACATCATCAATTCCAGGCTCTGGCATTTGGACTGGCCACGGCCCCTCGGATCTTCACCAAGGTCTTGGCAGTGATGACGGCCCTTCTACGCAGTCAAGATGTTCTCCTCAGTCATCTGGAACTGACGGTCCAATTCCTACAAGCCCACGGGTGGCTCATCAACTGGAAAAAGTCCTCACTGGTCCCTGCTTGGAGCATGGTGCACCTGGCGGCACTGCTGGACACACACGGCCAAACACTATTTCTGTCTCCAGATAAAGTCCTGAAACTTCAGGACAGGATCAGATACTTCCTTTCTCGCCCAAGAGTGTCGATATACTTGGTGATGCAAGTACTAGGCCTCATGGTGTTGGTTTTCAACATGGTAGAGTACGCTCAATTTTATTCCCGCCCTCTGCAGAGGTTAATCCTTTCCAAGTGGGACGGCCTGCCTCATCGGATCAGGTCTCAAATTATCTCCTTTGACTTTGGAGGTTCGTCTGTCACTGAGCTGGTGGCTACAGGACCAACAGTTGAGCAGGGGCTGTCCCTTCTGGATCCCCAACTGGGTCCTACTGACCACGGTGCCAGTCTAAGGGGTTGGGGCGCAGTGCTAGAGCAACACTCTCTCCAGGGTCGGTGGACCAAGGAGGAATCTCTCCTCTTGATAAACATTGTGGAGTTGCAGGCAGTGTTCAATGCTTTGACTCTTGCCCTGCCTCTGATACAGAACAGGCATGTTCAAGTACAATCAGACAACGCCACCACGGTGGCATACATAAATCATCAAGGCGGCACTCGAAGCCGCATGGCAATGATGAAAGTGTTAAAAATCCTTCGTTGGGTGGAACGCCATCTGCCAGCAATATCGGCAGTGTTCATTTTGGGTGTCCTCAACTGGGAAGCAGATTTCCTCAGTCGTTAGGACGTGCATGCCAGAAAGTGGAGTCTTCATCTGGAAGTCTCAACTCCTAGTGGACAAGTGGGGCCTACTAGATGTAGATTATGGCGTCTCAACATAATCACAGGTTCCAGTCTTCGGATCAAGGGATCCTCAAGTAGCATTCGTGGATGCGCTAGCAATTCCATGGAACTTTCGGCTGCCATACAAGTCCCCTCCAGTGTCACTCCTGCCCAGGGTACTACGGAAGTTTAAGCAAGAAGGAGGAATACTACTTCTAGTCGCTCCAGTGTGGCCCAGACGGCATTAGTTCTCAGACCTACAGGGTCTGTCGATAGAGCGTCCTCTTCTACTTCCTCAACGCCCAGACCTCCTCGTTCAGGGCCCTTGTGTCTACCTGGAACTGGCCAGACTGGCTTTGACGGCATGGCTCTTGAAGCTACACCCCTGAGAGCCAAAGGATTTTCCAAGGCGGTTATCCAAACTATGCTAAAGACCCACAAACCGGCTTCTGCACGGATTACTTATAGGGTCTGGGATTCTTACTTCACCTGGTGTGCTGCTAAGAATTACGATGCTTAGGAGTTTAGTACTTTCAGGCTTCTGGCTTTTCTACAACAAGGCCTAAACTTAGGATTTCGTCTGGCCTCCTTTAAGGTTCATATTTCTGCCTTGTCGGTGTGGTTTCAGCGGAAAATTGTGTCTATTCCTGACGTTCACACATTCACTCAGGGCGTATTGCGAATTCAACCTCCCTATGTCCCTCCTGTGGCTCAGTGGGATTTGTCTGTTGTCCTGAATGCCCTGCAAGAGTCTCCATTTGAACCTCTTGAGACGGTGGCCCTTAAGTGGCTCACTGCCAAGGTCCTCTTTTTGCTGGCTATTGCCTCGGCTAGAAGGGTTTCAGGATTAGGTGCACTGTCCTGCCGTCCACCCTTTCTGTTATTTAACCGTGACCGGGCGATTCTTAAAACTCACCCAGGTTATTTGCCTAAGGTGGTGTCATCTTTTCACCTAATCCAAGAGCGGTCTTTGGATATGGTATGGGCTTTCCGTATATACATAAGGACTGCCTCTATCAGGAGGTCTGATTCCCTTTTTGTACTTTTTGGTTTTCACAAACATGGCTGGCCTGTGAACAAGTAAACTTTGGCCAGATGGATTAGAATGGTGATTGCACAAGCTTATTCGCAGACCGGGCTCCCAGCTCCTGCTGCTATTAAGGCCCATTCTCCTTGGGCAGTTGGACCTTCTTGGGTGGCCCGCCAAACAATTGTGCAAGGCGGCTACGTGGTCCTCAGTGAACACGTTCATTAGGTTCTATGCCTATGATACTTCCACCTCCCAGGATGCTTCCTTTGGACGCCGGGTTCTCATACCTGCTAAGGTGCGTCCCCTCCCTTGAGGAACTGGTTTAGGACATCCCCGAAATATTCCTGTGAAATCCCAGTGTACCCTGCTGCAGAAAAAAAAGATTTATGGTAGACTTACCATGGTTTAATCTCTTTCTGCGAGGTACAATGGGTACCACAGGGCACCCACCCTGATGCACTTAGCTTTGGGGTTTGTATGGCATTAGCCGCTGGTCCCTTCTCCTGTCGTGAGGATGTGGTTCTATGTGACCAACATCTGCCTTCTTTTTCACCTGCTACTGCATTGGACTGGTTAACGAAACTGAGCTCCTGTGCACGGAGGCGAGGTTATAGAGGAGGCCATGCAATGCATCCTGGGAAGTCCAAGCTTTAGCCTGTTGGTGCCTCGGATAAAGATCCAATTTACACCTCAATGTATTCCCTGTGAAACCCAGTGAACCTCGCAGAGATTTAACTATGGTAAGTCTACCATAAATCTCCTTTTCACTACACGCTCAATTAAAAGTAAAAATAAGAATTTACTCACCGGTAATTCTATTTCTCGTAGTCCGTAGTGGATGCTGGGAACTCCGTAAGGACCATGGGGAATAGACGGCTCCGCAGGAGACTGGGCACATCTAAAGAAAGATTTAGGACTATCTGGTGTGCACTGGCTCCTCCCCCTATGACCCTCCTCCAAGCCTCAGTTAGGACACTGTGCCCGGAAGAGCTGACACAATAAGGAAGGATTTTGAATCCCGGGTAAGACTCATACCAGCCACACCAATCACACGTATAACTCGTGATAGGAACCCCGGTTAACAGTATGATAACAATAGGAGCCTCTGAACAGATGGCTCGCAATAATAACCCGATTTGTGTAACAATAACTATTTACAAGTATTGCAGACAATCCGCACTTGGGATGGGCGCCCAGCATCCACTACGGACTACGAGAAATAGAATTACCGGTGAGTAAATTCTTATTTTCTCTGACGTCCTAGTGGATGCTGGGAACTCCGTAAGGACCATGGGGATTATACCAAAGCTCCCAAACGGGCGGGAGAGTGCGGACGACTCTGCAACACCGAATGAGAGAACTCCAGGTCCTCCTCAGCCAGGGTATCAAATTTGTAGAATTTTGCAAACGTGTTTGCCCCTGACCAAGTAGCAGCTCGGCAAAGTTGTAAAGCCGAGACCCCTCGGGCAGCCGCCCAAGATGAGCCCACCTTCCTTGTGGAATGGGCTTTTACAGATTTAGGCTGCGGTGGTCCCACCGCAGAATGCGCCAGCTGAATAGTGCTACAAATCCAGCGCGCGATAGTCTGCTTAGAAGCAGGAGCACCCAGTTTGTTGGGTGCATACAGGATAAACAGCGAATCAGTTTTTCTGACTCCAGCCGTCCTGGAAACATAAATTTTCAGGGCCCTGACTACGTCCAGTAACTTGGAATCCTCCAAGTTCCCAGCAGCCGCAGGCACCACAATAGGCTGGTTCAAGTGAAACGCTGATACCACCTTCGGGAGAAACTGAGGACGAGTCCTCAATTCTGCCCTATCCATATGGAAAATCAGATAAGGGCTTTTATAGGACAAAGCCGCCAATTCTGACACACGCCTGGCCGAAGCCAGGGCCAACAGCATGACCACTTTCCACGTGAGATATTTCACATCCACAGTCTTAAGTGGTTCAAACCAATGTGATTTCAGGAACTCCAAAACCACATTGAGATCCCAAGGTGCCACTGGGGGCACAAAAGGAGGCTGAATATGCAGAACTCCCTTGACAAAAGTCTGAACTTCAGGCAGGGAAGCCAGTTTTTTCTGGAAGAAAATCGACAGGGCCGAAATCAGGACCTTAATGGACCCCAATTTGAGGCCCAACGTCACCCCTGCTTGTAGGAAATGCTGGAATCGCCCCAGTTGAAATTCCTCCGTTGGGGCCTTCCTGGCCTCACACCAAGCAACATATTTTCGCCAATGTGGTGATAATGTTTTGCGGTGACATCCTTCCTGGCTTTGATCAGGGTAGGGATGACTTCCTCCGGAATGCCCTTTTGCTTCAGGATCCGGTGTTCAACCGCCATGCCGTCAAACGCAGCCGCGGTAAGTCTTGGAACAGACAGGGCCCCTGCTGCAGCAGGTCCTGTCTGAGCGGCAGAGGCCAAGGGTCCTCTGAAAGCATCTCTTGAAGTTCCGGGACCAAGCTCTTCTTGGCCAATCCGGAACCACGAGTATAGTTTTCACTCCTCGCCTTCGTATTACCTTGGGAATGAGAGGCAGAGAAGGAAACACATAAACCGACTGGTACACCCACGGTGTTACTAGAGCGTCCACAGCGATCGCCTGAGGGTCCCTTGACCTGGCGCAATTCCACCTGTGGTCTTTCCCACCGGTTTACCAGTATTTGGAAGACTTCTGGATGAAGTCCCCATTCTCCCGGGTGGAGGTCGTGCCTGCTGAGGAAGTCTGCTTCCCAGTTGTCCACTCCCGGAATGAACACTGCTATCAGTGCTAACACATGATTTTCCGCCCATCGGAGAATCCTTGTGGCTTCTGCCATTGCCCTCCTGCTTCTTGTGCCGCCCTGTCTGTTTACATGGGCGACCGCCGTGATGTCTGATTGGATCAGTACCGGCTGGTTCTGAAGCAGGGGCCTTGCTTGGCTTAGGGCATTGTAAATGGCCCTTAGCTCCAGAATATTTATGTGAAGCGAAATCTCCTGATTTGACCACAGTCCTTGGAAATTTCTTCCCTGTGTGACTGCCCCCCAGCCCCGAAGGCTGGCATCCGTGGTCACCAGGACCCAGTCCTGTATTCCGAATCTGCGGCCCTCTAGTAGATGAGCCCTCTGCAGCCACCACAGCAGCGACACCCTGGTCCTTGCCGACAGGGTTATCCGCTGTTGCATCTGGAGATGGGACCCGGACGATTTGTCCAACAGGTCCCACTGGAAAGTCCTTGCGTGGAACCTTTCCGAATGGAATTGCTTCGTACGAAGCTACCATTTTTCCCAGGACTCGTGTGCATTGATGTACCGACACCTGTCCCGGTTTTAGGAGGTCTCTGACTAGAGATGACAACTCCTCTGCTTATTCCACTGGAAGAAACACTTTTTTCTGGTCTGTGTCCAGAATCATTCCCAGGAACAGAAGACGTGTCGTCGGGACCAGCTGTGACTTTGGAATATTGAGAATCCAGCCGTGCTGTTGTAGCACTTCCCGAGAAAGTGCTACCCCCACTACCAACTGTTCCTTGGACCTCGCCTTTATCAGGAGATCGTCCAAGTACGGGATAATTTAAAACTCCCTTCTTGCGAAGGAGTATCATCATTTCGGCCATTACCTTGGTAAAGACCCTCGGTGCCGTGGATAACCCAAACGGCAGCGTCTGGAACTGATAGTGACAGTCCTGTACCACAAATCTGAGGTACTCCTGGTGAGGGGGGTAAATGGGGACATGTAGGTACGCATCCTTGATGTCCAGGGAGACCATGTAATCCCCCTCGTCCAGTCTCGCAATAACCGCCCTGAGCGATTCCATCTTGAACTTGAACCTTTTGATATAAGTGTTCAAGGATTTTAAATTTAAGATGGGCCTCACCGAACCGTCCGGTTTCGGTACCACAAACATTGTGGAATAGTAACCCTTTCCTTGCTGAAGGAGGGGTACCTTGACAATCACTTGCTGTGAATACCGTTTCTGGATAGCCACCAACACTGCCTCCTTGACAGAGGGAGTTGCTGGTAAGGCAGATTTTAGAAAACAGCGGGGGGGGGGGGGGGGGGGAGGGGCGTCTCGAATTCCAGCCTGTACCCCTGAGACACTACTTGAAGGATCCAGGGATCCACCTGTGAGAGAGCCCACTGTGTGCTGAAATTTCTGAGACGGGCCCCCATTGTACCCGGGTCCGCCTGTGAAGCCCCAGCGTCATGCTGTGGACTTACCGGACGCGGGGGAGGACTTTTGCTCTTGGGAACTGGCTGTATGCTGCAGCTTTTTCCCTCTACCTTTGCCTCTCGGCAGAAAGGATGCGCCTCGAGCCCTCTTGTGTTTATGGGGCCAAAAGGACTGTACTTGATAATACGGTGCTTTCTTTTGCTGTGGGGTAGCCTGTGGCAAAATGTCGATTCCCAGCCGTAGCTGTGGAAACGAGGTCTGAAAGACCATCCCCAACAGTTCCACCCCTCAGCAAAATATTGTCCCTATCCAGGGTATCAATATTATCAGACAGGGAATCTGACCACGCAGCAGCAGCACTGCACATCCATGCTGATGCAATCGCTGGTCGCAATATAATGCCCGTGTGTGTATATATAGCTTTTAGGGTAACTTCCTGCCTTCTATCAGCAGGATCCTTTAGGGCGGCCGTATCCGGAGACGGTAGTGCCACCTGTTTTGATAAACGTGTAAGCGCTTTATCTACCCTAGGGGATGTTTCCCAACGTGACCTATCCTCTGGCGGGAAAGGGTACGCTGCCAATAACCGTTTAGAAATTATCAATTTCTTATCGGGGGAAGTCCAGGCTTCCTCACACACCTCATTTAATTCCTCAGATGCAGGAAAAACTACTGGTAGTTTTTTCTCACCGAACATAATACCCTTTTTTGTGGTACCTGGGGTACTATCAGAAATGTGTAATACATTTTTCATTGCCTCAATCATGTAACAGGTGGACCTATTGGAGGGTACACTAGTCTCATCGTCGTCGACACTGGAGTCGGTATCAGTGTCGACATCTGTGTCTGTCATCTGAGGTAGCGGGCGTTTTAAAGCCCCTGATGACATTTGAGACGCTGGAACAGTCACAAGCTGAGTAGCCGGCTGTCCTATGTCGTCAAACCTTTTATGTAAGGAGCTGACACTGTCACGTAATTCCTTCCATAAGTCCATCCACACAGGTGTCGACCCCTCAGGGGGTGACAACACATTTACAGGCATTTGCTCTGCCTCCACATCATTTTCCTCATCATACATGTCGTCACAGCGGTACCGACACAGCACACACACAGGGAATGCTCTGACAGAGGACAGGACCCCACAAAGCCCTTTGGGGAGACAGAGGGAGAGTATGGCAGCACACACCAGAGCGCTATATACCACAGGGATATCACCTATAAAGAGTGTTTTCCCCATATAGCTGCATATATATATTATACTGCGCCTAAATTTGTGCCCCCCCTCTCTTTTTTACCCTTTCTGTTGCAGGACTGCAGGGGAGAGCCAGGGAGCGATCCTTCCAGCGAAGCTGTGAGGGAAAATGGCGCCAGTGTGCTGAGGGAGATGGCTCCGCCCCTTTTTCGGCGGGCTTTCTCCCGCTATTTTAATATTTCTGGCAGGGGTTAATATACACCTATATAGCCTCTGGGGCTATATATGGTGTCAGTTTGCCAGCCAAGGTGTTATTTATTGCTGCTCAGGGCACCCCCCCCCAGCGCCCTGCACCCATCAGTGACCGAAGTGTGTGGTGTGCATGAGGAGCAATTGCGCACAGCTGCAGTGCTGTGCGCTACCTTGGAGAAGACAGAAGTCTTCAGCCGCCGATTTTCCGGACCTTCTTGCTTCTGGCTCTGTAAGGGGGACGGCGGCGCGGCTCCGGGAACGGACAACGAGGTTGGGTCCTGTGTGCGATCCCTCTGGAGCTAATGGTGTCCAGTAGCCTAAGAAGCCCAAGCTACCACCACTTAGGTAAGTTCGCTTCTTCTCCCCTTAGTCCCTCGGTGCAGTGAGCCTGTTGCCAGCAGGTCTCACTGAAAATAAAAAACCTAAACTATACTTTCTTCTAGGAGCTCAGGAGAGCCCCTAGTGTGCATCCAGCTCGGCCGGGCACAGAAATCTAACTGAGGCTTGGAGGAGGGTCATAGGGGGAGGAGCCAGTGCACACCAGATAGTCCTAAATCTTTCTTTAGATGTGCCCAGTCTCCTGCGGAGCCGTCTATTCCCCATGGTCCTTACGGAGTTCCCAGCATCCACTAGGACGTCAGATAAATAAAAACTAATAAGAAAAGGAACAGGGGACATTTAAAAGCAGCCCACATTGTAGTGATGCCCGCTCCTGCTGGCACCAGAACAGGCTGCTCAATGGCCGCTAGGGGCAGAGTATAGAGAAAAATAATGAAACTATTTGGTGCCCAGACTCTCCTCTCCAGGCTATATCCAGTGTTATCCCTGTGTCCCCTAAAGTGGAGGAAGAACAAACAATTTTCCCAGAATGTGATCTGAAAGAAGAGATCTGTGATTTTTTTACAAATTTTAAAAAAGTATGCCTTTTTATGAGATTCAAACTTAAAGTGAAGAACAGAGTCAAATCTGAACTGCCAGTCTGTGCTGTAAATTATATTTGGGTACTTTGACCGAGTGTGCTAAATATATAACACACACAGAGGGAGATATTTTTTTTCCATCCAATTCAATTGTCCCCCATTTTTTTGCCTGAAAAATTTTGTATTTTCATGCGAAAACACAAAGGATCCGTGATAAGTTCCCGGACCTATTTGTTTTTGCAAAAAAACCCCAACATGGCTGGTTATTTGGGATTTTTTTCCACCTGCCTCGGACACATATCAAAAAATCCCCGATGACTACCGGCATCGGTCAACAATTGAATATCCCCAGGTGAGGGAACAGTCAATTAGCCGCGGTAATTTACCATGGCTAATTAAAAACCCAGGCAATGTAAAAGTAGAAAACTGAACCAAGGAAGTAACTGGTTTAGCATCTTAAAGGCATTTGATTCCATGTACTGCAATCATTCAGTACAGGTTGAGTATCCCATATCCAAATATTCCGAAATACGGAATATTCCGAAATACGGACTTTTTTGAGTGAGAGTGAGAGAGTGAAACCTTTGTTTTTTGATGGTTCAATGTACACAAACTTTTTTTAATACACAAAGCTATTAAAAATATTGTATTAAATGACCTTCAGGCTGTGTGTATAAGGTGTGTATGAAACATAAATTAATTGTGTGAATATAGACACACTTTGTTTAATGCACAAAGTTATAAAAAATATTGGCTAAAATGACCTTCAGGCTGTGTGTATAAGGTGTGTATGAAACATAAATTAATTGTGTGAATATAGACACACTTTGTTTAATGCACAAAGTTATAAAAAATATTGGCTAAAATGACCTTCAGGCTGTGTGTATAAGGTGTATATGTAACATAAATGCTTTCTGTGCTTAGATTTAGGTCCCATCACCATGATATCTCATTATGGTATGCAATTATTCCAAAATACGGAAAAATCCGATATACAAAATACCTCTGGTCCCAAGCATTTTGGATAAGGGATACTCAACCTGTAATAACATATTGCTATGCTACGGCTTTTGCTGTTCTTTTACATTTGTAGATTTACCCAATAATGGAGGGACCCAGAGGATTATAAAGACTACACACACTTATTTTATAATGTTTTATTTAAGACATTTGCTTCTAAGTTTACATTTGATTTGTTAAAAAAATAAATTGAGCATAAATAAAGATTTACAAATAGTTTACCCAAAGCGAGACCTTTCTAAGATAATTAATTTGGTAATTAATTTGATGTAGACTGGTGGAAAAGTAGTAATATTAAAACCAAATCCATCAAAACTAGATATGTGACTTAGTATTGTATGAGTTTTCTTGTAGTATGACAAATGAGTAGTTTCAAATTCCATAATGATGTGCGTATAGAAAGTCATAGCATTATCATTCGGGGTAAGGTCTTCTCTTTTGTCGTATCTGGAGGCAAAAAGTACAAGTGAAAAAAAGACAGCCAATGTTAATACACGCTCACAACTTCATTCACTATTGTGCTTAGGATGCGATCACACGTGACTATTTAATTGAAAATCTTAAGCAAATTTACAGCAAACTGATGCAACAATAAAATTGGGGTGCATAACCAATTACCACAGATAGCAAAAAATAGAAATCATACTACTTATGTAAGAAAATTAAATTGGCCATGGACTCACCAGCTATGTAGGCAGCTATTGGCAGCCTGCTCTAACAGAGTTCCAAGGTAAAAACCCTTTTATGTACAGGGCCAGAAAAAAAAAACCCTAGTTGGTGCAACATTCCCCTCTAAAGTGGCAGCCCCTTTGTAAGGCACTGCACTCCTACAGCCAGTGCATATCCAGCTCCTCAGACTGAAAATGTGGCACTTGGCTGCCACACTATTGCAAAGTGATACACTCCCAGTTTAACACCAACATTTTACATAGTTTATACACTATATGGACAAAAGTATTTGGTCACACTTGTTAATTATTGAATTCAGGTATTTCAAATCAGACCTGTTGCCACAGGTGTATGAAATCAAGCACCTAGCTATGCAGTCTCCATTTTCAAACATTTGTGATACAAAATGGTTCATTCTGAAGAGCTCAGTGACTTCAAGCGTGGTACTGTGATAGGATGCCACCTTTGCAATAAGATGGTTTGTGAAATATCCCTGCTGGATATTCCACGGTCAGCTGTAAGTGATAATATTAGAAAGTGGAAGCATTTAGTAATAATAGCAACTCAGCCACGAAGACCAAGTAAAATCAGAGCGGGGTCAACGACTGCTAAGGAGCGTGGTGTGTTAAAGACGCCGATGCTCCGCTGATTCCACAGCTGAAGAGTTCCAAATTACCATTGGCAATAATGTAAGCATAAAAACTGTGCGGCGGGAGCTTAATGGAATGGGGTTCCATGGTCAAGCAGCTGCATGCAAGCCTAACATCACTAAGTTCAATGCCAAGCGTCGGATGGAGTGGTGAAAAGCACACAGACACTGGACTGTGGAGCAGTGGAAACATGTTCTATGGAGTAATGTATCATGCTGCTTTGTTTGGCAGTCAGATGGGCGAGTCTGGGTTTGGGCGATGCCCGGAGACCGTTACCTGAATTACTGCATTGTGCCAAATGTGAAGTTTGGTGGAGGAGGCATAATGGTATGAGGCTGTTTTCCAGGGTTCGGGCTAGGGTAATCCGGACTATGGGTTGACAGTCATTAAGTCAACCCCATATTGTAGACACTAACAAAGTCGACCTGGATAAAACGTCGACAGGTTCATCCGCTCAACATGACACACTTTTTCATTTTTTTCATATTTTTGGACTTTTTCCATCCTTGACTATCCATGTCACAAATCGGTACCTTTAATAAGCTTGTGGCGAGCGAAGCAAGTCACTGTGTCCAAAGCGTGGTGTGTGACGCGTGCCCACTAGGGGCCATGTTTCAACAAATGGTGGTCCCAGATGAAAAAAAACTATCCACACTAACCCTAAATACGCAAAAAATGTGTCGACCATTTTCATGTCAACCTTGCTCATCAACCTTTTGTCAGTGTAGTCCTTTCATATGTCAACCTTTTGTCAGTGTCGACTTTATTTGTAAACCAAATATGGTCGACCTAATGACTGTAGACCTAATTCATGTAGATCTTGTATACCACACCCTGGGCTAGGCCCCTTATCTCCAGTGAAGGGCAATCTTAATGCTTCAGCATACCAAGACATTTTGGACAATGCTATGCTTCCAACTTTGTGGGAACAGTTTGGGGAAGGCCCTTTTCTATTCTAGCATGACTATAGTCCTTGATTTGTGCACTGGGACACAAAGACATGGTTTAATGACTTCAGTGTGGAAGAACTTGGCTGGCCCGCACAGAGCCCTGACCTCAACTCCATCAAGCACCTTTGGGATGAACTGGACCGGCGACTGAGTCAGGCCTTCTCGTCCAACATCAGTGCCTGACCTTCTAAATGCTCTACAGAATGAATGGGCACAAATTCCACAGAAACACTCCAAAACCTTGTGGAAAGCCTTCCAAGAAGAGTGGAAGCTGTTATAGCTGCAAAAGGTAGACCAACTATTAAAGTATATGTATTTGAACACAATATCATCACAGTCCCTGTTGGTGTAATGGTCAGGCGTCCAAATACTTTTATCGATATAATGTATTTGTCTAGAAGTACTGTACCATATGCTGCCTATAACACTATCCGTTTAACTACACACAATACTCTTACCAGTTATCTGGAATAAATTCACAGAGATTTTATCTGCACATTTAACCATTGTTGGATGTGGTATCTGTTGATAGATTTACATTAAAATGATAGTCAATAGATAGACCCAAAATAAACAGCAGGGTCAAAATGTCAACAATTTAAAAAAAAACCCCCTGAAACAACACGTGCTACCCTCACAAAAGCTTGTTCAGCATTGGAGGGATAGGCACAATAATAACGTAATAGTGCAGCCAGTCGTCACAAAGAACATGAATGTTTAATATAGTGCACTAACAAAACACAAGATTAAAAATAGTATATAAACATCCTCTAGTGGCAAATACAGCAACACTCTAGGCATCTCACGGAATCCCACAGATGTCAGCAAGATAGTGGCAGGTACATGCAGGTCCGGAATCCGCAAAACCTTTCCGCAACGATACCCAGCGTGCAAAGATGTCCAAAACGAGGTGTCAAGAGTCGCACACAAACACGTTTTCAGACCTCACAGGATCCTTCATCAGATGTGTGATTGTGTGTATTGTGCCTATCCCTCCAATGCTGAACAAACTTTTGTGAGGGTAGCACATGGGTCGTCAGGATGTCTACCGCCACCGCCTGTGGGTCTCTCGCCCTGGAACAATACTGCCTGAGCTTCTTGTTGAGACAAGAGGCCATCATGATGATCTGTGGATATCCCCATTGACTTGTCAAGCACCTGAACACTTCCGGTTGAAGGCCCTACTCCCCCGGGTGCAGGTCATGTCTGCCGAGGAAGTCTGCTTCCCAGTTGTCTACTCCTGGAATGAAGACGCAGCGTTTCTTTCTGCCCAGAGGAGAATTCTTGACACCTCTGACATTGCTGATCTGCTTTTTATTCCACCCTGTCAGTTTATGTACGTTACTGCCGTCACATTGTCCGACTGGACCTGAATTGCCCGGTCTTGAAAAAGATGTGAGGTCTGCAGAAGGGCGTTGTATATGGCCCTGAGTTCCAGAATGTTGATTGGAAGGAAAACTTCCTGACTTGACCATCTTCCCTGAAACTGCACCCCGAGTGACTGCTCCCCAACCTCTGAGGCTTGCGTCTGTGGTTAACAGAATCTAGTTCAGAAATCCGAACCTCCGTCCTGCGAGGTGAGAAAACTGTAGCCACCACAGAAGGGAGGATCCTTTTAGCAACTGACGGATCCTCTGGTGCATGTGAAGATGCGATCCGGACCATTTGTCCAACAGATCGAGATGGATTACCAATGCTTCAGGACATCCCGAACCATCGACTGGATTACCAATGCCTTTTCCAATGGATGGAACACCTTCTGTGACTCCGTTTCCAGTATCATTCCCAGGAATGGGAGCCTCCGTTTTGGCTCTAGGTGAGATTTCGGAAGGTTCAGAATCCACCCGTGATCCTGGAGGAGTTTGCTTGAGAGAGCAATGCTGTCCAGCAACCTTTTCCTGGATGGCGCTTTTATCAGGAGATCGTCCAGGTACGGAATTATGTTAACTCTCTGCTTGCGGAATAGAAACATCATCTCTGCCATCACCTTGGTGAGCACCCTCGGTGCTGTGGACAGACCAAATGGCAGGGCCTGGAACTGGTAGTGACAGTCCTGCAGTGCAAACCAGAAATAAGCCTGATGAGGCGGCCAGATCGGAATATGAAGGTACACATCCTTGATATCCAGAGGAATTCTCCCTCCTCCAGACCTGAGATCACCGCTCTCAGAGACTCCATCTTGAATTTGAACACTGCGTGCCGACACTGCCATAGCGGTGGTGCATGCATTAAGCACGCCTATTTCCTTTATGGCTTCCGCCGTAAAGTTAGCAGGAGTAAGACAACATCCCCCCTAGATAAGGAATCTAACCCCTCAATTAGGTTACCTGACCATTTAGCAATGGCTTTAGTGGCCCATGCACATGCAATAGTGGGTCTTTGGGCCACCCCAGCAGCTGTGTACAATGATTTGAGTGTAGTCTCAATTTTACGATCAGCTGTGTCTTTCAGGGAGGCTGCACCAGGGACAGGCAATACAATTTTACGTGACAGCCTAGAGACTGATGCGTCCACTATCTGTGTATTTTCCCATTTTTTTCCTATCCTCTAGAGCAGTGGTGGCCAACGCGTGGCTCTTGAGCCACATGCGGCTCTTTCTTTATTCAAATGTGGCTCCCAACACTCAAAGTCACGTGACCACAAGAGATCTGTAAACCACTGCACTCCAGCCAGACATGCAGCAGCACTACGTAGACTGAGAACTGAGGGAGCCAAATACACATGGGGGAGTTGGCTGGAGTGACACAGGCGGGTGCTGGCTGGAGTGACACATGGGGGAACTAATGTGTATTATGCGAATCTGGCTTTTAAATATATTTTCTGCGGATCTGGCTTTTTAAATTATTTGATGTAGAAGTGGCTTTTTCATTGTATTTTATGTTGGATCTGGCTTTTTCAATGTATTTTATACCAGGGCGTGGCCTAGCAGGCACAAGCTGACACCCCATTTTTGCAAGTGCACCTTCGGCTCGAAGACGGCTCTTTGATGTACCTAACAAGATTTTATGGCTCTTTGTCTCTGATTGGTTGGCCACCCCTGCTCTAGAGGAAAAGGAAAAGATAAGAGCATCCTTTTAGGGATCTGAAACTTCTTATCAGGATTAACCCATGTTTCTTCAAACAGGGTATTCAATTTCTTTGTGACTGAGGACTTCTTTTTTACATTAAAATAAGATTCCTCACACTCCTCTGACACCTTATCAGGAATATGCAGAACATGTCTGATAGCCTCTATAAGAGCCTCTATTCCCTGTGGCAGAGCTGCATTCCCCCCCCCCCCCCTGTGAGTCCACCTCCCCCTCCTCCATGCCTGACCTGTCAGAGTCAGCCTGCAGGATATGGGCCAGAGATCACTTTTGCGGACAAATGGGAGGGGATTGAGACACTGTTTTGGGGACTGAGTCTCCCGTTCATAAACTCATCCACAGTCTGCCTTAAGTATTGCGTCTCTTTCTTATTGTGGGACAATTTTGTAGAAAGAGTGGAGATCATTCCTTTCAGAGAATTAACCCACTGTGGTTCAGCCCCACTATTCTGTGAACCCCGAGTACCCAAGTAGTGAGCCCCCTGGTGAAGAGGAACACTCCGCTGTACAAGAAACACACTCTTTGCCTGACATAATGTAAATGTGACAGAGCGCGCACACACACACACACACACACACACACACACACACACACACACACACACACACACGAAAAGGTTAAGCACAAGTAGCCCACAAATAGCCCTTCAGGGAGACACAGAGTTGTCTGGAGCCAGCCCCCACCGCACCCTTACCGCTATTGCCAAGCTTAGCCGGGTCGCAGACTAAGTACCCTGATAGGGGACTTAATATACTAATAGTCGCTTCTCACCTGCTATGACCCCCTGGTACCACTGAGGTAATTTGGAGTCACAACGGAGGAGCTGCGCGTCCCTGTCAGCGTCTGTGTGCACTGCAGAGGGAAATTGGCGCTGGTGAGCTGCTTGATCCTCATAGTGAAGCCCCACCCCTTCAATGGAGCACGATCTTCCCTCTTTTTTTATACTGGCTGAGGTAATTTTTGTGCTTAAAATGGAGCAGAACCGTTTTAAGGCTATGTTTGCCAGTCTGGGTACTATGGCCCTCATTCCGAGTTGATCGGTCGCAAGGCGAATTTAGCAGAGTTACACACGCTAAGCCGCCGCCTACTGGGAGTGAATCTTAGCTTCTTAAAATTGCGACCGATGTATTCGCAATATTGCGATTACTAACTACTTAGCAGTTTCAGAGTAGCTTCAGACTTACTCTGCCTGTGCGATCAGTTCAGTGCTTGTCGTTCCTGGTTGACGTCACAAACACACCCAGCGTTCGCCCAGGCACTCCCACCGTTTCTCCGGCCACTCCTGCGTTTTTTCCGGAAACGGTAGCGTTTTCAGCCACACGCCCCTGAAACGCCGTGTTTCCGCCCAGTAACACCCATTTCCTGTCAATCACATTACGATCGCCGGAGCGAGGAAAAAGCCGTGAGTAAAATTACTTTCTACATAGCAAAGTTACTTGGCGCAGTCGCAGTGCGAACATTGCGCATGCGTACTAAGCGGATTTTCATTGCGATGCGATGAAAAATACCGAGCGAACAACTCGGAATGAGGGCCTATGTACAGTGTACTAAAACGCAGTTTTGTACTGTGTCTGGAGACGGATTCCGCCCCGTTTAGAAGCCGTGCATCTCTGTACCCTTGTGCCGCCATAATGGCCGGCACCCCGCTAACCAGGACGCCGGCTCAGTACTCACCACTTTTCATTCTTCTGGCTCTGTTAGTGTTGGCGGCGTGCTGCGGGAATGTACGCTCGCTGTGGTGGGGATTGCGAATAGTTCCCTCAGGAGCTCAATGTCCTGTCAGCGGGGAACGGGACCATTAACCCTTCAAGAGGTTGGGCCATTTCCCCCCTAAATCCCACGAAGCAGGCAGGCCGGTGCCAACCAGCCCTGCCTGAAAATAAGAGAAAATAAATGCAGAAAACTCTTCAGGAGCTTCCTTCAGCGTGACCGGCTCCACCGGGCACATTTTCAAAACTGAGTCTGATAGGAGGGGCATGGAGGGAGGAGCCAGCCCACACTATCAAATTCCTAAAGTGCCCATGGCTCCTAGTGGACCCGTCTATACCCCATGGTACAAAATGGACCCCAGTATCCTCTAGGACGTAAGAGATATAAGGTCTATCGTTTGTCCCATGCATGCAACATGCCAGAAATGGTGTTCACCACAGAGCCATGTAGGATCATTAGTTTTCAGTGGGAAGCAATATAGGATTTTGTTGAGTGGCAACAGAAAATTTGAGGGTGGTATAAAAGGAAAAATATCCACAAATCTTCGGGAATAAAGGCTTCCATCATGGAGCTGAGAAGTCTACGGATCCGATTCCCAAATAAATATATCTTGGGACAGGGCCACCAAATGTGAAGGAGTGTCCGCCTGTGACCATAATCCCTTCAACAGAACATAAACTAAACTTTTTAGACATTTTTGTTGAAAATGGAACAAACTAATTTCAAAAATACTGATCTAAAGGCTGCTCCCAGATAGGTACTTTTGTATGCTGGCTGAACCACTCTAATGCACCAGACATGTAAGCAGAAGGTACAATTTGTAGAATTGGGTAAGCTGAATACAGCAGCAACTTGAGGCCTTCAAACAATCCATGTTAACTGAACTGGTTGGTTCAACATACTAATAACGCCAGCTATATATGCTAGAGAAACCAAAATCTAATTTCACTACTTGAAATAGAATGATTTGCGGTTGCTCTTTTCTAAACTAGCTTATTTATAAAAAGCATAATGCATTCAGTATTAATGATTCCCAGTTGTAAAACTATGATAATGGCATAGACACATACATTCCCATTAAGGACTCCTTCCTCTGGCTACTGGCATTCTATACATGTGAATGGATGGGGAACAATGGCAAGCATAATTGTTATATTTTAGGAATGGTGTACAAACTACAGAAATACTCTACAGAAAAATAAGACGTTACCTCCAATGTGAGTTTAATTGCAAAAAACGCGAGACTCCAGTTTGAGCAGCTGCCACATCTATGTGAACAGACACATCTGAAAAAGTGAAGACAATTTGGATACATTTCATTAAATAAAACAGCATAGAAGTAGCAAAAATAATAATAAAGGGGAGTAGTTTAATTTGAGAAAAAGATGCCAACCTCTAGAAGAGTCCACCAATTTATGCAAAGCATCCATTGCAGCACCTCCAGGGTAATTAAAATGGGAAGCATACAAAGAAGTTACAGAGTAGCTTGCATTTGCCAGTAGATGGGCTATTACACAGAAAGTGCCAAATTTGAACATCCAAGATTTCTGATAGTTATGAAGTCTGCAACAGTAGAAATAAATTAACACAATCATACTATACGCTAAACAATGGATTATTAGACATTACTAAATTACTTTTACTCAAAGACTATATAAAAAGACTATATAAAAAGAATATATTTTAAGTTTAATACATAAATGAGACTGCACATGCAAACATAATTCATATATAAAACATTCAGCGTGTGTTTTACTAAAGATGTTAGGCAGATAAGTGAAAGTATACATCAAGCAGGCTTACTTTATACTTACATATATGCACATCCTTTAGAAGCCACTATGTTTAAAAGAGGAAATGTGTAAATGATAAACCGTAGCTCTTTATGAGGAAGGAAAGAGTACAAAAATATGAAACCCACAGCTGGTGCAATCAAGAGGCACATCCTCCTGTCAAAAAGGCCAAACGGCAGAAAGAAAAGGCTAAATGCCAAAGCTCGAGGCAAAACTGAATAAAAATACCACAGAAATGGTGATGTCTTTGAAATCTATTAAGGAAAAGGATGTCTAAACAAAGCATTAGTAATACGGAATATTCCGAAATACGGATTTTTTTGAGTGAACTGAGATAGTGAAACCTTTTCTGATGGCTCAGTGAACACAAACTTTGTTTAATACACAAAGTTATTAAAAATATTGTATTAAATGACCTTCAGGCTGTGTGTATAAGGTGTATACGAAATATAAATGAATTGTGTGTATGTACACAAACTTTGTTTAATGCACAAAGTTATTAAAAATATTGGCTAAAATTACATTCAGGCTGTAAAATATAATATATTAAAAATGTATTTTTTAAATGGATGGCACTGCAGCAGAAAATATTAAGTGATGTGAAAAGATAGAACAATGGTGAATAAGAATTTAAAACATTAAAATAGGATTAAAATACCTCCATGAAAAAAATGCATCATTCATATTTCATCTATAAATACAATTATTGAAGATAATTATTAGAATGATACACTGAGCTGCTGAAGCTTTCCAATTAAAATATTGAAAAGTAGTATATATTGCATAATAAAATACATTACAATTACATAGCAATAAAATAAAAAAATAAAAACAGGGATGTGTGTTCTTAATTTATTATGTTAAACACATTAATAACAGAAAATAGCTAATTAAATCATCAGTAATGACTCATCTTTTCTAAAAACTCCATGGCAAACCTTAAAATGCATTGCTTCCCTTTTAAGTTAGATTGGAGGATAAAAAGAAAAACTAAACCACATATGCTGCATAATGAAACCTTTGTTTAAGTAGCTGTATGGAAACAATGGCTCCTTAGCAGACATTGGAGGGAATTCAAATGTTTGAAAAGTCAGTTGGGTGTCTGTTTTTTCCTGTCTATTAGATAAGAAAAAACAGACACTCAACTGACTTTTCAAACATTTGAATTCCCCCCATTGAGCAGAGAAGAATATACTCAGATGAACATGAATGGAGAAGGTATGGGTAGATGTCCATTCTGCTGCCTTGCAAGTTTCTGTTACCAAGGACTGAGCCATAATTGCCCAAAAAGTAGCCACTCTTCAAGATGAATGTGCTTTTAATATTGCAAGCACTTTAGGTCTACATTTCTTGCATGATTACTTCTCTAATCCTTTTGAAAATTATTTGTTTGGAAGTGATGGAATCACTAAAAATTGTTCTTTATAATGAAAGTATTCTATCCTGTATAAGTATTCAGTGACAGCACTCACTAGATCTAACAAATGTTTCTTTTCTTTTCCATTGACTGACTGTAGGTGAAAAGACGGTAATAAATCTCCTGGCAGGTACAGCTTATCGCGCGAACACTGGATTGACTCTTAGGGGGATATCCAATTAGAGGTGAAGAAACATCAGGTGTGAAAAAATGGACGTTTTTCAGCCATTTTGTCTTTTTTTTTTTTAAACAGGGTATACAATTTGGTCACCTGCAAAAAAAATAATTACATTCTCTCCCGAAAAACACAGATTCAGTGTGTTTTCAGAAGAAACAGCACCATTTTTGGATGAAAACAGGGCTGTTTCCGGGGGTTAGGTTTCGCCTGCCTGAGGCAGGTAAAACAAAATCCCAGATTAGCCGCGGTTCGCACCGGCTTATCAGGGCTAATAGGATAGCCTCCGGCAAGACAATTAGCCAGGGTAATTAACAGTGCATAATTTTATTCCCGCCCCAGGATCACTTTAGCCTTTAAGATATTTAAAACTGGTTCCTCTCATCATAATACCTATAATGGTATTCATCTCAGAGGCTAATTCTGATTATATTAGATTCACTCAATTAAATACATGTTTTCCGAATGCTAATCTACAAGCAAAAATAAGAATTTACTTACCGATAATTCTATTTCTCGGAGTCCGTAGTGGATGCTGGGGTTCCTGAAAGGACCATGGGGAATAGCGGACAGAAAGGTGAGAATGTGTGTGGGAATTTGAGGTTTTTACACAGCTTGATCCAGCTGTTGTATGTGTTTCTAAACAAGGAGTGGTTTGCGATGTGTGGAGGTATTAAGTGGAGAGGTGTGTGTAGTAAAGCTCCTGGGGAAAAATAAGATTTTACTTACCGATAAATCTATTTCTCGTAGTCCGTAGTGGATGCTGGGACTCCGTAAGGACCATGGGGAATAGCGGCTCCGCAGGAGACAGGGCACAAAAGTAAAGCTTTACGATCAGGTGGTGTGCACTGGCTCCTCCCCCTATGACCCTCCTCCAAGCCTCAGTTAGGTACTGTGCCCGGACGAGCGTACACAATAAGGAAGGATTTATGAATCCCGGGTAAGACTCATACCAGCCACACCAGTCACACCGTACAACCTGTGATATAAACCCAGTTAACAGTATGATAACAGAAGAGCCTCTAAAAGATGGCTCCCTACAACAATAACCCGAATTAGTTAACAATAACTATGTACAATTATTGCAGATAATCCGCACTTGGGATGGGCGCCCAGCATCCACTACGGACTCCGAGAAATAGAATTATCGGTAAGTAAATTCTTATTTTCTCTATCGTCCTAGTGGATGCTGGGGTTCCTGAAAGGACCATGGGGATTATACCAAAGCTCCCAAACGGGCGGGAGAGTGCGGATAACTCTGCAGCACCGAATGAGAGAACTCCAGGTCCTCCTTAGCCAGAGTATCAAATTTGTAAAATTTTACAAACGTGTTCTCCCCTGACCACGTAGCTGCTCGGCAAAGTTGTAATGCCGAGACCCCTCGGGCAGCCGCCCAAGATGAGCCCACCTTCCTTGTGGAGTGGGCCTTTACAGATTTAGGCTGTGGCAGGCCTGCCACAGAATGTGCAAGTTGGATTGTGCTACAGATCCAACGAGCAATCGTCTGCTTAGACGCAGGAGCACCCATCTTGTTGGGTGCATACAATATAAACAACGAGTCAGATTTTCTGACTCCAGCTGTCCTTGCAATATATATTTTCAATGCTCTGACAACATCCAGTAACTTGGAGTCCTCCAAGTCACTTGTAGCCGCAGGCACTACAATAGGCTGGTTCAGATGAAATGCTGACACCACCTTAGGGAGAAAATGCGGACGAGTCCGCAGTTCTGCCCTGTCCGAATGGAAAATCAGATATGGGCTTTTGTAAGATAAAGCTGCCAGTTCTGACACTCTCCTGGCCGAAGCCAGGGCTAGTAGCATGGTCACTTTCCATGTGAGATATTTCAAATCCACATTATTTAGTGGTTCAAACCAATGAGATTTGAGAAAGTCCAAAACAACATTGAGATCCCACGGTGCCACTGGGGGCACCACAGGAGGCTGTATATGCAGCACTCCCTTAACAAAAGTCTGGACTTCAGGAACTGAAGCCAATTCTTTCTGGAAGAAAATCGACAGGGCCGAAATTTGAACCTTAATAGATCCCAATTTGAGACCCATAGACAATCCTGATTGCAGGAAATGTAGGAATCGACCCAGTTGAAATTCCTCCGTCGGAGCACTCCGATCCACGCACCACGCAACATATTTTCGCCAAATGCGGTGATAATGTTGCGCGGTTACTTCCTTCCGTGCTTTAATCAAAGTAGGAATGACTTCTTCCGGCATGCCTTTTTCCTTTAGGATCCGGCGTTCAACCGCCATGCCGTCAAACGCAGCCGCGGTAAGTCTTGAAACAGACAGGGACCCTGCTGAAGCAAGTCCCTTCTCAGAGGTAGAGGCCACGGATCTTCCGTGATCATCTCTTGAAGTTCCGGGTACCAAGTTCTTCTTGGCCAATCCGGAACCACTAGTATCGTTCTTACGCCTCTTTGCCGTATAATTCTCAATACTTTTGGTATGAGAGGCAGAGGAGGAAACACATATACCGACTGGTACACCCAAGGCGTTACCAGCGCGTCCACAGCTATTGCCTGCGGATCTCTTGACCTGGCGCAATACCTGTCCAGTTTTTTGTTGAGGCGAGACGCCATCATGTCCACCATTGGTCTTTCCCAACGGGTTACCAGCATGTGGAAAACTTCTGGATGAAGTCCCCACTCTCCCGGGTGAAGGTCGTGTCTGCTGAGGAAGTCTGCTTCCCAGTTGTCCACTCCCGGGATGAACACTGCTGACAGTGCTATCACATGATTTTCCGCCCAGCGAAGAATCCTTGCAGCTTCTGCCATTGCACTCCTGCTTCTTGTGCCGCCCTGTCTGTTCACATGGGCGACTGCCGTGATGTTGTCCGACTGGATCAACACCGGCTTTCCCTGAAGCAGAGGTTCTGCCTGGCTTAGAGCATTGTAGATTGCTCTTAGTTCCAGAATGTTTATGTGAAGAGACGTTTCCAGGCTCGTCCACACTCCCTGGAAGTTTCTTCCTTGTGTGACTGCTCCCCAGCCTCTCAGGCTGGCGTCCGTGGTCACCAGGATCCAATCCTGTATGCCGAATCTGCGGCCCTCCAATAGATGAGCACTCTGTAACCACCACAGAAGAGATACCCTTGTCCTTGGAGACAGGGTTATCCGCTGGTGCATCTGAAGATGCGACCCTGACCATTTGTCCAACAGATCCCTCTGGAAAATTCTTGCGTGGAATCTGCCGAATGGAATTGCTTCGTAAGAAGCCACCATTTTTCCCAGGACTCTTGTGCATTGATGTACAGACACCTTTCCTGGTTTTAGGAGGTTCCTGACAAGCTCGGATAACTCCTTGGCTTTTTCCTCCGGGAGAAAAACCTTTTTCTGAACCGTGTCCAGAATCATCCCTAGGAACAACAGACGTGTTGTCGGAATTAACTGGGATTTTGGAATATTCAGAATCCACCCGTGCTGTTTTAGCATTTCTTGAGACAGTGCTAATCCCATCTCTAGCTGTTCTCTGGACCTTGCCCTTATTAGGAGATCGTCCAAGTATGGGATAATTAATACGCCTTTTCTTCGAAGAAGAATCATCATCTCGGCCATTACCTTGGTAAAGACCCGAGGTGCCGTGGACAATCCGAACGGCAGCGTCTGAAACTGATAGTGACAGTTCTGTACGACGAAACTGAGGTACCCCTGGTGTGAGGGGTAAATTGGAACGTGGAGATACGCATCCTTGATGTCCAAGGATACCATAAAGTCCCCTTCTTCCAGGTTCGCTATCACTGCTCTGAGTGACTCCATCTTGAACTTGAACTTCTTTATGTACAGGTTCAAGGACTTCAGATTTAGAATAGGTCTTACCGAGCCATCCGGCTTCGGTACCACAAATAGAGTGGAATAATACCCCTTTCCTTGTTGTAAAAGAGGTACCTTGACTATCACCTGCTGAGAGTACAGCTTGTGAATGGCTTCCAAGACCGTCACCCTGTCGGAGGGGGACGTTGGTAAAGCAGACTTCAGGAAACGGCGAGGTGGATTCGTCTCTAGTTCTAACCTGTACCCCTGAGATATTATCTGCAGGATCCCGGGATCTACCTGCGAGTGAGCCCACTGCGCGCTGAAATTCTTGAGACGACCCCCCACCGCCCCCGAGTCCGCTTGAGAAGCCCCAGCGTCATGCTGAGGCTTTTGTAGAAGCGGGGGAGGGCTTCTGTTCCTGGGAAGGAGCTGCCTGTTGCTGTCTCTTCCCCCTTCCTCTGCCTCGTGGCAGATATGAATATCCCTTTGCTCTCTTGTTTTTAAAGGAACGAAAGGGCTGCGGTTGAAAAGTCGGTGTCTTTTTCTGTTGGGGAGTGACTTGAGGTAAAAAGGTGGATTTCCCGGCTGTAGCCGTGGCCACCAAATCCGATAGACCGACTCCAAATAACTCCTCCCCTTTATACGGCAAAACTTCCATATGCCGTTTTGAGTCCGCATCGCCTGACCACTGTCGCGTCCATAAACTTCTTCTGGCCGAAATGGACATAGCACTTACCCGTGATGCCAGTGTGCAGATATCCCTCTGTGCATCACGCATATAAAGAAATGCATCCTTTATTTGCTCTAAAGACAGTAAAACATTGTCCCTATCCAGGGTATCAATATTTTCAATCAGGGACTCTGACCAAGCTACCCCAGCACTGCACATCCAGGCTGTCGCTATAGCTGGTCGTAGTATAACACCTGTATGTGTGTATATACTTTTTTGGATATTTTCCATCCTCCTATCTGCTGGATCTTTAAGTGCGGCCGTCTCAGGAGAGGGTAACGCCACTTGTTTTGATAAGCGTGTGAGCGCCTTGTCCACCCTAGGAGGTGTTTCCCAGCGCGCCCTAACCTCTGGCGGGAAAGGGTATAAAGCCAATAACTTCTTTGAAATTAGCATTTTTTTATCGGGGGCAACCCACGCTTCATCACACACCTCATTTAATTCTTCTGATTCAGGAAAAACTATAGGTAGTTTTTTCACACCCCACATAATACCCTGTTTAGTGGTACCTGTAGTATCAGCTATATGTAACGCCTCCTTCATTGCCAAAATCATATAACGTGTGGCCCTACTGGAAAATACGGTTGATTCGTCACCGTCACCACTAGAATCAGTGCCTGTGTCTGGGTCTGTGTCGACCGACTGAGGCAAAGGGCGTTTTACAGCCCCTGACGGTGTTTGAGGCGCCTGGACAGGCACTAATTGATTGTCCGGCCGTCTCATGTCGTCAAACGACTGCTTTAGCGTGTTGACACTATCCCGTAATTCCATAAATAAAGGCATCCATTCTGGTGTCGACCCCCTAGGAGGTGACATCCCCATATTTGGCAATTGCTCCGCCTCCACACCAATATCGTCCTCATACATGTCGACACACACGTACCGACACAGCAGACACACAGGGAATGCTCTTAACGAAGACAGGACCCCACTAGCCCTTTGGGGAGACAGAGGGAGAGTTTGCCAGCACACACCAAAAGCGCTATATATGACAGGGATAGCCTTATAATAAGTGCTCCCTGTATAGCTGCTTTAATAATATATTTTTGCCACAATTTTGCCCCCCCCTCTCTTTTTTACCCTGTTTCTGTAGTGCAGTGCAGGGGAGAGCCTGGGAGCCGTCCTGACCAGCGGAGCTGTGTAAGGAAAATGGCGCTGTGTGCTGAGGAGATAGGCCCCGCCCCTTTTTCGGCGGGCTCGTCTCCCGCTCTTTAGTGGATTCTGGCAGGGGTTAAATATCTCCATATAGCCCCCGGAGGCTATATGTGAGGTATTTTTAGCCAAATTAGGTTTTCATTTGCCTCCCAGGGCGCCCCCCTCCCAGCGCCCTGCACCCTCAGTGACTGCCGTGTGAAGTGTGCTGAGAGGAAAATGGCGCACAGCTGCAGTGCTGTGCGCTACCTTTAGAAGACTGAGGAGTCTTCTGCCGCCGATTCTGGACCTCTTCTCGTTTCAGCATCTGCAAGGGGGCCGGCGGCGAGGCTCCGGTGACCATCCAGGCTGTACCTGTGATCGTCCCTCTGGAGCTAATGTCCAGTAGCCAAGAAGCCAATCCATCCTGCACGCAGGTGAGTTCACTTCTTCTCCCCTAAGTCCCTCGTTGCAGTGATCCTGTTGCCAGCAGGACTCACTGTAAAATAAAAAACCTAAGCTAAACTTTTCTAAGCAGCTCTTTAGGAGAGCCACCTAGATTGCACCCTTCTCGGCCGGGCACAAAAATCTAACTGAGGCTTGGAGGAGGGTCATAGGGGGAGGAGCCAGTGCACACCACCTGATCGTAAAGCTTTACTTTTGTGCCCTGTCTCCTGCGGAGCCGCTATTCCCCATGGTCCTTTCAGGAACCCCAGCATCCACTAGGACGATAGAGAAATTAATTCTTCAATAATATGAATGTGTTGATACCTTACTGATACTCCTTTCTTGTTCAATTTGCATGCCATTAGACACAGTTGCTGTACATTTAGGTGAAAATAGACACTGAAGCCATAAACCTGCATGAAGTGGTAGAGGCCATGGATCATCCTGAAGCATCTGACAAGCTACTGGTACCACAGATGTCATGCCCAAAATGGAAGCCTTGATATAACCTGTACTTGCTCTTTTATGAACATTCTTATCAGGTGAGAAAGGAAGACATTCATAGACAAGCTGATAACTCCAGGGAAACATCAATATGTTCTTTTTCCGGGGGGTCTTCAGGTTGTTGGCTCCCAGCGACCGCCATACCAGCACCGGAATCCTGACCGCCGGCATACCGACATCTTTTCTCCCTCGTGGGGGTCCACGACCCCCCTGGAGGGAGAATAGATAGCGTGGCGCGCTTAGCGCACCACCGTGCCCGCAACGGGCTCATTTGCGCTCACCCAGCTGTCGGTATGCGGCAATCGAGATTCCGGCGCCGGTATGCTAGTCGCCGGGCCCCCGACCGCCGGCAAACCATACTACACCCATTCTTTCCATGTCCCTGGAACTGCATGTCGAGAAAAGACTTGGGGGCTGTTTCTGAAATGGACGTAACCTCGTGTCCATCTGATCTGCGCAAACGCGTGTGTGTGGGGGGGGGGCGACGTCACACGCAGCCACTCCGGAAAAATAAATGGCGGCGGACCGCCTGCGCTACCAGGGGTCAACTTTAGTTCCGATGTGTCCGCAATCTGATTGCGGATGCACTGGGAGGCGGCCCCCAGCATGTGAGGAGATGGACACAGATCTGGCTGCATATGCAGCGATCTGGACCCATCTCTGAATTAGGCCCTTGGTACATTGGCATACTGGTTTGTTACCATAATATTCAGCAGAGGGAAAACAGGGTCAGCAGTTCCACCTGAAGACATGTGCCATCTTGCCCTGACTACCACCGATATCGGCTGAGGAAGACATTAAGCGTGCAAACTGTTGTCTGCTGGTGGATCTGTATTTTGGATACACCTTTCCTCTTAGAGAGCTACCTTGTTAGGTACTGTATTTATTTTCTCAACCATATATTTTATTTGTTGCTAGAATAGGTGTCCTGTTCACAATCCAGTAATGCTTCTGCACAAAGGCAGTTGCCTGAAATTGTAGGTATTCACAACCTGTTTTGATATTTTCATCTATAGGATGTCATCAAAATTTATTATGATCTATTGTTCTTTTAATTCTTCCATTGTCTTTAACAGTACTTCTGTAGAAAGTTCTTGGGAGAAGTTGCCAGGTCAAAATGCAGACAGGTGAATTGGAAGTACTGTCCCGTAATCCAGAATCTGAGACACTTTCTATGCTGAATTGCAATATGAAAGTAAGCATCTTGAAGATCAACGAATGTGAGAAAATATTCTTTGCTAACGAAAATAAGATTTTACTTACCGGTAAATCTATTTCTCGTAGTCCGTAGTGGATGCTGGGGACTCCGTAAGGACCATGGGGAATAGACGGGCTCCGCAGGAGACATGGGCACTTTAAGAAAGAATTTAGATTCTGGTGTGCTCTGGCTCCTCCCTCTATGTCCCTCCTCCAGACCTCAGTTAGAGAAACTGTGCCCGGAAGAGCTGACAGTACAAGGAAAGGATTTTGGGAATCCAGGGTAAGACTCATACCAGCCACACCAATCACACCGTATAACTTGTGATAACTTTACCCAGTTAACAGTATGAACAATCACAGAGCATCAGATAAACTCTGATGCAACTATAACATAACCCTTATTTAAGCAATAACTATATACAAGCATTGCAGAAGAAGTCCGCACTTGGGACGGGCGCCCAGCATCCACTACGGACTACGAGAAATAGATTTACCGGTAAGTAAAATCTTATTTTCTCTAACGTCCTAGTGGATGCTGGGGACTCCGTAAGGACCATGGGGATTATACCAAAGCTCCCAAACGGGCGGGAGAGTGCGGATGACTCTGCAGCACCGAATGAGCAAACACAAGGTCCTCCCCTCAGCCAGGGTATCAAACTTGTAGAACTTTGCAAAGGTGTTTGAACCTGACCAAGTAGCCGCTCGGCAAAGCTGTAATGCCGAGACCCCTCGGGCAGCCGCCCAAGAAGAGCCCACCTTCCTTGTGGAATGGGCCTTAACTGATTTAGGCAGCGGCAACCCAGCCGCAGAATGAGCCTGCTGAATCGTGTTACAGATCCAGCGAGCAATAGTTTGCTTTGAAGCAGGCGCCCAAGCTTGTTGGAAGCATACAGGATAAACAAAGATTCTGTTTTCCTGACCCTAGCCGTTCTGGCTACATAAACCTTCAAAGCCCCGACTACATCCAGTGACTCGGAATCCTCCAAGTCAGTAGTAGCCACAGGCACCACAATAGGTTGGTTTATATGAAAGGATGAAACCACTTTCGGCAGAAATTGTGGGCGGGTTCGCAATTCTGCTCTATCCGCATGGAAAACCAGGTAAGGGCTTTTATGTGACAAAGCCGCCAATTCTGACACACGCCTAGCCGAAGCCAAGGCTAATAGCATGACCACCTTCCACGTGAGATATTTTACTTCCACCGTTTTGAGTGGTTCAAACCAGTGTGATTTCAGGAAACTCAACACCACGTTAAGATCCCAAGGTGCCACTGGAGGCACAAAAGGGGGCTGAATATGCAGCACTCCCTTTACAAACGTCTGAACTTCAGGCAGAGAAGCCAGTTCTTTTTGAAAGAAAATGGACAAGGCCGAAATCTGAACCTTAATGGAACCCAATTTAAGGCCCAAAGTCACTCCCGACTGTAGGAAGTGAAGGAAAAGGTCCAGCTGGAATTCCTCCATAGGGGTATTCCTGGCCTCACACCAAGCCACATATTTTCGCCATATACGGTGATAATGTTGAGCCGTCACATCCTTCCTAGCCTCTATCAGCGTAGGAATGACCTCATCCGGAATGCCTTTTTCTGCTAGGATCCGGCGTTCAACCGCCATGCCGTCAAACGCAGCCGCGGTAAGTCTTGGAACAGACAGGGCCCCTGTTGCACAAGTCCTGTCCTAGAGGCAGAGGCCACGGGTCCTCTGTGAGCATTTCTTGCAGATCTGGATACCAAGTCCTTCTTGGCCAATCCGGAACAAAGAGTATTGTTCTCACTCCTCTTTTCCTTATGATTCTCAGCACCTTGGGTATGAGAGGAAGAGGAGGAAATACATAGACCGACGGGAACACCCACGCTGTCACCAGTGCGTCCACAGCTATTGCCTGAGGGTCTCTTGACCTGGCGCAATATCTCTGCAGCTTTTTGTTGAGGCGGATGCCATCATGTCCACCTGTGGCAGTTCCCACCGACTTGCAATCTGCATGAAGACTTCTTGATGAAGTCCCCACTCTCCCGGGTGGAGGTCGTGCCTGCTGAGGAAGTCTGCTTCCCAGTTGTCCACTCCCGGAATGAGCACTGCTGACAGTGCGCTTACATGATTCTCCGCCCAGCGAAGAATTCTGGTGGCTTCTACCATCGCCACCCTGCTCCTGACTTGACCACAGCCCTTGTCTCCTGACTTGACCACAGCCCTTGGAAATTTCTTCCCTGTGTGACTGCCCCCCACCCTCGGAGGCTTGCATCCGTGGTCACCAGGACCCAGTCCTGAATGCCGAATCTGCGACCTTCGAGAAGGTGAGCACTCTGCAGCCACCACAGGAGAGACACCCTGGCCCTGGGGGATAGGGTGATTAACCGATGCATCTGAAGATGTGATCCGGACCACTTGTCCAGTAAGTCCCATTGGAAGGTCCTCGCATGGAACCTGCCGAAGGGAATGGCCTCGTATGATGCCACCATCCTTCCCAGGACTCGAGTGCAGTGATGCACTGACACCTGTTTTGGTTTTAATAGATTCCTGGCCAGTGTCACGAGCTCCTGAGCTCTCTCTATCGGGAGATAAACCCTTTTCTGGTCTGTGTCTAGGATCATGCCTAGAAGAGGCAGATGAGCTGTAGGAACCAACTGCGACTTTGGAATATATAGAATCCAGCCGTGTTGCCGTTACACTTCCAGAGAAAGTGATACGCTGTTCAGCAACTGCTCTCTTGATCTCGCTTTTATGAGGAGATCGTCCAAGTACATGATAATAGTGACACCTTGCTTCCGCAGGAGCACCATCATTTCCGCCATTACCTTGGTGAATATTCTCGGGGCCGTGGAGAGACCAAACGGCAACGTCTGAAATTGGTAATGACAATCCCGTACCTCAATTCTGAGGTACGCCTGATGAGGTGGATAAATGGGGACATGAAGGTATGCATCCTTTATGTCCAGAGTCACCATAAAATCTCCCCCTTTCAGGCTTGCAATAACCGCTCTTAGCGATTCCATCTTGAACTTGAACCTTTTCAGGTATATGTTCAGGGATTTTAAATTCAATATGGGTCTGACCGAACCGTCTGGTTTCGGGACTACAACATGGTCGAATAATAACCCCCTCCTTGTTGAAGGAGGAGAACCTTGACCACCACCTGTTGAAGATACAATTTGTGAATTGCAGTTAACACTGTTTCCCTCTCGTGAGGGGAAGCCGGCAGGGCCGTCGGTGAGGGGGCATCTCCTCAAAGTCCAGCTTGTATCCATGAGACACAATAGCTATTGCCCAGGGATCTAACAGTAAGTGAACCCACCAGCGATATGCGGTGGATTTTGTAGAGGCCGGGGAGGACTTCTGTTCCTGGGAACTAGCTGTGTTGTGCAGCTTCTTTCCTCTGCCCCAGCCTCTGGCAAGAAAGGACGCACCTCGGACTTTCTTGTTTCTTTGTTCGAAAGGCTGCTTTTGATAATGTCGTGCTTTCCTAGGCTGTGCAGGAATATAAGGCAAAATATCAGAATTACCAGCTATAGCTGTGGAGACCAGGTCCGAGAACCCTTCTCCACACAATCCTCAGCCTTCCATATGCCTCTTAAGTCGGCATCATCTGTCCATTGCATATTCTACAGGACACGTCAAGCAGAAATCGACATAGCTTTGACTCTAGGACCCAGTATACTCATGTCTCTTTGGGCATGTTTTATATATATATATATATATAAAAGAACAGAAATAGGAAGGCGCAATATTGAGTAAAATAGAAATTCTTTACTAATAAAAATGCATAAGCTCACGTACATCAAAGTAAAATAATACCGGCTCCCATCTCCAGGCCCCCGCAAAAATGCCTCCGGAAAGCACTTGGCAGTGCTCAGGACAGGGAATCCACAGCGGTTTCTTATTCAGCTGTTTTAAACCACCGCGGCTCTCGTTCAGCTGTTTGTTGTGCAGCTGAATAAGAAACCGCTGTGGATTCCCTGTCCTGAGCACTGCCAAGTGCTTTCCGGAGGCATTTTTGCGGGGGCCTGGAGATGGGAGCCGGTATTATTTTACTTTGATGTACGTGAGCTTATGCATTTTTATTAGTAAAGAATTTCTATTTTACTCAATATTGCGCCTTCCTATTTCTGTTCTTTTACATGTACCCAGCCGGTGGATCGGCTTTTTAGGAACTGGCAGCAAGTACATCCATTAAAAGGATTGATCATACTACATTCGGAATTGGACTGAGAGTATTTTCCCATGCGCAGTTTTAAAAATTGTGGTGAATATATATATATATATATATATATATATATCTTAAGACAGCATCTTTAATATATATATCTATATATATCTATATATATATATACATACTAGGGTCTCAATCTCTGCTGATAAGGTACCTGTCCACGCTGCCACAGCGCTATAAACCCATGCTGACACAATCGCCGGTCTGAGTAGTGTACCAGAATGTGCACGCTATCTGCAGGATCCCTAAGAATAGCTGTTACGTCAGGGCTACCTTTTGGGCAAACGTGACACCCTAGGGGAAGATTCCCATCATATCCTGGCCCTAGTGGGAAAAGGATACTGCCTGAGAATTCTTTGTGGGAAACTGCAGTCTCTTGTCTGGAGATTCCCGCTCTTTTTCATCATGAGAGGAGGGAAATTTACCTCAGCTTTCTTCCGCTTAAACATGTGTACCCTTGTGTCAGGGACAGATGAGTCATCAGTGATATGCAAATCATCTTTTATTACAATAATCATATATTGAATACTTTTCTGCCATTTTGGCTGTAACTTTGCATTATCGTAGTCGACACTGGAGTCAAACTCCGTGTCGATATCAGTGTCTATTATTTTGGATAGTGAGCATTGAAAGACTCTGAAGGTCTCTGCGACATAGGGACAGACATGGGTAGATTTCCTGTCTGTTCTCTAATCTTTTGTGCAATAAATTCACCTTAGCACTTAATTACACATATCCAAACAGGTGTCGGCGTTGTCGACGGAGACACCCTCTCACACATATTTGCTTTATCTCCTCCTTAGGGGATTCTTTTACCTCAGACATGTCGACACACACGTACCGACACACCACACACTCAGGGAATGCTCATCTGAAGACAATTCCCCCATAAGGCCCTTTGGAGAGACAGAGAGAGAGTATGCCAGCACACACCCCAGCGCTATTAACCCAGGAATAACACAGTAACTTAATGTTAACCCAGTAGCTGCTGTTTATATTGATTTTTGCGCCTAATTATGTGCCCCCCTCTCTTTTTACCCTCTTCTACCGTGTAACTGCAGGGGAGAGATTGGGGAGATTCCTCTCAGCGGTGCTGTGGAGAAAAAACATGGCGCTGGTGAGTGCTGAGGAAGAAGCCCCGCCCCCTCGACGGCGGGCTTCTGTCCCGCTTTCATGTACAATTTTGGCGGGGGCTCATACGTATATACAGTGCCCAACTGTATATTATGCAAACTTTTGCCAAAGAGGTCTCTAATTGCTGCCCAGGGCGCCCCCCCCCCTGCGCCCTTACAGTGACCGGAGTATGTGGGTGTAGTGTGGGAGCAATGGCGCACAGCTGCAGTGCTGTGCGCTACCTCATATGAAGACTGGAGTCTTCTGCCGCCGATTTCGAAGTCTTCTTGCTTCTTTCACCCGGCTTCTGTCTTCCGGCTCTGCGAGGGGGATGGCGGCGCGGCACCGGGATCGGACGACAAAGGGTACGATCCTGTGTACGATCCCTCTGGAGCTAATGGTGTCCAGTAGCCTAAGAAGCAGGACCTATCTTCAGAGAGTAGGGCTGCTTCTCTCCCCTCAGTCCCACGATGCAGGGAGTCTGTTGCCAGCAGAGCTCCCTGAAAATAAAAAACCTAACAAAATACTTTCTTATAGCAAGCTCAGGAGAGCTCACTAAGTAGCACCCAGCTCGTCCGGGCACAGATTCAAACTGAGGTCTGGAGGAGGGACATAGAGGGAGGAGCCAGAGCACACCAGAATCTAAATTCTTTCTTAAAGTGCCCATGTCTCCTGCGGAGCCCGTCTATTCCCCATGGTCCTTACGGAGTCCCCAGCATCCACTAGGCCGTTAGAGAAATCAGAATTATAGTCTCACAGCCATATGAAACTGTCTGGCACTGACAAATCTGTTGCATCTCCGCTGGTCCTGAATAGTGTAAAAGGCATATGAGGAGTTTTTGACAAAGATCAGTCTGAAAGAGAAACCTTCATCTCTCTTATCTTAAGGAACTGGGGCAGTTACTCTGACTTTTGATTTCAAAGATTTTATTAATTTTGACAAAGAAGTAACATATGAATCAAACAATATGAATCTTAGCAAATGCCCTCAGGTGGGGACATGAGGTTTTGCACTCCATTTACCTGAACAGAAGTAAGAATATCTGAGTATTGGTCTGAACATATATAGTCAAGTAAGTGTGAATGATGTGTTGCCTTCAAATGTATTTTTCTAGGATCTCCGATAATAGTGAGTCAGAAAGTGGATATGTAACACTTCTGATAGGCAACCATGAGTAGAGGAGAGTGAAAATAGGAAGAAGAGAAAAAAAATAAAAGCAGGAATATGATGAAAAGAGGAGTAAATAAAAGAAGACAGGAGAGAAGGGTCAATAGTTGAGGACATGACAGACTCAAGGGGGAGGAGGGGGGGGGGGGGATTAGCAGTAGAACATAGATCATACTTTAAAGCATTATATATATAAACTATGATTACATCTAGGATCTACTAAATGAGGTTACTAGGGTTACAGCAAGTTCCTCCAAATGTCCAGTTGAGTAGAGTCATCTAAAGTAGATATATACTTTCCCCATTTTTTAATAAAGGAATCGAAGGAGTATTCGGTGTTGAGTGAGAGTGTTCTTTTGTCGAAATATATTAGTTGGAGGATTCTGATCCGAAGTTCTCTAATAGACGGGGCGTTTTTTTGTGTCCAATGTATCAAGATGAGCTTCTTCGCCATAGTGAATACTGTGATAAGAAATGCTGTGGGCGGGCTCTCTGTCTTGGAAAAGTTCCAATCTTTAAAGTTTAGGCATATACAGGCAAGTGGATTGAGGTCAAGATTTAGGTGTAGTGTAGAGTTGAGAAAGGCTATAGTCTTGCGCCAAAACTTTAACACCTTATTGCAGGACCAAAAACAATGAAAGAATTTGGCGTTGACCATAGAGCATTTGTAGCAAGAGCCAGGATCTGAGGTAGACATATGTCTTCTTTGTGCTGGGGAGATATAGATCCTGTGTATAGACTTAAAGTGGACTTCTTGAAGATAAGATGAATGGAGCGTTTTCATAATTTTTGGAAACTGGAAGGTATCAATAATCTCGGCACTTGTAATCCCAGGGATGTCGGCACTCCAAGCAGACACAAGGTTAGTTAGACCCAAATCATTTACTGAATTTGTTAGGAGAGCATATAGCATCTTGGTTGAGGATTTATGACTATTATAGGATTTAAAGATAGTATCCAGAGGGTGAGTAGCTTTAAGTGAGGGGCTTAGTGGAGGTAATGACATTGTATAATGTCTAGCTTGTAGATATAAATAAAAGTGGGAGTTAGGGAGGTCATAAGTGTCTTTTAGGGTGGAGAAGGTAAGTATATGGCCTCCAGGATCAAAAAGTTTCGATGCTAGATTAAGGCCTTTTTGGGACCATTGGCGGAAGATTGGATTAGTTAGGGAGGGTTGGAAATTGGGGTTGCCCCATAATGGACAGAAAGGTGAGAATGTGTGTGGGAATTTGAGGTTTTTACACAGCTTGATCCAGCTGTTGTATGTGTTTCTAAACAAGGAGTGGTTTGCGATGTGTGGAGGTATTAAGTGGAGAGGTGTGTGTAGTAAAGCTCCTGGGGAAAAATAAGATTTTACTTACCGATAAATCTATTTCTCGTAGTCCGTAGTGGATGCTGGGACTCCGTAAGGACCATGGGGAATAGCGGCTCCGCAGGAGACAGGGCACAAGAATAAAAGCTTTAGGATCAGGTGGTGTGCACTGGCTCCTCCCCCTATGACCCTCCTCCAAGCCTCAGTTAGGATACTGTGCCCGGACGAGCGTACATAATAAGGAAGGATATTGAATCCCGGGTAAGACTGTAAGACTCATACCAGCCACACCAATCACACCGTACAACTTGTGATCTGAACCCAGTTAACAGTATGATAACAACGAAGGAGCCTCTGAAAAGATGGCTCACAACAACAATAACCCGATTTAGTTAACAATAACTATGTACAAGTATTGCAGACAATCCGCACTTGGGATGGGCGCCCAGCATCCACTACGGACTACGAGAAATAGATTTATCGGTAAGTAAAATCTTATTTTCTCTGACGTCCTAGTGGATGCTGGGACTCCGTAAGGACCATGGGGATTATACCAAAGCTCCCAAGCGGGCGGGAGAGTGCGGATGACTGCAGCACCGAATGAGAGAACTCCAGGTCCTCCTCAGCCAGGGTATCAAATTTGTAGAATTTAGCAAACGTGTTTGCCCCTGACCAAGTAGCTGCTCGGCAAAGTTGTAAAGCCGAGACCCCTCGGGCAGCCGCCCAAGATGAGCCCACTTTCCTTGTGGAATGGGCTTTTACAGATTTTGGCTGTGGCAGGCCTGCCACAGAATGTGCAAGCTGAATTGTACTGCAAATCCAACGAGCAATAGTCTGCTTAGAAGCAGGAGCACCCAGCTTGTTGGGTGCATACAGGATAAACAGCGAGTCAGACTTTTTGACTCCAGCCGTCCTGGAAACATATATTTTCAGGGCCCTGACAACGTCAAGTAACTTGGAGTCCTCCAAGTCCCTTGTAGCCGCAGGCACCACAATAGGTTGGTTCATGTGAAAAGCAGAAACCACCTTAGGGAGAAATTGAGGACGAGTCCTCAATTCTGCCCTGTCAGAATGAAAAATTAAGTAAGGGCTTTTATATGATAAAGCCGCCAATTCTGACACACGCCTGGCTGAAGCCAGGGCTAACAGCATCGTCACCTTCGATGTGAGATATTTTAAGTCCACAGTGGTGAGTGGTTCAAACCAATGTGACTTAAGGAACCTCAAAACAACATTGAGATCCCAAGGTGCCACTGGAGGCACAAAAGGAGGTTGTATATGCAGTACCCCTTTTACAAATGTCTGAACTTCAGGTACTGAAGCCAGTTCTTTCTGGAAGAAAATCGACAGGGACGAAATTTGAACCTTAATGGACCCTAATTTTAGGCCCATAGACAGTCCTGTTTGCAGGAAATGGAGGAAACGACCCAGTTGAAATTCCTCTGTAGGGGCCTTCTTGGCCTCACACCACGCAACATATTTTCGCCAAATGCGGTGATAATGTTTTGCGGTTACATCCTTCCTGGCTTTGACCAGGGTAGGGATGACTTCATCTGGAATGCCTTTTTCCTTCAGGATCCGGCGTTCAACCGCCATGCCGTCAAACGCAGCCGCGGTAAGTCTTGGAACAGACAAGGCCCCTGCTGGAGCAGGTCCTTTCTTAGAGGTAGAGGCCACGGGTCTTCCGTGAGCATCTCTTGAAGTTCCGGGTACCAAGTCCTTCTTGGCCAATCCGGAACCACGAGTATCGTTCTTACTCCTCTCCTTCTTATGATTCTCAGTACTTTTGGTATGAGAGGCAGAGGAGGGAACACATACACTGACTGGTACACCCACGGTGTCACCAGAGCGTCCACCGCTATTGCCTGAGGGTCCCTTGACCTGGCGCAATATCTGTCTAGTTTTTTGTTTAGACGTGACGCCATCATGTCCACCTTTGGTTTTTCCCAACGGTTTACAATCAGGTGGAAGACTTCTGGGTGAAGTCCCCACTCTCCCGGGTGAAGGTCGTGTCTGCTGAGGAAGTCTGCTTCCCAGTTGTCCACTCCCGGAATGAACACTGCTGACAGAGCTATCACATGATTTTCCGCCCAGCGAAGAATCCTTGCAGCTTCTGCCATTGCCCTCCTGCTTCTCATGCCGCCCTGTCTGTTTACGTGGGCGACTGACGTGATGTTGTCCGATTGGATCAATACCGCCTGACCCTGAAGCAGGGGTTTCGCTTGACTTAGGGCATTGTAAATGGCCCGTAGTTCCAGAATGTTTATATGAAGAGATGTTTCCATGCTTGACCACAAGCCCTGGAAGTTTTTTCCCTGTGTGACTGCTCCCCAGCCTCTCAGGCTTGCATCCGTGGTCACCAGGATCCAATCCTGAATGCCGAATCTGCGGCCCTCTAGAAGATGAGCACTCTGTAACCACCACAGGAGGGACACCCTTGTCTTTGGTGACAGGGTTATCCGCTGCTGCATCTGAAGATGCTAACCGGACCATTTGTCCAGTAGATCCCACTGAAACGTTCTTGCATGGAATCTTCCGAATGGAATTGCTTCGTAAGAAGCCACCATTTTTCCCAGGACCCTCGTGCACTGATGCACTGACACCTGGCCTGGTTTTAGGAGGTTCCTGACTAGCTCGGATAACTCCTTGGCCTTCTCCTCCGGGAGAAAAACCTTCTTCTGGACTGTGTCCAGAATCATTCCTAGGAACAGAAGACGTGTCGTTGGAATCAGCTGCGATTTTGGAATATTTAGGATCCACCCGTGCTGACGTAACACTATCTGAGATAGTGCTACTCCGACTTCTAACTGTTCCCTGGACCTTGCCCTTATCAGGAGATCGTCCAAGTAAGGGATAATTAATACGCCTTTTCTTCGAAGAAGAATCATCATTTCGGCCATTACCTTGGTAAAGACCCGAGGTGCCGTGGACAACCCAAACGGCAGCGTCTGAAACTGATAATGACAGTCTTGTACTACAAACCTGAGATACCCTTGGTGAGAAGGGTAGATTGGGACGTGGAGATAAGCATCTTTGATGTCCAGAGACACCATATAGTCCCCTTCTTCCAGGTTCGCTATCACCGCTCTGAGTGATTCCATCTTGAATTTGAACCTTTTTATGTAAGTGTTCAAGGATTTCAGATTTAAAATTGGTCTCACCGAGCCGTCCGGCTTCGGTACCACAAACAGCGTGGAATAATACCCCTTTCCTTGTTGTAGGGGGGGTACCTTGATTATCACCTGCTGGGAATACAGCTTGTGAATGGCTTCCAGAACTGCCTCCCTGTCGGAGGGAGACTTTGGCAGAGCAGACTTCAGGAACCGGCGAGGGGGAAACGCCTCGAATTCCAGTATGTACCCCTGCGATACTACCTGTAGAATCCAGGGATCCACTTGCGAGTGAGCCCACTGCGCGTTGAAATTCTTGAGACGGGCCCCCACCAAGTCTGAGTCTGCTTGTAAAGCCCCAGCGTCATGCTGAAGACTTGGCAGAAGCAGGGGAAGGCTTCTGATCCTGGGAAGCGGCTGCATGGTGCAGTCTTTTTCCCCTTCCTCTGCCCCGGGGCAGAAAGGAATGGCCTTTTGCTCGCTTGTATTTATGGGAACGAAAGGACTGAGTTTGAAAAGACGGTGTCTTTTTCTGTTGATGTGAAGTGACCTGGGGTAAGAAGGTGGACTTTCCAGCCGTTGCCACCAGGTCCGAAAGACCAGCCCCAAATAACTCCTCCCCTTTATACGGCAATACTTCCATATGTCGTTTGGAATCCGCATCCCCTGACCACTAACGCGTCCATAACGTTCTTCTGGCAGAGATGGACATAGCACTTACTCTTGATGCCAGGGTGCAAATATCCCTCTGTGCATCACGCATATATAGTAATGCATCCTTCAAATGCTCTATAGTTAACAATATATTGTCCCTATCCAGGGTATCAATATTTTCAGTCAGGGAATCCGACCACGCGACTCCAGCACTGCACATCCAGGCTGAAGCGATTGCTGGTCGCAGTATAACACCAGTATGTGTGTATATACTTTTTTGGATATTTTCCAGCCTTCTATCAGCTGGTTCTTTGAGGGTGGCCGTATCAGGAGACGGTAACGCTACTTGTTTAGATAAACGTGTGAGCGCCTTATCTACCCTAGGGGGTGTTTCCCAACGTGTCCTAACCTCTAATGGGAAAGGATATAGTGCCAATAATTTATTAGAAATTAGCAGTTTTTTGTCGGGAGAAACCCACGCTTTATCACATACCTCATTCAATTCATCTGACTCAGGAAAAACTATTGGTAGTTTTTTCACCCCCCACCTAATACCCTTCTTAGTGGTATTTGTAGTGTCAGAAATGTGCAATGCTTCCTTCATTGCCGTGATCATGTAACGTGTGGCCCTACTGGACATTACGTTCGACTCATCACCGTCGACACTAGACTCAGTATCTGTGTCTGGGTCTGTGTCGACCCACTGAGGTAACGGGCGTTTTAGGGCCCCTGACGGTGTCTGAGACGCCTGGACAGGCACTAATTGATTTGCCGGCTGTCTCATGTCGTCAACAGTTTTTTGCAAAGTGTTGACATTATCACTTAATTGTTTGAACACGATCATCCAGTCAGGTGTCGACTCCCTAGGGGGTGACATCACTAACGCAGGCAATTGCTCCGCCTCCACATCATTTTCCTCCTCATACATGTCGACACACACGTACCGACACACAGCACACACACCGGGAATGCTCTGATAGAGGACAGGACCCCACGAGCCCTTTGGAGAGACAGAGGGAGAGTCTGCCAGCACACACCCAGCGCTATATATATATATATATATATATATATATATACAGGGATAACCTTATATAAGTGTTATTCCCTTATAGCTGCTGTTGATATTGTCATTTGCTGCCAATAGTGCCCCCCCTTCTCTTTTTTACCCTGATTCTGAAGCAGGACTGCAGGGGAGAGTCAGGGAGCCGTCCTTCCAGCGGAACTGTGAGGGAAAATGGCGCTTGTGTGCTGAGGAGATAGGCTCCGCCCCTTCACGACGTCCTTATCTCCCGCTCTTTGTGTAAAAATGGCAGGGGTTAAAATACATCCATATAGCCCAGGAGCTATATGTGATGTATTCTTTTGCCACCTAAGGTATTATCATTTATATTGCGTCTCAGGGCGCTCCCCCCCAAGCGCCCTGCACCCTCAGTGACCGGAGTGTGAAGTGTGCTGAGAGCAATGGCGCACAGCTGCGGTGCTGTGCGCTACCTTAGTCTGAAGACAGGATTGTCTTCTGCCGCCGATTTCACCGGACCTCTTCGTCTCTTCTGGCTCTGTAAGGGGGACGGCGGCGCGGCTCCGGTGACCCATCCAGGCTGTACCTGTGATCGTCCCTCTGGAGCTAATGTCCAGTAGCCTAAGAAGCCCAATCCACTCTGCACGCAGGTGAGTTCGCTTCTTCTCCCCTTAGTCCCACGATGCAGTGAGCCTGTTGCCAGCAGGACTCACTGAAAATAAAAAACCTAAATTAAACTTTTATTCTAAGCAGCTCAGGAGAGCCACCTAGCCTGCACCCTTCTCGTTCGGGCACAAAAATCTAACTGAGGCTTGGAGGAGGGTCATAGGGGGAGGAGCCAGTGCACACCACCTGATCCTAAAGCTTTTATTCTTGTGCCCTGTCTCCTGCGGAGCCGCTATTCCCCATGGTCCTTACGGAGTCCCAGCATCCACTAGGACGTCAGAGAAATGGGTAAAATAAGGATTGTTCAAGTGCCTTATCAGTGAATTTTGAGGTTTCCATAAGCCAATCTGCTATTATCCTGAATTGAGTCGTGACAGAATATAGTGCAAAATTTGGGATGCTGAGACCACCGTTTGACTTCGGTTTGTATAGCTTTTTTAGAGCTAGTCTAGGACGTTTGCCCTGCCATAAGAATAGTGAGATTCTTTTCTCGAGGGTGCTAAGGTCTTGTTTGGATATGACACATGGTAATAATTGTAGGGGGTAGTATATTTTTGGAAAAATTACACTTTTCAATATTGCTGCTCTACCTAGTAGCGATAGAGGGAGTTTTGCCCACCCTTCTAGTTGAGAATAGATTTTTGTAAGGAGGGGGGGGAAATTAGATGAATATAGGGAGTGAGAATCGTTAGTGATCTGTACTCCTAAATATTTAAGCTGAGAGGTTTTAATGCGAAATTGGGACAGTATCGGTAAGGAGTGGAAGTCAGGAGATTGCTTAGATATGGGGAGAATTTCGGACTTAGCAACGTTAATTTTATAACCTGCTATCGAGCTGAAAGATGATATTATCTCTAAAATCACAGGGAGGGACTTAATAGGATTAGATATGAAGAGTAACATGTCGTCTGCAAAGAGGGACACTTTCAATTCTAATGAGGAGACTTTAATGCCGGTGAAGTCTAATGCGGATCTAAGGGCGATAGCCAAAGGTTCGATCGCTATATCAAAAAGGAGTGGTGACAGGGGACAACCCTGCCGAGTACCCTTCTGAATTGGAAAGGGGGAAGATAGGAATCCATTGCATGAGATTTGTGAGGATGACATTGTGTATAGTGTTTTAATAAAAGAGATAAAAGTGGGTGGGATACCAAATCTCTCCATAGTGAGGAACAAGTGGGACCAGTGTACTAGGTCAAATGCTTTTTCTGCATCAATTGATAGAATTGCTTTTCCACTGGACCCACCTGTTCCCTCACTACCCATGTGTACTGCTGCCAAAACTTTTCGGATATTTGTTAGTGAGTGTCTGCCCTTAATGAATCCTGTTTGGTCATGGTGTATTATTGAGGGGAGGATAGGGTTGAGGCGGGTGGCTAAGATTTTTGTAAGGAGTTTGTAGTCAGAATTTAAAAAGGAGATGGGTCTGTATGAAGCATATTGTGCAGGGTCTCTACCAGGTTTAAGTATAAGTTTGATAATTGCCGAATTAAAATAGGGGGGAGGGGCTGCATTAAAGAGGATAAAATTAAAGACTGATACTAAAATTGGGGCTATACGTTTGTCAAATAATTTATAAAAATCTCCATTGAAGCCATCTGGTCCTGGTGCTTTCGCTGATTTTAACGTTTTCATGGTCTGAATGACTTCAGATAGGGTGATCGGTTGTGTTAACAAATTATTAGAATCTTTAGGAGATTGGGGGTATGTAAGAGTGTCCCATAAGGATCGGGGGGAATTAAGAGTTGGAGGAGTATTAGGAGGGTCAATATCCGAGGGTGTCTGGGGATGTGAATATATGTCTGAATAATAGTGTTGCATGTTTTGGGAGATCTGTTTGTTGGATGTGGTATGTGTGCCATCCGATTGGATTAGGGGGTGTACTGTCATAGGGGGTCTAGTCCCGTTAAGAATGTTGGTCAATAACTTACTAGTTTTGTTGCCATATCTATGGAAGCGGTAATTAGAGTAGAATTGTGATTTGTCTGATAAGGTTTGGAGGGTTTCCTCAAATTTTATTTTAGCTGCTAGGTATATGGACTTGTTGGCAGGGGTAGGTAGTAAGCTATAGGTTGAATAGGCTTCTGTGAGGGATTGTTGGAGTAGGAGATAAGATTTAGAACCATTCTTTTTTTCCTTAAATTCAAAGTTTAAGATCGAACCCCTCAAAACTGCCTTTGCAGACATCCAGTATAGTGGTGGATTAGTGGCTAGGTGTTGTTTGTTATTTTCGTGATATTCATCCCAGGAGTGTAGTACATGATTAATGAATCTAAGAATTTTAGAAAGGTGCGCCGGGAATCTCCAGGTCTTATGTGTAGATCTTTCATTTTGTGTTTTAACTGTAAGCCATACCAATGCATGGTCAGATAAGATGATTGGTTCTATACCTGAGTCCAGGACTTGGGAGAATAAGTTATTAGAGAGAGTGACGTAGTCTATCCGGGATAAGGAATGGTGTGCGGAAGATAGACATGTATAACCTCTGTCTGTGGGGTGTAGGGCCCTCCAGACATCAATTAGTTGTAGAGAGGACAGGAACGTGGGGATACCTAATTTTGGTAGGGAATGGTGGGATCTTCTAGTATGGGATCTGTCCAAATGTGGGTGTGAGATCAGATTGAGATCTCCGCCCATAATGAGATTATTAGAAGATAAGGGTAATAATTTACGTAGTATCTGTTGAAAGAAAGCTTTAGAGTAGGAGTTAGGGGCATAGATTGAGCATAAGGTATATATGTTAGTGTATAATTTTATGGTGACGATGGCATATCTGCCCTCTGGGTCGCAGTCAGATGATATAATCTCTAGTGGGAGTGATTTAGAAACCAAGATTACTACTCCTCTGGATTTTGAGTTGAAAGAAGAGGAGGCCAACAGGCGCCAATTAAGCATTTGTAGTTTGAGTGTTTCCGGATGCGTAAGGTGCGTCTCCTGAATAAATGCAATATCCAATTTTTGTCTATTTAAATATATTAATACCTTGCGTCGCTTTGCCGGAGTGCCAAAACCCCCAGCATTCAGAGAGCCAACCCGTAATGAAGTTACGTCAGCGTGTGGCATGTAGATAATTCCGGGGAGGGAGACATCCTAAGGAACTCGTAACAAATCCTGTAGTGGAAAGGGGAACATATAGGGGAAGAACAAGAGGGGTGGGGGGGGACAAGACAAAAGAGATAGAAAGGAGCATAGGCATATTAGAGTTACATACCTCATATTTACAGCTGTATCCGCATGTATGAATGCGCGATACTTCCGCAAATAGGAAAAAAAAAAATATAAAAACAAAACACTAAACATAGTGTTTAAATTTAACATAGCATCATAACGGAGCATAACAGGTGCATCAATACCCTATTATAAATATCAGAATTATCAGACCTCTTACGTATGTTATTAGAACAGTGTATTGTCTGATCCTTCCATACCTATATCACCGCAGAACTAGCTTAAATCGTCAGGCATAAGGGGGTATTAGCTGCCAGAGGGGGTTGAGAATTTTGTGGGATAGGTCGGGGGGTATAAGATAACTATGTGAGGATCTTGTGGAGAATTGGATATCTGAAGTGGGGGAGGAGTAATCATTTAAGGGAAGAGGGTCTGCAGTGGTATATACAACTATATATATATAATCTGTGAGGTGGACTGTCAACGAGAATCACTGGGAGTAGGTGTTACATCGGATATATCATCGACTTGAGTCTGCTGATCTTCATTCAAGAATGCTCGTGCATCTTCCGGTGTGTTAAAGTCATAATGTTTGTCTGAAAAGAATATGCGCAAACGCGCCGGGTACATGAGGGCAAATTTCTGTTTAGCTGAGGCCAATTCAGAGCATACTGGATTAAAGGCTTTTCTAGCTCTCGTGAGCTCTACTGAGAAGTCTTGGAATAGATGTATGCGTTTGCCTTCCCATGAGAGGTTTTGTATCTGACGAGAGGCCTTCCAAATAGCTACCTTGTGAAGGTAGTTAAGGCATTTGAAGATAACTACACGCGGTCTCTTTTCATGTGGCTTAGGAACAGGGCCGATTCTGTGTACCCTCTCAATTATTAAGTCTTTGCATTCTGACTCAATTTTTAGCATTTGAGGAAGTGTAACAGATACAAAGGAGAGGAGGTCTGGGCCTTTAAAGGACTCCGGTATTCCTACCACTCTTATATTCGATCTCCTGGAGCGATTCTCTATATCATCTACTTTGTTCCACAGTTGATGGTTCTCTTTCTGTAGATTTAAAATAGCTCGCTGTGCCTCTGACATATCGTGGCAGACTGACGCTACTCGGTGTTCTGTGTCAGTGACTCTTCCCTGTAAATGGTGTAGCTGTTGTGTGATGTCTGCTACAGCCTGTGTTAGCAGGGGGGTCATAGTGCTCTTAATGGCGTCTACTATGTCCTGGTAAGTCGCTGGTGATTCTGGCGGGCGACGTACCTTTGGAGCATTTGCATCATCTGCTGCTTCTGCTGCAGCTTTCTTTGAGGCTGGTATGCTGTGAGCCGTTTCAGCGTCCGGCGCCATTGTGGGGTCTGCACGGCGCTTCTCCTGACGGCCCGGCGGGTGTTTAGCGGCAGGCGGTGAGGCCAGGAATTTCTCCATCAGAGGGGGAACGGTGCAGGAAGGTCGGGTAGCGAGGCTGTGGAGGCTGCAGGAGCCGTTAATAGTTATATTATTCCGGGTATTGTGCGGAGGAGCACGATTACGCTGTGCTCTGCATGCAACCGGAAGCGGAAGAAGCCTTACTCTGACTTTAAAGGTTTCTAGATCATCTTGCAAAACCTCTAGTCGGTGGTAGGCATTTGATATGCCGGCTGCCGGGATCCCGGCGCTCAGCATACCAGTACCGGGATCCCGACAACCGGCATACCGACAACTATTCTCCCTCTTGGTGTATCCACGACACCCCTGGAGGGAGAATAAATAGCGTGGCGTGTATAGCGCGGCACCGTACCCGCAAGGGGCTCTTTTGCGCTCACCCCGCTGCCTGCCGGCGGTCAGGATCCCGGCGCCAGGATCTCAAGCGCTGGCATAACGTAGTAGACCCGAGTCGGTCATCCAGTGCATGATAATCATTCAGATCAGCCAATGAAACAGCTGTTCTGTACAATGCTCGTTTAGTATATTGGTTTGAACAATAATCACGTATCAACCCGACCTACATATTGCCTTCATACATCCTGCAGAGTATGGAGGCACTTAGCTTATCCTAATCAATGTCACCGACACTACTGTGCGGTCTAGGGCCAGTTTAATTCTGCTGAGTCAAATTAAGTCTTGGTGTAAAAAAAGATTTTTTTTTTGGTTTACTGGTAAATCTCTATCTGGTGAACATTTCTTACAATGTCTATAATGCATTGATCTTTGATTAAATGTCACTGGTGTTATAAAGGACTGAATCTGACAAGTCATTGTATGGTGCTCTGATTTAGCATTTCATTTTTTTCACTTGAAGGTTCAAAAAGATTGTCTAGCGATAGAAGGAATATTCTGCCTGTTGTATTGTCTTCCTAATTTATAGCTTCTTAGGTCTTTGAATTACTGATGTAATGAAAGAGATACAAGTACTCTGTTCCTATGGAAAATTGTCTGCTGTGATACGGAGACATTAGTATCATGGATTCTATTTTTTAGATCTTAAAAGAATGACTCCTTCAAATTAGAGTTTGCTCAAACTATTTTCAGATTAAGTGTTTGCTGCCATAATACAAATTGCTGATGTGCTCCACACATTGTACATTTTAGAACAGTTTTCCAGCCATTTGAGCCACAGCAATTGAAGTTTGCTCAGTCTTCTATCTCTGTCATGCTTAAACCATATGAACTGCCCCTGATGTCAGCCCACTTACCGACCACAGAATCTCCAGCAGGCTGTGGGTCTATAAAGCTAGACGTTAACACATACTCAGTGCTGGTTATATCCCCTGTTTTGCTGGACTGTGCGGAGCCTGTTCTGTTCCTGTACTTCTATTACCTGTTGCTGACCAGACTATTCTTAGATTCTCTTGTTCTCACTTTTTCTGACCTAGGCTTGTTCCTGGACTTCATTTTGCCTGCCGTCTGCACTAAATTTGGAACTGTGACCTATTTTTGAGTGCCAGTTTATAAAACAACTTCTGGATCTTACCTCTGCCACACCCATTTTTAGTACTTCCAGTCATCCCCACCACTGAATATCCACTGATTTCCTGTCCATTATCATCAGTAATATTGACAACTTAACTAGGGGATTGGTGGGGTGTTAGGAGCAAAGTCCAGCTCTCCTTGCAGAAGCCCCTAGTGAACACTTAACTCTTGTTAGACTTTGTGTCAATAGATTAAGGAGTGAAAAACTGAGCCGCCTTCATCCGTGTCACTGCAAAACACCCAGGTATGTAAACAGAGACCTCTTCTGATCACTACGGCTGATGCCAAAAATCTTTCTGTAGATGCCATAGTGCATAAAGATGCTTGACCATTTTGATCCTTTTAAGCAAATACTGTCTATGTATCTACTCCTTGATATCCCTATGAAGTTTCTCACACCATACATGATGGATCTGCTATGGAGGCATTGACAATGTTGGTTTTTAATGTTACGCCTTGAGAAACCTTTTGAAAGAACTGTCCACCAACCAATGGGGTCCCTACAACATCCAATATAAAAAATAAATAAAAAAATTGTAGTTGTAGCAGCTATGGTTGCATCTACTTTAGGTTTCAGGCTCAATTTTGGCATTTCTTGTTCATTTAAATGGATAAATACGATTTAGCATTCTGACTAATGGCCTAAGTTTTTTTTAATCAGGGGCCAATTGTACAATAGATAATTTGCTATCCTTCTTTCCAACAGTTTCTAAATAAAAAATGTATCTCTAGGCACTGTAGTTTGTTTTGTATAAGTCAGTGGGTTCCCAAAGTCTGTGCCTAGGCACACTGAGGTCAGTGATCGTGGTGAGCGAAAAAAATTGTGGGTCCTACTCAACTGTTTCTGAGTCCCATCACATATTATGGGGAAGAGGGAGGGAGAAGTTGGGGTAGAGGGGTGTGGTATGTTAGGTAGATTAGACTTAGGTCGACAGTGTCTAGGTCGACCACCACTGGTCGACAGCAAGCAGGCCAACATGGCCTCCATTCGACAAGGACCCAGGTAGACATGCACCAGGTCGACATGAGAGAACAGGTCGACATGAGTTGTTGTTTCCCCCCCCCCCTTTTTTTTGGTGTTGTTTTCTCCATACAGTGACCGGGAACCCCAATTAGTGCCCCGTGTCCCCTCGCATGCAGGCTACCGTTCCCAATCGTAGTCCACGTGGATCAAAAAGTATGAAAAAGTTCAAAAAAGAAAAAAAAAATGTAAAAAACGTATGTCGACCTTTTGTCATGTCGACCCAGAACACGTCGACCCAGAGTCCCTGTTGGCCCAGAAACCAGGTCGACCCACTGTCGACCAACAGTGGTCGACCCAGACAGAGTCGACTCACTGTCGGCATAAAGACCGGATCCCGGGGTAGAGCTGGGGCTAGAGAGAGTAAGGGCAGACAGTGCTGGGGTAGGGAGTGGGTAAGTGCAGACAAAAGCTGGGGCAGTACTGGGGGTAGGGAAGGGGGTAAGTGCAGACAGCAGTTGGAATAGTGCTGAGGGGCAAGGAATGGGCTAGAAGCAGGCAGTGTTAGGGGTAGTGACGGGCTAAGGGTAGATAGCAGCTGGGGTAGTACTAGGGGTTAAGGAGGGTGTTAGGGGCAGGCAGTACTAGGAGTAAGAAGGAGGAAAGGGTAGATATGAGCAGTACTGGGGCAAGTAGCATTCACTCTAGATTGGGGACAGGGCAGTATTTACGTCTATGTCCCCGAAAAACACCAGTTTTCGGAGGTTAGCCACAAATACTATGTATCCCTGGAATGTATGAAGGAGGGATCGCAGCAGGTACTTGATGTGATCCCTCCATTGCTGCACACAACCGCATCCCCCATAAGTTTCTATGGAGGATTCAATGCTGTCCGATATGTCAATATTGGGAATGCTTCACATACCCAATATTGGCCCCAGCAGCTACCGCAATCAACGAGAGCACTTTTCCATTTCTGCAGGGCACGTTTTACCTTTGCAAGCCTTAGGTGTGCTCATCCAATATGTCAATATTGGGAATGCTTCACATACCCAATATTGGCCCCAGCAGCTACCGCAATCAACGAGAGCACTTTTCCATTTCTGCAGGGCACGTTTTACCTTTGCAAGCCTTAGGTGTGCTCATCCAAAAAGGGGTGTGGCCCAATGCCAGCATTAGATCACCCCCTACGCCCCTCAAAACCCACATTCCCCACAATACCAACCCATATGCCACTGCTGACTCTAAACAGTTTTACCAGTTCTTAAGCCTTCACTATTGTTGGGAGGGGCTGGGAAAGACCCGGCGGTCTTGGTGCACGTTGGCACCAATGACAAAGTTAGCGGAAGGTGGGATGTCCTTAAGAAAGACTATAGGGACTTAGGAAAGAAACTTAAGGCAAGGACATCTAAGGTAATATTCTCCGAAATATTACCCGTGCCACGCGCAAGTCCAGGGAGGCAGAGGGAGATTAGGGAGGTAAATGTGTGGCTTAGGGATTGGTGCAGGAAAGAGGGGTTTGTGTTTCTGGAACACTGGGCAGACTTCTCAGTCAGGCGCCATCTCTTTTGTCGTGACGGATTGCACCTGACTGAGGAGGGGGCAGCGGTGCTGGGGGGGGGGGGGGGGGGGGGGGAAGGATGGTTAGAAGGTTGGAGGAGATTTTAAACTAGGAGCCTGGGGGGAGGGTTTAGCTAGAAACTACGGGTCATGCAGTGAGAATAGTGGGGATGGCGGTAATAAACAAAATGGGGGAGAAGTTGGGGGGAGGGTAAGAGCAGGCGGTAAGGTTACTAACATGGGTACTAAAAGAGATTTTACCAAAGCACTAACCAATGACGATTACAGGTCATCATTGCTACATAAGGTGAAAGATGTCCCTAACGCAAGGGAAAATAGTTATCTTAGTTGTATGTATGTAAACGCTAGAAGCATTACTGGTAAAAAGGGCGAACTAGAAATACTTGCAGCAAGCAAACAGTATGATATTATAGGCATTACTGAAACTTGGTGGGACGAATCTCCTGATTGGACAGTCAATCTAGAGGGCTATACACTGTTTAGGAGAGACAGACTAAATAAAAAGGGTGGAGGGGTGTGTCTTTACGTAAAGCCGTTTTTAAAACCTGATATACGGGAAGATATTCAGGAGGGGACTGTAGACACTGTCGAGACATTATGGGTAGAAATTGCATGTGGGGAAAAAGGAATAAAAAAGTTAGTATTGGGTGTATGCTATAGGCCGCCTGGTATCAACGTATCTGATGAGGAATTGTTACTAAAGCAAACTGAAAGAGCAGCAGGAGTAGGAGACATAGTAGTGATGGGAGATTTTAACTATCCATAGATAAACTGGAAAAACGATTCATGTGATACTGCTAGGGGCAATATATTTTTAAACACACTTAATGAGAACTACTTAGTTCAACTAATTGAGGAACCAACTAGGTACAATGCAATCTTAGACCTGGTATTAACAAACAATGGGGATTTGGTATCAGGTATTATAGTAGGGGAACCCATAGGAAACAGCGACCACAATATGGTCACATTCAATATCAGTTTTTATAAACAGCCCTATACTGGCTCAACTAGGACTCTAAACTTTAGCAAAGCGAATTTTTAAAAGATGAGGGTATTTTTCAGGGATATTGAATGGGAAGGTTTGTTTTTAGGAAAAAATACTACGGAGAAATGGGAGGTACTAAAATTCCTGCTAGCTAAAAATACACTCAAATTTATTCCTACGAGCAGCAAAAAAAGGAATAAAAATCATAAACCGATGTAGCTTAACAAAAAGATTAAGGAACTTATGGGCAAGAAAAGGCGAGCATTTAAAAAATACAAATCTGACGGGGAAGCAGAGTCATTTCAGCACTATAAGGAATGTAACAAAAATAAGAATTTACTTACCGATAATTCTATTTCTCGGAGTCCGTAGTGGATGCTGGGGTTCCTGAAAGGACCATGGGGAATAGCGGCTCCGCAGGAGACAGGGCACAAAAAGTAAAGCTTTAGGATCAGGTGGTGTGCACTGGCTCCTCCCCCTATGACCCTCCTCCAAGCCTCAGTTAGGATACTGTGCCCGGACGAGCGTACACAATAAGGAAGGATTTATGAATCCCGGGTAAGACTCATACCAGCCACACCAATCACACTGTACAACCTGTGATCTGAACCCAGTTAACAGTATGATAACAGCGGAGCCTCTGAAAGATGGCTCACAACAATAATAACCCGATTTTTGTAACTATGTACAAGTATTGCAGATAATCCGCACTTGGGATGGGCGCCCAGCATCCACTACGGACTCCGAGAAATAGAATTATCGGTAAGTAAATTCTTATTTTCTCTATCGTCCTAGTGGATGCTGGGGTTCCTGAAAGGACCGTGGGGATTATACCAAAGCTCCCAAACGGGCGGGAGAGTGCGGATGACTCTGCAGCACCGAATGAGAGAACTCCAGGTCCTCCTTAGCCAGGTTATCAAATTTGTAGGATTTTACAAACGTGTTTGCCCCTGACTAAATAGCCGCTCGGCAAAGTTGTAAAGCCGAGACCCCTCGGGCAGCCGCCCAAGATGAGCCCACCTTCCTTGTGGAATGGGCATTTACATATTTTGGCTGTGGCAGGCCTGCCACAGAATGTGCAAGCTGAATTGTATTACACATCCAACTAGCAAAGGTCTGCTTAGAAGCAAGAGCACCCAGTTTGTTGGGTGCATACAGGATAACAGCAAGTCAGTTTTCCTGACTCCAGCCGTCCTGGAACCTATATTTTCAGGGCCCTGACCACATCTAGCAACTTGGAGTCCTCCAAGTCCCTAGTAGGCGCAAGACACCACAATAAGCTGGTTCAGGTGAAACACTGACACCACCTTAGGGAGAGAACTGGGGACGAGTCCGCAGCTCTGCCCTGTCCGAATGGACAAACAGATATGGGCTTTTTTGAGAAAAAAACCACCAATTTGACACTCGCCTGGTCCAGGCCAGGTCCAAGAGCATGTTCACTTTTCATGTGAGATGCTTCAAATCCACAGATTTGACTGGTTTTAAACCAATGTGTTTTGAGGAATCCCAGAACTACGTTGAGATCCCACAGTGCCACTGGAGGCACAAAAGGGGGTTGTATATGCAATACTCCCTTGACAAACTTCTGGACTTCAGGAACTGAAGCCAATTCTTTCTGGAAGAAAAATCGACAGGGCCGAAATTTGAACCTTAATGGACCCCAATTTGAGGCCCATAGACACTCCTGTTTGCAGGAAATGCAGGAATCGACCGAGTTGAAATTTCTTCGTGGGGTCTTCCTGGCCTCACACCACGCAACATATTTTCGCCACATGTGGTGATAATGTTGTGCGGTCACCTCCTTTCTGGCTTTGACCAGGGTAGGAATGACCTCTTCCTGAATGCCTTTTCCCTTAGGATCCGGCGTTCCACCGCCATGCCGTCAAACGCAGCTGCGGTAAGTCTTGGAACAGACATGGTACTTGCTGAAACAAGTCCCTTCTTAGCGGCAGAGGCCATAAGTCCTCTGTGAGCATCTCTTGAAGTTCCGGGTACCAAGTCCTTCTTGGCCAATCCGGAGCCATGAGTATAGTTCTTACTCCTCTACGTCTTATAATTCTCAGTACCTTAGGTATGAAAAGCAGAGGATGGAACACATACACCGACTGGTACACCCACGGTGTTACCAGAACGTCCACAGCTATTGCCTGAGGGTCTCTTAACCTGGCGCAATACCTGTCCCGTTTTTTGTTCAGACGGGACGCCATCATGTCCACCTTTGGTAATTCCCAACGGTTTACAATCATGTGGAAAACTTCCCCATGAAGTTCCCACTCTGCCGGGTGGAGGTCGTGCCTACTGAGGAAGTCTGCTTCCCAGTTTCCATTCCCGGAATGAAACACTGCTGACAGTGCTATCACATGATTTTCCGCCCAGCGAAAAGTCCTTGCAGTTTTTGCCACTGCCCTCCTGCTTCTTGTGCCGCCCTGTCTATTTACGTGGCCGACTGCCGTGATGTTTTATCCCACTGGATCAATACCGGCTGACCTTGAAGCAGAGGTCTTGCTAAGCTTAGAGCATTATAAATTTACCCTTAGCTATATTTATGTGGAGAAAAGTCTCCAGACTTGATCACACTCCCTGGAAATTTTTTCCTTGTGTGACTGCTCCCCAGCCTCTCGGGCTGGCCTCCGTGGTCACCAACATCCAAAACTGAATGCCGAATCTGCGGCCCTCTAGAAGATGAGCACTCTGTAACCACCACAGGAGAGACACCCTTGTCCTTGGATATAGGGTTATCCGCTGATGCATCTGAAGATGCGATCCGGACCATTTGTCCAGCAGATCCCACTGAAAAGTTCTTGCATGAAATCTGCCGACTGGAATTGCTTCGAAGGAAGTCACCATTTTTTTACCATGGCCCTTGTGCAATGATGCACTGATTTTAGGAGGTTCCTGACTAGCTCGGATAACTCCCTGGCTTTCTCTTCCGGGAGAAACACCTTTTTCTGGACTGTGTCCAGAATCATCCCTAAGCACAGGAGACTTGTTGTCGGGATCAGCTGCGATTTTGGAATATTTAGAATCCACCCCTGCTGTTGTAACAGTATCCGAGATAGTGCTACTCCGACCTCCAACTGTTCCCTGGACTTTGCCCTTATCAGGAGATCGTCCAAGTAAGGGATAATTAAGACGCCTTTTCTTCGAAGAAGAACCATCATTTCGGCCATTACCTTGGTAAAGACCCGGGGTGCCGTGGACAATCCAAACGGCAGTGTCTGAAACTGATAGTGACAGTTCTGTACCACGAACCTGAGGTACCCTTAGTGATAAGGGCAAATTTGGGACATGGAGGTAAGCATCCCTGATGTCTCGGGACACCATATAGTCCCCTTCTTCCCGGTTCGTTATCACTGCTCTGAGTGACTCCATCTTGATTTGAACCTTTGTAAGTGTTCAAATTTTTTTAGATTTAGAATAGGTCTCACCTAGCCTTCTGGCTTCAGTACCACAATATAGTGTGGAATAATACCCCTTTTCTTGTTGTAGGAGGGGTAATTTAATTATCACCTGCTGGGAATACAGCTCGTGAATTGTTTCCCATACTGCCTCCTTGTCGGAGGGAGACCTTGGTAAAGCAGACTTCAGGAGCCTGCGCAGGGGAAACGTCTCGACATTCCAATCTGTACCCCTGGGATACTACTTGTAGGATCCAGGGGTCCTGTACGGTCTCAGCGTCATGCTGAGAGCTTGTCAGAAGCGGTGGAACGCTTCTGTTCCTGGGAATGGGCTGCCTGCTGCAGTCTTCTTCCCTTTCCTCTATCCCTGGGCAGATATGACTCTTATAGGGACGAAAGGACTGAAGCTGAAAAGACGGTGTCTTTTTCTGCAGAGATGTGACTTAGGGTAAAAACGGTGGATTTTCCAGCAGTTGCCGTGGCCACCAGGTCCGATGGACCGACCCCAAATAACTCCTCTTCCTTTATACGGCAATACACCTTTGTGCCGTTTGGAATCTGCATCACCTGACCACTGTCGTGTCCATAAACATTTTCTGGCAGATATGGACATCGCACTTACTCTTGATGCCAGAGTGCAAATATCCCTCTGTGCATCTCGCATATATAGAAATGCATCCTTTAAATGCTCTATAGTCAATAAAATACTGTCCCTGTCAAGGGTATCAATATTTTTAGTCAGGGAATCCGACCAAGCCACCCCAGCTCTGCACATCCAGGCTGAGGCGATCGCTGGTCGCAGTATAACACCAGTATGTGTGTATATACTTTTTATGATATTTTCCAGCCTCCTGTCAGCTGGCTCCTTGAGGACGGCCCTATCTATAGACGGTACCGCCACTTGTTCTGATAAGCGTGTGAGCGCCTTATCCACCCTAAGGGGTGTTTCCCAACGCGCCCTAACTTCTGGCGGGAAAGGGTATACCGCCCATATTTTCTATCGGGGGGAACCCACGCATCATCACACACTTCATTTAATTTATCTGATTCAGGAAAAACTACGGTAGTTTTTTCACATCCCACATAATACCCTCTTTTGTGGTACTTGTAGTATCAGAAATATGTAACACCTCCTTCATTGCCCTTAACGTGTGGCCCTAATAAGGAATACGTTTGTTTATTCACCGTCGACACTGGATTCAGTGTCCCTGTCTGTGTCGACCGACTAAAGTAAACGGGCGTTTTAAAACCCCTGACGGTGTTTTTGAGACGTCTGGACCGGTACTAATTGTTTGTCGGCCGTCTCATGTCGTCAACCGACCTTGCCGCGTGTTGACATTATCACGTAATTCCCTAAATAAGCCATCCATTCCGGTGTCGACTCCCTAGAGAGTGACATCACCATTACAGGCAATTGCTCCGCCTCCTCACCAACATCGTGCTCATACATGTCGACACACACGTACCGACACACAGCACACACACAGGGAATGCTCTGATAGAGGACAGGACCTACTAGCCCTTTGGAGAGACAGAGGGAGAGTTTGCCAGCACACACCAAAAACGCTATAATTATATAGGGACAACCTTATATAAGTGTTTTCCCTTATAGCATCTTTTTTATATATTTTTAACGCCAAATTAGTGCCCCCCCTCTCTGTTTTAACCCTGTTTCTGTAGTGCAGTGCAGGGGAGAGCCTGGGAGCCTTCCCTCCAGCCTTTCTGTGAGGGAAAATGGCGCTGTGTGCTGAGGAGATAGGCCCCGCCCCTTTTTCGGCGGCCTCGTCTCCCGCTCTTAACGGATTCTGGCAGGGGTTAAATATCTCCATATAGCCCCCGGAGGCTATATGTGAGGTATTTTTAGCCAAAAATAGGTTTTCATTGCCTCCCAGGGCGCCCCCCTCCCAGCGCCCTGCACCCTCAGTGACTGCCGTGTGAAGTGTGCTGAGAGGAAATGGCGCACAGCTGCAGTGCTGTGCGCTACCTTAAGAAGACTGAGGAGTCTTCATGCCGCCGATTCTGGACCTTCTTCTTGTTTCAGCATCTGCAAGGGGGCCGGCGGCGAGGCTCCGGTGACCATCCAGGCTGTACCTGTGATCGTCCCTCTGGAGCTAATGTCCAGTAGCCAAAGAAGCCAATCCATCCTGCACGCAGGTGAGTTCACTTCTTCTCCCCTAAGTCCCTCGTTGCAGTGATCCTGTTGCCAGCAGGACTCACTGTAAAATAAAAAACCTAAGCTAAACTTTTCTAAGCAGCTCTTTAGGAGAGCCACCTAGATTGCACCCTTCTCGGCCGGGCACAAAAATCTAACTGAGGCTTGGAGGAGGGTCATAGGGGGAGGAGCCAGTGCACACCACCTGATCCTAAAGCTTTACTTTTTGTGCCCTGTCTCCTGCGGAGCCGCTATTCCCCATGGTCCTTTCAGGAACCCCAGCATCCACTAGGACGATAGAGAAATATGCAAAAAGGAAATAAGAGCGGCTAAAGTAGAAACTGAAAAACTAGTAGCAAAGGAAAGCAAAGAGCATGGTGTCAATTTTTGCAGATGATACCAAATTGTGTAAAGTTATAAATGCGGAGGGGGATGCTGAGTCGCTTCAGAACAACTTAGTTAAATTAGAAGATTGGGCAGCGAAATGGAGAATGCGCTTCAATACAGACAAGTATAAGATAATGCACTGTGGTAACAAGAACAAAAATAACACCTACCTACTAAATGGGGTAAAATTAGGGGATTCTGTACTGGAAAAGGACTTAGGTGTCCTCATAGATAGCAAACTAAGCAGTAGTACCCAAAGTAGGACTGCAGCAAAGAAGGCTAATAAGATATTAGCATGCATAAAACGGGGAATTGATGCTAGGGACGAGAGTATTACACTCCCGTTATATAAATCACTTGTGAGGCCACACCTTGAATACTGTGTACAATTCTGGGCACCTTACTACAAAAAGGATATCCTGAAGCTAGAAAAGGTTCAAAGGCAGGCGACCAAACTAATTAAGGGTATGGAGACGCTGGAATACGAGGAATGGCTTGCAAGACTAGGCATGTTTACACTGGAAAAGAGGAGATTAAGAGGGGACATGATCAACATTTACAAATATATAAGGGGACAATATACAGATCTTACGCAGGACCTGTTTTTGGTTAGATCAACACAGAGAACTCGTGGACACTCGCTCAGGTTAGAGGAGAGGAGATTCCGCACAATACGGCGTAAAGGCTTTTTTACGGTAAGGACGATACGTGTTTGGAATTCCCTGCCTGAGGGAGTTGTAATGGCCGACTCAGTCAACACCTTTAAGAATGGGTTAGATAAATTCCTAATGGATTAGGATATCCAGGGTTACGGGGCATAGTCACGCACTATGGTTATTATAAAAAAGAGGGGTAAAACGTAACGGCAGTCATCAACTTCAGTCAAAATTTTATACAAAATAATCGTGCATAGGAGACCACAAATAGGTTGAACTCGATGGACAATTGTCTTTTTTCAACCTTAGATACTATGTTACTACCCTCCATGCTTTCATGTGTACAGTTGCAAACACAACTTGGAGACAATGTAAGTGACTATATAAACTTGTCAGGTATTACTGTATATTTTACAGCAATAGTTCTCATGACAAATTGGAAAATAGCAGAAGTAACATGCACCCCTACCTGTTCTGGACTATGGGGGTGATTCAGACTTGATCGCAGATGTGATAATTTAGCACATCTACGATCAGTCACACAGACATGCGGGGGTACGCCCAGCACAGTGCTAGTCCGCCTCGCATGTCAGGCCCTACCCCACCCCCGCACAGGTACAAAAGCATCACATGGTGGCAATGCTTTTATACCTGACAAGTAGCTCCCAGCCAGTGCAGCTCCTGCGCGCTGGCAGGGGGATAACCGCCGCATCCCGGGTCGCAGCGGCTGCGTGTGACGTCACGCAATCGCCCCGGCCCGCCCACCCAACAGCTTGGACATGCCTCTGTTGTCCAGACCGCGCCCCGCCAACAGCGTTCTAACACCGCCAGCCCACCCCCTCTGCCTCTGTCTGTCAATCAGGCAGAGACGATCACACCAGTAGATGCTTTCGCATCTCACTGGCTGCCCTTGCGCATAGTAATTCAGACTGTGATTGCTGCAGCGATGCAGTCTGAATTACTCCAGTTTGCTGTGGTGATGCTGGTCATTGTTTATGGAGATGCGGTTATGTATGGTACCATTTTTACTCCTTCTTGTACCTGCTGCGATCCCTCCTTCATACATTCCAGGGCTTCCTATGGGAGTCATTTTTGTCCATACCTGGCCCATGCAGGGCAGGGGAGTTCATTTGGAAAATATGGTGGGATCAGGAGCTTGTAGTGGGTCACACAAGGCATGCCATGTAACTGCTGTCGAGGCAAATTAGTAACGGCAACAGCCCACCTCCTCCTCCACCATCTCTGCTGCCTATCACTGCCTCCCACTGCATGCTTCTGCTTAGGGTCCCCGGAGCCTGTCTGCTTGCACAGGATGACACTAAGTACAGAGGGAGGAATCACTTGGTCCTGGGTCTCTGGAGTTTGCACACCAGTCTGTGCATGGAGCCCAGACCCCCTGTCTCTTCCCCGTGTGTACAGCCTGCAGTGCCGGCATATGGGGGCAGCAGGACTGTGCCAGCAATATTGAGCGGGACTAAACACCCAAAGACCTCCCACTTATTCTTTGAATAGTGTCAATCCCGCCTCCAGTCCATCGCTCCTCCTGCTCCCAGTCTGTGTCAGCTTGCTCGGGGAAAAGTGCCGATGCATGTGCCCTGCAAAACGGCACCAGTGATGGACACCGGATGCCCACCATCAAATGATGGCTGGGCTTCCACCATTGAAACTTTCGATGCGATGGTAACTAACCATCACATCAAAAGTATTCGATGGTAAAAACTATATGATTTGCGCATGCGCAAACACCTTTGCAGTGCGGTTGACAAGGCGTGACAAGGGGTGGGATTGTGGCGTGACTAGGGCCGTGATTGGGGAGTGACTAGGGCCGTGATTGGGGAGTGACTAGGGCCGGGATTGGGGCGGAGCCTGGAGCAACAGACAAAGTCTAGTAGTGTAACTAGCAGCGGTGCTCTGCTATGCCTCGGACTGGACGGTACACTATACCTGCTGCTGCTGAAGTGAGTCCAGTGTATTACAGCCAGGCAGTGAGGAGGAGAGACACTGTCACTGCTGCACTGCTCTGCTGTGTGAGTGACTGCTGCAGGGCAAAGGCTGCACTCTGATTGGCTCTTACTGTCTCAGAGAGCCAATCAGAGCTAGCAATGTGCCCTGTTGCCTAGCAGCAGCCTAGAGAGGGGAGGGAGTGAGGGGACTGAGCAGGGCCACGTCTGAGGCAGGCAGAGAGTCAGAGACAGCCTCCAACAAACTCATAAAGACTCCATGAACAGAAACAGCAGCCAGGAAGGAGTTGGGGGAGGCATAGCTATCAAGAATTAAAAAAAAAAGGCCAACATCGGAACACCATCAAATGATAGGGTTATAGAGGAGGCCCCGCAATGCATTCTGGGACAGTCTAAAGCTTTAGCCTGTTGGTGCCTCTGGATCAAGATCCATCTCTACACCCCGATGTGTTCCCTGTGGAACACAGTGTACCCCACTGCAGAAATCCACATTTTTTTTATTTTTTTTTCAAAAAAGGATACTCCCCAGTTGGCACTGTTATTCAAAATAGTGTTATACCACAAAACCTCTCCCTCAGGCCATAGAAGACGTTTCCAGAAAAAGGAGTCTACAGCCGTGGTTAAACCTAAAGGAACAGAGGAACAAGGGAGAAATTAAAAATTATGAACTAGGTTAAAATTTATAATCCAACTGTAACGATTTTACTTTCAAATTTGTTTATTATTCTTAGGGGTCGATCCAATTAGCCTAGATGATTTTGCATGTGCGAATCATAGCGGAAGCCTGAATTCGCACAAAAGAGCTCGCTGCCCCATAGGGCTCCCAGCATTTGGATGCGATTCAGCCCAAAATCAGATAGCGAACGGTGCGAGATCAGATGCCGCTGCCGGCGTTTAAATGCAACTGCACATCGCACCCTTTGCGGCTAATAGGATCAACCCCTTAGTTAGAAAGGACATGGTTGTGAAAATGTTTGCACGTAAGCTTTTGCAAAATAACACCTACAAAATTAGTAGAGATGTTTGTTGCAGCTGTTAATGGAGCAGGCTGTTGATTGTACTACATAAGTTTTTATTGGTTAAAGTAAATTTCAAAAACAAAGCGTGCTATAATAGTAAAAAAAATGCCAGCAAACCCTGGCAGCCATGAACTGTTTTGGCATGCTAGAGCTTGTCAGTGACTGTCTTAGCATACTGGTACTTGTAGTAGTATAAAAGTCCTTATGAACAGGCAGCCAGGACTGGTAGCTTCACATAGAAAGTACTTGTCAACGAACACACTGACACCATATGAATAATCAATTTTAATTGGCATTTAGCATGCCCTTCTTACTATCTTTTATTTTAGTATTACCTTAAACTCTGCTGGCCAGAAAGGTTGGGATGAGTCTCAGTGAAAACCGTGTGGTTGGCAGGCCCAAGTCCACTAGGGAATTCAGCCCTTTGCTGACCGGGATGGGGCTGCAGATCTCCCAGTTATAGTACGATGCGACCAGACAATCGATAATCCTTGCATTAGCTGAAACCAATAGCAGAAGCTCTGACTACTGGTGTCAGAAGGTGACTAGCTTTTAATTACTATAGACTCATCAGGATATGCTTTAAGCATATTTTGATGTGACCACATATTTACACAGTACTTATCTTAAGAGTGTGATCTTGCAGTCAGAAACAAATAATTTGTTCATTAGCAAAAAATAAGAATTTACTCATGGGTAATTCTATTTCTCGTAGTCCGTAGTGGATGCTGGGACTCCGTAAGGACCATGGGGAATAGCGGCTCCGCAGGAGACTGGGCACAACTATAAAGAAAGCTTTAGACTACTGGTGTGCACTGGCTCCTCCCACTATGACCCTCCTCCAGACCTCAGTTAGGATACTGTGCCCGGAAGAGCTGACACAATAAGGAAGGATTTTGAATCCCGGGTAAGACTCATACCAGCCACACCGTATAACTCGTGATACAATACCCAGTTAACAGTATGATTACAACTGAGCCTCTCAACAGATGGCTCAACAATAACCCTTTAGTTAGGCAATAACTATATACAAGTATTGCAGACAATCCGCACTTGGGATGGGCGCCCAGCATCCACTACGGACTACGAGAAATAGAATTACCGGTGAGTAAATTCTTATTTTCTCTAACGTCCTAAGTGGATGCTGGGACTCCGTAAGGACCATGGGGATTATACCAAAGCTCCCAAACGGGCGGGAGAGTGCGGATGACTCTGCAGCACCGAATGAGCAAACTCTAGGTCCTCCTCAGCCAGGGTATCAAACTCGTAGAATTTTGCAAATGTGTTTGACCCCGACCAAGTAGCTGCTCGGCAAAGTTGTAGAGCCGAGACCCCTCGGGCAGCCGCCCAAGAAGAGCCCACCTTCCTCGTGGAATGGGCTTTCACTGATTTAGGATGCGGCAGTCCAGCCGCCGAATGTGCAAGCTGAATCATACTACAGATCCAGCGAGCAATAGTCTGCTTTGAAGCAGGTGCACCCAACTTGTTGGGCGCATACAGGATAAATAGCGAGTCAGTCTTTCAGACTCCAGCTGTCCTGGAAACATAGACTTTCAGGGCCCTGACTACGTCCAACAACTTGGAAGCCTCCAAGTCTTTAGTAGTCGCAGGCACCACGATAGGTTGGTTCAGATGAAAAGCTGATACCACTTTAGGGAGAAACAGGGGACGAGTCCTCAATTCTGCCCTATCCATATGGAAAATCAGATAAGGGCTTTTACATGACAAAGCCGCCAATTCTGATACACGTCTGGCCGAAGCCAAGGCCAACAACATGACCACTTTCCACGTGAGATATTTCAAATCCACGGTTTTTAGTGGCTCAAACCAATGTGACTTTAGGAAATCCAACACCACGTTGAGATCCCAAGGTGCCACTGGAGGCACAAAAGGGGGCTGAATATGCAGCACTCCCTTAACAAAAGTCTGAACTTCAGGTAGTGAAGCCAGTTCTCTCTGGAAGAAAATCGATAGGGCCGAAATCTGGACCTTAATGGAACCCAATTTTAGGCCCATAGTCACCCCTGACTGCAGGAAGTGCAGAAATCGACCTAGCTGAAATTCCTCCGTTGGGGCCTTCCTGGCCTCACACCACGCAAAATATTTTCGCCAAATGCGGTGATAATGGTTTGCGGTAACTTCTTTCCTAGCTTTAATCAGCGTAGGAATGACTTCCTCCGGAATGCCCTTTTCCTTCAGGATCCGGTGTTCAACTGCCATGCCGTCAAACGCAGCAGCGGTAAGTCTTGGAACAGACAGGGCCCCTGCTGTAGCAGGTCCTGTCTGAGCGGCAGAGGCCATGGGTCCTCTGAGATCATTTCTTGAAGTTCCGGGTACCAAGCTCTTCTTGGCCAATCCAGAACAATGAGTATAGTTCTTACTCCTCTTCTCCTTATTATCCTCAGTACCTTTGGTATGAGAGGAAGAGGAGGGAAAACATAAACCGACCGGTACACCCACGGTGTCACTAGAGCGTCCACAGCTATCGCCTGAGGGTCTCTCGACCTGGCGCAATATCTTTTTGTTTAGGCGGGACGCCATCATGTCCACCTGTGGCCTTTCCCAACGGTTTACAATCATTTGGAAGACTGCTGGATGAAGTCCCCACTCTCCCGGGTGGAGGTCGTGCCTGCTGAGGAAGTCTGCTTCCCAGTTGTCCACTCACGGAATGAACACTGTTGACAGTGCTAACACGTGATTTTCCGCCCATCGGAGAATCCTTGTGGCTTCTGCCATCGCCGTCCTGCTTCTCGTGCCGCCCTGTCGGTTTACATGGGCGACCGCCGTGATGTTGTCTGACTGGATCAGTACCGGCTGGTTTTGAAGCAGGGGTTTTGCCTGACTTAGGGCATTGTAAATGGCCCTCAGTTCCAGAATATTTATGTGCAGGGAAGTCTCCTGACTTGACCATAGTCCTTGGAAGTTTCTTCCCTGTGTGACTGCCCCCCAGCCTCGAAGGCTGGCATCCGTGGTCACCAGGACCCAGTCCTGTATGCCGAATCTGCGGCCCTCTTGAAGATGAGCACTCTGCAGCCACCACAGCAGAGACACCCTGGTCCTTGGAGACAGGGTTATCAGCCAATGCATCTGAAGATGCGATCCGGACCACTTGTCCAATAGGTCCCACTGAAAGGTTCTTGCACGGAACCTGCCGAATGGAATTGCTTCGTAGGAAGCTACCATCTTTCCCAGGATCTGCGTGCAGTGATGCACAGACACCTGTTTTGGTTTTAGGAGGCCTCTGACTAGAGATGACAGCTCCTTGGCCTTCTCCTCCGGGAGAAACACTTTTTTCTGTTCTGTGTCCAGAACCATCCCCAGGAACAGTAGACGTGTCGTAGGGATCAGCTGTGACTTTGGTATATTTAGAACCCAGCCGTGCTGTTGTAGCACCTCCCGAGATAGTGCTACCCCGACCAACAACTGCTCCCTGGACCTCGCCTTTATCAGGAGATCGTCCAAGTACGGGATAATTAAAACTCCCTTCTTTCGAAGGCGTATCATCATTTCGGCCATTACCTTGGTAAAGACCCTCGGAGCCGTGGATAGACCGAACGGCAACGTCTGGAATTGGTAATGACAATCCTGTACCACAAATCTGAGGTACTCCTGGTGAGGATGGTGTCACGATCCAGGAAATTCCTTATTAGTATTTACCTTCCAAATGCCTCCTGAGACTGTCCCAGTGTCCCAGGCCTGGATTCCATCTGCACTGTCTGTGTGCAGCATGCTGCATCTCATTGTCTCAAATCTCTTTACTATGATTCTGGCAGCTTCATGGTTAAAACTCACATGCAAGTTACAAACAAACAGTCTTTCCCTCCAAGTTCAAACATGGGCGCAGCCATGTTTGTTTTCATCACATGTTACTTTTCAGCCAATCAGCTGCACTCTGCTCTCAGCCTGATTACACAGCAGCTGCACTCTGGTCTCTGGTTAATTGCCCACCAATCCCTGCTAACCTGTGGGTTTAAATAGCCTGTCCCAGCATTGAAGGATGTCAGTGCTTCAATGGTCTTCAGTGTTTCCAGTGAGCAGTTCTTCCATGGACTTTCTCTGCAGTGCTTCATTTGTCTCCAGTGGTTTCTGTGTGCAGCCTTCTACAGATTCTCCAGTGAACTCTCCTGCATTCAAGCCTGACTCCTCTGTGTTACACTCTGTGGTGTAACACGACACCTCTGTGATTAACCCTCTACAACATCACATTACTCATCTGTATTTGTATTCCGGCTTTCCAGCAGCCACTCTTCAACAACTACAGTTTTCCAGCGAACCCTAGTTCATTTACAGTTTACAGAACTTTTCTCTACATTCCAGGTTACTGGTATTAACCAGTAGCACGCCTAAATTTCCACTTGTGACTTTCTATTGTTTTTGCAAGTTTTATGACTTTTCATTTAATAAAATCACTGAAAGATATTTCCAGTTGTCATGGTCACGCCTTCGGGCATCTTTGCTACTGTCTTTACGCATGTCCAGGAGTCACATGGCTCCTCCTAAGTTCAAGTACCCGTCAGCCCCTACAGCTGAGGCTCCCAGTCAGGGTCTCCAACCCTCAGTTGTGACAGTAAGCACTGACAAAATGGATCCAGCCGGAGACCAGGCCCAAGCGATTAGGCTGATACAAGAACTGGCAATCCGCCTTGAACGTCAGGAGGATGCTCAAGGCCATGTTGTTCGCTGTCTCCAGGACCTCTCCTCCCGGTTGGATGAAATTCAAGCGGCCCTCCGTGGTTCAGGGGCATCCAGTGTCCTGACTCTCAGTCAACTGTTGGTTCAGTTACAAGACCTTCTCTCTAGCATCGTTCCAGTTATTTCAAAGTGTCTCTGTGATACTCCTATTATCTCTGCTCCCATCTCCATGAAAGCATGCCCACAGTTTGCTGAGAACACAGATGCAACAGCTGCCAATCTCTCTATGTCCAAGTCGTTTCCCCTTGCTCCAAGTAAAGATAAGTTCCGGAGTAAGCCACGGTCTAGACTTTCTGAAGAGGAACGCAAGCGTCGCATGCAGTTTCAACTCTGCTTTTACTGTGGGGGTTCTGATCACTTTATTAAAGACTGTTCTCTCCGTAAACCAAGGAAGTGGGATAGATCTTCACATCACAGCATTCTTAGTTTCCAACCTTCCTATGTGGAATCTTCAGCTCCTTCTGAGCCGGTCAAGAAAAATATAAAAGTTGATCAAAGAAAAACCCAATTCTACAATTGGGGTCCTGTGTCCAGGAGCCCCATTTCCAATTCTGGGAAACAAAAGAGATTTAATGAGACTTTCTTCACCAAAGGGAAATCCAATTCCGCAGCCCAAGACGGGGCGTCTGTTTCTGCAGCCCAAGACGGGGCGTCTGTTTCTACAGCTCCAGGAAAGGTATCCAATGTTCAAGCTCTACTAGGGGCATATGAGTCTTCTCAAAAAGGAGTTTCTGATCTGTTAACCCCAGGAGGGGTGCTGGAGAAAACAACCCTGAGAGAGGTGTCTGATTCGTCAACCCCAGGAGGGGTCACCGAAATTTCAGCCCCAAGGGAAGTATCCAGAGCCAAGTTCCCAGATGGAAATTTTTGTGCTACAGATGCAGTTATGAACTCCTGTTTGCCGTTTTCAGAGAGCACCACCATGTTGGCATCCAGCATGGACCAGGTCCAGGATGGTCTAACTGAACACTTGGATACCACTCATTCCGGTTCCAACTGGATTCTGACTCCTTCGGTTCCAGCCGATTCCAGTAAGCCTCCTTCAGTTCCAGCCGATTCCAGCACCTTCGAATCTAATCAAGTCCTATCCGTTAGTCCAAAGACTCCTCTGGTTCCAGCCAGTTCAAGTTCATCAGGATTCAATTCAGGTTCCGAAGGTGAATTTGTTGATGACTCAAGCTACATTATGGGAGGTCCTGCTCTTTCCTGTTATGCTTTCACGCATGAAGAGGTTCCAGAATTACCAAAAAGTTCTACAGGTCTCTGTATGAAAAGTCCTCGTTCTAGAAAAAGATTTAATTTAAGACTTAGTGGAGTGCTAGCTTCAAAAGCACGATTTTCTCGTACTTCTAATCCAGGAAAGGGATTTTCTACAGGTTATTCCTCAGTCCTTTCAGATGAAGAAGATTGGGAGGACTTCTAGCAATCCAGTTGCTTCAGGCTTTCCACGCCAGATTTTCCTCAAGCCTAGGAAGTGTCCTGGGGCCACTCCTAAAGGGGAGGGTACTGTCACGATCCAGGAAATTCCTTATTAGTATTTACCTTCCAAATGCCTCCTGAGACTGTCCCAGTGTCCCAGGCCTGGATTCCATCTGCACTGTCTGTGTGCAGCATGCTGCATCTCATTGTCTCAAATCTCTTTACTATGATTCTGGCAGCTTCATGGTTAAAACTCACATGCAAGTTACAAACAGTCTTTCCCTCCAAGTTCAAACATGGGCGCAGCCATGTTTGTTTTCATCACATGTTACTTTTCAGCCAATCAGCTGCACTCTGCTCTCAGCCTGATTACACAGCAGCTGCACTCTGGTCTCTGGTTAATTGCCCACCAATCCCTGCTAACCTGTGGGTTTAAATAGCCTGTCCCAGCATTGAAGGATGTCAGTGCTTCAATGGTCTTCAGTGTTTCCAGTGAGCAGTTCTTCCATGGACTTTCTCTGCAGTGCTTCATTTGTCTCCAGTGGTTTCTGTGTGCAGTCTTCTACAGATTCTCCAGTGAACTCTCCTGCATTCAAGCCTGACTCCTCTGTGTTACACTCTGTGGTGTAACACGACACCTCTGTGATTAACCCTCTACAACATCACATTACTCATCTGTATTTGTATTCCGGCTTTCCAGCAGCCACTCTTCAACAACTACAGTTTTCCAGCGAACCCTAGTTCATTTACAGTTTACAGAACTTTTCTCTACATTCCAGGTTACTGGTATTAACCAGTTGCACGCCTAAATTTCCACTTGTGACTTTCTATTGTTTTTGCAAGTTTTATGACTTTTCATTTAATAAAATCACTGAAAGATATTTCCAGTTGTCATGGTCACGCCTTCGGGCATCCTTGCTACTGTCTTTACGCATGTCCAGGAGTCACATGGCTCCTCCTAAGTTCAAGTACCCGTCAGCCCCTACAGCTGAGGCTCCCAGTCAGGGTCTCCAACCCTCAGTTGTGACAGATGGTAAATGGGGACATGCAGGTAAGCATCCTTGATGTCCAGTGATACCATGTAATCCCCCTCGTCCAGGCTTGCAATAATCGCCCTGAGCGATTCCATCTTGAACTTGAATTTTTTTATATATGTGTTCAAGGATTTCAAATTTAAAATGGGTCTCACCGAACCGTCCGGTTTCGGTACCACAAACATTGTGGAATAGTAACCCCGTCCTTGTTGAAGTAGGGGCACCTTTACTATCACCTGTTGTGAATACAGCTTGTGAATTGCCTGTAACAGTGCCTCCCTGCCTGAGGGAGTGGTTGGTAAGGCAGATTTGAGGAAACGGCGGGGGGGGAGACGTCTCGAATTCCAGCTTGTACCCCTGAGATACTATTTGAAAGATCCAAGGATCCACCCGTGAGCGAGCCCACTGACTGCTGAAATATTTGAGACGGGCCCCCACCGTACCTGGCTCCGCCTGTGGAGCCCCAGCGTCATGCTGTGGACTTAGAGGAAGCGGGGGAGGACTTTTGCTCCAGGGAACTGGCTGTATGCTGCAGCTTTTTCCCCCTACCTCTGCCTCTGGGCAGAAAGGACGCGCCCTTAACCCGCTTGCCCCTATTGGGCCGAAAGGACTGTACCTGATAATACGGTGCTTTCTTTGGCTGTGAGGGAACATGGGGTAAAAATGTAGACTTCCCAGCTGTTGCTGTGGAAACGAGGTCCGAGAGACCATCCCCGAACAACTCCTCACCCTTATAAGGCAGAACTTCCATGTGCCTTTTGGAATCTGCATCTCCTGTCCACTGCCGAGTCCATAACCCTCTCCTGGCAGAAATGGACATTGCACTAATTTTGGATGCAAGCCGGCAAATATCCCTCTGTGCATCCCTCATGTATAAAAGTGCGTCTTTAATATGCTCTACGGTTAGCAATATAGTGTCCCTGTCTAGGGTATCAATATTTTCCGACAGGGAATCTGACCACGCAGCTGCAGCACTGCACATCCATGCTGACGCAATAGCTGGTCTCAGTATAACACCTGTGTGTGTGTGTATATATAGACTTCAGGATAGCCTCCTGCTTTCTATCAGCAGATTCCTTCAGGGCGGCCGTATCCGGAGACGGTAGTGCCACCTTCTTTGACAAGCGTGTGATCGCTTTATCCACCCTAGGGGATGTTTCCCAACGTGACCTATCCTCTGGCGGGAAAGGGTACGCCATTAGTAACCTCTTAGAAAATAAGAATTTACTCACCGGTAATTCTATTTCTCGTAGTCCGTAGTGGATGCTGGGGACTCCGTAAGGACCATGGGGATTAGCGGCTCCGCAGGAGACTGGGCACAACTATAAAGAAAGCTTTAGACTACTGGTGTGCACTGGCTCCTCCCACTAAGACCCTCCTCCAGACCTCAGTTAGGATACTGTGCCCGGAAGAGCTGACACAATAAGGAAGGATTTTGAATCCCGGGTAAGACTCATACCAGCCACACCAATCACACCGTATAACTCGTGATACAATACCCAGTTAACAGTATGATAACAACTGAGCCTCTCAACAGATGGCTCAACAATAACCCTTTAGTTAAGCAATAACTATATACAAGTATTGCAGACAATACGCACTTGGGATGGGCGCCCAGCATCCACTACGGACTACGAGAAATAGAATTACCGGTGAGTAAATTCTTATTTTCTCTAACGTCCTAGTGGATGCTGGGGACTCCGTAAGGACCATGGGGATTATACCAAAGCTCCCAAACGGGCGAGAGAGTGCGGATGACTCTGCAGCACCGAATGGGCAAACTCTAGGTCCTCCTCAGCCAGGGTGTCAAACTTGTAGAATTTAGCAAACGTGTTTGACCCCGACCAAGTAGCTGCTCGGCAAAGTTAAAGAGCCGAGACCCCTCGGGCAGCCGCCCAAAAATAGCCCACCTTCCTCGTGGAATGGGCTTCTACTGATTTAGGATGCGGCAGTCCAGCCGCAGAATGTGCAAGCTGAATCGTACTACAGATCCAGCGAGCAATAGTCTGCTTTGAAGCAGGTGCACCCAACTTGTTGGGCGCATACAGGATAAAGAGCGAGTCAGTCTTTCTGACTCCAGCTGTCCTGGAAACATAGATTTTCAGGGCCCTGACTACGTCCAACAACTTGGAAGCCTCCAAGTCATTTGTAGCCGCAGGCACCACGATAGGTTGGTTCAGATGAAAAGCTGATACCACTTTGGGGAGAAACTGGGGACGAGTCCTCAATTCTGCCCTATCCATATCAGATAATCAGATAAGGGCTTTTACATGACAAAGCCGCCAATTCTGATACACGCCTGGCCGAAGCCAAGGCCAACAACATGACCACTTTCCACGTGAGATATTTAAAATCCACGGTTTTCAGTGGCTCAAACCAATGTGACTTTAGGAAATCCAACACCACGTTGAGATCCCAAGGTGCCACTGGAGGCACAAAAGGGGGCTGAATATGCAGCACTCCCTTAACAAAAGTCTGAACTTCAGGTAGTGAAGCCAGTTCTCTCTGGAAGAAAATCGATAGAGCCGAAATCTGGACCTTAATGGAACCCAATTTAAGGCCCATAGTCACCCCTGACTGTAGGAAGTGCAGGAAACGGCCCAGCTGAAATTCCTCCGTTGGGGCCTTCCTGGCCTCACACCACGCAACATATTTTCGCCATATGCGGTGATAATGGTTTGCGGTAACTTCTTTCCTAGCTTTAATCAGCGTAGGAATGACTTCCTCCGGAATGCCCTTTTCCTTCAGGATCCGGTGTTCAACCGCCATGCCGTCAAAGGCAGCCGCGGTAAGTCTTGGAACAGACAGGGCCCCTGCTGCAGCAGGTCTTGTCTGAGCGGTAGAGGCCATGGGTCCTCTGACATCATTTCTTGAAGTTCCGGGTACCAAGCTCTTCTTGGCCAATCCGGAACAATGAGTATAGTTCTTACTCCTCTTCTCCTTATTATCCTCAGTACCTTTGGTATGAGAGGAAGAGGAGGGAACACATAAACCGACCGGTACACCCACGGTGTCACTAGAGCGTCCACAGCTATCGCCTGCGGGTCTCTCGACCTGGCGCAATATTTTTCTAGCTTTTTGTTTAGGCGGGACGCCATCATGTCCACCTGTGGCCTTTTCCAACGGTTTACAATCATTTGAAAGACTTCTGGATGAAGTCCCCACTCTCCCGGGTGGAGGTCGTGCCTGCTGAGGAAGTCTGCTTCCCAGTTGTCCACTCCCGGAATGAACATTGCTGACAGTGCTAACACATGATTTTCCGCCCATCGGAGAATCCTTGTGGCTTCTGCCATTGCCGTCCTGCTTCTTGTGCCGCCCTGTCGATTTACATGGGCGACCGCCGTGATGTTGTCTGACTGGATCAGTACCGGCTGGTTTTGAAGCAGGGGTTTTGCCTGACTTAGGGCATTGTAAATGGCCCTCAGTTCCAGAATATTTATGTGCAGGGAAGTCTCCTGACTTGATCATAGTCCTTGGAAGTTTCTTCCCTGTGTGACTGCCCCCCAGCCTCGAAGGCTGGCATCCGTGGTCACCAGGACCCAGTCCTGTATGCCGAATCTGCGGCCCTCTTGAAGATGAGCACTCTGCAGCCACCACAGCAGAGACACCCTTGTCCTTGGAGACAGGGTTATCAGCCGATGCATCTGAAGATGCGATCCGGACCACTTGTCCAGCAGGTCCCAATGAAAGGTTCTTGCATGAAACCTGCCGAATGGAATCGCTTCGTAGGAAGCTACCATCTTTCCCAGGATCCGCGTGCAGTGATGCACCGACACCTGTTTTGGTTTTAGGAGGCCTCTGACTAGAGATGACAGCTCCTTGGCCTTCTCCTCCGGGAGAAACACTTTTTTCTGTTCTGTGTCCAGAACCATCCCCAGGAACAGTAGACGTGTCGTAGGGACCAGCTGTGACTTTGGAATGTTTAGAATCCAGCCGTGCTGTAGTAGCACCTCCCGAGATAGTGCTACCCCGACCAACAACTGCTCTCTGGACCTCGCCTTTATCAGGAGATCGTCCAAGTACGGGATAATTAAAACACCCTTCTTTCGAAGGAGTATCATCATTTCGGCCATTACCTTGGTAAAGACCCTCAGAGCCGTGGATAGACCGAACGGCAACGTCTGGAATTGGTAATGACAATCCTGTACCACAAATCTGAGGTACTCCTGGTGAGGATGGTAAATGGGGACATGCAGGTAAGCATCCTTGATGTCCAGTGATACCATGTAATCCCCCTCGTCCAGGCTTGCAATAACCGCCCTGAGCGATTCCATCTTGAACTTGAATTTTTTTATATATGTGTTCAAGGATTTCAAATTTAAAATGGGTCTCACCGAACCGTCCGGTTTCGGTACCACAAACATTGTGGAATAGTAACCCCGTCCTTGTTGAAGTAGGGGTACCTTTACTATCACCTGTTGTGAATACAGCTTGTGAATTGCCTGTAACACTGCCTCCCTGCCTGAGGGAGTGGTTGGCAAGGCAGATTTGAGGAAACGGCGGGGGGGAGACGTCTCGAATTCCAGCTTGTACCCCTGAGATACTATCTGAAAAATCCAGGGATCCACCCGTGAGCGAGCCCACTGATTGCTGAAAAATATGAGACGGGCCCCCACCGTACCTGGCTCCGCCTGTGAAGACCCAGCGTCATGCTGTGGACTTAGAGGAAGCGGGGGAGGACTTTTGCTCCTGGGAACTGGCTGTATGCTGCAGCTTCTTTCCCCTACCTCTACCTCTGGGCAGAAAGGACGCGCCTTTAACCCGCTTGCCCCTATTGGGCCGAAAGGACTGTACCTGATAATACGGTGCTTTCTTTGGTTGTGAGGGAACATGGGGTAAAAATGTAGACTTCCCAGCTGTTGCTGTGGAAACGAGGTCCGAGAGACCATCCCCGAACAACTCCTCACCCTTATAAGGCAGAACTTCCATGTGTCGTTTGGAATCTGCATCTCCTGTCCACTGCCGAGTCCATAACCCTCTCCTGGCAGAAATGGACATTGCACTAATTTTGGATGCCAGCCGGCAAATATCCCTCTGTGCATCCCTCATGTATAAAAGTGCGTCTTTTATATGCTCTACGTTTAGCAATATAGTGTCCCTGTCTAGGGTATCTATATTTTCTGACAGGGAATCTGACCACGCAGCAGCAGCACTGCACATCCAGGCTGAAGCAATAGCCGGTCTCCGTATAACACCTGTGTGTGTATATATAGATTTCAGGATAGCCTCCTGCTTTCTATCAGCAGATTCCTTCAGGGCAGCCGTATCCGGAGACGGTAGTGCCACCTTCTTTGACAAGCGTGTGAGCGCTTTATCCACCCTAGGGGATGTTTCCCAGCGTGACCTATCCTCTGGCGGGAAAGGGTACGCCATTAGTAACCTCTTAGAAATTACCAGCTTTTTATCAGGGGAAGCCCACGCTTCTTCACACACTTCATTTAACTCTTCAGATGGAGGAAAAGCTACTGGTAGTTCTTTCTCTCCAAACATAATACCCTTTTTTGTGGTACCGGGGGTAACATCAGAAATGTGCAACACATTTTTCATTGCCTCAATCATGTAACGTGTGGCCCTACTGGAAGTTACATTAGTCTCATCATCGTCGACACTGGAGTCAGTATCCGTGTCGACATCTGTGTCTGTCATCTGAGGTAGCGGGCGTTTTAGAGCCCCTGATGATTTTTGAGACGCCTGGGCAGGCACAGGCTGAGAAGCCGGCTGTCCCACATTAGGTATGTCGTCAAACCTTTTATGCAAGGAGTCGACACTGTCGCGTAATTCCTTCCACAGCACCATCCACTCAGGTGTCGACCCCGCAGGGGGTGACATCACGTTTACAGGCATTTGCTCCGCCTCCACATAAGCCTCCTCATCAAACATGTCGACACAGCCGTACCGACACACCGCAAACACACAGGGAATGCTCTGACAGAGGACAGGACCCCACAAAGCCCTTTGGGGAGACAGAGAGAGAGTATGCCAGCACACACCAGAGCGCTATATAACACAGGGATCCCACTATAAATGAGTGTTTTCCCTTATAGCTGCTTTTTTATATATCATATATATATATCTATACTGCACCTAAATTTAGTGTCCCCCCTCTCTTTTTTACCCTTCTGTAGTGTTCAGACTGCAGGGGAGAGCCAGGGAGCTTCCTTCCAGCGGAACTGTGAGGGAAAAATAGGGATTTTTGTTTACTTACCGTAAAATCTCTTTCTCTGATTCCATCTGGGGGACGCTGCGCACTTACTAATGGGTTAGAGTGTGTGGGATTGGGAGTTTGGCACAGAACCTATAAAAAACTAACTCCTCCCCCCTCTAACCCCTCCCATCTCCTTCCTGCTCAGCAGATTACCTCAGTTAACGTTTAGCAAAGCCGGAAGAGGCAGAACAGAATATATATACGGGAGGGATCGCAGCGTCCCCCAGATGGAATCAGAGAAAGAGATTTTACGGTAAGTAAACAAAAATCCCTATTTCTCTTTCATCCATCTGGGGGACGCTGCGCACTTACTAATGGGATTTCCCAAAGCAAGCTAATTAGAGGAGGGAGACACAGACGACATAGCAGTCTGCAAACTTTGATGCCTAACAGAGGCAGTCTCCAAACCAAAAGTATGAAAAACGGAAGAATTTCTTGAAGGTATGTACGGACGACTAGGTCGTCGCTCTACGCAGTTGCTCGACGAATACACCACTGTGAACAGCCCAAGAGGCTCCAACAGGTCGAGTCGAATGAGCCCCTAAGGAATCAGGAACAGGCAACGCCTTGAAATCTAAGCCTGCTGAATAGCAGAATTAACCCAGCACATCACCCTGTTCTTATTGGCCAGCCAGCCACGCTTGGGTGCAGCAAACAAACCCAACAAGGTAAGAGTTAAGGTTTGAACAACAACCAATAAGGCCAATTACCGACCCGCCCCGGACAAGCCTGGGACGACACAAGAAGCCCAATGTGCTTAAGGAGAGGAAAAACCAATACAACTTGTGGTTTGTAAGTAAAACCACCCTAACTGCATAAACCAAAACACTGTAAGAGAAAAGAAACCGCAACTCAACCAGAGTCCAGAGGCCGGAAAGGAGAAACAGGAGCCATTCTGGAAAGTAAATTCTAGAGCAGAACCCAGTCTGCTAAGATAAGAAGACAAAGTAGTTCTGACAACTGTGTTGTAGAAAAGATAAGAGGCGGAAAGGACTAAGAACTCCAGCTGAGTGACCGTTAAATACACACAAACGATGACAAGTGTTCTGGCACTGTGATTGGTTAGAGAGCCAGAAACGTAGTAGGGCTTGATGACATTGTTTTCCACAATCACGCCGTCAGCGGCAGAATAGACAAAATCCCGGTGATGACGTAAAGGTTGGGAGTGGAGAGCTGGCCGAAAAGGTACCCTGTAAGGAGCCCTGGTCACTGTGGGCCATAACATTGCAGAACAGAGTCAACAGGCAAATCCGAAGCGGATTAGGAAAACCGAAAGAGCCACTGGTCAAATGCGTTGAGGTACTCACTAGATGTTGCCAGAGGCAGAATAAATATGCTAGATGAAAGTGACAAGGAGCTGACACGGCGTCTACGATTGCCACAAGAGGATTCCCGAAACGATCACAGCACCAATGAAGCCCTGAGGTCTATGTCGGCTAGTTATAGACACACCAAAGCCAGAAATCCCTGTTGATTTCACATACTTTAAGGAAGAACAGCCTGAAGATTCAGGAAATCTGCTTCCCAGTTGCCCATTCTGGAACTGGAGATGACAGACACTGCCGGGATCCAAAATTCCGCCCTCTGCATATGTTAGATACTGTTCCGATGTCTCTCCAGCTACAAGTGTCACAGAACAATTGATATAGGTCACAGTGGATAGACCCTGTAGAAGACATTGAGCTGGAGTCAAGGCGTTGTAGATCGCCCGTAGATTGGAAGTGATATTTCCACTTCGGACATCAGTTTCATAGAAAACGCCAGAGTTGAAACCAAAAAACCGTAATGTCTGAAACTTTTGACTGTGGTTATGACCCTCCATGTCGAGACAGAATGAAGTCCTATAAGTTAGATCTGGATTGTGTAGCCCAACGAAAAGATCGACCAATGAAAATATCTTGGTATTTTAATAGAGAAACTAAACTGCTGTTTACGTAAACTCAATCCTGCCTGAGATTAATAACATTTAATCTGAGATTGAAGAAACCAGGCAGGAGACCGGGGGAATGGAGCCACCTATAAAATCAACACTGTCCTGCAGAGGAAGTGTATGTCTGACCCCTGAGTCTATTCTGGTCAGTAAATCCTGCACTCCGCCAACATTCGAGATACCAGGTATCGAAAAGAATACCCATGAATAACATCTTCTGCGAAGGAAGAAATCCAGAACTAAGGTCCGTTGTAGAAAAAAAGTGCATGAGACAGCTGCTTTTTTTTTTTTTTTTTTTTTTTAACAACTGACCCAAAATGGTAGCGATGCCCGGATGACGGAAAAAGGATTGGACTGAATACTCCTGTTAGATAGCGAACAGATTGCAATGATTAGAGCCCGTCTAAGATGGGCACTAAAGATTCTTGCTTGGTACGTGTTCCCCAAGATTCAGAATATATGTTCGTGATACAAATTCAGTACATCCAACGGATCAGTGGACTCTGAGAAAGCTGGTGTCCTCCCCACTGGGAACCAGACTGTCCGACTCCGTGGCCCCTGCAGAGGGCACATTGGAAGTCCGTGTTCTAGGCATACAAATGCCTCCCAAAAGAATACCCATTTTTCTGACATAGGTTAAAATACCCATTTCTCAGCTATTATCCTCAGGATGAGAACCCACGACCTGTTATACCGCAGGCATACACCTTACTGATAGAGTTATTTGCTCCCGCCTGCAAAGTACGCTTTAATTTGGAAGCAGAATTTTACGATTCGCAACCAAAATGAATAGAAGGGTGTCATAGCCAGGGAAAAGATGCAATAATAAATAGATAGGGAATAGAGCTTGAGAGACCAAAACAGTCAATGGATAATTTGAAAAGGATCAGCTGCCCCAAGAATGGATAACTTGCATAATGCAACCGGTTTAAAGATTCATGCATAAGCCCGGAGAGGGCGTAGGAATATTCCTGTCAGAATGAATACTAATATAATAACGGCCTCACCGTTGTCAATCTGTGGTGACTGTTAAGGTCACATACTGTACTTTAGTAAAGACAGTTGCCTTAGGCTCTCCCATGATGGATGCGTCCACTAATTATTAGTGGAACCTTCATTAGATCAGTGTCTTCATCAGCGAAAGGATAAAGAAATACTGTCTCTAATACTGAGAACACCGAAATTGAACCGAAAACAGTATGTATTAGAGACAGACACATTTCCCTGGAAATAAAAACTATTTCATCAGGTGTGTAGTCAGACTTCCATCAACATTCTCTCACGTGAAGGAAGAGGTGGAAACCAAGAAATTCAGTAGATTATTTCTTATTTCTATCCTGAAGGATCCTCACTGACAGGATTTATCGCACCATTTTCTGTAGATGAAGCCTCAAAAACGCCTCGGAAGTAAAGGAGCTATATTGTCTGTCAAAGACCAGACTCGCTGCACAGTATGAACTGATTAAGGAGCTTTGTTCAGCCATTTGGCAAATCATAAGTACATAGTGTACAAGAAATAGAAATAGTCTGTCCTTGTTTTGAAAGGTGCACCGGTCCCGGAGGTACTGCAATACCGAGTCAATGCGTGGAGTGGACGGAGCAATCTCTTCTTCCATTTTTCTGTTCTAAACATATATTTAATACATGGCCCCCACATAGGGAACGTATCAGATATTAAACTGATAAGAACAGATACTACACTTGATCCTAGCCAAAAGGTCAAGTAGTGATCTTTTTACCAAGACTAGCGGCTAAGTAGTAAACAGAGTACCAGACCCATTACATTGACATATTGTAAGGAAAAATATACTCAAAGAATACCGGTATTTGTGGACAGGTCCTGGAACCCCCATCCCTGCAAGTGCAGGGAATATATATATATATACATATATAACTTCACACAGTTAGGGGCATACACTGAACTGGGGGGAGGCAGGTTCAGGGGAAATTTAAGGAAAATATTTCCTCACAGAAGGGGTAGTGAACAAGTGGAACAGCCTCCCATGAGAGGTGGCAGAGGCCAAGACTGTAGAGCAATTTAAACCTGCTTGGTATATTCATATACTTCTATGTAAACAAGCTCATGGCTTCAGTGCTGTGAGGCAGCAATGCTAACCACTACTCCATCTGTATTATTCTGGATTGAGATGTGTCTGGCCCAGAGGCATAAACTGATCCCTGGAACCTCCCGGCTGCTCTGCAACTGGTGTCCTGGAGCATGGGGTACCTGTGTCCGTGCTACCTTTAGGAAGTCTGGAGCCACATTGTGCAATTTAATGTATATGGGAATCAAACCTGTGTTTAGTCTATCTTACTAATACACAGCATTAGCCCACAAAGCTATTGGAGCTCCTGTGTAGTAAACTACTGAACTTGTCGTTCCTTTAGGAGATTTGCCGTTTACAACCATGGAATATACAATGCCACAATCATAGCACACAATGATGTCTCATAACTCTGTGCTGTGGTCCAGCTCTACAGACTGAGCTATAACGCTCCTTTTATAACATGATGTAAACAACTGTTGTCAATTTAGAATAGCACAACACTAGTTAAGAAAAAATCCCCGCCTGTGTAATAAACAGGGTGAGGTAAAAATAACTCTATTACAGTGAGATTACCGAAATATATGTACTAAAGGATCACTAAAGAATCCCTTAGAATAAACGAGCTCCAGAGCATATGAAAGGGCTGTGTTATACTTGCTGTTTTTTCTGCTCTCCGCCTGTACTAACAGGGTGAGACGCTGTGTTATGTGCAGCGCAGTATCCCCCGCTGACCTGACGGATGGTCTCTTGCAGAGATAGAAGATGGCGCCTATAGCTGAGTCCTGCCCCCACAGAGTGAGGACGGCGGCGGTAAGACGCTGTTGGGCGGGAGAACGGGGCGCGAACACAACATCCTCCTGCGTCCCGCCGCGGTACAGCCTCCCCACCCCCGCAACTGAGCTCCGTAAAATCATTGAAATGACTACCGCTGCTGTCTGACAAGACGCGGCTTCCATGAAATGAGCGGCGGAAGCGGGACTGAACCGCTCCGTCCGCTCTGAGCAGGGAGGGGGGTCCGCATACACCAGCGCTGCACAATAATAAATACAATTATTATAAATACCATATATGCAATAACAGCCCAACGCTGCCCAGGCAGGTTGTGGCTGTCTTACCAGTACAGTGCCTCCTAGGAAATCCATCCTGCATCAAGTAAGCCCCAGTGACTAAGAGTATGGTGGCTTCTTAGAGGCTCTGGGGAGTGGGAGACACATAACTAACTAACCCCACTCCTAGTATACGTGTCTCCTGTAAACAGGGACTAAGCACACATAAGTAAAATCAAAATAAACAACAGAAACCTAACTAAAATCTACACTGAAGGAATCTGTGCCTGTACTCCTCAGGCACAAAACTAAAACTGGGGTAATCTGCTGAGCAGGAAGGAGATGGGAGGGGTTAGAGGGGGGAGGAGTTAGTTTTTTATAGGTTCTGTGCCAAACTCCCAATCCCACACACTCTAACCCATTAGTAAGTGCGCAGCGTCCCCCAGATGGATGAAAGAGAAATGGCGCCAGTGTGCTGAGGGAGATGGCCCCGCCCCTTTTTCGGCGGACTTTCTCCCGCTTTTTCTGGAATACTGGGAGGGGTAATTTTACATCTATATAGCCTCTAGGACTATATATGATGTAGATTTGCCAGCCAAGGTGTCATATATTGCCCTCAGGGCGCCCCCCCCCCCCAGCGCCCTGCACCCATCAGTGACCGGAGTGTGAGGTGTACATGAGGAGCAATGGCGCACAGCTGCAGTGCTGTGCGCTACCTTGGTGAAGACCGAAGTCTTCTGCCGCCGATTTTCCGGACCTCTTCATGCTTCTGGCTCTGTAAGGGGGACGGCGGCGCGGCTCCGGGAACGAACATCAAGGTCGGGTCCTGCGGTTGATCCCTCTGGAGCTAATGGTGTCCAGTAGCCTAAGAAGCCCAAACTACCATCTGTTAGGTAGGTTCGCTTCTTCTCCCCTTAGTCCCTCGCTGCAGTGAGTCTGTTGCCAGCAGATCTCACTGTAAAATAAAAAACCTAAATATACTTTCTTTCTAGGAGCTCAGGAGAGCCCCTAGTGTGCATCCAGCTCAGCCGGGCACAATATTCTAACTGAAGTCTGGAGGAGGGTCATAGTGGGAGGAGCCAGTGCACACCAGTAGTCTAAAGCATTTTTTATAGTTGTGCCCAGTCTCCTGCGGAGCCGCTATTCCCCATGGTCCTTACGGAGTCCCAGCATCCACTTAGGACGTTAGAGAAATAGGACAAGACTTCAAGGGGACAAGTTAACTGTTTGTTATGGCTGCCAGTTACCAACGTTGAAACCTTTTCCCCAGCAACACACATCCATAGATTGTCTTTGGCGGCCTGCAGAGATGCACAGGAACTTTGCTCTACTGTAACTCTCAGCAATGCGCACTCACATCACTGAATCATACCGTATAAATAATATAGGCAAGTGAGTAATTTCAACCAATAAATCTTTAAACAATACAGTACATTAGAAGACACACTGGGGAAATGCTTGGTACGTGTCCCCACCCAATCTCCTCCCTTTCTTCCATGTCCGTGCCCAATTTCCTCCCCCATGTGCTCTCCGCACTGAGCCAGCGCTCGCTCATACACACGCAGGAGGCAGCGGAAGGAGTCGGGAAGAGCTGCGGTCAGTGAGTGTCCGGCAGTGGCAGGGAGCAAGATTGTGAGATATGATGTCATCTACTGTGTGTGGCCCATAGTGACCGGAAGCGGGATTTGGCATCTTTTGGTGTTTGTTGGAGGGTGCGCTATATATGTTGAATCGACTTGAGACACATTCGCAAATTATCAAGTGATGTATTGAGGGAAGTATTTTCTACCTATTTCGGTTAGTTTCTCCTTTATTCTAAAGGAATAAAAATAAGTAAATAATATACTCCCTTTACAATTTTTCTTTAATAAAATAATAAGATTTTAAACCTACCGGTAAATCTTTTTCTCCTAGTCTGTAGAGGATGCTGGGGACTCTGTAAGGACCATGGGGTATAGACGGGCTCCGCAGGAGACATGGGCACCTATAAAGAACTTTTAGTATGGGTGTGCACTGGCTCCTCCCTCTATGCCCCTCCTCCAGACCTCAGTTAGAGAACTGTGCCCAGAGAAGATGGACAATACGAGGAAAGGATTTTGGTAATCTAAGGGCAATCATACCAGCCCACACCAGTCATACCATATAACCTGGCATACCCAAAGCCAGTTAACAGTATGAACAAACAACAGCACCGGTCCAAGACCGATTCCAACTGTAACATAACCCTTATGTAAGCAATAACTATATACAAGTCTTGCAGATCTTCCGCACTGGGACGGCGCCCAGCATCCTCTACGGACTAGGAGAAAAATATTTAACGGTAGGTTTAAAATCTTATGTTCTCTTACGTCCTAGAGGATGCTGGGGACTCCGTAAGGACCATGGGGTTTATACCAAAGGTCCCAATCGGGGCGGGAGAGTGCGGATGACTCTGTAGCACCGACTGAGCAAGTGCTAGGTCCTCATCAACCAGGGTATCAAACTTGTAGAATTTAGCAAAAGTGTTTGAACCCGACCAAGTTGCCGCTCGGCAAAGCTGTAATGCCGAGACGCCTCGGGCAGCCGCCCAAGAGCCCACGTTCCTAGTGGAATGGGCCTTTACTGAATGTGGTAACGGCAATCCAGCCGTAACATAAGCCTGCTGAATCGTATTACAGATCCAGTGAGCAATAGTCTGCTTTGAAGCAGGCGCGCCAATCTTGTTGGCTGCATACAGGACAAACAGAGCCTCTGTTTTCCTAATTCTAGCCGTCCTGGCTACATAAATCTTTAAGGCCCTGACTACATCCAGGGACATGGAATCCTCCAAGTCACTCGTAGCCACAGGCACCACGATAGGTTGGTTTATATGAAAAGAAGATACCACCTTAGGTAAAAACTGGGGACGAGTCCTCAATTCTGCTCTATCCACATGAAAAATCAAGTAGGGGCTCTTGTGAGACAATGCCACCAATTCAGACACCCGCCTTGCCGAAGCTAAGGCCAATAACATGACCACCTTCCAGGTGAGAAATTTCAACTCAACCGTATTAAGGGGTTCAAACCAGTGTGACTTAAGGAACTGGAACACCACGTTCAGGTCCCATGGCGCCACTGGGGCCACAAAAGGAGGCTGGATGTGTAGCACTCCCTTCACAAAAGTCTGGACTTCTGGAAGAGAAGCTAATTCCTTCTGAAAGAATATTGATAAGGCCGAAATCTGAACCTTAACAGAGCCTAACTTCAGGCCCATATCCAATCCTGTCTGTAGAAAGTGGAGAAAACGGCCCAGGTGGAAATCCTCCGTAGGAGCATTCTTGGCTTCACACCAAGATACATACTTCCTCCAGATACGTGATAATGTTTCGCCGTCACCTCCTTCCTAGCCTTTATTACAGTAGGTATGACCTCCTCCGGAATACCCTTCTCAGCTAGGATTCAGCGTTCAACCGCCATGCCGTCAAACGTAACCGCGATAAGTCTTGGAACGTGCAGGGGCCCTGCTGTAACAGGTCCTCCCTTAGCGGAAGAGGCCAAGGATCTTCTGCGAGCATCTCCTGAAGATCCGAGTACCAGGCCCTTCGAGGCCAGTCTGGAACAATCAGTATTGTCTGTACTCTTTTCCGTCTTATGATCTTCAACACCTTTGTGATGAGAGGCAGAGGAGGAAACACATAGACCGACTGGAACACCCATGGCGTTACCAGAGCGTCTACTGCTATTGCCTGAGGGTCCCGGGACCTGGCACAGTACCTCCGAAGTTTCTTGTTGAGGCGTGACGCCATCATGTCTATTTGAGGAACTCCCCAGAGACCCGTTATCTCTGCAGAGACTTCTTGATGAAGTCCCCACTCTCCTGGATTGAGATCGTGTCTGCTGAGGAAGTCCCAGTTGTCCACTCCTGGAATGAAGACAGCTGACAGAGCGCTTACATGATTTTCCGCCCAGTGAAGAATCCTGGTGGCTTCCGCCATCGCGACTCTGCTCCTTATCCCGCCTTGGCGGTTCATATGAGTCACGGCTGTGACATTATCTGATTGAATCAGAACCGGTAGGTTGCGAAGAAGACCCTCCGCTTGTCGACAGCCGTTGTATATGGCCCTTAATTCTAGCACGTTGATGTGCAGACAGGCCTCCTGGCTTGACCATAGTCCTTGAAAGTTTCTTCCTTGGGTGACTGCTCCCCATCCTCGGAGGCTCGCGTCCGTGGTTACCAGAACCCAGTCCTGAATGCCGAACCTGCGACCCTCTAGAAGGTGAGCACTTTGCAACCACCATAGGAGAGACACCCTGGCCCTTGGGGACAGTGTTATTTTCTGATGTATTTGTAGATGTGACTCGGACCACTTGTCTAGAAGGTCCCATTGAAACGTCCTCGCATGGAACCTGCCGAAGGGAATGGCCTCGTAGGCTGCCACCATTTTCCCCAGAACTCGAGTGCATTGATGAACTGACACTCTTTTTGGCTTTAGCAGGTCTCTGACCATGTTCTGGAGGTCCTGGGCTTTTTCCAACGGGAGAAAAACCTTCTTTCGTTCCGTGTCTAGTATCATGCCTAGGAACGGTAGTTGAGTTGTTGGAACCAACTGTGACTTTGGCAGATTGAGAATCCAACCATGTTGCTGAAGCACTCTCAGAGAGAGTGACACGTTCTTCAGTTATCGATCTTTTGATCTCGCCTTTATCAGGAGATCGTCCAAGTATGGGATAATTGTGACTCCTTGCCTGCGCAGGATCACCATCATTTCCGTCATTATCTTGGTGAAAATCCTCGGGGCCGTTGAAAGCCCAAACGGCAACGTCTGAAACTAGAAATGACAATCCTGTACCGCGAATCTCAGGTACTCCTGATGAGCGGGATATATGGGGACATGAAGGTAAGCATCCTTTATGTCCAGTGACACCATAAAATCTCCCCCTTCCAGGCTGACTATTACCGCTCGGAGTAATTCCATCTTGAATTTGAAACGTTTCAAGTACAGATTTAGGGATTTTAGATTTAAAATGGGCCTGACCGAACCATCCGGCTTCGGGACCACAAAGAGGGTCGAATAGTACTCTTTTCCCTGTTGGCTCAGGGGAACCCCTATAATCACTTGCTGTTGACACAGCGTTTGAATTGCAGCTAACACTACTTCCCGCTCTGGGGTAGAAGCTGGTAAGGCCGACTTGAAAAATCAGCGTGGGGGCACCTCTTCGAATTCCAGCTTGTAGCCTTGGGAAACTATCTCCATCGCCCAAGGATCTACGTCTGACCGAACCCAGACCTGGCTGAAGGCGTGCCCCCACCGGTGCGGACTCCCGCAGGGGAGCCCCAGCGTCATGCGGTGGATTTTGTAGAAGCCGGAGAGAACTTCTGTTCCTGGGAACCCGCTGCGGCAGGTATCCTTTTCCCTTACCTCTGGCAAGGAAGGAGGAGCCCCGACCTCTTCTGGGCTTCTGCGACCGAAAGGACTGCATCTGATACTGTGGAGTTTTTTTTTGCTGTTGGGGAACAAAAGGTAAAAAGGTAGATTTACCTGCGGTAGCTGTGGAAACCAGATCCGCGAGCCCATCCCCAAACAACACATCACCCTTATAGGGTAAAACCTCCATATGCTTTTTTGAATCCGCATCACCCGTCCATTGGCGGGTCCATAAGGATCGTCTCGCTGAAATAGCCATGGCATTGGCTCTGGAACCCAACAATCCAATGTCTCTTTGAGCGTCTCTCATATATAAGACTGCGTCTTTAATATGTGCTAAAGTTAGCAAAATAGTATCCCTATCTAGGGTATCAAGGTCAGCTGACAGGGTATCTGCCCAAGCTGCAACCGCACTACATACCCATGCCGACGCAATTGCCGGTCTAAGTAAAGTACCAGTATGTGTATAAATAGACTTTAATGTCGTCTCCTGCCTGCGGTCCGCAGGGTCCTTGAGGGCCGCTGTATCTGGAGACGGCAGCGCCACCTTCTTGGACAGGCGTGTTAGAGCCTTGTCCACTATGGGAGAGGATTCCCAACATGCCCTGTCCTGTGTAGGGAAAGGGTACGCCATAAGAACCCTTTTGGGAATCTGCAGTCTCTTATCTGGAGATTCCCAAGCTTTTTCAAATAACTCATTAAGTTCATGAGATGGAGGAAAGTTTACCACAGGTTTCTTTTCCTTATACATGCGCCCCCCTGTGTCGGGAACAGAGGGGTCGTGTGCGATATGCAAAACATCTTTAATTGCAATAATCATATACTGAATAGTTTTTGCCACCCTAGGGTGCAATCTAGCATCATCATAGTCGACACTGGAATCAGAGTCCGTGTCGGTATCTGTGTCCACAATTTGTGACCAGGGAAGCTTTTGAGACCCTGACGGGCCCTGTGAGTCGGTCCAATCCGTGGATTGACCCCCTGAAGTTTCCCTGGATTCTGCTTTGTCTAGCCTCTTATGCAATGATGCTACACTTGTATTTAACATATATGCCACATATCCATCCATTCCTGAGTCGGCACTACCGACGGGGACACACCACTCATCTCCTCCACCTCCTCCTTTGATAAGCCTTCCGCTTCAGACATGCCGACACGCACGTACCAACCCCCCAAACACACAGGGATATAACTAAATGGGAACAATTCCCCAACCAGGCCCTTTGGAAAGACAGGGAGAGAGTATGCCAGCACACACCCAGCGCTAAACTGACACTGGAAAACCCAGATAGCGCTTATATATATATATATATATATATATATATATATATATATATATATATATTGCCAATGCTATTACCACTCACTGCGCTTGAAATGTGCCCCCCCTCTCTTTTTTTCAGCCCTCTGATGCGTTCAGCAGGGGAGTCCGGGGAGCCAGCGTTCTCTGCAGCTTCTGTGGAGAAAATGGCGCTGGTTAGTGCTGAGGGATCAAGCTCCAGCGGCGGGCTTCGGTCCCGCTTCAATATCATAAAAATGGCGGGGGATCGTCTATTTGCTGCCTCCGCACCCTAATATATATATTTGTGCCAAAAACGAGGTTTATTGCTGCCCAGGGCGCCCCCCCCTGCGCCCTGCACCCATCTGTGCCTGTGTGTGTTGTGTTGGAGCAATAGCGCGCAGCGGTCTTCTGCCGCCTTGAAGTCTTCTTTTCTTCTCATACTCACCCGGCTTCTATCTTCCGGCTCTGCGAGGAGGACGGCGGCGCGGCTGCGGGACGAACCCCAGGGTGAGACCTGTGTTCCGACTCCCTCTGGAGCTAATGGTGTCCAGTAGAGGCAGATCCTATCATTTAAGTAGGTCTGCTTCTCTCTCCTCAGTCCCACGACGCAGGGAGTCTGTTGCCAGCAGTGCTCCCTGAAAATAAAAAACCTAACAAAATTCTTTCACACAGAAAACTCAGGAGAGTTCCCTGTAATGCACCCTATCTCCTCTGGGCACAAGATCTAACTGAGGTCTGGAGGAGGGGCATAGAGGGAGGAGCCAGTGCAGACCCATACTAAAAGTTCTTTATAGGTGCCCATGTCTCCTGCGGAGCCCGTCTATACCCCATGGTCCTTACGGAGTCCCCAGCATCCTCTAGGAAGTAAGAGAAATTGGATTTGGAAATATTTGCATTCTAAACATATAATTTGTAATAAATATAAGTTGTGGAGATAAAAAACAAAAAACTCACTTAACCATACAATTCCAGCTGGGATTGCATGTGAGAGGGTCACATAAACGGAAATGTTCCTCTTCATTAGACTCAGCAGGAGCATGAGTCCCATCAGTATACACAGCTCCGATCGGAACACAATAATGGCCAATGCCGAAAGCCAGATAAATGGACCAGGCTTTTGTTTCATCCAGAATGTGACAGCCAGCAAGACTAATACATAGAAGGAAACACAGTACAAAGTTTTGAAATAATAACAAATATACATTCCACAAAGTAAATTGTATATATTGGGACATGGCAGCCACAAACCAAAAAGCATTGCACCCACATTTAAAAAGAAACTTTGAAAGCTGTGTGCCGTTGCCCAATGTCTTTCTTAGAAAACTTGGATTACCTATCTACAGAGGAAGGGAAATAGTACAATCATAGCACAGATATTATAGCAGCTCCAACTAAGAAAAGGTGAAAATGGCAGAATAGATACCAAATGTTTAATCTATAAACTTTAAAAGGATATGTCTAGCTTTTGTCCTTTTTCCTAAATCACTATGCCAATTAAGTTGCTGTTTAAATTATTTTACTTGCTAGATACTATTGGCTTAAAGTGTTTAAAAGCGCTGATACTTAGCAAATTACATTGCAGTGCGAGCAAGACAATTTCAATGATCTACTTCCAATTGAAAGGGGTAGTGGGCCGTATTCATAGTGGTACACTAATGCTGCTGTAAATGTGATTTGACACAGAGGATTTGCGAAAATATGCTAATGTAAGAATCTCTGGGATTTGTACTGAAATGCCCGCTGGAGCCTTTGCAGCTGCCCGCAACATCGCAGATGCAGGAAACATTGCATGTCTGAGTGAGTCTATGGTCTCTCAGAAACCCCGCCGCAACTGAGACGTGTTTCCTGCATATATGATCACCCCGAAAACGGTCCCAACATACACGCATTTTGCCACCACTGCCCGTTACCTCCCTGTCAATCACTTGTTAATGAATCCTCACTGCGAACGTAATCACAATTCAATCGCCATGCATGCGCAGTCTACCGTTAATCGCTCAATTGTGAAAACATCAGCATAACGTACAAATACAAATCAGTCCCTGTATTATAATCCAAGTACTAGCAAACGGTCAACAGGGGTTTATAGGTGATTTAAATATGACAGTTGCCCCCTTATGTAGAATTCAAATAAATTCTGTAACTATTTCAGCTTAACACCACTTTAAGGGGGCAATTCAATTGTTTAAGCACCCGACGGTGACGGGAGATCAGGAGACGTTATTAAATTTTTCTTTTTTTTCTATCAGTCTGATTGCGCCCTGCAGTGCCAGGTTTAGCCAAGCAAAGCAGCAACTAACTTTACTAAAGTGCTGGGTGCAACATGAAAAATTCAGTTTAGGTGCCCAAACGGGTCACATATCGCACAATTCTGCTCACCAACACGGGGGGGGGGGGCATTGGCTGCAAGCAGAAATGCTGGCAGCTGTTCACGCCTGATGGAGCAACAATTGCCTTGCTCCATTGTGTGCCAGAGACTGACAGCCGCCGAAGCAAACAATTGAATTCCCCCCTAAAATGTCTTGATTCTTAAATTGCAGTGGAATGACGAAGGCTGCATGCCCACTGGTGTATGAGATATGCATTTTAAAAATCATTTATAAATACATTGAAAAGCGGAGCAAGCAGTAACTATCAGACACATTGCAACCCTTTAAATGAATGTAAATAAGCAAAGTGATACGGACTCATTTGGAATAATGATTTTTAGGGTCCCATCATTTAAAGTACATTAAAAAAACGAATTCAAACAGTGTACACATATCCTAGGGGTACAATCTCACTGGTGTTTGGATCATGTTTTTCTGATGCAAGTTAATCATCTGCAATCACATGTATGTTTTTCATACGCATTTTACAAACATAAAATTATATGTAACCGTAAGTACCGTAATAGCCTTATAATTGTTTACAATAAGCAAAACTGACTTTGTTCAAGAAAACACATTATAGACAAAAGTTTCAGTTTCCAATATGTCAAGTCAATGAAGCAACTACATGTATGTTTGTACCCACTTCAACAGTTTCATGAGGGGCAAACACCCTGCACTAAATAAGAATTTACTTACCGATAATTCTATTTCTCGTAGTCCGTAGTGGATGCTGGGGACTCCGTCAGGACCATGGGGTTTAGCGGCTCCGCAGGAGACAGGGCACAATAATAAAAGCTTTAGGATCAGGTGGTGTGCACTGGCTCCTCCCCCTATGACCCTCCTCCAAGCCTCAGTTAGGATACTGTGCCCGGACGAGCGTGCATAATAAGGAAGGATATTGAATCCCGGGTAAGACTCATACCAGCCACACCAATCACACCGTACAACCTGTGATCTGAACCCAGTTAACAGTATGATAACAACGAAGGAGCCTCTGAAAAGATGGCTCACAACAAGAATAACCCGATTTTTGTAACAATAACTATGTACAAGTATTGCAGACAATCCGCACTTGGGATGGGCGCCCAGCATCCACTACGGACTACGAGAAATAGAATTATCGGTAAGTAAATTCTTATTTTCTCTAACGTCCTAAGTGGATGCTGGGGACTCCGTCAGGACCATGGGGATTATACCAAAGCTCCCAAACGGGCGGGAGAGTGCAGATGACTCTGCAGCACCGAATGAGAGAACTCCAGGTCCTCCTCAGTCAGGGTGTGCCCCTGACCAAGTAGCAGCTCGGCAAAGTTGTAAAGCCGAGACCCCTCGGGCAGCCGCCCAAGATGAGCCCACTTCCTTGTGGAATGGGCTTTTACTGATTTTGGCTGTGGCAAGCCTGCCACAGAATGTGCAAGCTGAATTGTACTACAAATCCAGCGAGCAATCGTCTGCTTAGAAGCAGGAACACCCATCTTGTTGGGTGCATACAGGCTAAACAGCGAGTCAGATTTTCTGACTCCAGTCGTCCTGGAAACATATATTTTCAGGGCCCTGACAACGTCAAGTAACTTGGAGTCCTCCAAGTCCCTAGTAGCCGCAGGTACCACAATAGGTTGGTTCATATGAAAAACAGAAAACACCTTAAGGAGAAATTGAGGACGAGTCCTCAATTCTGCCCTGTCAGAATGAAAAATTAAGTAAGGGCTTTTATATGATAAAGCCGCCCATTCTGACACACGCCTGGCTGAAGCCAGGGCTAATAGAATCTTCACCTTCCATGTGAAATATTTTAATTCCACAGTGGTGAGTGGATCACCAATGTGACTTTAGGAAACTCAAAACAACATTGAGATCCCAAGGTGCCACTGGGGGCACAAAAGGAGGCTGTATATGCAGTACCCCTTTTACAAACGTCTGAACTTCAGGCACTGAAGCCAGTTCTTTCTGGAAGAAATTTGACAGGGTCGAAATTTGAACCTTAATGGACCCTAATTTTAGGCCCATAGACAGTCCTGTTTTCAGGAAATGTAGGAAACGACCCAGTTGGAATTCCTCTGTAGGGACCTTCTTGGCCTCACACCACGCAACATATTTTCGCCAAATGCGGTGAAAATGTTTTTCGGTTACATCCTTCCTGGCTTCGACCAGGGTAGGGATGACTTCATCTGGAATGCCCTTTCAGGATCCGGCGTTCAACTGCCATGCCGTCAAACGCAGCCGCGGTAAGTCTTGGAACAGACAAGGCCCCTGCTGGAGCAGGTCCTTTCTTAAAGGTAGAGGCCACGGTTCTTCCGTGAGCATCTCTTGAAGTTCCGGGTACCAAGTCCTTCTTGACCCATCCGGAACCACGAGTATCGTTCTTACTCATCTCCTTCTTATGATTCTCAGTACTTTTGGTATGAGATGCATAGGAGGGAACACATACCCTGACTGGTACACCCACAGTGTTACCAGAGCGTCCACCGCTATTGCCTGAGGGTCCCTTGACCTGGCGCAATATTTGTCTAGTTTTTTTGTTCAGGCGGGACGCCATCATGTCCACCTTTGGTTTTTACCAACGGTTTACAATCATGTGGAAGACTTCCCGCTGAAGTCCCCACTCTCCCGGGTGGAGGTTATGCCTGCTGAGGAAGTTTGCTTCCCAGTTTTCCACTCCCGGAATTAACACTGCTGAGAGTGTTATCACATGATTTTTCGCCCAGCGAAGAATCCTTGCAGTTTCTGCCATTTCCCTCCTGCTTCATGTGCCGCCCTGTCTGTTTACGTGGGCGACTGCCGTGATGTTGTCCCACTGGATCAATACCGGCTGACCTTGAAGCAGAGGTCTTGCTAAGCTTAGAGCCTTGTAAATTGCCCTTAGCTCCAGTATATTTATGTGGAGAGAAGTCTCCAGACTTGATCATACTCCCTGGAAATTTTTTCCTTGTGTGACTGCTCCCCAGCCACTCAGGCTGGCATCCGTGGTCACCAGGACCCAGTCCTGAATGTCGAATCTGCGGCCCTTTCATAGATGAGCACTCTGCAGCCACCGCAGAAGAAAACACCCTTGTCCTTGGAGACAGGGTTGTCCGCTGATGCATCTGAAGATGCGATCCGGACCATTTTCCCAGCAGATTCCACTGAAAGGTTCTTGCGTGAAATCTACCGAATGGGATCGCTTTGTAAGAAACCACCATTTTTCACAGGACCCTTGTGCAATGATGCACTGATACTTTTCCTGGTTTTAGGAGGTTCCTGACTAGCTCGGATAACTCCCTGGTCTTCTTCTCCGGGAGAAAACATCCTTTTCTGGACTGTGTCCAGAATCATTCCTAGGAACATTAGACGTGTCGTCGGAAAAAGCTGCGATTTTGGAATATTTAGAATCCACTCGTGCTGTCGTAGAACTACTTGAGATAGTGCTACTCCGACCGCCAACTGTTCTCTGGACCTTGCCCTTATCAGGAAAGCGTCCATATTTCTTTTAGGAAGAATCATCATTTCGGCCATTACCATGGTAAAGACCCGGGGTGCCGGACAATCCAAACGGCAGCGTCTGAACTGATAGTGACAGTTCTGTACCACGAACCTGAGATACCCTTGGTGAGAAGGGCAAAATTTGGACATGTAGGTAAGCGTCCCTGATATCCAGTGACACCATATCGTCCTGGTTCGCTATCACTGCTCTGAGTGACTCCATCTTGATTTGAACCCTTGTATGTAATTGTTCAAATCTTTTAGATCTCACCGAGCCGTTTGGCTTCAGTACCACAATATAGTGTGGAATAATACCCCGTCCCTTGTTGTAGGAGGGGTACTTTGATTATCACCTGCTGGGAATACAGCCTGTGAATTTTTTTCCAATACTGCCTCCCTGTCGGAGGGAGACGTTGGTAAAGCAGACTTCAGGAACTTGTGAGGGGAAGACGTCTCGAATTTCCAATGTACACCTGGGATACTACGTGTAGGATCCAGGAGTCCACTTGCGAGTGAGCCCACTGCGTGCTGAAACTCTTGAGATGACCCCCCACCGCACCTGAGTCCGCTTGTATGGCCCCAGCGTCATGCTGCGGACTTGGCAGAAGCTGTGGAGGACTTCTGTTCCTGGGAATGGGCTGCCTGCTGCAGTCTTCTTCCCTTTCCTCTAACCCTGGGCAGATATGACTGGCCTTTTGCCCGCCTGCCTTTATGGGTACGAAAGGACTGAGACTGAAAAGACTGTGTCCTTTTCTGCTGAGATGTGACTTGGGGTAACAAAAGTGGATTTTCCAGCTGTTGCCATGGCCACCAGGTCCGATGGACCGCCCCTTTATACGGCAATACTTCCATGTGCCGTCTGGAATCTGCATCACGTGACCACTGTCGTGTCTATAAACATCGTCTGGCAGATATGGACATCACATCTACTCTTGATGCCAGAATGCAAATATCCCTCTGCGCATCTCGCATATATAGAAATGCATCCTTAAAATGCTCTATAGTCAATAAAATATTGTTCCTGTCAAGGGTATCAATATTTTCAGTCAGGAAATCCGACCAAGCCCCCCCAGCGCTGCACATCCAGGCTGAGGCGATTGCTGGTCGTAGTATAACACCAGTATGTGTGTATATACTTTTTAGGATATTTTCCAGCTTCCTATCAGCTGGCTCTTTGAGGGCGGCCGTATCTGGAGACGGTAACGCCACTTGTTTTTATAAGCGTGTGAGCGCCTTATCCACCCTAAGGTGTGTTTCCTAACTCGCCCTCACTTCTGGCGGGAAAGGGTATACCTCCAATAATTTTCTATCGGAGGAAACCCACGTATCATCACACACTTTAATTTATCTGATTCAGGAAAAAACTACAAGTAGATTATTCCCACCCTACATAATACCCTTATTTGTGGTACTTGTAGTATCAGAATTATGTAACACCTCCTTCATTGCCCTTAACATGTAACGTGTGGCCCTAAAGGAAAATACGTTTGTTTCTTCACCGTCGACACTGAAGTCAGTGTCCGTGTCTGTGTCGACCAACTGAGGTAAATGGGCGTTTTTACAAGCCCCTGACGGTGTCTGAGACGCCTGGACAGGTACTAATTTGTTTGCCGGCCGTCTCATGTCGTCAACCGACCTTGCATCGTGTTGACATTATCACGTAATTCCTAAATAAGCCATCCATTCCGGTGTCGACTCCCTAGAGAGTGACATCACCAATACAGGCAATTTGCTCCGCCTCCTCACCAACATCGTCCTCCTACATGTCGACACACACGTACCGACACACAGCACACACACAGGGAATGCTCTGATAGAGGACAGGACCCCACTAGCCCTTTGGGGAGACAGAGGGAGAGTTTGCCAGCACACACCAAAAACGCTATAATTATACAGGGACAACCCCTTATACAAGTGTTTTCCCTTATAGCATTTTCACATATGTAATCATATCGCCAAATAAGTGCCCCCCCTCTCTGTTTTAACCCTGTTTCTGTAGTGCAGTGCAGGGGAGAGCCTGGGAGCCTTCCTCACAGCAGAGCTGAGCAGGAAAATGGCGCCGTGTGCTGAGGAGAATAGGCCCCGCCCCCTAAAACGGCGGGCTCTTCTCCCGGAGTTTGTGAGATCTGGCAGGGGTTAAATACATCCATATAGCCTCAAGGGCTATATGTGATGTATTTTAGCCATAAAAAAGGTATAATACATTGCTGCCCAGGGCGCCCCCCCCAGCGCCCTGCACCCTCAGTGACCGCTGGTATGAAGTGTGCTGACAACAATGGCGCACAGCTGCAGTGCTGTGCGCTACCTTATGAAGACTGAAAGTCTTCTGCCGCCTGTTTCTGGACCTCTGGACCTCTTCAACTTCGGCATCTGCAAGGGGGGTCGGCGGCACGGCTCCGGGACGAACCCCAGGGTGAGACCTGTGTTCCGACTCCCTCTGGAGCTAATGGTGTCCAGTAGCCTAAGAAGCAAATCCATCCTGCACGCAGGTGAGTTTACTTCTCTCCCCTAAGTCCCTCGTAGCAGTGAGCCTGTTGCCAGCAGGACTCACTGAAAATAAAAAACCTAACTTAAACTTTTATTCTAAGCAGCTCAGGAGAGCCACCTAGATTGCACCCTTCTCGGCCGGGCACAAAGATCTAACTGAGGCTTGGAGGAGGGTCATAGGGGGAGGAGCCAGTGCACACCACCTGATCCTAAAGCTTTTATTATTGTGCCCTGTCTCCTGCGGAGCCGCTAAACCCCATGGTCCTGACGGAGTCCCCAGCATCCACTTAGGACGTTAGAGAAACAAAGAAATTTAAAGTGCACCGGCTCCTTTGGACCCCGTCTATACCCCATCGTACTAGATTCCCCAATATCCCTTATGGATGCTAGAGAAAATCTTTTTTTTTTTTTTTAAAGCTCTATCGTTCATATCATCCAGTGTGTATGGATGAATGATGTGCGCACCCGCATTCGTTCTCGTTCATCCATGATCTACCGAACATGCAGCTCAATGTTAACTATATCTTTGAGCTGCATGTTCGGGGAACTAGGGGGATGACGTTAGTGAACGATATTGTACATCAATATTGTTCACTGTGTATGCACTGGCGATCTCCCCTAATTAGCAGTCAGCGATATAGCACTGATTGCTAACTAGGGGAGGTCACCCAGTGTGTACCCGGCTTTAGAATTCATATGGTTAATTTGCTGGCTGTCAGGATTCCAGCAGTCAGGATACAGACGCTGGAATCCCGACAATGCCTGCAGCCAGAATACTGGCACAACAGGACTATTCCCACTCATGGGTGTCCAAATAAAAACTGTGGCGAGCTCAGCAAGCCACCGATCCGGCAGCGTGGCAAGTGCAGCGAGCACGAAAGTGGACTCTTTGCACTCGCCCCGCTGCCGGCATACTGGCAGCCGGGATGCCGCTGTCAGTATATCGACTGCCGGCAACCCGGCCGACGGAAAATCATAAGCCCCTACAAACAAGTTTGAAGCAGCAGGTATTTTCTTTTTTAAACGAGCAAGCATTATACATACCTATTGGTAGAGCAAATATATTAGGGAGGGTTCGAGTGCAGTAAAACATCAAATGAAACTGAGTTGCTGTTATTAGGCAGAAATATGTTGATACGGTAGATCCAAATTGTTTCTGTATTTCCTTCTGCAATTGCCATAGTGCAAAAATGACAGTCAAACCCAAAGCTCCTCGTACTATTAGAAAAAATAAAAACAGAAAGAGGCTTATTTAAATTGTATCTTCCACTGTTTAATTCTGCTGCAGTTTCTTGCATCACGGCGCTAACACTGCAGGGACAGCAACGCAGGATTGCGAAGGGCAACCTGACAAACGTGGCAATTAAAGGTGAGGGACATTCCCACAACCATTCTGTGCACTCTGTCCTGCAGGGGTTCAAGCTCAAACAATATGCATCTTAAAACACTGCAAGACAGTAAGCAGCTAACTCAGTGTATCTCAGACCTCAGCTCACATCTCCAATATGTCAACCAATATGGCATAAGCAGAAAGGACAGTACTGTACAGTAAACAGATTTGTAAGTAGATACATTTTACTAACTAGTAAATTAAAAAAGGACACAAATTAATTTATGAATCGACAAATTTGTAAATTACAGAAATCATTTTTCACCAACATTGTAATATCCTCCTGATAATTTGCAACCGATTTAAGCATTATGTGACTATAAGATAACATTTTAAACTCCAAATGCATAATGGGATTATTAAAAAGAAAGTCTGCATTATCTACCTTCATTAGTGCACACTGTACTAGTTCATTTAGAAATGGTACTTTTAAGGAGATCTGTGCACTACCTCCTTACTAATCTTTTGTACCGATGTTCTCATACACTATTGCACAGGTTCTCAAACTCCGTCCTCAGGACCCCACACAGTGCATGTTTTACAGGTCTCATCACAGAATCGCAAGTGAAATAATTAGCTCCACCTGCGGACTTTTTACAATGTGTCAGTGAGTAATTAATACACCTGTGCACCTGCTGGGTTACCTGCAAAACATGCTCTGTGTGGGGTCCTGAGGACCGAGTTTGAGAACCTATGCACTATTGGCACACCAGGTATTGAGAAACTCTGCTTCCGTCGATCATCTTTGCTCGAAAATGTGTCTCATACCCTTTTCAGACAGAAAACCTGCCAATTACTCAGCATTTCAGTGCCGAGTCGTGTTGCCGGGCTCTGTCTGACCCCCCCACCACCACCTTTCACACAGAGAAGCAAATTACTGAGTTAAGCATTTCAACCCAGTAATTTGTGGATCAACACAGTTATTTTGTCTGTGTGAAAGGGTCAACACGGGTCGTAATTCTCCAACCCTGGTAAATTCTTGGGTCGAAGTCCCGGGAATTTCAACCCGGGTTGACACTTTCACACAGAAAAAGGACCAGTGTTTTTTGTGAAATTAACGGGTAGAACAGCTTCACCCAGTAATTTCAGTTTGTGTGTGAAAAGGGTGTTAGTCACACTGTGATGCGACTAAGATGAACAGGGAAACTGCACTGATAAATCTGATATGCAGCACTTGTATGAAACTAAGCCTAAATCTGAATACAAAGTGTTACCATGCAGCAGCCATGACTTTTTTCCATACCAAGTTCCGCTGTGCTTTCTATAGACACAGTCACACACAGATATACAAGTGTCTCATATCAAATTAATCAGTTCAGTCTCCTGGTGAGGAATTATAGAGGGAGAGCAGGAGAGGTCCAAGAACAGAAGCTTGGAGAACACCAACTGTTTGTGGAGGGGGGATGAGAGGAGATAACAGGAACTGTCAGAGATAGGAAGATAGCCAGGAGAGGGTAGTATCAAGTACACCAAAAGAGTGTGGGATTTGCAAGATAGGGGATCCTCCTGCTGTTGTGAAACTACAAGTCCCATGATACCCTCCCACCGATCAGCTGGTAAAGCTTGCTGGGACTTGTAGGTTCACAATAGCTGGAGAGCCAGACCTGGTCTAGGAGAATGAATTGGGAATATTGGTCCTTCGATTTGGTAGCAAGGAGGTCATTGCTGTCTTTGTGAGGGCAGTTTCAGTGGAGTGGAGCGGACGAAAGCCAGACTGAAATGGGTCAAGCAGGGAGTGGTAGGAAAGAAAGGCAGTAAAGTGGTTGTAGACAATACACTCAAGGAGTTTGGAGGCAAAAGGAAGTAGAAATGCTTGAATGCCTTTGGCACAGTGCCTGATGAGAGGGAGAGACTTAAGAAGTGGGCAAGATGGGCATAGGCAGAAGAAGAGATGTAGTGGAGATGGGAGGGGATTGGGCTATGAGGGCATGTGTTTGGGGGTCGATGAGGGCCATGACTTCATCTCCAGATACAGAAGAAAATGAAATTGGAGTTGGTAAGATGGATGGGAAGGCTGGTGGTAAAGAAGGGGTCTGGTGGGATGTGATGACCTGGCATGGTGCATGGAGTCAGTTTTATAGGCCCTACACACTGGCCGATTTTCTGAAAGATATGAACGATCTCGTTCATAAATGAACGAGAACTCGTTCATATCTTTCAGTGTGGAGACTCCTGCGATGAACGATGCGCGGCCCCGCGCTCGTTCATCGCTGGTCTCCCGTCGGCTGTGCATGCAGGCCAATATGGACGATCTCGTCCATATTTGCCTGCACTTCAATGCAGCCGCGTGACGGGGGGAGTGAAGAAACTTCACTCCCCCCGTCACTGCCCCCCCCCGCGTCGCTCGTCGGCCGTATCGGCCATCGGGCACCTCGGCGGCGCATCAGGAAATGTGTAGGGCCCCTTAGATGTGAACTGGTTGGCAAAGCCAAAGGAAGAGAGTAAGTGTAGCAAGGTGGGAGATGAAAGTGACAAAAAAATAAAAAAGTTTCAGAAAGCTATAGCAAGTACACTAATTGCTTCAAAAATTTTGCACTGGGGCAGATGTATTAACCTGGAGAAGGCATAAGGAAGTGATAAACCAGTGATATGTGCAAGGTGATAAACGCACCAGCCAATCAGATCCAATATGTAAATTAACAGTTAGGAGCTGATTGGCTGGTGCGTTTATCACCTTGCACATATCTTGACATGGCTTCAAAGTGAGAAGAAAATCATTCATTTTATTGCAAAGTTAATAAAACGTGTCTATATTGCTGGCTCCTATTATATACGTGCTATCCGTACAGAGAGAAGAGAAATACACCGTATGGCAGCAAAATATTCATGCTAAACGAAGAGGGGTGATGAGTTTTCATGTATCTGAGCCCAACTCTCCTTAACTGCAGTCATTTTCTCTCCATACACACAGCAATGCCCGGCTCCTTTACTGGCTCATGCCCAGTGCTCACTATACTTGTGCAAGTTATATGTGTGAGAAAGCAACACACACACATCTGGTCTGCCTTCTGTGTGCACGGCTGCCATCTGCTCGCTGATGCCCGATTCCATCATACATACCGATCAGCTGAGAGGAGAACTTGGACACCCCCAGCAGGGACAGGACGGACACAGCCGGGGCAGACAGAGAACTCAGGAAGATGGGGCCGAGAAACGTCCTGGGCACCACCCCGGGGAACTCATGGTGATCATACTGTAAGGGGACAGACACAGGTATCACACACTGCTAGCAGCACTCTGCGCTCAGCTATCACCGGGGTACGGTCATTACTTTCTCTACGTCCAGCCGGTGGTACAGGAGATCGTGGGCCGCCTGCAAGTTGAAGCTCTCCTCCACCTTGGAGAACGGGCAGACGGTAAGATGCAGCAAGGCTGCCGCGGAGAGGAAGAGCAGCAGTAGGCATTGGCGTCTCCCACAGCCGCTCTCCCCGGCGGCCGCCATAGTGGAGCCGGGCACCAACGAGATACGCCCCCTAGCGAGGCCGGCGCAGACAGGGCACCGTCAGCTACACAACACCATTAGCCCAACCCCAGTGCTGGAGCGGCTGCCCGGCTGTTATGTCTCTCACTACTGTATGTGAACGTATATGATAGTAGTACTGTGGAAGAGTGCTGTGCTGCTGCCCCCTGGCGAGGAGGTGCTCTAGCTGTGAGAGACACTGACGCTTCATGCTTGTACATCGCATCCACTGCTGCCCTTTATCTGCTGTAGTGACCAGGCATGCTGGGACTTGTTGTGGCACCACAGGAGCTGACAGCACCCACTAACAACCCCGGCCCCAGCCCTGTGTCCCCGGTGAGGTAGCCGTAGACCCCACCGGCTTCACACAGCTGAGGGGCAGACCCCCGCCAGTACGCGTAGAAAGACGATTGGCTCGAGCGTGGCGACGGCAGATTGGTCCACATCTTGAACGAGACTTTCACGCATCCAATCAGGAGAGCGAAGCGCGGACGCGGAAGTGACCGTCTGGGTAGCTGCCGCCGCACTAGTAATGAATCAGTGATGCTGCAGCTATAGTGCATCTAGAGGCCGGCGGCGCCGTGAGCTCTGCAACACTGTGCGGTTCAGCGTGTAAGGTGACCAGCCTCCCATTATGGGAATCAGAGCAGCTGCCGTGTCCTTTCACCTGGCCACATGGCTGCTCTTCGTGCTCTGCGCTTCTTCTCCAGCTGCAAAGAACTCCTGTGATACCTGCAGACAGGTGGTGGACAGGTTCCACAAGGTAATCAGACATAAGGGACACCAGGATCATTTCCTGGGAACTCAGTGCTGCTACCTCGCCCATTGCTTCTTTACTTTAGGTTCAAATGCATACAAGTTCCATTCCCCTCTTATACTATTGTGTAAAGAAGGGCATACTTGGTTGATGCAGTGTGTGTTATATTCAGGTAGTTCTGAAAAATTCAATTGTCATTCACTTGAAAAAAAATATTTCTTTCAATAGGTAACCAAAGTGTTACCTATTATTATTATTATTATTATTATTATTATTATTATTATTATTATTATTATATCTTTATGTTGCATAATTAAACATTATTACGGAAAATAATATGCAGAAAATAGTACTGTGGTTTTATTATTTGTAATTATTACATTAAATATTATCTCTGGTATTCATTTACATAAAGCAACCAGTAGTTTTAATTTTTTAATTAAGTATACTTTAATGTATGCACATTAATTTATAGACGTTAATATTTTAATAGTGGGCCACGTCACTCAGGATTGCATTAGCATATATTTGCTGTCGTATTTTAATATTTCAATATTCCTATTTAAATTTTAAATGAACAGTGTAATTGCATTAGTGTAAAATCTTTTTCCTTAGCACGTGTTGACCTGTGTAATCCCATTATTAATCATTTGCTATTGTGTGTGAATAAATCACAATTATTAGTATATTAAATTCTCTATAGCTCTGTAGATGTTTTTTTTTTCCCCTAACCAGCTTTTGACAGGCTCATAGTTAGTAAAGACGTGACTCACAAGCTCCTGAATTTAAGTTTTGTTTTTTTCTTTCTCTCATCCCAAATGTAATTTGTTGGGGTCTAAGGTCCTACCACAAATTGTCAAAATAATACTGGGACTGACCGATTTTCCCTAAGAAACCACCCCTAGCTTGGGTGATAAAATGTCACTTGTCCAGAGCTTGACAACCTTGAGAATGTTCAGTGAATACAGTGCTCAGTAGGAATTGTATTTCTAGATGTCACTGAATGGCATAGCAGCTTTATCATTATTTATGCACTGATGGGAGGGTTTAATCAGTGATTCCCAGATTGTTTAGGGCAGAACTCCTGAATTTATGCATTGTGTGTAGTATAGAAGATCTACTGTAATTAAATACAGTCATTAGGTCAACCCCATATGTTCAAAAGGTCGATATGAAAATGGTCGACACAAAAAAGTTGACAAGTTTTTTGGGTGTTATTTTGTATGTTTCATCATCTGTGACCACAATCGGTGTAAACGTACACCCTCCTGGGCTTGCTTCGCTCTAAACAGGTCACTATTTCCAGTCGTAGTCCACATGGATGGTAAATCATGCAAAAGTTGAAAAATATGTGAAAACCCCAAAAGCTTGTGTCGACTTTTGTCCTATCAACCTTAAGCACTGTATACCTTTTTACCTGCCAATCTTTTAAGCATGTCGACACATTGACTGTTTATCTAAACAACATCTGTCTTTACATTGGAACCCTTATGCCGTTTGGGGGGCAAGGGGTGAATAGGTACAAATCATGGGTGTCCTTTATCAAATCATGTAGCGAGATAACGTGGAGTGGCCTATACCAACCAGTTCACTACTACTGTAGCGGTCATTTTATAGGCTGTGCTAGAAAAAATTAGTTAGGTGCTGATTGGTTGATATGAACAACTTTTCTATTTTATTTCTCTCCATATTTTGATACATCTCCCCCATAATTTGTAGCAATCAACCTCTCGCTCCCCAGGTAGTGTATATGCAGGGTTCCCTGCTTGGCAGTCTGAGAAACCTTGATTAAACTCTCCTCGGTGCATATATAATGATGAAGCTGCTGTGCCATATTTGGTTGGGTGTCTTCTTTAAGGGGATTCCATTCAGGCAATCATTTCTTACTTGCACCTCTTACTAAAGAGCTGTTCTTAAGTTATGGTATTGATATGCATTTACTAAAAGTCGTATCCAAAAGTGCAAGTTTGTGACCCATGAAATATTTCTATTTGCACTTTGAGGTACATGTACTAAGCAGTGATAAAAGTGGAGACGTGAGCCAGTGGAGAAGTTGCCCATTGCATACTATAAACGTATACAGAGCAGCTGATTGGTTGCCATGGGCAACTTCTCCACTGGCTCACGTCTCCACTTTTATCACTGCTTAGTACATGTATCCCTTTGTGCCTATTTGTCTGGATCTCAGTAAGGTCCATGTCCAAATTCCAATGTATAGAAATGTCCCTAGAAAAAAAATCTATCTGCACTTACTGTTTTGGGGATTGACTGTAAATTCACTCTCTGTGTGTGTGTGTGTGTGTGTGTGTGTGTGTGTGTGTGTGTGTATATGTACATTAAATGTTACTTTCATTTGCCTAAATTCTTCTGTGTCATTTTTAGTAACCTTTCTCTTTTTTTTGTTGTACATTTTATGTAATTTTTTTCAGGGCTTAGAAGATACATCAAGAAAAAATTTTGGAGGTGGAAATACGGCTTGGGAAGAGAAAACATTATCAAAATATGAAACTAGGTACTGACATTTCTTAGTTATAGAAGGGAAATGGCACGTCAGGAAATTTGTGTAAACAATAAATGTATATTTAACTACATTGTTAAATAAACATTTATTGATTGAGAAAATTTCCTGGAGAGAGATTAACTAGTACTCGGATTCGGGTGGTCTTCAGTATGCCGGCGGTCGGGCTCCTGGCGACCAGAATACCAGCGCCGGGAGCCCGACAGCCGGCATACCGACACTTATTCTCCCTCGTGGGGGTCCACGACCCCCCTGGAGGGAGAATAAAATAGTGTGGCACGTGTAGCGTGCCACCGTGCCCGTGGCGAGCGCTGCGAGCCCGCAAGGGGCTCTTTTGCGCTCGCCACACTGTTGGTAAGCCGGCGGTCGGGCTCCCGGCGCCGGTATGCTGGTCGCCGGGAGCCCGACCGCCGGCATATCGTAGTGAACCCCTCAGATTCAGTACTGTGTATATTTTATGTTTTTAACACAAACATGTTTTACGTACATTGCATTTAACACCATTACAAATTTATTCCACACATTCTCCCTGTGCGTTGCATATATTATGCATAATCTCCAGCTAAACATTTTGTTACAAAGTGTTTTCTGTACATTCCATATATGTATTTTATGTCATGTTTTTTTTGTTTGTTTTTTAATGATAGAAACTATATTGTCTATATTCTTCTTACAGTGAAATACGCCTTGTGGAGATTATTGAAAATCTGTGTGATAGCAGTGATTTTGCGTGCAACGTCATGGTAGAAGAACATGAAGAACAAATTGAGAAATGGTGGTTTAAAATGTAAGTTTTGAAAGCATTTTGGCCTTCATTTGCTTCGTAAGCTTGTGAAACATACAGTAATGCGGAGTACACACTAGATGATATGTCATACAATCTGTCTGATCGCTCCGACATATCGGGTACATTGTCTAGTGTATACCTGATATGTCGCTGACTATGCGCGTCATCTGCAAATTCCTCTATCAGCCCTGCGTGCAGGTACGACAGAAGACATCACTAGCGATGGCCATGCTGCCAAATGCAGTATGGCTTGCTCCGTCGCTGCCGGCATCAGCAAGTGTGTATGCACTTGTTGATGCCGGGTCCCGTTGCCCGCGATGTTGCTGGGTACACACATTGTTTAGTGTGTACCCAGCTTAAGTCTCAAGCATAGCCTGTGACATGGCAGTTAGGAGCTGATTGGCTGCTACTTTATCTCTGTCCACTATATCACCCTCCAATGCTTAGTACATAGACCCCACAGTGGGATATTGCACATAGCTCTAGTAGATGCATATAACATAAGCTGTAAGTACACAGAAAAATGAAGATAGCCATTTCTTGATGTAGAAGAACATTTCATGCTATAATAACGGAAAACATCGGTGACACACAGGTATTTATCCATTCTATGGATGAAGCTTTGACTAGATATTGTATTCTAAAGGCCAGTACTCACTGGCCAATGTGGGAGAGATTTTTGCTGAGCGAACTGCTCAGCACAGCGCGATGTGTGCTGAGCGTGCGGGGGGGGGGGGGGGGGGGGGTGCGCTCATTTCACCCAGCGGGTGAAGTGAGCGACCTGCTAGATTGGTCTGCCGTGCAGGCCAATCTAGCACTAGCGATGTGCGGGGCTGCGCATCGCTATCGCTGTACGGGCTACACACGGAGCAATCCTGCTTAAAATCTAAGCAATCTGGTCAGATTGCTTAGATTTTAAGCAGCGATCGCTCCGTGAGTACCCTCCTTTAAGGGGGGTACTCACGGAGCGATCGCTGCTTAAAATCTAAGCAATCTGACTAGATTGCTTAGATTTTAAGCACGATCGCTCCGTGTGTAGCCCCCTCAGCGATAGCGATGCGCAGCCCCGCGCATCGCTATCGCTGCTGCTAGATTGGCCTGCATGCAGGCCAATCTAGCGGGTCGCTCACTTCACCCGCTGGGTAAAGTGAGCGGCCCCCCCGTCTCCCCCCGCACGCTCAGCACAGATCGCGCTGTGCTGAGCGCCGGGAGAGATGTGTGCTGAGCGGTTCGCTCAGCACACATCTCTCTGCCATCAGCCAGTGAGTACTGGCCTTTACTCACCCACATGAACAATAGGGACTTCTATTCTTACCTCCACCCTTATCTCAGTAAGTCAATATTCACCACACTTTATCTACATGACATTGCACACAAGACAACCACTAGGTCACTAGTTAGTTCTTATTCTAAAGGGGGGTACTCACGGAGCGATATTCTAAGCAATCTGACTAGATTGCTTAGAATATCGGCATGATCGCTCCGTGTGTAGCCCCCTCGGCGATAGCGATGCGCGGCCCCGCACATCGCTATCGCTGCTGCTAGATTGGCCTGCATGCAGGCCAATCTAGCGGGTCGCTCACTTCACCCGCTGGGTGAAATGAGCGGCCCCCCCGTCTCCCCCCGCACGCTCAGCACAGATCGCGCTGTGCTGAGCGGCAGGAGAGATGTGTGCTGAGCGGTTCGCTCAGCACACATCTCTCCTGCATCGGCCCGTGGGTACTGGGCTTTAGCATGATGTATGGCTGTAATAAAAAACAATGGCAATGTGTTAATAGCTTTTCTGCTGACACAGAATCTATATGTTTTTAATGACTATACACCTATATATTGTAAGCTTATATGAGCAGTGCTCTCTATCTTGTATTTTCTCTATATAATTATGCTAACTACTCATTGTAATTATGCATCTAATGTATATGAATACTCGTGTGTGTGTGTGTGTGTGTGTGTGTGTGTGTGTGTGTGTGTGTGTGTGTGTGTATGTATGTATATACCATCTGTATAAGTCTACTTATTTTGTTGTAATTTTTATCCTGGTGCCTCATACATAAAACCTAATAATAAAAAAGCACAAATACATGCAAATATGTTTCTGACCTTGACAGCAGAAATATTGAGAGCTAACATAATACTGTATAGTTATTGCAGTGTGCATGATACAGTCTCTAACAGGCCCTATACACTGGGCGATAATAGTTAAAGATATGAACGATCTCGTTCATTAATGAATGAGATGTCGTTCATATCTTTGAGTGTGGAGGCACCAACGATGAACGAAGAAACTTCACTCCCCTCCCCGTCACAGCCCCCCCGCCGCTGGGTCGGCCGTATCCGCCGTCAGGCAGCTCGGCGGCGGATCGTTAAATGTGTAGGGCCGTTTAGCTTCACACACATTTTAGTAGAAGGGTCTTTGTGGCTTGCTTTAATACTGGTTTGTATCTCAGTGCTGAGATACAGACCAGAGTGTGCTAGAAGCACCAGGAGATGTGCAACACCCCAGGCAGGAAGGAGGAAGTGCAGGGTGTTAGAATGAATACTACTATGTATTGCTTCTAGTTACAGCCAGCCATTGTTGTCTCAGTCATCCTCACCGTATTCTTTGTGAAATGTGTATTGCAGCAAAACTGAGCCCCATAGTAAAATTGTTCTCTGTAATAAGAATTAATGAAGCTTTTAAAAACAAACATGTAAGCTGATGTTTGTGTATCTCAGAAAATACATAACTTTACTAATATATTTGTAAGTAGTGTTTTAAGACAAAAACTAGCAACCCATTTGACTTTTTGCTCGCTTCTCTGCGTCCCTCTGCGGAGCCAATTCAAGATATGAAGAACTTCAGTACTTTTTGTTCAGTATTCTCCTGCACTATTTGCCAGTAAAGAAGAAGCAATGTGATTCATTTCTGTGTAATGTGCGCAAAGTGCAAATTTCTGTGAATTACCCCCCCCCCCCACCCCCCCCCCCCCTCCCCCCCCCCCCCCCCCCCCCCCCCCCCCCCCCCCCCCCCCCCCCCCCCACCCCCCACCCCCCCCCCCCTCCCCCCCCCCCCCCCCCCCCCCCCCCCACCCCCCCCCCCCCCCCCCCCCCCCCCCCCCCCCCCCCCCCCCCCACCCCCCCCCCCCCCCCCCCCCCCCCCCCCCCCCCCCCCCCCCCCCCCTCCCCCCCCCCCCACCACCCCCCCCCCCCCCCACCCCCCCCCCCCTCCCCCCCCCACCCCCCACCCCACCCCCCCCCCCTCCCCCCCCCCCCACCCCCCCCCCCCCCCCCCCCCCCCCACCCCCCCTCCCGTTGTTGTTGTTGAGAGAGATCAGAAACAGATGCCTTGACATGGTTTGCCAGCTTAATCATATATTTGCAAATAAATTCAAACTGAGATCTCTGTATTTCTATTATCATGCAGTATTATAATCTTATTGCTGATCCTTTTCAGTGTGCTCGGGGAATATTCTTCCTTTTTTTTTTTTTGTCTAGGATATCCCTTCCCTTTCATGCATCTGTGAAAGAACTATTACATTGATTGAGCAGCCATCATTTTATACTACAGCTCAGTATTAAGCTCTCATTGTTTTACTTTGGTGCTGTGGTCCATGATCTTACACTTTACTTTTCTGTCATTTTTGCTTTTCTGATCTATGGAAGTGGAAGTACTTCCATTATCATTTGTTCCTTACAGATTCTATTTGTAAATTTCTATTTGTAAATTCGTTATAATCATCTCAAGAAATGACCTCTTTCACCAGATTCTAAATAAATAAAATTTCTGCTGCGGGGTACACAGGGAATAACATCGGGGTGTAGAGTAGGATCTTGATCCGAGGCACCAACAGGCTAAAAGCTTTGACCGTTCCCAGAATGCATAGCGCCGCCTCCTCTATAACCCCGCCTTTGTGCACAGGAACTCAGTTTTGTAGTTGGTGCCTGCAGTGCAGGCAGACAACGGGCAGGGCTGCTGCCCTCTGAAGAGCTTTTATAAGTGAATTTTGAAGACTTCAAGGGTTGCAGCAGAGACACTGTTAGTGTTAGATGTCAGTCAGACATCTCCTGCTTTAGCTTCATCACCTTCCCCAGCGGCGCTGTATACTCCCGCTCCCTGGTTGCCGGGTACTTACAGCGGAGGCTCCGGTTTTCTTCAGTCAGGCACAAACACACACCACTGCAGCTCTCCAGGATCGCGTGGCCACACTTCAGGAGGAGGTAAGTGGGTCCCCCAGGCAGGACTTGCTAGAAATCGCGATCCGGCGTGACCGGTGGGAGGCGGGCCGCGTGCGCTGGCGTGGACTCTGTGGCAGTACAGGGACCCCACTAGACCACCAGGGCAAGGGCACAGGTCAGTTTTACTAAAATCCGTTTGTCTATGGCCCACAGTACCCGGTGGTGAAGTCCAGCAAGGGGATAAGGCTCTGACCTGTACCTCGCCATTTAGAGTAAATGTTCCCGCCCTGGAGCTGCATCTCTCTCTCCCTCACTCCCTGTCAGCGTTTGGGTGCCATCTTCACATGCTGAGCTGATTCTGGGACTGTTTGGGCTAATCTTCCTCTGTAAAGCCGCCTGCCTGTCAGCGCTGTGCATTTTAAGGACACTTAAGTATTCTACATGTCTGTTGACAGTGTTAGTTAAGAAACAGTGCATTTATTCAGGGTAATGTACAAGTTCCCTGTGATATACATCTAGTGTATTACTGTGCATTGATATATCTATTAATCTGTATAGCTTTACTCTGTATTACTTAGTATTGCTAGTCCAGTGCAGTTTTATTGCATGTTATAATTTCTCCATTGTAAATATGACTGTGTGTGTGTGCGCATATATAGCTGCTGCGTGACTTCCATTCCGTGTATCTCACTCAGATTGCTATCCCTATATTCTGTACCCTGAGGGAGCTAAGTGCGTCAGGGGTATTAGTTCATATAGGTGTTTCACATGATATATTTATTGAGTATTTCTCTAACGTCCTAGTGGATGCTGGGAACTCCGTAAGGACCATGGGGAATAGCGGGCTCCGCAGGAGACTGGGCACTCTAAAGAAAGATTTAATACTATCTGGTGTGCACTGGCTCCTCCCTCTATGCCCCTCCTCCAGACCTCAGTTAGAATCTGTGCCCGGACAGAGCTGGGTGCTTTTAGTGAGCTCTCCTGAGCTTGCTAATAAGAAAGTATTTTAGTTAGGTTTTTTTTATTTTTAGAGAGCTTCTGCTTGCAACAGACTCTCTGCTACGTGGGACTGAGGGGAGAGAAGCAAACCTACTAACTGCGGCTAGGTTGCGCTTCTTAGGCTACTGGACACCATTCGCTCCAGAGGGATCGAACACAGGACCTGACCTTGTCGTCCGTTCCCGGAGCCGCGCCGCCGTCCCCCTCGCAGAGCCAGAAGACAGAAGCCGGCAGAAGCGGAGAAGACATCGAAATCGGCGGCAGAAGACTCCTGTCTTCACATGAGGTAGCGCACAGCACTGCAGCTGTGCGCCATTGCGCCCACACTAACCCACACACTCCGGTCACTGTAGGGTGCAGGGCGCAGGGGGGGGCGCCCTGGGCAGCAATGGATACCTCCTGGCGAAAACTGCATATAGACAGTGGGACACTGTTATATGTATGAGCCCCCGCCATTTATTTTACAGAAAATCGCGGGACAGAAGCCCGCCGCTGAGGGGGCGGGGCCTTCGTCCTCGGCACTCACCAGCGCCATTTTCCTGCCACAGCTCCGCTGAGAGGAAGCTCCCCAGGCTCTCCCCTGCAGAATCACGGTAGAAGGGTGAAAAAGAGAGGGGGGGGGGCACATAAATTTAGGCGCATTAATCATAATACAGCAGTTACTTTATAAACACTAAAGTACTGTGTAATCCCTGGGTTATATAGCGCTGGGGTGTGTGCTGGCATACTCTCTCTCTGTCTCTCCAAAAGGCCTTGTGGGGATCCTGTCCTCATTTAGAGCTTCCCCTGTGTGTGTGGTGTGTCGGTACGCGTGTGTCGACATGTTTGACGAAGAGGGCTATGTGGAGGCAGAGCAAGTGCAGTTGACTGACGTGTCGCCGCCGACGGTGCCGACACCTGATTGGATGGATATGTGGAAGGTGTTAAATGATAATGTAAGCTCCTTACATAAAAGGTTGGATAAAGCTGATACCTCGGGCCAGTCAGGGTCTCAACCCATGCCTGATCCTACAGCGCAGAGGCCCGCAGGGTCTCAAAAGCGTCCACTATCCAAAATGGTTGACACAGATGTCGACACGGATTCTGACTCCAGTGTCGACGACGATGATGCAAAATTGCAACCGAAAATGACAAAAGCTATACGCTACATGATTATAGCGATGAAGGATGTTTTGCACATATCAGAGGTAAACCCTGTCCCTGACAAGAGGGTTTATATGTATGGGGAGAAAAAGCAAGAGGTGACTTTTCCCCCTTCACATGAGTTAAATGAGTTATGTGAAAGAGCGTGGGATTCCCCAGATAAGAAAGTCCTGATTTCCAAAAGGTTACTTATGGCGTACCCTTTCCCGCCAGAGGACAGGGTGCGCTGGGAATCCTCCCCTAGGGTAGATAAAGCTCTCACACGCTTATCTAAGAAGGTGGCCCTGCCGTCGCAGGATACGGCCATCCTAAAGGATCCTGCAGATAGAAAGCAGGAAAGTATCCTGAAATCTGTTTATACACATTCAGGGACTCTACTGAGGCCGGCAATTGCGTCGGCGTGGATGTGTAGTGCTGTAGCAGCGTGGACAGATAATCTGTCTGAGGAAATGGATACCTTGGACAGGGATACCATTATGCTGACCCTGGGACATATAAAAGACTGTCCTATATATGAGGGATGCCCAGAGGGACATTTGCCTACTGGGCTCTAGAATTAATGCAATGTCAATTTCTGCTAGGAGGGTCCTGTGGACTCGGCAGTGGACAGGTGATGCCGACTCCAAAAAACACATGGAGGTGTTACCTTACAAGGGTGAGGAATTGTTTGGGGACGGTCTCTCGGACCTGGTTTCCACAGCTACTGCTGGGAAGTCAAACTTTTTGCCATATATTCCCTCACAACCTAAGAAAGCACCGTATTACCAAATGCAGTCCTTTCGCGCACAAAGAAGCAAGAAGGTCAGAGGTGCTTCCTTTCTTGCTAGAGGCAGGGGTAGAGGAAAAAAGCTGCACCTTACAGCTAGTTCCCATTAACAGAAGTCCTCCCCGGCTTCCACTAAATCCACCGCATGACGCTGGGGCTCCACGGGTGGAGCCAGGAGCGGTGGGGGCGCGTCTCCGACATTTCAGCCACCAGTGGGTTCGCTCACGGGTGGATCCCTGGGCTATACAGATTGTGTCTCAGGTATACAAGCTGGAATTCGAGGTGATGCCCCCTCAACGTTACCTAAAATCGGCCCTGCCAGCTTCCCCCATAGAAAGGGAAGTAGTGGTAGCGGCAATTCACAAGCTATTTCTCCAGCAGGTGGTAGTAAAGGTTCCCCTTCTTCAACAGGGAAAGGGATACTATTCCACAATGTTTGTGGTACCGAAACCGGACGGTTCGGTCAGACCTATATTAAATTTAAAGTCCCTGAACATTTATCTGAAAAGATTCAAGTTCAAAATGGAATCGCTCAGAGCGGTCATTGCAAGCCTGGAAGAGGGGGATTTTATGGTGTCTCTGGACATCAAGGATGCTTACTTGCATGTCCCCATTTATCCGCCTCATCAGGAGTACCTCAGATTTGTGGTACAGGACTGTCATTACCAATTACAGACGTTGCCGTTTGGGCTCTCCACGGCACCAAGAATATTTACCAAGGTAATGGCAGAAATGATGGTGATCCTGAGAAAGCAAGGAGTCAGTTATCCCATACTTGGACGATCTCCTCATAAAGGCGAGGTCAAGGGAGCAGTTGCAGATCAGCGTAGCGCACTCTCAGGAAGTGTTGCAACAGCATGGCTGGATTCTGAATATCCCAAAGTCGCAGCTGATTCCTACGACGCGTCTGCCCTTTCTGGGCATGATTCTGGACACAGACCAGAAGAAGGTGTTTCTCCCGACGGAGAAGGCTCAAGAGCTTGTGACTCTAGTCCGAGACCTCTTAAAACCGAAGCAGGTGTCGGTGCATCACTGCACGCGAGTCCTGGGAAAGATGGTGGCATCGTACAAAGCCATTCCCTTCGGCAGGTTCCATGCGAGGATCCTTCAATGGGATCTGTTGGACAAATGGTCCGGATCGCATCTTCAGATGCAGCGGCTGATCACCCTGTCCCCCAGGGCCAGGGTGTCTCTTCTGTGGTGGCTGCAGAGTGCTCACCTTCTCGAGGGCCGCAGGTTCGGCATACAGGACTGGGTCCTGGTGACCACGGATGCGAGCCTCCGAGGGTGGGGGGCAGTCACTCAGGGAAGAAACTTCCAAGGGTTGTGGTCAAGTCAGGAGGCTTGTCTGCACATAAATATCCTGGAACTAAGGGCCATATTCAATGCCCTGAGTCAAGCGGAGACCCTGCTTCGCAACCAACCGGTGCTGATTCAGTCAGACAACATCACCGCGGTGGCTCACGTAAACCGCCAGGGCGGCACAAGAAGCAGAGTCGCGATGGCGGAAGCCACCAGGATTCTTCGGTGGGCGGAGAATCACGTGCAAGCACTGTCAGCAGTGTTCTTTCCGGGGGTGGACAACTGGGAAGCAGACTTCCTCAGCAGGCACGACCTTCACCCGGGAGAGTGGGGACTTCTTCACGAAGTCTTCATTCAGATTACAAATCGATGGGAACTGCCACAGGTAGACATGATGGCGTCCCGTCTCAACAAAAAGCTACAACGGTATTGCGCCAGGTTAAGAGACCCTCAGGCGATAGCTGTGGACGCCCTGGTAACACCGTGGGTGTTCCAGTCGCTCTGTGTTTCCTCCTCTTCCTCTCATACCCAAGGTGCTGAGAATCGTAAGAAGAAGAGGAGTGAGAACAATACTCATTGTTCCGGATTGACCAATAAGGCCTTGGTACCCGGAACTGCAAGAAATGCTCATAGAGGACCCATGGCCTCTGCCTCTCAGACAGGACCTGTTGCAACAGGGGCCCTGCCTGTTCCAAGACTTACCGCGGCTGCGTTTGACGGCATGGCGGTTGAACGCCGGATCCTAGCGGAAAAAGGCATTCCGGAGGAAGTTATTCCTACGCTGATAAAGGCTAGGAAGGACGTGACGGCAAAACATTATCACCGCATATGGCGAAAATATGTTGCTTGGTGTGAGGCCAGGAAAGCCCCTACAGAGGAATTCCAACTGGGCAGATTTCTGCACTTTCTACAGTCTAGAGTGACTATGGGCTTGAAGTTGGGATCCATAAAGGTCCAGATTTCGGCCCTATCCATTTTCTTTCAAAAGGAACTGGCGTCTCTTCCTGAAGTTCAGACGTTTGTTAAGGGAGTGCTGCATATTCAGCCCCCTTTTGTGCCACCAGTGGCACCTTGGGATCTCAACGTGGTGTTGGGTTTCCTAAAATCCCACTGGTTGGAATCGCTTTAGACCGTGGAGCTAAAGTATCTCACGTGGAAGGTGGTCATGCTGTTGGCCTTAGCTTCGGCTAGGCGTGTGCCAGATTTGGCGGCTTTGTCATGTAAAAGCCCCTATCTGGTTTTTCATATGGACAGGGCAGACTCGTCCCCAATTTCTGCGAAAGGTGGTGTCATCTTTTAATTTTCTCTATCGTCCTAGTGGATGCTGGGGTTCCTGAAAGGACCATGGGGAATAGCGGCTCCGCAGGAGACAGGGCACAAAAGTAAAGCTTTCCGATCAGGTGGTGTGCACTGGCTCCTCCCCCTATGACCCTCCTCCATGCCAGTTAGATTTTTGTGCCCGGCCGAGAAGGGTGCAATCTAGGTGGCTCTCCTAAAGAGCTGCTTAGAAAAGTTTAGCTTAGGTTTTTTATTTTACAGTGAGTCCTGCTGGCAACAGGATCACTGCAACGAGGGACTTAGGGGAGAAGAAGTGAACTCACCTGCGTGCAGGATGGATTGGCTTCTTGGCTACTGGACATCAGCTCCAGAGGGACGATCACAGGTACAGCCTGGATGGTCACCGGAGCCTTGCCGCCGGCCCCCTTGCAGATGCTGAAATAAGAAGAGGTCCAGAATCGGCGGCAGAAGACTCCTCAGTCTTCTAAAGGTAGCGCACAGCACTGCAGCTGTGCGCCATTTTCCTCTCAGCACACTTCACACGGCAGTCACTGAGGGTGCAGGGCGCTGGGGGGGGGGGGGGCGCCCTGGGAGGCAAATGAAAACCTATTTTGGCTAAAAATACCTCACATATAGCCTCCGGAGGCTATATGGAGATATTTAACCCCTGCCAGACTCCGTTAAGAGCGGGAGACGAGGCCGCCGAAAAAGGGGCGGGGCCTATCTCCTCAGCACACAGCGCCATTTTCCCTCACAGAAAGGCTGGAGGGAAGGCTCCCAGGCTCTCCCCTGCACTGCACTACAGAAACAGGGTTAAAACAGAGAGGGGGGGCACTAATTTGGCGTTAGAAATATATAAAAAAGATGCTATAAGGGAAAACACTTATATAAGGTTGTCCCTATATAATTATAGCGTTTTTGGTGTGTGCTGGCAAACTCTCCCTCTGTCTCTCCAAAGGGCTAGTGGGTCCTGTCCTCTATCAGAGCATTCCCTGTGTGTGTGCTGTGTGTCGGTACGTGTGTGTCGACATGTAGGAGGACGATGTTGGTGAGGAGGCGGAGCAATTGCCTGTAATGGTGATGTCACTCTCTAGGGAGTCGACACCGGAATGGATGGCTTATTTAGGGAATTACGTGATAATGTCAACACGCTGCAAGGTCGGTTGACGACATGAGACGGCCGACAAACAATTAGTACCGGTCCAGACGTCTCAAAAACACCGTCAGGGGTTTTAAAACGCCAGTTTACTTTAGTCGGTCGACACAGACACAGACAGGGACACTGAATCCAGTGTCGACGGTGAATAAACAAACGTATTCCTTATTAGGGCCACACGTTAAAGGCAATGAAGGAGGTGTTACATATTTCTGATACTACAAGTACCACAAAAGAGGGTATTATGTGGGATGTGAAAAAACTACCATAGTTTTTCCTGAATCAGATAAATTAAATAAAGTGTGTGATGATGCGTGGGTTCCCCCCGATAGAAAATTATGGGCGGTATACCCTTTCCCGCCAGAAGTTAGGGCGCGTTGGGAAACACCCCTTAGGGTGGATAAGGCGCTCACACGCTTATCAAAACAAGTGGCGGTACCGTCTATAGATAGGGCCGTCCTCAAGGACCAGCTGACAGGAGGCTGGAAAATATCATAAAAAGTATATACACACATACTGGTGTTATACTGCGACCAGCGATCGCCTCAGCCTGGATGTGCAGAGCTGGGGTGGCTTGGTCGGATTCCCTGACTAAAAATATTGATACCCTTGACAGGGACAGTATTTTATTGACTATAGAGCATTTAAAGGATGCATTTCTATATATGCGAGATGCACAGAGGGATATTTGCACTCTGGCATCAAGAGTAAATGCGATGTCCATAACTGCCAGAAGATGTTATGGACACGACAGTGGTCAGGTGATGCAGATTCCAAACGGCACAAAGGTGTATTGCCGTATAAAGGAAGAGGAGTTATTTGGGGTCGGTCCATCGGACCTGGTGGCCACGGCAATGCTGGAAAATCCACAATCCACCGTTTTTACCCTAAGTCACATCTCTGCAGAAAAAGACACCGTCTTTTCAGCCTCAGTCCTTTCGTCCCTATAAGATCATATCTGCCCAGGGATAGAGGAAAGGGAAGAAGACTGCAGCAGGCAGCCCATTCCCAGGAACAGAAGCGTTCCACCGCTTCTGACAAGTTCTCAGCATGGCGCTGAGACCGTACAGGACCCCTGGATCCTACAAGTAGTATCCCAGGGGTACAGATTGGAATGTCGAGACGTTTCCCCTTCGCAGGCTCCTTAAGTCTGCATTACCAAGGTCTCCCTCCGACAAGGAGGCAGTATGGGAAAAAATTCACAAGCTGTATTCCCAGCAGGTGATAATTAAATTACCCCTCCTACTACAAGAAAAGGGGTATTATTCCACACTATATTGTGGTACTGAAGCCAGAAGGCTAGGTGAGACTTATTCTAAATCTAAAAATTTTTTGAACACTTACAAAGGTTCAAATCAAGATGGAGTCACTCAGAGCAGTGATAACGAACAGGAAGAAGGGGACTATATAGTGTCCCGGGACATCAGGGATGCTTACCTCTATGTCCCAAATTTGCCCTTCTCACTAAGGGTACCTCAGGTTCGTGGTGCAGAACTGTCACTATCAGTTTCAGACGCTGCCGTTTGGATTGTCCACGGCACCCCGGGTCTTTACTAAGGTAATGGCCGAAATGATGATTTTTCTTCGAAGAAAAGGCGTCTTATTTATCCCTTACTTGGACGATCTCCTGATAAGGGCATAGTCCAGGGAACAGTTGGAGGTAGGAGTAGCACTATCTCGGATACTGCTACAACAGCACGGGTGGATTCTAAATATTCCAAAATCGCAGCTGATCCCGACGACACGTCTGCTGTGCCTAGGGATGATTCTGGACACAGTCCAGAAAAAGGTGTTTCTCCCGAAAGAGAAAGCCAGGGAGTTATCCGAGCTAGTCAGGAACCTCCTAAAAACAGTGCATCATTGCACAAGGGTCCTGGTAGAAAATGGTGGCTTCCTACGAAGCAATTCCATTCGGCAGATTTCACGCAAGAACTTTTCAGTGGGATCTGCTGGACAAATCGTCCGGATCGCATCTTCAGATGCATCAGCGGATAACCCTATATCCAAGGACAAGGGTGTCTCTCCTGTGGTGGTTATAGAGTGCTCATCTTCTAGAGGGCCGCAGATTCGGCATTCAGGATTGGATGCTGGTGACCACGGAGCCCAGCCCGAGAGGCTGGGGAGCAGTCACACAAGGAAAAAATTTCCAGGGAGTGTGATCAAGTCTGGAGACTTTTCTCCACATAAATATACTGGAGCTAAGGGTAAATTTATAATGCTCTAAGCTTAGCAAGACCTCTGCTTCAAGGTCAGCCGGTATTGATCCAGTGGGAAAAACATCACGGCAGTCGCCCACGTAAACAGACAGGGCGACACAAGAAGCAGGAGGGCAATGGCAAAAACTGCAAGGACTTTTCGCTGGGCGGAAAATCATGTGATAGCACTGTCAGCAGTGTTTCATCCCGGGAATGGAAACTGGGAAGCAGACTTCCTCAGCAGGCACGACCTCCACCCGGGAGAGTGGAAACTTCATCGGGAAGTTTTTTCCACATGATTGTAAACCGTTGGGAAATACCAAAGGTGGACATGATGGCGTCCCGTCTGAACAAAAAACGGGACAGGTATTGCGCCAGGTCAAGAGACCCTCAGGCAATAGCTGTGGACGTTCTGGTAACACCGTGGGTGTACCAGTCGGTGTATGTGTTCCCTCCTCTGCTTCTCATACCTAAGGTGCTGAGAATTATAAGACGTAGAGGAGTAAGAACTATACTCATGGCTCCGGATTGGCCAAGAAGGACTTGGTACCCTGAACTTCAAGAGATGTTTACAGAGGTCTTATGGCCTCTGCCGCTAAGAAGGGACTTGCTTCAGCAAGTACCATGTCTGTTCCAAGACTTACCGCAGCTGCGTTTGTTGGCATGGCGGTGGAACGCCGGATCCTAAGGGACAAAGGCATTCCGGAAGAGGTCATTCCTACCCTGGTCAAAGCCAGAAAGGAGGTGACCGCACAACATTATCACCACATGTGGCGAAAATATGTTGCGTGGTGTGAGGCCAGGAAGGCCCCACAAAGAAATTTCAACTCGGTCGATTCCTGCATTTCCTGCAAACAGGAGTGTCTATGGGCCTCAAATTGGGGTCCATTAAGGTTCAAATTTCGGCCCTGTCAATTTTCTTCCAGAAAGAATTGGCTTCAGTTCCTGAAGTCCAGAACTTTGTCAAGGGAGTATTGCATATACAACCCTCTTTTGTGCCTCCAGTGGCACTGTGGGATCTCAACGTAGTTCTGGGATTCTTCAAATCACATTGGTTTAAAACCAGTCAAATCTGTGGATTTGAAGCATCTCACATGAAAAGTGACCATGTTCTTGGCCCTGGCCTGGACCAGGCGAGTGTCAAATTGGTGGTTTTTTTCTCAAAAAAGCCCATATTTGTTTGTCCATTCGGACAGGGCAGAGCTGCGGACTCGTCCCCAGTTCTCTCCCTAAGGTGGTGTCAGTGTTTCACCTGAACCAGCTTATTGTGGTGCCTTGCACCTACTAGGGACTTGGAGGACTCCAAGTTGCTAGATGTTGTCAGGGCCCTGAAAATATAGGTTCCAGGACGGCTGGAGTCAGGAAAACTGACTTGCTGTTATCCTGTATGCACCCAACAAACTGGGTGCTCTTGCTTTTAAGCAGACTATTGCTAGTTGGATGTGTAATACAATTCAGCTTGCACATTCTGTGGCAGGCCTGCCACAGCCAAAATATGTAAATGCCCATTCCACAAGGAAGGTGGGCTCATCTTGGGCGGCTGCCCGAGGGGTCTCGGCTTTACAACTTTGCCGAGCGGTTATTTAGTCAGGGGCAAACACGTTTGTAAAATCCTACAAATTTGATACCCTGGCTAAGGAGGACCTGGAGTTCTCTCATTCGGTGCTGCAGAGTCATCCGCACTCTCCCGCCCGTTTGGGAGCTTTGGTATAATCCCCATGGTCCTTTCAGGAACCCCAGCATCCACTAGGACGATAGAGAAAATAAGAATTTACTTACCGATAATTCTATTTCTCGGAGTCCGTAGTGGATGCTGGGCGCCCATCCCAAGTGCGGATTATCTGCAATACTTGTACATAGTTACAAAAATCGGGTTATTATTGTTGTGAGCCATCTTTTCAGAGGCTCCGCTGTTATCATACTGTTAACTGGGTTTAGATCACAAGTTGTACGGTGTGATTGGTGTGGCTGGTATGAGTCTTACCCGGGATTCAAAATTCCTCCCTTATTGTGTACGCTCGTCCGGGCACAGTACCTAACTGGCTTGGAGGAGGGTCATAGGGGGAGGAGCCAGTGCACACCACCTGATCGGAAAGCTTTACTTTTGTGCCCTGTCTCCTGCGGAGCCGCTATTCCCCATGGTCCTTTCAGGAACCCCAGCATCCACTACGGACTCCGAGAAATAGAATTATCGGTAAGTAAATTCTTATTTTAACCAACCTATTGTGGTGCCTGCGGCTACTCGTGACTTGGAGGATTCCAGGTTACTAGATGTAGTCAGGGCTTTGAAGATTTATGTAGCCAGAACGGCTAGAGTCAGGAAAACTGACTCGCTGTTTATCCTATATGCCCCCAACAAGTTGGGGGCTCCTGTTTCAAAGCAAACCGATGCCCGCTGGATCTGTAACACTATTCAGCAGGCTCATTCTGCGGCTTGATTGCCGCATCCAAAATCAGTGAAAGCCCATTCCACAAGGAAGGTGGGCTCTTCTTGGGCGGCTGCCCGAGGGGTTTCGGCTTTACAGCTTTGCCGAACTGCTACTTGGTCGGGTTCAAACACATTTGCAAAATTCTACAAGTTTGATACCCTGGCTGAGGAGGACCTTGAGTTTGCCCATTCGGTGCTGCAGAGTCATCCGCACTCTCCCGCCCGTTTGGGAGCTTTGGTATAATCCCCATGGTCCTTACGGAGTTCCCAGCATCCACTAGGACGTTAGAGAAAATAAGATTTTACTCACCGGTAAATCTATTTCTCATAGTCCGTAGTGGATGCTGGGAGCCCGTCCCTAGTGCGGACCTTCTTCAATACGTGTACATAGTTATTGCTTAATAATGGGTTATGTTATGTTGGCATCCATTGTTGATGCCCTGTTGTTGTTGTTCATACTGTTAACTGGATAAGTGTATCACAAGTTATACGGTGTGATTGGTGTGGCTGGTATGAGTCTTACCCGGGATTCCAAAATCCTTTCCTTATAATTTCTGCTCTTCCGGGCACAGTTTTCTTAACTGAGGTCTGGAGGAGGGGCATAGAGGGAGGATACAGTGCACACCAGATAGTACTAAATCTTTCATTAGAGTGCCCAGTCTCCTGTGGAGCCCGCTATTCCCCATGGTCCTTACGGAGTTCCCAGCATCCACTACGGTCTATGAGAAATAGATTTACCGGTGAGTAAAATCTTATTTTTTTCTCTGTGATTTTCAGTCACCATATACTTCTTGAATTCCCTGTTTGTGCTAATACACTGCACAGGGGGTTCTTGTTAAGGTATTAGGCTGCTGATATTGTACTGGGTTACCCGTGAATTGAGCTTTCAGGTATTTCGGCTACAAGGGGCGATGGAGCTGGGGCTGATCCCACAATGCGTGGTGGTGACTCTGCAGACACACATTAGAGGAAAACATAGCAGCAGAGGGTTCAGGTTCTGGGGGTTCCCTACCCTCCAGTGGGACCGTAGCAACGGGGGTTCATAATGACCCGCCTTGGGCTACTTTCTCCACATTATTAAGTACACTGGTAACTAGACTTAAGCCCCTTATGGGACCTCACGTGCCGGTACAACCACATATTGTCCCTGTGGTTAATCCGCCATGGGCAGATCAACTGTCCACTCAGTTACAGCAGTTGAACCACTCATTGACTAAACAGAAATCTAACCCTGCCCGCCTAAGAGCAAGGGGTTCTCTAAGCGGGCCATTACTTCCTCACAATCCACCCACGTCCCAGACACCTCGTCTGATGAGGATGACTTGTATACTGACCCTACAGACTCTGATCCAGTTACTTCTAATGGGGACTCTGTCTCACAGGTGGATGTTCCTGACTTATTGGAGGCTATCAGACTGATTATTCAAATTACTGATGACCCAGAGCATGATGCCACCTGTAAGAAACCGGACAGGTTTAAACGTCAGAAGGTCGTTAAACAAGTTTTACCTCACTCTGACCATTTAGTTGACATACGTCAGGAATCCTGGGAAAATCCAGGAAAGAAATTTACACCTCACAAGAAGATGCTAGCTCGCTATCCCCTCACTGCGGAGCTAAGTAAAAATTGGGAAACACCCCCACCAGTGGATTCGCAAGTGGCGCGCCGCTGGTGGTTTCATCAGGTCTGCCTGTAACTACCGTCATTTCTCTAAAAGAACCGATGGATAAGCGCGTGGAGGGTTGCTTAAAGGTGATTTACACCCTCGCAGGAGCTGAGCATCGGCCCACTATTGCAGCAACATGGGCTGCAGAGGCTATTGAAGCGTGTGCTCAGGAAGTGGAAGCGGAGCTGCCTTCCAACTTTTCTGATGATGCTAGACAGTGTCTCTCGTATATTGTCACAGCATCTCATTACATTAAGGAGGCGGCTTTTGATGCTGGTGTTCTGGCGGCCAAGGCTTCTACTACGTCCATTTCGGCTCGCCGGATCCTATGGCTACAGTCCTGGTCTGTGGACCTGGCCTCTTAAGAAAACCCTGGAGGTGCTCCTTTTTAAGGGAGACATTCTTTTTGTAGAGGACCTCAACAAGCTAGTGGCTGACTTAGCTTCTGCTAAAACAGCGTGTCTACCTAGTACTGCCCCTTCGATGCCGAAGGTTTAGAGTACTTCCTTTTGCTCCTTTCGTCCTTCAGGTAAAGCCAAAGGTCAAGCGTACCCGAAACAGGCTTGCAAAACTGACAAGCCTGCTGCATGACGGTGCGGGCCTCCCTCTGGGGGATCCCAGAGTGGGAGGCCGACTTCTAGGGTTTACCCAGGAATGGTTGAAGTCAACTTCCGACGCCTGGGTACGGGAAGTCCTCACTCACGGATACGCCATAGCCTTCAAGAATCGTCCCCCTCATCGATTTTGCCTGACAGACGTCCCTTCGGATCAGGTGAAGGCAAAAACTCTTCATTCGGTGGTACAGTCCCTCCTGGACACAGGAGTGGTAGTACAGGTTCCTCTGGCTCAGAAAGGCAACGGGTACTATTCACCGCTGTTCCTAGTCCCGAAACCGAATGGGTTCTCTCGGCCCATTCTCGACCTCAAGTCCTTGAACAGATTTGTGAGAGTCTCCAAGTTTCGTATGGAAACTCTTTGCTCTATTGTTCTGGCCTTGGAGCCTGGGGATTATATGGTCTCCCTGGACATACAGGATGCTTACCTGCATATTCTCTGGCTGGGTCCACAGGATTATCCACAGGATAACATTGGGATATTGTCGAGCGACAGCGAAAATGGCACCAACACGGTCACAAGCTTCCTGGCCTCCCAGGATGCATTGGGGCATTCACCATATAGTCCCACCCACTGACTCGGTCAGATCAGTTTTTTGCTTGGTGCGGCAGGAAGCCGCATGGTCGCAGGGCTGCTGTGGAAGCAGCCTCAAGCTTTTTGTTATTTTATTTTTATAGACTTACTATATTTGTTTTTTTTTGAGCGACTTATCTTAACAGCGTCTTAAACGCATTCTGGAAAGAGTCGCTCCAACAACTCCCCACCGGGTCGCAACAACGCTTACCTTCGGGTATCAGTGCTGTCTCGACGGGCATCTGTGTCGGATGTTCTAGCAGGTCCAGCAGACGTAACCAGGCTGTAGCCGGAGCATGGGGAGACGGTGAGTCTATGGACTTCTTCTTCCTAGAGGGGTCAGGACACCGCTACACTGATTTTGGTGGAGACTACAAACAGTGTGTTGATGCGCCGAACATCAAGAGTGCGACAGCTCTACGCTCTGGGGATCATAGGCGCCAGGACTAGGTAGAGGCCGCGATCCTGGGAGTTTAAGTCAACAGGGGGATTCAGACGGTCTCCTGGCCGTCCCTTCTCCGAGTTCATGGCCAGTTCCCGCGGGTGTCTCGTTTCATGAACTGAATGACCTCACTTCTGGCTCAGACGCTACCACGAGGGTACTCGGTCGCAGCTTAGACGCTGCGGTTGTGTACACTGGAGATAAACCCGCCAGACCGAGTCGCAGGCCTTAGCGTCTGCATACACGTGGAAGTCGCTCAACGTCCGTGTCCGTTGGTGAGCGTCCGTGTCCGTTATCAGTTATCAAGAGCGGCAGTGTACACCAGTAGCGTCTGAATCCACTCAGCGTCTTACGAGCGTATTTGCTTGTATATGGAAGTGTGGTGAGTCTCCCTGTATCCCGCTCTATGGAGGCAGGGTATACAGTACTAAAAATTCTCTCTACTTCTTAGTATGCATTGTTAATTTTTAGTACCTATTGCATATGAGACCTGTATATTACTGTGTTTTCTGCATGCTATGTTGAAAAAATGAACCAGTTTAAAACAGAAGTACAATTTTCCTACTTATGTATAAGTTGTTATGGAGGTTGTATTCTCGTATGGCAATGTCTAATGCTTTAACATGTGACTGACTGCTAGTATGTGTGCTGACTTTTCTGTGTAATGTCAGTCCTGTTCTGACCCTCAAATCAAGTGCACTGTGGTCAGATTGATCTCACCTCTAAATACTGACATATAGGGTGATTTTCAGTCACAAATTGTGTAGTCAATAACAGGTTAATACCATGTCTGTGAGCGACAAAAGTGATGAGGAGAATTTATCAAGCACTCCTACAGCCCTAACATGTTTATCTTGTAAGTCAGGGGTAATTGATATGAATCAATTGGTCACTTATGAGGGTTTGTGTGCAAACTGTTTCGCTTTTCAGCGAAGTAAAAAACAGGAGTTGGTTCAGCTACTAACAGAGCCGCCATGGAATATGTTCGCAAAGACTCTATTTTCAATAGCGGACAGGTTAACTCCGGTAGCACCACCTCAAGGGTTAGGTTACACTATGAACCCATACATGCAGCTCCCTTCCTATGGTTTGGTTCCAGTAGCCTCTACAAGCAACCAAGGGACAGTTAAGACTAAGACAGATACGTCTGTGTGGCAGACTACACAAGATGATACATCGGATGATGATGATGATACAATAGATTCAACTCCGTATGATGATCAGTCGCAGAGCTTTAGTTCAGAAGATGTAGCTGAACTTATTAATGCTGTGAAGGCTGTTCTCTCGTTTGAAGAGCCAGCCAAGACAGTGTTAAAAGCTAAAGCACCTGTATTTAAACGAACAAAATCAGTGAAAGCTGAATTCCCAGCGTCAGATGAGCTGACGGAAATGATGGATGAGTCTTGGGCAGCGCCCAGTAAAAAGTATAAGATTCCTAAGAGATGGGATTCTTATTATCCATTTCCTGCTGTGGATTGTTCGAAGAGAGAAGTTCCTCCAAAAGTAGATGCACATGTTCTGCGACTCGTGCATAAATCTGCTTTACCACTGTCGTCTACCTCATTGAATGATGTCACAGACAGAAGGGTAGAGAGCCTGTTGAAAAATATTTTTTCTCTAGTAGGAGCAGTGGTAAGACCTGCTATGGCTTCGGCCTGGGTAGCAAAGGCAATGGGCGAATGGATAGAGGAACTAGAGAATGACATCCCTTCTCCTACTAGGGAGCAAGAGGATCGTTTTTTCCGTTTAAGACAATCTGCCCAGTATTTGGAAGAAGCGGCAATTGATGTAGGTACAGTTGCTTCTAAAGCTTCAGCCTTGACAGTAGTCGCTCGCAGAGCAGTTTGGCTACGTACCTGGAAGGTAGATGCGGAATCCAAGAAAGAATTGGAAGCATTGCCTTTTGTCGGTAATATATTATTTGGAAAACATTTATCGGATATCCTAGAATCAGAGGCTGAATCGAAAAAGGTCAGATTTCCGGCTGCTTATAACCCTAAGTCCAAGGGTTTAAAATTTTGCTCATTTCGTTGGCAAAGTGAAAGCTAAAGAGGAGCCTAAGCAACCCCAGTTTAAATCCAGGGGTAGGAAGCAGTGGGCTAGCAAAAAGCCAGCTTCCAAACCTGAACAGAAACCGTCAGCCTGAAGAGACTGGCCTCCGCCTGGAGGATTCCAGGGTTGGGGGCCGACTCCTTCTTCTTTTTGCACACATATGGCAACAGTCAACAGCAGATGCTTGGGTGCAGAAGGTAGTATCTCAGGGGTATGGGTTCCCATTCAGGAGGCAGCCTCCTCAAAGATTTTTTTGCACCAGCCCGTCTCGTATAGAGTCGAAGGCCAATGCCCTGCAAGATGCAGTCCAAAAACTACTGCAGTCAGGTGTGATTGTCCCAGTACCTCCATCACAAAGGGGACAGGGGTTTTACTCCAATCTATTTCTAATCCAGAAGCCAAATGGGTCATATCGACCAATTCTAAATCTGAAAATGTTGAACAGATACATATGGATCCCGAAGTTCCACATGGAGACCTTACGCTCCATAATGTTGGCTATGGAACCGGGAGATTACATGGTATCTCTGGATGTACGGGATGCTTACCTGCATGTGCCTATAGCACGGTCGCATCAGTGTTACCTCAGGTTTGCCATCATTTCCAGTTCCAAGCTCTGTCTTTCGGGCTAGCTACAGCACTCAGGGTGTTTACTAAGATCATGGTGGTTATGGCAGCTTGTCTGTGCAAACAAGGGATAAGAATATTCCCATACCTAGACGACCTGTTAATCTTAGCACAGTCGCAAGATTTACTGTTGAGCCATCTTCAACAGACGATAGTTTGTTTACAGAGACATGGGTGGCTCATAAATTGGGAAAAGTCGTCCCTGAATCCGTCACAGCGGACGGTTCATTTGGGAGCCATATTGGATTCAAACCTACAGAAGGTTCTCTTACCAGAGAAAAAGATAGTCAAGGTGCAGGTCATGGCTCAGGAAGCGTTGCAAGCCCAGACTATGTCAGTCCATGCAGCAATGCGACTGTTGGGTCTGATGGTATCAACCTTCGACATGGTGCAATATGCGCAATTCCACTCCAGACCGTTGCAGCAACTTATTCTGACCAAATGGAACGGAAATCAGACGATAAAGAAGCAGATGATAAAGATTCCAGTAAACGTAAAAAGGTCTCTAGCGTGGTGGCTACAGACAGACCATTTAAACAAGGGGAGACCCTTTTGGATAAAAGTGTGGCAAGTCCTGACAACAGATGCCAGCCTGCAGGGCTGGGGGCCGGTACTCGGAAGCCTATGGTTCCAAGGAAAATGGACCGCAAGGGAAAGTCGCCTGCCAATAAATCTGTTAGAAATAAGAGCCATTTACTTGGCTCTGGTTCAGGCAAAGGACAATCTACAAGGAAGACCAGTCCAGATCCGCTCGGACAATGCGACGGCAGTAGCATACCTCAATCATCAATGAGGAACTCACAGCAAGAGATTGATGGAGGAAGTAACTCCCATTCTAAAATGGGCAGAACTCCATCTCCCGGCATTGTCAGCAGTATTTGTCCCGGGTGTACTAAACTGGGAAGCGGACTTTCTCAGTCGGCACACCATCCAGGAAACCGAATGGGCACTACACCCAGAAGTATTTCAGACACTGGTGAACAGATGGGGTCTACCGGAGATAGACCTTATGGCGTCTCGTCTGAACAACAAAGTTCTAAGGTATGGATCGAGAACAAGGGACCCAGGAGCGGTCCTTGTAGACGCATTATCAGTAGAATGGAGGTTTCAGCTGGCGTATCTGTTCCCGCCAATATCTCTGTTACCCAGAATAGTGAGAAGGATAAAACAGGCAAAAGGAGCAATCATTCTAATAGCTCCAGCTTGGCCAAGAAGGCATTGGTACACAGATCTGTTGAGAATGTCCATGGAAGCACCGATACTGCTCCCTCAACGTCCAGATTTGCTAATGCAGGGTCCTTGTCACAGTCATCTGGATCGCCTGTCTTTGACGGCGTGGCTGTTGAAACCTCTATCTTAGAGGCTAAAGGTTTTTCGAAACAAGTAATCCAAACTATGCTTAGAGCAAGAAAGCCTTCTTCGGCCCGTGTGTATCATAGAATATGGCAAGCCTATATTCACTGGTGTACTGGAAAAAATTTCAATCCGAGATCTTTTAAAGTAGCTAGGATTTTGGATTTCCTTCAGGCAGGATGGGATAAATGGTTGAAAATTGCTTCCTTGAGGGTTCAAGTTTCAGCGTTAACTGTATGGTTTTAGCAGAAGATTGCTGATTTACAGGATGTACGTACATTTTTTCAAGGAGTAGTACATATTCAACCTCCATTTGTTCCTCCTGCAGCTCCCTGGGATTTAAATTTCTCCAGGGTCCTCTGTTTGAACCATTGAGAGAGCAGATCTTAAGTGGTTAACGGTTAAAGTTCTTTTTTTACTGGCAATGGCGTCAGCCAGAAGAGTGTCAGATTTAGGAGCATTGTCATGTAAGTCTCCTTTCCTAAGTTTTTTTCCAGACAGAGCAGTTCTCAGAACGAGATCTAGCTATCTTCCAAAGGTGGTATCAAAGTTTCACCTGAATGAAGAGATTGTAGTCCCAGCTTTTCAGGTATCGGGACTATCTGCGGGAGAAGCGTCGCTGGACGTGGTCCGGGCTTTTAGAATCTACATAGATCGTACTAGTGCCATCAGGAAAACAGATTCTCTCTTCATCCTCTACGGATTCCATAGGAGAGGTTGGCCTGGTAGTAAACAGACGCTGGCGAGATGACTCCGAATGGTAATATCAGAAGCTTATTCTCATGCAGATCTCCCTATTCCGGCTAATGTCTCTGCACACTCTACACGTAAGGTAGGTCCTTCTTGGGCAGCACAACAGGGTGCTTCAGCAGAACAGATATGTAGGGCAGCCACACGGTTTTCCATAAACACATTCATTAGACATTATGCCTTGGATACTTTTGCCTCTCATGACGCAGACTTCTGGCGAAAGGTCCTCCTGTGCAATCAGGAGCGTCCCCGCCACTAAAATGGCTTTGGGAATCCCAATGTTATCCTGTGGACCCAGCCAGAGAAATATACGTTATGGTAAGAACTTACCGTTGATAACGTGATTTCTCTAACGTCCTAGTGGATGCTGGGAACTCCGTAAGGACCATGGGGAATAGCGGGCTCCGAAGGAGGCTGGGCACTCTAGAAAGATCTTAGACTACCTGGTGTGCACTGGCTCCTCCCACTATGACCCTCCTCCAAGCCTCAGTTAGATTTCGTGCCCGGCCGAGGTTGGATGCACACTAGGGGCTCTCCTGAGCTCTTAGAAAGTTATAGTCTTAGAATTTGTTATTTTCAGTGAGACCTGCTGGCAACAGGCTCACTGCAGCGAGGGACTAAGGGGAGAAGAAGCGAACTCGCCTGCTTGCAGCCGGATTGGGCTTCTTAGGCTACTGGACACCATTAGCTCCAGAGGGATCGACCGCAGGCCCAGCCTTGATGTTCGGTCCCGGAGCCGCGCCGCCGTCCCCCTTACAGAGCCAGAAGCAAGAAGATGGTCCGGAAAATCGGCGGCATGAAGACATCCTGTCTTCACCAAGGTAGCGCACAGCACTGCAGCTGTGCGCCATTGCTCCTCATACACACTTCACACTCCGGTCACTGAGGGTGCAGGGCGCTGGGGGGGGCGCCCTGAGGCAGCAATAAAAACACCTTGGCTGGCTAAAATACCTCAATATATAGCCCCTGGGGCTATATATGGGGTAAATACCCCTGCCAGAATCCCATAAAAAGCGGGAGAATAGGCCGCGGAAAAGGGGCGGAGCCTATCTCCTCAGCACACTGGCGCCATGTTTCCCTCACAGCTCGGCTGGAAGGAAGCTCCCTGGCTCTTCCCTGCAATTCTACAGTACAGTAAGAGGGAAAAGAGAGGGGGGGCATTAAAATTGGCACTGTATACAGTATATTATATAAAAAGCAGCTATTAGGGACATAACTCAGTTAGTCCCTGTATATATATATATATAGCGCTCTGGTGTGTGCTGGCATACTCTTACTCTGTCCCCCCAAAGGGCTTTTGTGGGTCCTGTCCTCTATTTGAGCATTCCCTGTGTGTGTGGAGTGTGTCGGTACGGCTGTGTCGACATGTTTGAGGAGGATAATGATGTGGAGGGGGAGCAGATGCCTTTAGCAGGGATGTCACCCCCTGGGGGTCAGACACCTGAGTGGATGGTATTATGGCAGGAAATGAGTGCACGTATAGACTCCTTACATAAAAAATTTGACGACATGCCGACTGTGGTACAGCCAAGTCTTCAGCTCGTGCCTGTCCAGGTGTCTCAAAAGTCATCAGGGGCTCTGAAACGCCCGTTATCTCAGGTGGCACAAGTAGATGTCGACACGGATACTGACACCAGTGTCGACGACGATGAGTCAAATTTAATGCCCGTTAAGGCCATTCACTGCATGATTGAGGCAATGAAAGAGGTGTTAAATATTTCTGATTTACATCCAGGTACCACAAAAAAGGGTATTATGTTTGGGGAGAAAAAACTACCTGTAGTTTTTCCCCCGTCAGATGAATTAAATGAAGTGTGTGAAGAAGCGTGGGCTTCCCCTGATAAGAAATTGGTAATTCCTAAGAAGCTACTAATGGCGTTCCCTTTCCCGCCAGAGGATAGGTTACGTTGGGAAACACCCCCGAGGGTGGATAAAGCGCTCACACGTTTGTCTAAAAAGGTGGCACTACCGTCCCAGGATACGGCCGCCCTTAAGGAACCTGCTGATAGAAAGCAGGAGGCGATCCTGAAGTCTGTATATACACACTCAGGCATTATACTCAGACCAGCTATTGCGTCAGCATGGATGTGCAGTGCTGCCGCTGCGTGGTCAGATAAACTGTCAGAAAATATTGACACGTTAGACAGAGACACGATCCTGGTAACAATTGACCATATAAAAGACTCAGTCTTATACATGAGAGATGCACAGAGGGAAATCTGCCGGCTGGCATCTAAAATAAGTGCATTATCTATCTCTGCTAGGAGATGCTTATGGACTCGCCAGTGGACTGGAGATGCAGATTCCAAAAGGCACATGGAAGTCTTGCCTTATAAGGGGGAGGAATTATTTGGGGATGGTCTCTCCGACCTAGTTTCCACAGCAACGTCTGGGAAGTCAGCATTTTTACCCCATGTCCCCTCACAGCCTAAGAAGGCGCCATTTTATCAGGTTCAGTCCTTTCGGTCCCAGAAAAACAAGCGGGGAAAAGGAGGGTCTTTTCTGTCAAGAGGCAGAGGCAGGGGAAAAAGGCTGCAGCAAACAGGTTCCCAGGAACAAAAGTCCTCCCCCGCTTCCTCTTCCAAGTCCGCCGCATGACGGTGGGGCTTCACAGGCGGAGCCAGGTACGGTGGGGGCCCGCCTCAGGAATTTCAGCGATCAGTGGGCCCGCTCACAGGTGGATCCCTGGATCCTTCAAATAGTATCTCAGGGATACAGGCTGGAATTCGAGGCGACTCCACCCCGCCGTTTCCTAAAATCCGCCTTGCCGATTGCTCCCTCAGACAGGGAGGCGGTGCTAGCAGCGATTCACAAGCTGTATTCCCAGCAGGTGATAATCAAGGTACCCCTACTTCAACAAGGCCGGGGTTACTATTCCACACTATTTGTGGTGCCGAAACCGGATGGTTCGGTGAGACCCATTTTAAATTTGAAATCCTTGAACACATACATAAAAAAATTCAAGTTCAAGATGGAATCGCTCAGGGCGGTTATTGCAAGCCTGGACGAGGGGGATTACATGGTATCCCTGGACATCAAGGATGCTTACCTGCATGTCCCCATTTACAATTCTCACCAGGAGTACCTCAGATTTGTGGTACAGGACTGCCATTACCAATTCCAAACGCTGCCGTTTGGACTCTCCACGGCACCGAGGGTATTTACCAAGGTTATGGCGGAAATGATGATACTCCTTCGAAAAAAGGGAGTTTTAATTATCCCATACTTGGACGATCTCCTAATAAAGGCACGATCCAAGGAACAGTTGTTAGTGGGAGTAGCACTATCTCAGGAAGTGCTGAGCCAGCACGGCTGGATTCTGAATATCCCAAAGTCACAGCTGGTCCCCACGACACGTCTAATGTTCCTGGGAATGATTCTGGACACGGCCTAGAAAAAAGTGTTTCTCCCGGAGGAGAAAGCCAGGGAGTTGTCTTCTCTAGTCAGAGACCTCCTAAAACCAAAACAGGTATCGGTGCATCACTGCACGCGGGTCCTGGGAAAGATGGTAGCTTCTTACGAAGCAATTCCATTCGGCAGGTTCCATGCCAGGATTTTTCAGTGGGACCTGTTGGACAAGTGGTCCGGATCGCATCTTCAGATGCATCGTTTAATAACCCTGTCTCCACGAACCAGGGTGTCTCTTCTGTGGTGGCTGCACAGTGCTCATCTTCTGGAGGGCCGCAGATTCGGCATACAGGACTGGGTCCTGGTGACCACGGATGCCAGCCTACGAGGCTGGGGGGCAGTCACAAAGGGAAGAAATTTCCAAGGACTATGGTCAAGTCAGGAGACTGCCCTTCACATAAATATTCTGGAACTAAGGGCCATTTACAATGCCCTAAGTCAAGCAAAATCCCTGCTCCTACACCAGCCGGTGCTGATCCAGTCAGACAACATCACGGCAGTCGCCCATGTGAATCGACAGGGCGGCACAAGAAGCAGGACGGCGATGGCAGAAGCCACAAAAATTCTCCGATGGGCGGAGAATCATGTACTAGCACTGTCAGCAGTGTTCATCCCGGGAGTGGACAACTGGGAAGCAGACTTTCTCAGCAGGCACGACCTCCACCCGGGAGAGTGGGGACTTCATCCAGAAGTCTTCCAAATGATTGTAAATCAATGGGGTCGTCCACAGGTGGACATGATGGCGTCCCGCCTAAACAAAAAACTAGAGAAGTATTGCGCCAGGTCAAGAGACCCTCAGGCGATAGCTGTGGACGCTCTAGTGACACCGTGGGTGTACCGGTCAGTTTGTGTTCCCTCCTCTACCTCTCATACCAAAGGTATTGAGAATAATAAGAAAGCGAGGAGTAAACACAATTCTCGTGGTTCCGGATTGGCCGAGAAGAGCGTGGTACCCGGAACTTCAAGAGATGATCTCAGAGGACCCGTGGTCTCTGCCGCTCAGACAGGACCTGCTGCAGCAGGGCCCCTGTCTGTTCCAAGACTTACCGCGGCTGCGTTTGACGGCATGGCGGTTGAATGCCGGATCCTGAAGGAAAAGGGCATTCCGGAGGAAGTCATTCCTACGCTTATTAAAGCCAGGAAAGATGTTACGGCAAAGCATTATCACCGCATATGGCGGAAATATGTTGCATGGTGCGAGGCCAAAAAGGCCCCAACAGAGGAATTTCAACTAGGTCGATTTCTGCATTTCCTGCAAGCAGGAGTGAATATGGGCCTAAAACTGGGCTCCATTAAGGTACAGATCTCGGCTCTGTCGATTTTCTTTCAAAAAGAACTAGCTTCAGTACCTGAAGTTCAGACATTTGTGAAAGGAGTGCTGCATATTCAGCCCCCATTTGTGCCTCCTGTGGCACCTTGGGATCTCAACGTGATGTTGAGTTTCTTAAAATCACATTGGTTTGAGCCACTAAAAACCGTGGATCTGAAATATCTCACGTGGAAAGTGGTCATGTTATTGGCCTTGGCTTCAGCCAGGCGAGTGTCAGAGTTGGCGGCTTTATCATGTAAAAGCCCTTATCTGATTTTCCATATGGATAGGGCAGAATTGAGGACTCGTCCCCAGTTTCTCCCTAAGGTGGTGTCAGCGTTTCACCTGAACCAGCCTATTGTGGTGCCTGCGGCTACTAAGGATTTGGAGGACTCCAAGTTGCTAGACGTTGTCAGGGCCCTGAAAATATGTTTCCAGGACGGCTGGAGTCAGAAAATCTGACTCGCTGTTTATCCTGTATGCACCCAACAAGCTGGGTGCTCCTGCTTCTAAGCAGACTATTGCTCGTTGGATTTGTAGTACAATTCAGCTTGCACATACTGTGGCAGGCCTGCCACAGCCAAAATCTGTCAATGCCCATTCCACAAGGAAGGTGGGCTCATCTTGGGCGGCTGCCCGAGGGGTCTCGGCTTTACAACTTTGCCGAGCAGCTACTTGGTCAGGGGCAAACACGTTTGCAAAATTCTACAAATTTGATACCCTGGCTGAGGAGGACCTGGAGTTCTCTTATTCGGTGCTGCAGAGTCATCCGCACTCTCCCGCCCGTTTGGGAGCTTTGGTATAATCCCCATGGTCCTTACGGAGTTCCCAGCATCCACTAGGACGTTAGAGAAAATAAGAATTTACTCACCGGTAATTCTATTTCTCGTAGTCCGTAGTGGATGCTGGGCGCCCATCCCAAGTGCGGTTTATCTGCAATACTTGTACATAGTTATTGTTAACTAAATCGGGTTATTGTTGAGCCATCTGTTGAGAGGCTCTATTGTTTCATACTGTTAACTGTGTTTCATATCACGAGTTGTATGGTGTGATTGGTGTGGCTGGTATGAGTCTTACCCGGGATTCAAAATCCTTCCTTATTGTGTACGCTTGTCCGGGCACAGTACCTAACTGAGGCTTGGAGGAGGGTCATAGTGGGAGGAGCCAGTGCACACCAGGTAGTCTAAGATCTTTCTAGAGTGCCCAGCCTCCTTCGGAGCCCGCTATTCCCCATGGTCCTTACGGAGTTCCCAGCATCCACTACGGACTACGAGAAATAGAATTACCGGTGAGTAAATTCTTATTTTCTCTTATGTCCACAGGTATCCACAGGGATCTCACCCTGACGCATCTAATTTGAGGATCTAGACAATCACTAAAACCTCTTCCTCCTTGTATGGAAGGGTGTGCATGTGTGTTCTTATCGCCTAAACAGGTCTCGGCCTGATGTTCCTGCCTAAGATCGCTGTGGAAAGAACTGATCTGACTGAGTCTGTGGGCGGGACTATATGGTGAAGGCCCCAATACATCCTGGGAGGCCAGAAAGCTCGTGACCGTGTTGGTGCCATTTTCGCTGTCGCTCGACAATATCCCAATGTTATCCTGTGGACATAAGAGAAATCACGTTATCAATGGTAAGTTCTTACCATACCGTATATTTCCTATTGCAATGTCGCATCCGCAGTACCTGAGGTTTGCTGTGTGCAACCTCCATTATCAATTTCGAGCTTTACCCTTTGGTTTGACCATGGCCCCGCATGTCTTCACAAAGGTCATGGCGGTAATGACTGCTGTATTTCGCCGTCAAGGGGTCAGGATCCTCCCGTATCTGGACGACTTGTTGATCCTGGCAAATTCCCCAGAAATTCTCCTACGTCATCTGGATCTGAGGCTCCAGTTTCTGCAAGCCCACGGGTGGCTCATCAACTGGAAAAAGTCTTCCCTGGTCCCTGCTCAGAGCATGGTGCACCTAGGGGCATTGTTGGACACTCACAACCAGAGGTTGTTCTTGTCTCAGGAGAAGGTCCTGAAACTTCAGGACAGGATTTGATGCTTCCTATCTTGTCCACAAGTGTCGCTACACTCGGCGATGCAAGTGCTAGGTCTCATGGTGTCGGCTTTCGACATGGGGGAGTACACTCCATTCCATTCCCGCCCTCTCTACAAACTGATTCTAGCCAAGTGGGACAGCCTGCCTCACCGGATCAGGTCTCACATGATCTCTTTGTCTCCGGAGGTCCGTCTGTCACTGAGGTGGGGCTGCAGGACCATCGGTTTGAGCAGGGGTCGTCCCTTCTGGATCTCCAGCTGGGTCCTCCTGATGATGGATGCCAGTCTGAGAGGTTGGGACGCGGTGTTGGAGCAACACTCCTTTCAGGGTCGGTGGACCAAGGAGGAGTCTCTCCTCCCGATAAACATTCTGGAACTGCAGGCGGTGTTCAATGCTCTGAACCTGGCCCAGCATTTAATACAAAACAGGCCTGTTCAGGTACAGTCGGACAACGCTACCACGGTGGCGTACATAAATCATCAAGGTGGCACTCGAAGCCGCATGGCAATGAGGGAAGTATCCAGGATTCTTCAGTGGGCGGAATGCAATCTGCCAGCCATATCGGCAGTGTTTATTCCGGGGTCCTAAACTGGGAAGCGGACTTCCTCAGTCGTCAGGACGTACACGCCGGAGGAGCCTCCATCCAGAAGTATTTCAACTCCTAGTGGACAAGTGGGGTCTCCCAGATGTAGACCTGATTGCATCTCGACACAATCACAAGGTTCCGGTCTTCAGAGCAAGGACAAGGGATGCTCAAGCAGCGTTCGTGGATGCACTGGCACTTCTATGGAACTTTCGGCTGTCGTACGTGTTCCCTCCGGTGTAGCTTCTGCCCAGGGTAATAAGGAAGTTCAAGCAAGAATGAGTACTCCTGCTTCTGATTGCCCCAGCGTGGCCCAGACGGCATTGGTTCTCAGACCTTCAGGGTCTCTCGATAGAGCGTCCCCTTCTACTTCCACAGCGCCCAGACCTCCTCGTTCAGTGCCCTTGTGTATATCAGGATTTGGCCCGATTGGCTTTGACGGCATGGCTCTTGGAGCTTCCGTTCTAAGGGCCAAAGGATTTTCTGAGACAATCATTCAAACCATGTTGAAGGCCTGGAAACCAGCTTCGGCTCGGATTTACCATAGGGTCTGGAATTCCTACTTTGATTGGTGCGCGGATAACAATCATGACGCTTACAAGTTTAGTCTGGCCAAACTTTTGGCCTTTCTACACCAGGGCCTGGACTTAGGCCTTCGTCTGGCCTCCCTCAAGGTTCATATATCTGCCTTTTCGGTTTGGTTTCAGAGAAAAATTGCGACTCTGCCTGATGTTCATACATTCACTCAGGGTGTGTTACGGATTCAACCTCCTTACGTCCCGCCTGTGGATCCTTGGGATTTGTCTGTGGTTCTGGAGGCATTGCAAGAGTCTCCGTTTGAGCCTCTCGAATCTGCAGACCTTAAGTGTCTTTCTTTTAAGGTATTGTTTCTGCTGGCTATTGCCTCTGCTAGACGGGTATCGGTTTTGGGTGCCTTGTCGTGTAGGTCCCCCTATCTGATTTTTCACCGTGACCAGGCGGTTCTTGGAACACGTCCCGGGTATCTACCTAAGGTGGTGTCTTCTTTCCACCTTAATCAGGAGATTGTGGTTCTGGCCTTTGTCTCTCCTGAATTGTCTTCCAAAGAGCGGTCTTTGGATGTGGTACGGGCTCTCCGTATCTATGCAAGAGGACAGCTTCTGTTAGAAAGTCTGATTCTCTGTTTGTCCTGTTTTGGTTTTCACAAACGTGTCTGGCCTGCTCACAAGCAGACCCTGGCCAGATGGATTAGAATGGTGATTGCACATGCTTATGTACAGGCTGGTCGTCCAGCTCCTGCTACTATCAAGGCCCATTCTACTCGGTCAGCTGGGCCTTCTTGGGCGCCCCGCCGTGGTGCGACCCTTGAACAATCGTGCAAGGCGGCGACGTGGTCCTCAGTGAACACGTTTATAAGGTTCTATGCCTTCGATACTTCCGCCTCCCAGGATACTTCCTTTGGACGCCAGGTTCTTGTGCCAGCTACAGTGCGACCCCTCCCATGAGGAACTGCTTTAGAACATCCCCGATGTTATTCCCTGTGTACCCCGCAGCAGAAAAGGAGATTTATGGTAAGAACTTACCTTTGTTAAATCTCTTTCTGCGAGGTACACTGGGTTCCACAGGGCGCCCGCCCTGACTCACTTAGCTACTTTGGGTTTGTATGGCATTAGCCGCTGATAGCTTCTCCTGTCGTGAGAATGTGGTGAACGTGGCTACTAACGGTTGTCGTCTCTTACCTGCTATTGCATTGGACTGGTTAACAAAACTGAGCTCCTGTGCACGGAGGCGGAGATATAGAGGAGGCGGCGCTATGCATTCTGGGAACAGTCAAAGCTTTTAGCCTGTTGGTGCTTTGGATCTCGCAGAAAGAGATTTAACAAAGGTAAGTTCTTACCATAAATCTCCTTATTTAAGCTTCATATTTAGAGAGCACGTGTGTATTTAAAATCAAAGGGGGTATTCAATTGTTTTAAGAGGGAAATTTTAATTGCACTAAGTAATTGTTTCTGCAATGAGCGCCAATTATTTCTGCTGGTAACCACCTGAGGTGGCAAGCAGAAATCTGCCCAAAGTCTGGCTTTTCGACAGAGCATGCCCCGTAGATGGCACGGGTTTAGCCGCTTTATACGTGCAACATGCACAATAAGTATTGGTCACCCAGCAACTCATACCCAGTGGCACAAACAATTTAAATTCACCCAATACTTAAGATGGGAGCTGTGGGTGCAAGAAAATTCAATTGGATTGCCCTTTAAGTGGCATCTAGTGTTGATTTGAGATATCCAGTTGCAAATGAGAGAAGTAGATGTATCCTGATCAGATCCAGGTATATACATGAAAGGGTTTCCCAGTATAGGAAGATTTAATAATACCTCCATAACAGAATTGTTAATACGACAAAGTAATGAAAAAGCCTGCTGGACTAGTTATTTCATGCATTTTAGTTATCTTTGATGCATATTAATGTTTAAATGTGGGGATAGTGAGAAAATATTTGATACACATGTTCTTCAATGTATTTATTTGAAAGGCATTCATTAGAAAAAAATATTCTACATAATGGTTGTGTTTTTTAATTAATCATTAGAGAAGATAAACATTTTTGCTAATATTTGAAACTGTTTTGCTCTGAAGATGGAATTTGCGTATCATAGTAATAGATGTGTCGTGTTCTGTTTTATTTACTTCACTAGATGGCATTAATTTCAATAGAAATGGTTTTATTCCAGCCTTGCTATTCTTCATCTGTAGGCTCACTAGTGCAGATTATAGGTTGCCGACCTACAGGCTGTCATATTACTTCCCTTGCATGTGATTTATTTCATTAAACATGAGATTCTTTCCCGGGATTGTGTATTTATAACTTGCATCATGAATCTGTGTTGCTTAGCTGTAATAATTTCTACCTTTATCATTTATTCAGCTATTTTTGTAATATGAAACGGTACTGAAAAATTGCTTTCATATTTATTGTGGGTTGTATCCACTGTATGTTGAGGCTATTTGGTATTTTCCACAGCTGCACACTTTTTGTAGGAGTTCATTATGTTTATCCTATGTACTGCATTTTGTATAGTAGTAGTAAAGGTAGTTATTTATAAGTCTGCAACGTAGAATAAGGCAGTTCATTGCTTTTGCCATATTGAAGTTGAGTTCCAGTTTTGAGAAACTAACAAATATGGCTTTTGATATTTAACAGGAAGAAAAATGGTGATTTATTGAAATGGTTTTGCATTGAAACTATTGAAGTCTGCTGCCCTCCTGGAATGTATGGACCTGACTGCCTAGGTAAATAACAGCGCTAAATATTTGTTTTATTTAAAATGTTGTGAAATGCATGCAAATGAAATCTAAAATATTAATACTAGCACATCCTGACCATTTTTGCCACAAAAGTTGCGGAAAAAAGAAAAAGCTGGGGTGGTGGTTAGTTGTCAAAGCACTGCACCTATGTGGGTGGTCTTCATCCTATATATGTCCACTTTGCAGGTGTCCATGGTGTATCACCAATTGTTACGTGTGTAGAGTACCTGTGCATAGGTTCTGTTTTCATAAGTAACAGGTGGGCTTGTATTGTAACTGGCTGGAGGTGTTTAAAAAACAAACAAACTAGGGGCCGGATGTAATGACACCCAAGATCGCCGGAGGTGCGAGATGCTGGCTGATCTCGGGTGTTCTTTTAAAGGGGCAATCACTTACAAGGTAAAACTATACCTTGTATTTGATTGTCCCTTTAAAAAAACATCCAAGATCGGCCGGTATCTCGCACCTTAGGTGATATCGGGTGTCATTACATCCGTCCCTAGGTCTCTGATATCTGGAATAAAAACTAGGGAGCACCTTTACTATGTATAGCTTGATTATAGCCTTTCCTATTCATATGTGTCCTCGTACATCATTACTGAAGTTACGCCAAACAGCTCTCTTGGCACGACAGATCCTGCGAGAGACTGCTAGCTTCGGGCGTCTTTGCACCTTTTTTGCCAAAAAAATGCATTCGACTAGGACACGCCAGAAAACGGCTGATTTTAATTTGATAGGAGTCACTTGTATATCTCTGTGACTGAAGCCAGGTACACACTAGGCGATTTCAGCCTAAAAAATAAACGATAGTTACATAAATATTGTTATGGTTTATTTTTTGGCTTATATTATCCAGTGTGTATGGGGGAATTGTGTATTGTGTGTATTGGTGAATGATGCGTGCTCCTGCACTTCGTTCAGCGATTATTGAGCTGACATGCAGCTCAACCTGTCAATGTCGGGCTGAGGTGCATGTCCGGGAATGCCGGCGGTGACGTCACTGATCGTTATCGTTGAACGATAGCGTTCAGTGTGTACACACTATATCGTTCAACGGTATAGTCGTTCATTGCCGGCATTTCAGCATCGCCCAGTGTGTACCCGGATTGAGTCTCTGAATCTGCAAATGAAGTACAGTGTAGCAGCGGCAGCTATTTTCCAATAGTTCCTTTTGTGCTTTGTATACAAACTAACAATATGCAAGTGTCGCATATCAAATAAATTGGCACAGTCTCCTGGTGCATCATGTTGTGACTAAGACGCATTTTTGACAAAACAAGACACCCAACGCTAGCAGAGTTGCATGGGACTTGGCGGCCCACTCGCGCCAGGCATCTCACGTATGGCACATGGAGGCTGGATGTGTGAGGACACATGTCCAGGTGTGATCAACATGTCCAGAAATGTTAATGACACCTGGCAGGGCATGTAGAAAAGACTATAATTACTACCGCTCCCTGTCACATTGACACATCTGAAATTCAGTTATTTTTAATACACCTCTAAAAAATGACCAGACAACCCCACCTACATAACGGCACACCTGTTACTTTTAAAAACAACAGAATCTACGCACAGGTTCTCCACACATATAATAAGTGTATACACCATGTCCGCCAGCATAGTTGATGGTAAGCCATCCACATAGCTGCAGTGCTTTGATACTCCACTCTGTTACAGATTTGCAAATATGAAGCAGGGCACCTCAGTCATAGCAGCTCCTGATTACATGATTGCTCCCCCTGCTCACAGGCTCCACACTTCACTCCATTTATCACAAAAAGTGCTGTGACTTGGTTATGTTTGTGTAATTTGCTGGTAAGTCTGAATGTCTGTAGTGCCCAACTTGGTAGGTAGAGCTCTAGTATGTTTGAAATAAGATGATGATTCTCATTTTCTTTGTGGTTGTTGCTTGCCTTGTTACATGTTTGGCATTTAGATATACCTATTTGTAGTACTATGCAATATAATCTATTTATTATATACTAAAATTAAATGCCTTTTAGGTGCTACATTCTATAATTAATGCACTGCTCACTGAGTTAAAACAACTGTGGAAATTATGTAACGTAGCATAAAAAAATAATAATACAATTATGCATGTAAATGGATCTGCTTTGCTTTGTAAGCCTAGACCAACATACAAGTTTAACATGTGTAGTAGTATGCAAAATAGAAAATAAATATTCTATTTTTTACAACACTTTTTTTGTTTGTTCTAGCTTGCCTAGGTGGATCAGAGCGGCCCTGTCACGGGAATGGTTTTTGTAGTGGTGATGGCACCAGAGGCGGAGATGGCTCTTGCAGCTGCCATGCAGGGTATACTGGACCATTTTGTCTTGAATGTGCAGATGGACACTACAGTTCTGAGAAAAATGACTCCCACGCGGTTTGTACTGGTAATTTTTATTCACACTATCTGAACATACAGTATAATAATGTTGCATTTCAGTTCTAGTTAATGATTTACACTTAATGTAAACAACATATAGCAAACAAAATTATTATAGTTTCTGAAATTAAAACTGTGTTAAAATTGCTTTTAATTCTGTGTATAACATGCATTTTTAATGAGTCTACACAGTTGTGAAAAAGTAATTCTACTAATACATTTAAATTTTCATGTAAGTTTAACTTGGATTGTGCTGCGGTGCATTATTTTGAATATTTTCCATTTCAGTGCATTTATGCAGCTGAAAGCAAGCATTCAGCTCATTGGGAGCGCATTGTAATGCCCTGATGTAGTTTTGAGTAGTGTTTACTTATGCTTAGTGTGAACAAGATAACTTCATGCTTTATCTTAGATGCATGTTTAAACACCAATTAAATGCCTGTGTAAACCCGTAGATACTTGGAATAGGCGTGCTTAGCGTACATTCGTTTTGTTTGTTTTTCTGTGTTTCGTTTGTTTTTTTACATTTATATATTTCCTGCCATATTGTAAATTTGAATTGTTTTTAGATAAACTGGCTTTCTTTTTTCTCCTCAAAATATCTACTCTACATCATCAATTTCTGGGATTCTATTAGCTAGAAGCAAAACTCTTGCTGATTTTTGCACAAATCAAGTTTCATGGCAGAATAGGACATTTTGAAGTAGAATGTTCTTCATTTGTTGCACTTGATTGTGTAATATGTATTTTTATATTCACATTTAATGGAAAGAATATTAGTAGTGCGATTGCTGTATGGTGTGGTGTAGTAGTGAGTAGGACTGGAAACACTAAGGCCACATTCTGCCAGTGCGCTGAGCAAAATCTAGCAGCCAAATGCAGACTGACATAAAACAGCTCCGCAAACTTCATGTCTCTCTAGTTCTATATTACTTGGTTGCACAATATAAAAATAATTGTCATGTATTTGTGTTTTTAAACCTATATATAGCTGTCCATGCAAAAACTTAAGTTGTTGTATTTTATTAGCTGCTGAGTATATTTTCGGTAAAGCCTTTGAAAACTACTTACACCTCTTTAATTGACATTGTAATACAGCATAGGAAAATGTGACATTGCTGTACATGCAGAAAGAATAGCTGTTGGTTTTTACAAACACATGTTATGTTGAGTTGAATGAATAACCTGGATCTTTCGCTTTGACAAATTTATAAATTAAACCTGCAGACACCAACAGCTTGTGGTATGAAGATGGTATAGTTTGATTATAGCAATCTGTTTTGAAATGTTAAATATATTTTGATCCCCTGGCCGTAGATCTCCAAGTAACGTAAAAATGACACTGCACTGTGATTATACTCTGCTGAAGGCTTTGGTCACATGGGTAGTATGAATACCACTGGTTCTTAATTGACACATAGAAGTGAGTGGGGAACACAATTTCCCTGTCACATAAGAGTTTCAGCAGTCAAAAATATTTGCGGTCCATTTTTCCAGTTAGAAAAATGAAGTAGCTTGAGTACAAGAGGTGGTTTCCCTTCACCACAAGCTCCTAATATAGGCGGTGATTCAGACCTGATTGCTGGGCTGCTAAAATTGTTGTCCTGCGATCAGATAGTCGCCACCAAAGGGGAGTGTATGTTCGCTGTGCAAGTGTGCGATCGCATGTGTACGCCGAGCTACTAAAATTATCTGTCGACAGATAGCTGCAAATCCGTTCGCACCTCACTAGGGAAGCCAATCCCGGGCCATTTTTTCAATCCCGGGTATCGGGATTGAAAAATGGCCAATCCCGGGATTCTCGGGATACCCGGGATTGGCTTTTACCTAGGTGGCCACCCCGCACATATAACTCACCATATAACAGGGGCGGGCGAGAGGGGAACATCCTGTGAACGCTGCTGGCGGCTCCCACCAGCAGCTGACAGCGCAGCGTGACCTCTCACGCTGCCCTGGGGACCCGGAAGGAGGAAGCCGGCCAGCGTTTGAGCGTCCTGTGGACGCTCAACGCTGATCCCTGAATCCCCGGGATTGGAGCTTCCAATCCCGGGATTGGATCCTGGCCATTTTTGGGCCTAAATCCCGGGATCCCGCTGATCCTGGGATTGGCCACCATACACCTCACTCACCATCAAATGGTTTTTCCAGTGTGTGCAGTCTGTGCGCAGCCCAGGACTTACTTCCACAGTGCAATCAGAACAGGCTGATCGGGACTGAAGCTGACGTCACACACCATCCCTGAAAATGCTTGAGAACGCCTGCATTTTCCTTGACACTCCCAGAAAACAGTCAGTTACCACCCACAAACGGCCTTTTTCTGTCAATCGGCATGCGAATGGCTGTGCGATTAACTTTTTCGCGCCAGCCTGTCGCTGACCAGTGATGCCTCTTTGCCGACGCGTGTGCATATTGCGGTGCATAAGCATGCGCTGTCTATTGCTGATCGCCCGCTGTGTGAAAAACGCACATCAAAGATCAGGTCTGAATCGCCCCCATGGATAGTACATTTTTAACAAGTGAAGCTCTGTTATGTGAAAGGACAATAGTTTACCTTCTACTTCAATGCGTCTCTAAACGAGGTTCAGAAAAATTCTGCAGTCATAATTGTCCATGTGGTGATCTCATTAATATAGCACAGATGAATTAATTAGTATTTACTTGAAGCAGTTACACCTGATGTTTGTTGTACAAGGGAGAATCCGTTAATACTAATAGAAACATAGGGGCAGCTGTATTAAGCCTGGAGAAGTGATAAAGCAGTCATAGTTGTAAGGTGATAACGCACCAACCAATGAGCTCCTAACTGTCAATTTACATATTTGAGCCGATTGCCTGGTGCGTTATCACCTTGCATTTATCACTGCTTTATCACTTCTCCAGGCTTAATACATCTGCCCCATAGTTTGCTTAATCCTGTGAAAACATGCTGTATTTATAGTGGAATGAACATAGAAAAATATTATTTGTACTCCTACCTAGTACACTAGGTTCTATGCATTGTTCATACAAATGAGATCAGTTCAGTTGCCAGGGAGGCAGTTGGCTAACATCCACAATTCTGAAGTGGCAATGCATGCGCTGTAACATTTTTATGGTATGCTGCAGTGGTTATGTGTACTTCTGCAATGTAAAAAATAAGGAGTTATCCGCGCTAATGGAGGGTGTATGAATTTAGCAACTCCTTTTAGTAAAGTCAATAATAAAGTTAATACAGGTTGAGTATCCCTTATCCAAAATGTTTGGGACCAGAAGTATTTTGGATATTGGATTTTTCCGTATTTTGGAATGATTGCATACCATAATGAGATATCGTGGCGATGGGACCTAAATCTAAGCACAGAATGCATTTATGTTTCATATACACCTTATACACACAGCCTGAAGGTAATTTAATACAATATTTTGAATAATTTTGTGTATTAAACAAAGTCTGTGTACGTTGAGCCATCAGAAAACAAAGGTTTCACTATCTGTCTCACTCGAAAAATTCCGTATTTCGGAATATTTGGATATGGGATACTCCAACCTGTATTGGGAGCGCTTACTATAAATGAATAAAACAATGAACAAAACAAAATGCAATACCTGTAAAGCGTTAATGGTTAATAAAATGTTTAGAGCTTTTTTAGATTATTTGATGAGCAGAACGTTTGTGCATAGCTGAAGTGGGTTCCGTTATGAATGCCGGCAGCTGGGGACGCATATGGGTTAGCTGAGGGATGTAAGCTAACTATTCTGTCCCTAGCACTTACTATCCTCTGGCGGCTGTGTTCCCCTTGCCGGCTGGTTCCCTCGTTCTCCAGAGCGCTGCGTATAGCCGCGTGTCTTGCTGGCGGTCAGCGCAGTGCTTTCAGGTCACTGCTCATTCTGTGCATGGCGTCTGTGGGCGTCCGATGCGTTTCAGGCTTCTCAGCCCTTTCTCAAGGATAGTATGTGTTCCCAATATTAACTTTGTTTACTTCTGCGTCAGACCGTTAGAAAAGCTTATTAATTTTGCAAAGTAGCACTTCAAAAATGCTTATATATCTATAAATGTAATTTATATTTCTAGTGTGCCATACAGCCTGTGAAACTTGTACTGGGCCATCTAATAAGGACTGTAAAGCATGTAAGGATGGCTGGGTGAAAGAAGATGGAAGCTGTGTAGGTTAGTATCACTTGGTGCCATTTTCTTTCAGAAAGAAAGGTCATTAACATTAACCAACACAACTCTGCCAATTCAGGTGGGATCATTCTGATTTTAGGGGAGTACATGATTACCAGAGAAGCACAACATACTGTATATAGCATAATCTGTTGTAGTGAATGCCGTGTTGACCTTTAGCGAATGTTCAGGAGCTGTTCACAATCCTCTTACTGGAATCCTAGCCTATAAAAGACGTGTGTCCCTACAGTCAGAAGCGCCATGAATGCATATCACATAGAGATAAACACTGAGCGATAACGCAAAAATGATGAAAAAGTAAATTGCGCCCAGGCAACTGCTCAGTACCAACTCTCAAGAGCACCAATGCTTAAACAACATGTATAATGATAAAAGGGAGTTGTCCGCAAGTGCTACAAGTATTATAAGGAGGTTTTTCTCCTGCAGGGTCCACAGGTTATCCACAGGATAACATTGTGATATGAGGTAGCGACAGCGGATTGGCTCCAAACGATCAAAGCTTTTCAGCCTCCCATAATGCAACAGCCCTGTCCCTATATCCCCGCCTCCTGGCTCAGGCAATTCAGTTTTTTATTTGGTGCTGCAGGAGCTGGACCATGGTCAATGGGCTGCTGGTTTTTAGCAGCCATAAGCTTATTTTATTTTTATAGTCTTGCTCTATTTTCTGAGCGATCTTTCTAAAAAAAAGTCTATGTACCTTAGAAAGAGTCGCTCCAACAACTCTCTGCCGGGTCGCAGCAACACTTACCCACGTGTACAGTGCTGTTTCGGCAGGTGTCTGGGTAGGATGTACTAGCAAGTCCCGCAGACATTACCAGGCTGTGGCCGGAGAACAGGGATAAGGTAAGGCATCTGTTCTGCTTAGTAGGGGAAACTCGGGACACAGCCGCACTGTTTCGGGGTGGAGACTACCGAACAGTCGCTGACGCGGCTGCCACCTCTGGTGCACCAGTGATAGGCCTCAGGGATCATAGGCTCCAGGGGTAGTACGAGGCCGCGAGCCCTAGGGTTGATGTCAGCAGTCGGGAGTAAGATGCTCCCTTGGTCGCCCCTCCCCCCAAGTTCATGACCAGTTTCCTCCGAGTTTCCCGCCAGGATCGGAGATCCCGCTTCCGTCTGAGACGCTGTGTATCTAAAAGGACCTAGTCGCAGCATAGGCAGCTGTGTGACTGGTGCGTCGGTGTTCACTTGGGCGTCTGTGTTCACTGTAGGTTCACGGGGCGATTGTATACACTAATAGCATATGGATCCACTCAGCTTAAAGTCTCCCTGTATCCCACTCTCCTGAGCCGAATGATACAGCACTAAGTCTCTATCTACCTTTGGTACGAATAGTTGGATAAGTGCCTGATACATATGAGTCTGTAAACTATTGCTGCTGTATTCTTTCGCTGTGCGACTGAATACGTTTAAACTCCTATATAAGGTAATGGAGTAATATGTTTCTCCTACTTACTTGAAATGTATCTGTAGTTGATTATGTGCTGATATTGCTTATTATACTAATGTATAACCTGTGACTGATTGCTAGTGTGATATTTTCTGTCAGTTTCTGTGTATTCAGATTCTCAATGCTGGTGCAAAGAAGGGAGGGATCGGATTGTATGTCACTTTAACAAAATTTAAAGTGATTGCAGTCACAATTTGTGTAGTTAACACTGTAAAGGTGTGTGATTTATTTATCATGTCTAAGAGAGGAAAGGGTGAGGAGGATACACTCTCCACAGCAGAATCAACACTCATGTCATGTTTGTCTTGCAAAGCTGGGTTAACCTCTCAGGATCTGGTTCAAAATGGATTATGTGCAAATATTGTTTTAGCTTTCACCAAAGCCTCTTGAATAATCCGAGGCAGGCACAGGTTCAGGTTGAACCCCATGGGCTACTTTTGCACAGATATTGGGGGGTCATTCCGACCCGATCGCTTGCTGCAGTTTTTCGCAGCAATCGGGTCGGAACTGCACATGCCAAAGGCCGTCGTTTCCTAGTGATCGCTTCTGCCTGATTGACAGGCAGAGGCGGTCGCTGGTCGGGAGGGGATGGCACGGTGGCACTTTGCCGCTGTTATGGGGGTGCGATCCGGCCAACGCAGGCGTAGCCGGACCGTGCGGGGGGCGGGCTACAGCGGTTGTGTGACGTCACACGCAGTTGCTGCGACCAAGGGCAGTGACTATCAACTCCCGGCCAGCTGCAGGAGCTGCGCTGGCCGGGAGTTACTCCACAAGTACAAAAGCATTGCCGCTGTTCGATGCTTTTGTACTTGTGCGGGGGGGGGGGGGGGGGGGGGCAGACTGACGTGCTGGGCGTCCCCCTGCATGTCCGGGAAGATTATCTTAGCTGTGCTAAATTTAGCACAGCTACGATCAACTCAGAATGACCCCCATTATCCAGTGTAGCTGAGCAGATAATGCTAGCTCCTATACTAGGGATAGGTTACCCTATTAACCCTCACATGCAACATTCCACCTCGGGGTTATCACATCCAGTACAGGAATCGGCAGCCTCTCAACAGAAACAGGCTGAAAGGTCGGTTGTAAGTAAATCGCATAGACCTAAAACAACATCTTCACAGTCTACACATGTTTCAGATAAGGACTTGTCGGAGGATGAGGACTCATCGCACTCCCTCCTCACCTCTGTATGCAGGCCCGAAGGACTCAGCTCAGTGGACATTTCTGAGCTAATCGGTGCTATGAAAGCCATTCTATCCTTAGAGGAGGCAGCAGAGCCTTTGTTAAAATCTAAGGCACCTGTGTTTAAACGGCCCAAAATAGTTAGGACTGAGTTTCCTGGGACAGAACAGCTGACGGAATTTATGCAAGAGGCTTGGGTTACACCCAGTAAGAAGTTTAGAATTCCAAGGAAATGGAATTCCCATTATCCTCTTCCGGCTAGGGACTGTTTAAAAAGGGAGGTGGCTCCCAATGTAGATACGCATGTCATCCAATTGGTGCGAAAATCTACATTACCTCTGCCTCAACATCATTAAATAATGTCATGGATAGGAAAATAGATGGTTTTCTTAAAACCATTTTCTCCTTCTCTGTGGCAATCATAAGACCAGCCTCGGCTTCGATGATAAAAGCAGTGGCAGCCTGGGCTGATGCATTGGAGGATGACCTTTCAATGTCATCTAGAGAGCAAAAATCCCATATTGCACATATCAAACAGGCAGCTATTTTTATGGAAGAAGCAGCCTTGGATATGGGTACACTTGCCTCTCAGGCATCAGCCTCAGCATTAGCGGTTTAGCTACGTACATGGAAAGCTGATTTAGAATCTAAGAAGGTTCTGGAGTCTTTGCCTTTTACTGGAGATATTCTTTTTGGTAAAGAATTAAACAGTATTTTGGAGTCAGAAGCAGACTCCAAGAAAGTGAAGTTTTCTTCCACACATAAATCCAAGCCTAGATTTCCAGCTTTTCAGCCCTTTCGGACTCAAGGAAAAGGAAAGCGTTATGGTAAACCGTCTCAATCTGACAAGTCTTGTAAGACTAAAAAGCATTGGGCTACCAGAGGACCGTTTCCAAATCAGAAGATAAACCATCAGCCTGATGGTGCAGGCTTCTACCTGGGGGACCCCAGGGTGGGAGGCAGACTTCTTCAGTTTGCACAGATCTGGCAGCAGTCTACGACAGATGCCTGGGTGCAAGAAGTGGTACCTCGCGGTTATGCATTTGCTTTCAAGAAACACCCTCTGCAAAGGTTTTTCTTTATACCAGCCCGTCTTCAGTGGAAACGAAGGCCAGGGCTTTGCAAGAGGCAGTTTAGAAGTTGCTTCAGTCAGGAGTGATGATTCCAGTTCCTCCTGCACAACGAGGACAAGGTTTTAATTCCAACCTGTTTCTAGGCCAGAAGCCAAATGGGTTGTTTCAGCCCATACTCAATGTCAAAGTGCTGAACATGTACATTTGGGTGCCTCATTTTCATATGGAGACTTTTTACCTTCCATTATTGTGGCCATGGAGCCGGAGTATTTTATTGTATCCCTGGATGTTCCTGTAGCACTGTCCCATCAGTGCTATCTCAGGTTTGCTATCCTCCAACAACATTTTCAGTTTCAGGCCCTACCATTTGGACTGGCCACAGCTCCCAGAGTGTTCACCAGAATTATTGTGGTATTGGCATCTTATCTCCATCAGCAGGGGATAAGGATTTTTCCATACCTTGACGATTTATTAATCCTGGTACAATCTCAGGAATTGCTTCAGTGTCATCTGTGGCAAACAATAGCTTGTTTGCAGAGACCCGGTTGGCTCATAAATTGGGCAAAGTCGTCACTAGTTCCGTCACAACGGATGACTCACTTGGGGGCTGTGTTGGATTCAAGTCTTCAGAGTCATTTTATAGCTGAACAAAATATCCAAAATTCAGTCAAGGATTCAGGAGCTGCTACACAGTCAAAGGGTATCCAATCACGCAGCATTCGACATGGTGGAGTATGATCAGTTCCTCTCGAGGCCTCTGCAACGTCTGATCCTTTCCAAATAGAATGGTTTTCATCATACAATACAAAGTGCAGACTATGGTCCTTCCTCTGGAAGTAGCCTGGTGGCTACAGACATCCCATTTGGACAAAGGGAGACCCTTTTGGATATCAGATTGGGAAATTCTGACAACGGCTGCCAGCCTTCAGGGCTGGGGAGCGATGTCAGGAAGGAGTTGCTTCCAGGGACAGTGGACTAAGGAAGAGAGTTGCCTGCCAATAAATATATTGGAACTTCAGGCCATATATATGGGACTTATTCAGGCAAATAACATCCTTCAGGGGAAACCAGTCCAAATCTACTCTGACAATGCAACGGCAGTAGCGTCCCTCAACCATCAGGGAGGAACATGCAGCCAAACTGCAATGAAGGAGGTAAGTCACACGTTAAAGTGGGCAGAGCTTCATCATCCAGCCTTGGGGCGAATTCAGACCTGATCGCTGCTGTGCGTTTTCTCACAGCAGCGATTAGATCTGAACTGCGCATGCGCCGGCAGCGCAGTGTGCCGATGGCTGTCTTAGCCCTGCGATTGCCTCTGCTTGATTGACTGACTGGCAGAGGCAGTCGCTGGCCGGGAGGGGGTGGGCCTGCAGCATTTGCCCGCCATTTAAGGGGTGCGGTCCATGCAATGAAGGCATGCTCAGACCATGGGGGGTGGGGGTGGGCTGCGTGACATTACATGCAGCCGCTGTGACCCGGGCAGTGACTAGTAGCTCCCTGCCAGCGCGCAGGAGCTTAGCTAGCTGGGAGCTACTCTTCCAGTACAAAAGCATTGCCGCTGTGCAATGATTTTTTACGTGTGCGGGGATGGGGAGTCGGGCCTGACATGCAGGGCGGACTAGCCCTTTGCTGGGCGTCCCCCCCGCATGTCTGAAAACTGATCGTAGATGTGCTAAATTTAGCACATCTGCGATCTGGTCTGAATCTGGCCCCTGGTCTGCAGTGTTTATTCCGGGAGTCTTAAACTGGGAAGTGGATTTTCTCAGTTCACACGCCATTCATGTAAACGAATGGGCTGTACACACCAAGGTCTTCCAAATTCTGGTAGACAAGTGATGGTTACTGGAGATAGATCTCATGACGTCCCAACAAAGTTCCTGCATACAGGTCAAGAACAAAGGTTCCCAAAGCGATCTTTGTGGATGCCCTATCAGTGAAATGGGACTTTCGTCTGGTCTATGTGTTTCCACCAATTGCCCTGTTACCCAGGGTGATGCGAAAGGCTAAACAAGGAAGGGGCGCCGTGATACTAATAGCTCCGGCTTGGCCCAGAAGACATTGGTACACAGATCTGCAGAGGTTGTCGATGGATGCTACGTTCCTACTCCCTCAATGTCCAGATCTACTGTCTCAGGGTCCTTGCTATCACAAGCACCTGGATCGACTGTCTTTGACGGTGTGGCTCTTGAGACTTCCATCCTGAAAGCATGAGGATTCTCACAACAGGTAATTCAAGGAAACCTTCCTCAGCTTGCATTTATCACCGAATATGGCAAGCCTATATTCAATGGTTCAGTGACCGAAAATTTGATCAGAGATTCCAGAGTCCTAGCATTCTTTCAGTTAGGAATGCACAAAGGTCTAAGGGTGGCTTCTTTGAGAGTGCAAGTGTCAGCATTGACTGTATGGTTCCAAAAGACAGGATGTGTGCACTATTTTCCAGGGAATGCTGCACATTCAACCTCCTTTTGTTCCTCCTACAGTGCCTTGGGACTTAAGTTTAGTCCTAAAGGCCTTTCAAGTTGCCCCATTTGAACCACTAAAACGAGTGGATTTTTAATGGTTGACAGCTAAAGTTCTTTTTCTACTGGCTACTGCTTCAGCTCGAAGAGTTTCAGATTCAGGGGCATTGTTTTATCGTCCTCCTTTTTCTGTTTTTTTTTTTTTTTTTTAATCCAGATAGAGCGGTTCTCAGAAACAAATCTGGATATCTTCCTAAGGTGGTGTCTAAATTTCCCCTTAACGAAGAAACTGTAGTCCCGGTGTTCCAAGGGACGGGACCTTTCTGCGGGAGATGCATCATTGGACGTAGTCCATGCTTTAAGGATCTATGTGGATCGTACCAGTGACATAAAAAAAACAGACACTCTCTTCGTTCTCTACGGATTTCACAAGAGAGGATGGCCTGCTAACAAGCAGACACTGGCGAGGTGGCTTCGAATAACTATTTCAGACGCATATTCGCAAGCAGATTTCCCTGTTCCGGCTAATGTCTCTGCTCACTCTACTCATAAGGTAGGTCCGTCATGAGCAGCACAACGTGGTGCTTCAGCAGAACAGATATGTAAGGCAGCCACATGGTCTTCCATTAACACATTCATTAGACATTATGCCTTTGATACCTTTTGCCTCTCAGGACACTGAATTTGTATGAAGGATTCTCCTGTCCAATCAGGAGCGTCCCCACCACTAAATTGATGTATAGAAACCTTATGTCTGGAGACTAAGAATTCTATTGGTGGGTCAAACCACATGATCTAGCCAGATGGTATAAAATGGCTGACATGGTTTGTTCTACTATACACCCTGAGGAAGAAAAGTGTTCCGAAACGCATTTGTGTTGGAGTGGAGTCACCAAGTTTGATACTTATTCATTCCACAGATATTTACCTGATTTGGGTTGTTTATTTGGTTACCCTCCCTCGGAGAGAAGTAATATTCTAGAAAGGGGTTGATGGATGCCTAAAACATCCCAGGGTACATAGTGGAACAAACCAATGTTAACCAGAGGGGTACTACCACTATTTTTTTATCTTGCTTTTATGTGAATTCAACTTTTTATGTAAAAATTTATTTTTTTGACATTCTTGAACTCTTTTACTCGTGGGAAGTGTGATTTGCTGTGGAGAATGCCACCTTGGAAGATCATGTATAAAGATACCTTTCAATGAACATAGGGCATATTTTCTAGGCGAGTGCCTATCCTATGGGATACAACATCCTATTCTACACCCCTATGAATTAGGGTACCTGTATGAAGAGCTAAAGAAACCTTTTGATGAACGAATCTCATTTTATTGAGGTCAGTTGATAGGTTTCCGATTGTTATATGGAAAAGTCATCACATATATCCTATTGATGCTGTCGTTTTGTTCTTGTCTTTGAATCCCATGGAGAAATATAGGACTTCCGGAAACTCCTGTGGATTGATAAGAAAAACCTCCTTATAATACTTGCAGCGCTTGTGGACCACTCCCTTTTATCGTTATACTGAACGATAACTGCTCATTACTAATCTCTGACTTTACACAAGCTTATATTTTGTTATTTTGTATCTTACACATTTTTAACATTTTGTCTTCAATATAGACCACGATGAATGTGCAGCTGAAAAATCTCCTTGTAAAGAGGACCAATATTGCTCAAATACAGAAGGATCTTTTTCATGTAAAAGTGAGCATGTCTTACATTTCTACATTTATTTCTGAATGCCCTTCTGTTTTCTCCTTCGTACATATACCCCTATAATCCTAGTTAAATTCTAAGACTTAGGGGGGAATTCAAGTGTTTGAAAAATCTGTTGGGTGTCTAGTTTTTCCTGTCTATTATATAGGAAAAAACAGTCACCCAACTGACTTTTCAAAATTTGAATACCCCCCTTAGAGAGAGAAAATACTAACCAGCCTACTCCTGTCCTTTTTCAAATACAGGGTTCTATTCATAAAGAAAACGAAAAATGAGTTGATACTTAACACTATGCATCGCATCGGTTCGATGCGATACATAGCTGTTATAAGTAGCAATTCATATATACTCACCCTTCCGGCGAAGCGATGCGGTGTCCCGGGCTCCACTGATGCTCTCTTCTCTGCCGGTCCCCCTCGGCGGTCTTGAAGTCAGCCGGCGGGTCCTTCTGCGCATGCGCTGCCTGCTGACCTCTCGGAAGGCTGCAGTAGCTGAGGGAAGGTCAGGGGGCGGAGCCAGCGCTGAGTGCGGACAGAGAACAGGGAAGCATTGAGCTTCCCTGCAGTTACCACACAGCAAATCAGGTTATGCCATCCGGAGATAGTGAACCAGAACTCCTTGGAGAAGCGGAAAGCTGATCTTTCCACTCCTTCATGAATCGCACTCACCATATTAAAGTATAGTGATGTGATTCAGGCATGGAGCGGGGGTGCCGCTGGAGAAGTCAGGGACTTCTCCGTGGTAACCTGCTCTGTGAATTACGGTAAGCAGAGAAAAGCCCTGTTTAAAGCAAAACAGGGCTTTTCCCTGCTGCATGAATAGACCCCACAGTCTGTCACATGGCAGTTAGGAGCTGATTGTCTGATACTTTATCTCTCTCCAAGGCTTAGTACATATGATCCTTAGTCACTTAGGGGTCTATTTACTTAGTTCTGGAGAGAGAGAAAGTGCACAGAGATAAAGTACCAGCTAATCGGCTCCTGTCATGTCACAGGCTGTGCTTGAAAAATTACAGACAGTAGCTGGTTGGTTGGTACTTTATCTCCGTCCACTTTATCACTCTCCAAGGCTTAGTAATTAGACCTCTTATTGGGGGTCATTCCGAGTTGTTCGCTCGTTGCCGATTTTCGCAACGGAGCGATTAAGGCGAAAATGCGCATGGTACGCAATGCGCATGCGCTAAGTATTTTAGCACAAAACTTAGTAGATTTACTCACGTCTGAACGAAGAATTATCATAATGTCTCCACACAAGACCACTGGGCATGCGCATGAGGCCATAAATGAGGTACATATAATACACTCCCAGAGGGCGGCGGCCTAGCGTGTGCAATGCTGCTAAAATCTGCTAGCGAGCGAACAACTCGGAATGACCCCCTTTGTGTTAACACTTCAACTAAAGGATTGTTGTAGTGGTTGGTATTAATACCATCCGCAGTCAGTCTGGCCACCTGGATTGTTCACAGCAGAATATCGGGAAATGAGTAAGCTGAACTTGTAGTAACCAGTGGTCTGTCCACTTAATAACGGAGTCTGCATATGGTATGATGTTAGGAGAGGAATAGAGGTCGTAGGTCCATCCAATTGCACAGAGTAGTGTTGCATGGTTCCTGTCACCCTGATGTGGGAAGACTGATGGGAAAGGCACGTCTATATTAAACAAATTATGTACGTCTAATTGATAATACCGAATAGTTTTAGTTTATTATGCTTAATGGTAGTAATGTGTATATGCAATCATGTGAACGTGATGTGCTTATTACTAGAATGTGATGAAAGCTGCTCTGGATGCTCTGGTGAGGGTGCAGATAAATGTACAGACTGCACAGCTGGGTATGTGCTACAAGATGACAAATGTACAGGTAAGTTTATTGTATTATGTATTATTGTCTGCTTCAGTGGCCACCTTTTTATATCAGCCTGTCATGTACTCCAGTACACAGCATGCACACTATATTTGGTCAATGGAATTGCCTTGGTGGATATCAAATAAGCAGTGTTAAGTGAAATATCTCAATTTGCACATGTAATTACGAAGACTTGGCTTGTTAATATGGTAAGAGAGGTGTAATTCAAAAGGTTACCAATTCTATAAAAATATGGTTGTTGTAATATCTTTAACATGTATGTCAATGATAGCTCATGGTTGAAGTGGTTTAATTTACACGTATTTCATTGGATTCATGGGGGTAAATTTACGAAGGTGTTTTTTTTTTTTTTTTTTTAGAACTGGTGATGTTGCCCATAGCAAGCAGATTCTATCTATTATATTCTAGAAGCAGCTAGATAAATGTTAAGTAGAATCTTATTGGTTGTTATGGGCAACATCACCAGTTCTAAAAAAACTCCCACCTAAATTAACTCCATGGTCTGATAATTGTAGCTTCGAGATCTGAACACTGTTCTGAGGGGTGATATTTAGACCATACTTTTCCTAACATGGGGCCACTTATTTTAAAGACTTCATTTAAATAAAAAAAATAAAAAAAAAAAGATTTTAGCAGACAAATGCTTCCAGGAATTGCGCCTGTCACTGAAAATTGGAGATTGCATCTATGGAACCAAGTGGATTATTCCTAGGCCACCCATTAGCAGATCCAGCAGAAAAATATCTCTGGCAGGTGTAAAACAGTTTTAGCAGGTTCTTGTAGTCTTGTTTTATAAACGTTAGGCCACGGACTCCTAACAAAAACCTATAGAACGTATGATGTTGCCAACTAACTTCATCCTCAGTATTCATCATATGCCTAGCAAAATACAGTAAACCTGTTTTAATTCATAAAACATTTAAAGCACCATATACTTCCCAAACAGTGATAGCAATAGTTTTCTGCAGCGGGGTACACTGGGATTCCACAGGGAATAACATCGGGGTGTAGTGTTGGATCTTGATCCGAGGCACCAACAGGCTAAAAGCTTTGACTGTTCCCAGGATGCACCGCACCACCTCCTCTCTAACCCTACCTCCGTGCACAGGAGCTCAGTTTTAATGTTGGTGCCTGTATAGCAGGTCACTAACAGGGGAAACTGCGTTAGGCAGCCCTGAGGAAAAGAAGAATAAAGCTTTATTGAAGATACTTCATGGGCCGCAGCACTTTTTATGTTCAGGGGACATACTGTGCTGCGGCTCCATCACCTCCCCACTGCGGCGCTGTATACTCCCGCGGCCTGGTTCTCGGGTACTTACAGCGGAGACACACCGGTATTCTGGCATACCGCTGCTGCACATCTCCAGGATCGCGTGGCTGCAGGACACGGGGAGGAGGTAAGAGGGTCCCCCAAGTGGGACACGCGGAGCTAAATCGCGGTCTCCAGGAGACGGACCACGCAGCTGGTGTGGACACTGTACGGCTCAGGGACTCCACTATATCAACCAGGGCAGCCGGAGCGCAGGTCGGTTTTCTTGAAAAAACATTTGATAAAGTCTCCATAAGTACCGTGGTGAAGTCCAGCTTGAGGGGATAAGGTGCTGACCTGTAGCCCCGCCTCCCAGCTCCGGGCGCTATCTACCGCTGGTGTTCCTGCCCTGGAGCTGCTTTCACTTTCTCCCTCTCTCCCTGCAGAGATCTGGCGCCATTTCTGTAGCAAGGGCTGTTCTCAACTGGATTGCTGGGCTGATGTCTCCTCTGTAAAGCCGCCTGTCACAGCGCTGTGCCTTTACAGTCACTTGAGTATTCTACATGTCGTTTAGACAGCGTTAGTTAAGAACAAGTGTAATTATAACAGAATAGGTAGTACAATTATTCTGTGATATACATCCAGTATTACTGTGCATTGTTATATTTCTCTGCATATACATATCTATTGTCATATGTAATTTGCATGTCCAGTGCAGTATTATCGTGGTGCACTTTATATCAGTATTGTTTGTGACTCAGTGTGCCTATAGCTGCTGTGTTTTCTTTTAGTGTATCACACCCTTGCTATCACTTTTATTTATTTATTTATTTATTTATTTATATAGATATATAGATATATATAGATATAGATAGCTACACATTCTATACAGCTCCGTGTATTTTTCTGTGTATTTCAGTCACCCCATACCGACTTAATTCTCTGTTTGTGTCATGCTTTTATTAGCACATAAATCGGTGGATTGGTATATGGTATTCTTATTGTCTGGCTATATTGTACTGTGTGCCCCACGGCTACATTCCTCATAATGTCTGCCACACAGGGCGGTTATTCCGTGGACGCTCCTGCCTAAGACAGTGATGATCCCACGGATTTACCAGGGTGGGAAAACTGCTGCTGGGGATGTGGATGTGGATGCTGGGTCCCATACCTCTCCCACTCCACCTGTGGCTCCTGTGGCCAATCAAGAGCCACCCTGGGCTGCCTTCTCTTGTATGTTAAATACATTGGTAATACGTCTTACGTTCCCTGTGGTACTACCTGTGCCATTACAGCCACAAATTGTCCCTGTGGCAAATCCGCCTTGGGCGGACACTCTGTCTGCCCAGATACAGATTTTTAATAAATCTTTGGTTAAACAGAAGCCTACACCTCAGCCCTCTGGGGCCAAGGGGCACTCCAAGCGTGTGGTTTCCTCCTCCCAATCCACTCATGTTTTGGACACTTCGGATGAGGATGGGGCTTATACTGATCCGACTGACTCTGACTCAGCGGCCTCTGACGGGGAGCCTATAACTCAGGTTGATGTCCCTGACTTAGTGGAAGCTATCAAAATGGTTCTCCAGATTGATGATGAAGCATTTCCCACTACTCTGTCAAAGAAGCCTGATAAATTCAAGCGTCAGAAGGTGGTTAAAGTAGTTTTAACTCACCCTGACAGTTTAATTGACATACGTCAGGAGGCATGGGCTTCTCCAGGGAAGAAATTCTCCCTCTCTAAGAAGATGCTAGCTCGCTATCCTATCCCTACGGAGTTGAGTACCAAGTGGGAAACTCCACCTCTGGTAGACTGTCATGTCACACGGATTGTGGTGTCCTCTTCTCTGCCTGTCACTACTGTCACCTCCTTGAAGGAACTGACAGATGAGCGTGTGGAGGGATGCCTGAAGTGTATTTTTTCCCTAAATGGGGTGACACATAGACCGACTATTGCAGCCTCCTGGGCTGCAAAAGGTATCGAAGCATGGGTCCAGGTATTGGAGGATGAGCTACCTTCGGATATTTCTGACATTGCCAGACAGTGTCTGTCTCACATTACCACCGCCTCCGACTATATTTAGGAGGGGTCCTCTGAGGCGGGCATTATAGCGTCCAAAGCGGCCACTACGTCTATTTTGGCTCTCCGTATTCTCCGGTTGCGGTCCTGGAAGGTGGACCTGGATTCTAAGAAGACTCTGGAGGTGCTCCCTTTTTAGATAAGATCTAAACAAGATCGTGACTGACTTAGCCTCTGCGAAGACTGCATGCCTTGCTAATACTACTCCTTCTCCGAAAGCCAAAAGTACTACTTTTCTTTCCTTACGGACTTCAGGTAAATCGAAAGGTCAGGTGTACTCGAGACAGCCTCATGCTTCCAAGACTAGTAAGCCCAAATCTAAACAATCCTGGAAGATCAAAAAATGAGAAAGCGCTAATCACATCTGATGTGGATTTTATTTTTCATTCATTTCAATTTTTACTAAAAGCACATTAAATGTATTCAGTGCCGGCCGGCAATACACAAGAAAAATAATAAAATATTACAATAAAATTAATAATATTCTAGACATAACTTTTCATCTGCATATTGTGAGTATGATGACTCTAATTTATACTATATCTAAGTTTATAACAATGCACATAATATATTAGCCCGAGGATCCTCTTCTTATCCTCAGATATTTTGTTACTATTATGCTCAGGCAGATGGTAATCGTGTGTCTTTGTAACAATATTAGGCAATGCTTATGTCCGTGCGTTCCAAATTAATGGAGTGCGTATATGAAGAATAAATTAGACAGTCCTGTTGTTGATTTATAACGGATATTAATTGCAGTTTATGAAAGAAAGCTGATATGAATATGGTCACTGTACCACAGTGTATAATTGAAAAGTACCGTATTGAAACCTCTGTTCAGACGCAATGGTAGAGATGCTTCTCCTGGCTGAATGTATGCCTTTAATTGGAGTTGAACAGGTGTCCGCTCGTATCCACGGTGTGTTTGCTTTTTCCTCCCGGCCGGTGTGCACCACCCTCGGCCTTATCCGGAGTCCGTGTGCGGTTGATGGAGGGATTTTTCTCACCTCCACAGGGACTGTGTTCAGCTGGCCGACTGATGAACTCGGTCTGCAGTGTGCTGTGACCGGAGATGCTGACAGACGCGTTTCTCCGCCTATTAGTGAATATCGGCGGCTTCCTCAGTGTCATAAACTTTCTCCACTAACTTCTCCTCATTAAATACCCATTACATTGGTATGTCCATGTGCATTCAATTAGTTGATTATTCCTTTTCTCCCCAGACACATGTCCTATCTTAATTTCATTAAATATTCCTTTCCATATTACCTGGGAAGCACTTTATATATACATATATAAAAGCATAATATGCAATTCAAATATTTAAAAAGACACATATAAAAACGATTTTTTAGAATACACTATTTTGTATTGCCAATATCACATGTATTGCTACACAGCTATAATAATTACATTCTTTTGCATTTATATTTTTTCATTTCTTTCCTTTTGTATTTATATAAATAAATGATTTTAATTATTATTATTTAGTTAGCATGAAAAAATAATAATGCATTTGTTTCTTCATTTAAAAAACTCCACTGATTTTGTTAGTATTTATAAAGAATTCCTATCAATTGTCAAAATCTCATAAACAATATATATCTCTCCACCATTGTTTATTTATTTATTTAGGTCTATACTTATTCAATAAATATTATACTAGGTCTTCTAGTTCTAATGTATCCTAGGAGTCCCACATGTACATATTCCTTAGTTTGTATATATACACACACATGTGCATAAATGAACATATAAACACATGTGTGTGCATTTATTAGTGGACAGATTCCTTGTCCTCTCTATACTCCATTTAGTTCAACCGTGTCATTCAGGCCTAGGGGAACCATGGTGTCCAAAAGAAAAATCCAGTAGGCCTCACGCCTACGGAGCCTGTTAAAACGATCACCTCCTCTACTTGTAGTTTTAATGTGTTCAATACCTATCATGGTCATGTTCTCCCATCTTGCCTTTTGACACTGTATCACATGATCTGACAGGGGATGTTTGGCTCCTCTGATGATATTCCTCCTATGCTCCATAAATCTTATATGCAGGGTTCTTGTAGTCCGCCCCACATATTGTTTTCCACATTGACAGGAAATTAAATATATAACAAATGTAGAGGTACAATTAATGAAATCTTTAATGGGATATATTTCCCCTGTTGTATGGGATTTATAATTAACACTTTTTTTAGGTATATTAACACAAGACTGACAGTTAGCTTTGCCGCACTTATGATATCCTATTGGTCGTACGGGGAGCCATGTATTCTGTATTTTGGAAGTAGATGTCCTTTCCTTAACAAAATGGCTTGGTACTAATTTTTTACGCAAATTGTCAGCCTTCCTAAAGATCATAGATCCTTTCGGATTTATAAGTGGCTTCAATACATCATCCAAGAGTAACAACGAAGTATTTTTCCTTATTACTTGACTGATTTTGTGTGCACAACTGTTATATTGTGTAATGAATGCCATGCTTCTATCATTCTTATTACCTATTGCATGACCTTTTTCTTTCTTGTTCTTAGGTACAAGTAATTGTTCTCTTTGCATTTTTTCGGCTTCTAAAAATGCTTTTTCTAATAAATCTTGAGGGTAACCTTGTTTAGAAAATGATTCCATAAGTGTAGTAGCTTGCATTCTATAGGTAGTAATGGAGGTGCAATTGCGTCTTAGACGTACAAATTGACCCCTGGGGATATTGTCCTTCCAACACTGTTTATGGGAACTTTGGTAATTAAGATATTTATTATGATCTACTTCTTTATTAAATGTTTTTGTAACCAGTTTTTCCTGCTCAATTGTCAGCTCTATATCAAGAAAACTAATGTTGCTTTTACTAAAATTAAACGTGAATTTTAATCCATACTCATTGTTATTTAAACTATTTGTGAACAATTGTAGTGAATCTAATGTGCCACCCCAAACAATAAACAAATCATCTATATACCGGCCATAGTAGATCAGATCCGCCCCGAGTCCACTACCCCACACATGTTCCTCCTCAAACTTACCCATGTATAGGTTTGCGAGACTCGGAGCGAATCTGGCCCCCATGGCCGCACCCCGTGTCTGCAAATAATAATGAGTGTCAAACATAAAATAATTATGTGATAAAATAAATTTAATTGCTTTTAAAATAAAGACACGTAGAGAGTCCACAAGATCACTTTGTTTTAAATAATACTCAACCGCAGATATTCCTTTGTCGTGTGGTATGTTCGAGTATAATGCCTCGACATCACAAGTTAGTAAATAATAATTGTTTTTCCACACAATCGTGTTAATAACATTCAAAAAATGTTGTGTGTCTTTTATGTGTGATCTAAGACCCTCCACGTGTCCCTGCAAATAGTGATCAACAAAAAAGGACAAATTATTAGTGAGTGATCCCACCCCCGAAATTATAGGTCGACCCGGTGGATTAATAAGTGACTTATGAATTTTAGGTAACACATAAAAAGTGGGTGTGATGGGGTGTGCACAAAATAAAAAGTTTTGAGTTTCTCTTGATATAGAGCCCTCCTCATATGCAAAGTCTAATAATTCATTAAGTTGTTTTTGGAATAGGACGGTGGGGTTTGAATCTATGCTCTGATAGAAATGCCCATCTCGTAGCTGTCTATAACACTCTGAGGTGTAATCCTCCGTGTTTAGGATTACAACCCCACCGCCCTTATCTGCAGATTTTATTATAATTGATGTGTCCCCTTGTAATGTTTTTAGGGCTTTTCGTTCCCCAGGGGTCAAGTTATCCCAATATTTGCACTCCTCCGATTTTTCACAGATGTCCCTAAAGTTGGCCAGTGTGGCTTTATAAAAGCTATCCACATATGGCCCCTTGTAAGCTAAAGGGTAAAAATCTGTTTTCTTTTTAAATAAATGATTCTTTACATCATAGATAGGAATCTTACTTTCTATTATGGGTCTCTCTGTGGCTCCTTCCTGCTCCAGATATTCGAGGATCTCCAACGCATTAGAATCATCCTCATCCAATATTATGGGCATTTCATCATTTTTGCTATTTTTTAAAGCTTTGAGGGCAAAATACCTTTTCCTACTTAATGTACGGATGTACCGATTTAGATCAACAAAAAGCTGGAACAGGTTAGGTTTGGCCACAGGAGCATAATTTAATCCCTTTTCAAGTAAATTCTTGGGGTGGCACATTAGATTCACTACAATTGTTCACAAATAGTTTAAATAACAATGAGTATGGATTAAAATTCACGTTTAATTTTAGTAAAAGCAACATTAGTTTTCTTGATATAGAGCTGACAATTGAGCAGGAAAAACTGGTTACAAAAACATTTAATAAAGAAGTAGATCATAATAAATATCTTAATTACCAAAGTTCCCATAAACAGTGTTGGAAGGACAATATCCCCAGGGGTCAATTTGTACGTCTAAGACGCAATTGCACCTCCATTACTACCTATAGAATGCAAGCTACTACACTTATGGAATCATTTTCTAAACAAGGTTACCCTCAAGATTTATTAGAAAAAGCATTTTTAGAAGCCGAAAAAATGCAAAGAGAACAATTACTTGTACCTAAGAACAAGAAAGAAAAAGGTCATGCAATAGGTAATAAGAATGATAGAAGCATGGCATTCATTACACAATATAACAGTTGTGCACACAAAATCAGTCAAGTAATAAGGAAAAATACTTCGTTGTTACTCTTGGATGATGTATTGAAGCCACTTATAAATCCGAAAGGATCTATGATCTTTAGGAAGGCTGACAATTTGCGTAAAAAATTAGTACCAAGCCATTTTGTTAAGGAAAGGACATCTACTTCCAAAATACAGAATACATGGCTCCCCGTACGACCAATAGGATATCATAAGTGCGGCAAAGCTAACTGTCAGTCTTGTGTTAATATACCTAAAAAAAGTGTTAATTATAAATCCCATACAACAGGGGAAATATATCCCATTAAAGATTTCATTAATTGTACCTCTACATTTGTTATATATTTAATTTCCTGTCAATGTGGAAAACAATATGTGGGGCGGACTACAAGAACCCTGCATATAAGATTTATGGAGCATAGGAGGAATATCATCAGAGGAGCCAAACATCCCCTGTCAGATCATGTGATACAGTGTCAAAAGGCAAGATGGGAGAACATGACCATGATAGGTATTGAACACATTAAAACTACAAGTAGAGGAGGTGATCGTTTTAACAGGCTCCGTAGGCGTGAGGCCTACTGGATTTTTCTTTTGGACACCATGGTTCCCCTAGGCCTGAATGACACGGTTGAACTAAATAGAGTATAGAGAGGACAAGGAATCTGTCCACTAATAAATGCACACACATGTGTTTATATGTTCATTTATGCACATGTGTGTGTATATATACAAACTAAGGAATATGTACATGTGGGACTCCTAGGATACATTAGAACTAGAAGACCTAGTATAATATTTATTGAATAAGTATAGACCTAAATAAATAAATAAACAATGGTGGAGAGATATATATTGTTTATGAGATTTTGACAATTGATAGGAATTCTTTATAAATACTAACAAAATCAGTGGAGTTTTTTAAATGAAGAAACAAATGCATTATTATTTTTTCATGCTAACTAAATAATAATAATTAAAATCATTTATTTATATAAATACAAAAGGAAAGAAATGAAAAAATATAAATGCAAAAGAATGTAATTATTATAGCTGTGTAGCAATACATGTGATATTGGCAATACAAAATAGTGTATTCTAAAAAATCGTTTTTATATGTGTCTTTTTAAATATTTGAATTGCATATTATGCTTTTATATATGTATATATAAAGTGCTTCCCAGGTAATATGGAAAGGAATATTTAATGAAATTAAGATAGGACATGTGTCTGGGGAGAAAAGGAATAATCAACTAATTGAATGCACATGGACATACCAATGTAATGGGTATTTAATGAGGAGAAGTTAGTGGAGAAAGTTTATGACACTGAGGAAGCCGCCGATATTCACTAATAGGCGGAGAAACGCGTCTGTCAGCATCTCCGGTCACAGCACACTGCAGACCGAGTTCATCAGTCGGCCAGCTGAACACAGTCCCTGTGGAGGTGAGAAAAATCCCTCCATCAACCGCACACGGACTCCGGATAAGGCCGAGGGTGGTGCACACCGGCCGGGAGGAAAAAGCAAACACACCGTGGATACGAGCGGACACCTGTTCAACTCCAATTAAAGGCATACATTCAGCCAGGAGAAGCATCTCTACCATTGCGTCTGAACAGAGGTTTCAATACGGTACTTTTCAATTATACACTGTGGTACAGTGACCATATTCATATCAGCTTTCTTTCATAAACTGCAATTAATATCCGTTATAAATCAACAACAGGACTGTCTAATTTATTCTTCATATACGCACTCCATTAATTTGGAACGCACGGACATAAGCATTGCCTAATATTGTTACAAAGACACACGATTACCATCTGCCTGAGCATAATAGTAACAAAATATCTGAGGATAAGAAGAGGATCCTCGGGCTAATATATTATGTGCATTGTTATAAACTTAGATATAGTATAAATTAGAGTCATCATACTCACAATATGCAGATGAAAAGTTATGTCTAGAATATTATTAATTTTATTGTAATATTTTATTATTTTTCTTGTGTATTGCCGGCCGGCACTGAATACATTTAATGTGCTTTTAGTAAAAATTGAAATGAATGAAAAATAAAATCCACATCAGATGTGATTAGCGCTTTCTCATTTTTTGATCTTCTTGTTCTACTTCAGGGGTGAAATACCAATTACCCCTGAGAGAGCTGCTTACACACCTGTATAATCATAGCGCCAGGAGTTTTTCTTTTGCTTTTCTTTTTATTGGTTATCCCGGCAGCTTTGATTTATTGTGGTTTTTTTATTTTTCATTTTATATATATATATACATTTTTATATATATTTTTTATATATATATATATATACAAAAAATCTTTGATTAATACAATAAAGGGTTTTGAATTTTAAATTATTGTATAGGAAAAAGACACATTTGTGTATAAATTTGTTTAGCCAATATGACGCAATTAATGTGTATTACTAATAGACTTGAGAGGAGAGATTTATATTTAAAGGGTAATAATATTGTTAATACGGAAAAAAGCACCGGGGCGGTGGCTGAGATGCATGGTTGGTTCAATAAATTGGAGAACCTATGCATCTCTGAAACCAAGCACTGGTGAGACCAAGTATCGTTACAAAAATATTTAGATGGGGGGCTCATCCCTAGGGGTCTCAGAATCCTGAAGGAATCTACCTTCAAGGAGGATAAGACCTTTACTGATGAGTGGAACACCTCATTGGACAATTGTTCCAGGCATCTTATGCAGCTACTTATTAGATATAGAGAACAAAAAGTTAAAGAACTCCAAATAGAAATAGAAAAGGTACATTCGTCCCTAAAAGATTATGAAAAATTAGAAGAATTTAAAGAGAGAGATTTTAAAGTAAATAAAAAACTCTTAGAATTTGAACAATCATTAGTGGACAGAAAGGATCATAAAATGGAAAGGGATGTCATAGATTATGAGAAAGGTATATCCCGTGATTACAGAAAGGCATATTCATCTAATTATAATTCCTATCAAGCCACACCCAATACAGGGTATAAGAAAAGACAACCTTATAGAGGACAAAATACACCACGACAATGGGTTAATCAACATGAGACTAGGGGGAGGAACCCACGCATGCAAATGCAAAATCGGAGAGTAGATTTCACACACAGAAATAGATACCAGGTGTTGGATGAGGATAGAAATTATAGATCAGAAAATAGAACCATAAGACCCTCTGAAACTGAGGATGAACAGGAATCCACACCGGTCAATCATAATAATTTTTTAGACAAGCGCAGGGGATTCAACACGTGGCACACAAACAAATATCACATGAAGAGAGGAAGAAACAAAGAAGTAGAGGATGCAGAGGAGGAGGGAGACGGAAACAGATTAAAAACGCCCCGCAGAAAATAAAGCACAAAGAAACAGGGAAAGGTATATTTAATCTTTCCAAGAGAGTATTAACAGAGGAAGAGAAGAATTTACTTGAAAAGGGATTAAATTATGCTCCTGTGGCCAAACCTAACCTGTTCCAGCTTTTTGTTGATCTAAATCGGTACATCCGTACATTAAGTAGGAAAAGGTATTTTGCCCTCAAAGCTTTAAAAAATAGCAAAAATGATGAAATGCCCATAATATTGGATGAGGATGATTCTAATGCGTTGGAGATCCTCGAATATCTGGAGCAGGAAGGAGCCACAGAGAGACCCATAATAGAAAGTAAGATTCCTATCTATGATGTAAAGAATCATTTATTTAAAAAGAAAACAGATTTTTACCCTTTAGCTTACAAGGGGCCATATGTGGATAGCTTTTATAAAGCCACACTGGCCAACTTTAGGGACATCTGTGAAAAATCGGAGGAGTGCAAATATTGGGATAACTTGACCCCTGGGGAACGAAAAGCCCTAAAAACATTACAAGGGGACACATCAATTATAATAAAATCTGCAGATAAGGGCGGTGGGGTTGTAATCCTAAACACGGAGGATTACACCTCAGAGTGTTATAGACAGCTACGAGATGGGCATTTCTATCAGAGCATAGATTCAAACCCCACCGTCCTATTCCAAAAACAACTTAATGAATTATTAGACTTTGCATATGAGGAGGGCTCTATATCAAGAGAAACTCAAAACTTTTTATTTTGTGCACACCCCATCACACCCACTTTTTATGTGTTACCTAAAATTCATAAGTCACTTATTAATCCACCGGGTCGACCTATAATTTCGGGGGTGGGATCACTCACTAATAATTTGTCCTTTTTTGTTGATCACTATTTGCAGGGACACGTGGAGGGTCTTAGATCACACATAAAAGACACACAACATTTTTTGAATGTTATTAACACGATTGTGTGGAAAAACAATTATTATTTACTAACTTGTGATGTCGAGGCATTATACTCGAACATACCACACGACAAAGGAATATCTGCGGTTGAGTATTATTTAAAACAAAGTGATCTTGTGGACTCTCTACGTGTCTTTATTTTAAAAGCAATTAAATTTATTTTATCACATAATTATTTTATGTTTGACACTCATTATTATTTGCAGACACGGGGTGCGGCCATGGGGGCCAGATTCGCTCCGAGTCTCGCAAACCTATACATGGGTAAGTTTGAGGAGGAACATGTGTGGGGTAGTGGACTCGGGGCGGATCTGATCTACTATGGCCGGTATATAGATGATTTGTTTATTGTTTGGGGTGGCACATTAGATTCACTACAATTGTTCACAAATAGTTTAAATAACAATGAGTATGGATTAAAATTCACGTTTAATTTTAGTAAAAGCAACATTAGTTTTCTTGATATAGAGCTGACAATTGAGCAGGAAAAACTGGTTACAAAAACATTTAATAAAGAAGTAGATCATAATAAATATCTTAATTACCAAAGTTCCCATAAACAGTGTTGGAAGGACAATATCCCCAGGGGTCAATTTGTACGTCTAAGACGCAATTGCACCTCCATTACTACCTATAGAATGCAAGCTACTACACTTATGGAATCATTTTCTAAACAAGGTTACCCTCAAGATTTATTAGAAAAAGCATTTTTAGAAGCCGAAAAAATGCAAAGAGAACAATTACTTGTACCTAAGAACAAGAAAGAAAAAGGTCATGCAATAGGTAATAAGAATGATAGAAGCATGGCATTCATTACACAATATAACAGTTGTGCACACAAAATCAGTCAAGTAATAAGGAAAAATACTTCGTTGTTACTCTTGGATGATGTATTGAAGCCACTTATAAATCCGAAAGGATCTATGATCTTTAGGAAGGCTGACAATTTGCGTAAAAAATTAGTACCAAGCCATTTTGTTAAGGAAAGGACATCTACTTCCAAAATACAGAATACATGGCTCCCCGTACGACCAATAGGATATCATAAGTGCGGCAAAGCTAACTGTCAGTCTTGTGTTAATATACCTAAAAAAAGTGTTAATTATAAATCCCATACAACAGGGGAAATATATCCCATTAAAGATTTCATTAATTGTACCTCTACATTTGTTATATATTTAATTTCCTGTCAATGTGGAAAACAATATGTGGGGCGGACTACAAGAACCCTGCATATAAGATTTATGGAGCATAGGAGGAATATCATCAGAGGAGCCAAACATCCCCTGTCAGATCATGTGATACAGTGTCAAAAGGCAAGATGGGAGAACATGACCATGATAGGTATTGAACACATTAAAACTACAAGTAGAGGAGGTGATCGTTTTAACAGGCTCCGTAGGCGTGAGGCCTACTGGATTTTTCTTTTGGACACCATGGTTCCCCTAGGCCTGAATGACACGGTTGAACTAAATGGAGTATAGAGAGGACAAGGAATCTGTCCACTAATAAATGCACACACATGTGTTTATATGTTCATTTATGCACATGTGTGTGTATATATACAAACTAAGGAATATGTACATGTGGGACTCCTAGGATACATTAGAACTAGAAGACCTAGTATAATATTTATTGAATAAGTATAGACCTAAATAAATAAATAAACAATGGTGGAGAGATATATATTGTTTATGAGATTTTGACAATTGATAGGAATTCTTTATAAATACTAACAAAATCAGTGGAGTTTTTTAAATGAAGAAACAAATGCATTATTATTTTTTCATGCTAACTAAATAATAATAATTAAAATCATTTATTTATATAAATACAAAAGGAAAGAAATGAAAAAATATAAATGCAAAAGAATGTAATTATTATAGCTGTGTAGCAATACATGTGATATTGGCAATACAAAATAGTGTATTCTAAAAAATCGTTTTTATATGTGTCTTTTTAAATATTTGAATTGCATATTATGCTTTTATATATGTATATATAAAGTGCTTCCCAGGTAATATGGAAAGGAATATTTAATGAAATTAAGATAGGACATGTGTCTGGGGAGAAAAGGAATAATCAACTAATTGAATGCACATGGACATACCAATGTAATGGGTATTTAATGAGGAGAAGTTAGTGGAGAAAGTTTATGACACTGAGGAAGCCGCCGATATTCACTAATAGGCGGAGAAACGCGTCTGTCAGCATCTCCGGTCACAGCACACTGCAGACCGAGTTCATCAGTCGGCCAGCTGAACACAGTCCCTGTGGAGGTGAGAAAAATCCCTCCATCAACCGCACACGGACTCCGGATAAGGCCGAGGGTGGTGCACACCGGCCGGGAGGAAAAAGCAAACACACCGTGGATACGAGCGGACACCTGTTCAACTCCAATTAAAGGCATACATTCAGCCAGGAGAAGCATCTCTACCATTGCGTCTGAACAGAGGTTTCAATACGGTACTTTTCAATTATACACTGTGGTACAGTGACCATATTCATATCAGCTTTCTTTCATAAACTGCAATTAATATCCGTTATAAATCAACAACAGGACTGTCTAATTTATTCTTCATATACGCACTCCATTAATTTGGAACGCACGGACATAAGCATTGCCTAATATTGTTACAAAGACACACGATTACCATCTGCCTGAGCATAATAGTAACAAAATATCTGAGGATAAGAAGAGGATCCTCGGGCTAATATATTATGTGCATTGTTATAAACTTAGATATAGTATAAATTAGAGTCATCATACTCACAATATGCAGATGAAAAGTTATGTCTAGAATATTATTAATTTTATTGTAATATTTTATTATTTTTCTTGTGTATTGCCGGCCGGCACTGAATACATTTAATGTGCTTTTAGTAAAAATTGAAATGAATGAAAAATAAAATCCACATCAGATGTGATTAGCGCTTTCTCATTTTTTGATCTTCTTGTTCTACTTCAGGGGTGAAATACCAATTACCCCTGAGAGAGCTGCTTACACACCTGTATAATCATAGCGCCAGGAGTTTTTCTTTTGCTAAACAATCCTGGGCTGCCAGTCAGCCTGCTTCCACACAGGACAAGCCTGCAGCATGACGGGACGGGCCTCCCCCTGGGGGGACCCCAGGGTGGGAGGCCGACTTCTGCAGTTAACCCAGGTCTGGTTAAGGACCACTTCAGACGTGTGGGTGCAGGAAGTTGTCTCACGGGTACTCTGTCTCCTTCAAGAGATGTCCCCCTCGCCAGTACTGCACAACTGTCATTCCATCGAACCGGTTTAAGGCGCAAGCTCTACACTTGGTTGTACAATGCCTGCTGGAGGCAGGATTGGTGGTGCCTATCTCTCAAAGAGGAAGGGGCTACTACCCAACCCTGTTTCTAGTTCCGAAACCCAATGGGTCTTTCCGGCCTATTCTCAACCTCAAGTCACTGAACAAATTTGTGAGAGTTTCCAAGTTCCGTATGGAAACACTGTGCTCTATTGTACTGGCCATAGAACCTGGGGACTACATGGTATCCCTGGATATACAGGATGCTTACCTGCATATACCTATTGCCATTTCACATTAGCAATATCTGCGGTTTGCTATTGGCAACCTCCATTATCAATTCAGGGCTTTGCCGTTTGGCCTAGCCACAGCCCCTCGGATTTTCACCTAGGTCATGGCCGTGATGACAGCTCATCTCCATCAACAGGGAATCGGGATCTTGCCGTATCTGGACGACCTGCTGATCCTGGCAAGCTCCCAAGATGTCATCCTGAGTCATCTCCAGCTGACGGTGCAATTCTTCTCAGCCCACGGGTGGCTGATCAATTGGAAAAAGTCCTCCCTTGTCCCTACGCGGCGCATGGTGCACCTGGGGGCTCTACTGGATACAGACAGCCAGAGGCTGTTTCTGTCTCCAGCGAAGGCTGTTTCTGTCTCCAGCGAAGGTCCTGAGGCTTCAGGACAGGATCAGATACTTCCTCTCTCGCCCAAGAGTATCCCTTAACTCGGCGATGCAAGTATTAGGCCTGATGGTGTCGTCTTTCGACATGGTGGAGTATGCTCAATTCCATTCTCGTCCTCTCCAACGGTTAATCCTCTCCAAGTGGGACGGTCTACCTCAGCGGATCAGGTCTCAAATTATATTCCTGACTCCAGAGCTCCGCTTGTCTCTAGCCTGGTAGCTCCAGGATCAACAGTTGAGCAGGGGCCGTCCCGTCTGGATTCCTCACTGGGTCCTCTTGACTACGGATGCCAGTCTAAGGGGCTGGGACGCGGTGTTCGAGCAACATTCTCTTCAGGGTTGTTGGCCCAAGAAGGAGTCTTTCCTCCCCATCAACATTCTGCAACTGCGGGCAGTGTTCAATGCATTGACGCTGGCCCTGCCTCTGGTAAGGAACAGGCACAAGCTTATGCGCATGCTGGTCTCCCAGCTCCTGCTGCTATCAAGGCCCATTCTACTCGGTCTATTGGACCTTCTTGGGCGGTCCCGACATGGCGCATCCGCTGAACAATTGTGCAAGGCGGCTTCGTGGTCCTCTGAACACGTTCATGAAGTTCTATGAATTTAATACTTCCGCCTCCCAGGATGCTTCCTTTGGATGTTGGGTTCTCGTGCCCACTACAGTGCATCCCCTCCCATGAGGAACTGCTTTAGGACATCCACAATGTTATTCCCTGTGGAATCCCAGTGTACCCTGCAGTAGAAAAGGAGATTTATGGTAAGACTTACCATGGTTAAATCTTTCTTTTAATTGTGAGGAAACCTTTTGCCGGTAACTTCCCACTGAAGGACAGAACAGCCACCTTTAGCCCAAATGACTAAAAAGAGTGCACATTTAAAATGTAAAGCACTTTCAAGGCTTTTTTTACGGGTTTTTCATGTATACTAATGTTATTAGAAGTTCAATTATATAAACCAATTTGACCTGTCCGATTAGCACATTATTATACTTAACAATACGAAAGTCACGGTAAAAATAAATGCGCTCTTAAGAAAAAAAAGTACAGTTTATTACAATCAAACAATAAAAAATTGTCAGTTTCTAAGCAAGGGAAATTGCATAGAGCTCTGTGCATAATGTGACAGTCTCACTTCGCTACAGGACTCTGTAGGACATTAGTATGCCCAGTGAACAGATCACATTTATTGATATGATATGCCCAAGAGTTCTTTGAAATAGCTCAGTGATGCAACTTGATTAACCCCTTTGCTGTGGAGGACAAGTGGGGCTTGTCCTCCACATATACATTAAGACTGCGTAGTAAGAGCATGACTTTTCCTCCAGAGCGATGGGGTGCGGTTGAGAAATAATATACAAAAATAAAAACATCTTACCTCCCCCAGTCTTGATGGTAGAGGGAGAGCACAGGCATCTTGTAATGCACTTGGTCAAATGAGGTCACCTCCGTTTCAAAAAAAAAAAAAAGATGAAAAATATGGAGTAGGAACTTTGTCCCTATTTCTCCCCAACCATAGTAACCACAGGGATATGCCCACATAAAAGGTATCGCCTGGTGATTGGTGTGATAGCAAGATAATATCGCCTACAATACAGAAAAGTCATGTGAGTCCAGGGATGAGAGAAGTTATCACCCTAACCTGGATTTCATTAAAACTCACAACACCCCCGGTAGCGTTTGTCCAGTGATCCCCTGAAAATAGCACCCTGTGTATCAGGAAAAACCTATATTTTCATATTGGCATTAGGTGACAGTGCACCAGATGGCTTTTCTTTCTATATTACAGGATTAGCAAATGCTTATTACTTTGCTGTTATAACTAAAGGACTATGGACATCAGATGCAGTTTTGCTAATTTAGCAGAACTGCAACTGCTAACACTCACTTATACAGGGCCGCCCAGCCTGCTAATTTGCAGCCAGTTATGCATTGCATTGCGACAGCATCGCAGACCCGGCAAAATAAGAGTAGTCCCCTGGCTGCAAAGGCAGGTGCACCGTCGCCATGTTTTTTCTCGCAGCGGACACGCGTGACATTATGCGGCCACCTGGAAAATGTCCCGAACCCGTCCACATTTCGTCAACATGCCCCCGCAGCATCACACCACGCCCTGCGAACGCCTCTTCCTATCAATCAGGCAGAGACATTTGCATTAATGCAATGTAATTGCATCACCCGGGCCATGCACACACAGAACTTGCCCTGCCTGTGTGCACTGGCCCAAAAGTCCGGAAAATGCGATCACATCGCATTACCGATTGATGCTGAATGAGGCCCTATATACTTGTGTACACTCTTTGTGTTTATTTTACATGTTACAATCATTATTTTCTGCTGCTATTTTCTTGTGTACTTATTAACGTCTATATATATTTTTCCTTTTCAGATATTAATGAGTGTGAGAATTCAGAGAATGTGTGTACATCTGAAAATGAGGATTGTTTGAACACACGTGGTAGCTATAAATGTGTTTGTGCTGAAGGGTTTGAAGAGAAGGATGGAAATTGTGTAGAGAGTTTAAAAACAGGTAATGTTAATCAAAATGTGGTATTTAGAGCGAACATTGATTTACAAAACAATTTGTGTCTGTTAGTTCTGATTATAGCAATGGTGGTAAGAGTCCAATACTGCCCACCATGACCAAAGGATAAGACTGGAGAAATATAACTTTATTCCATCCTAACATACAAGAGTGGATTATGCTGTGGTCTATATCCTCACCCTATATGATACACTCCTGACCCCAAACAGCCTCCTCGTGCATACTAGTTGCATCACATTGCGACTAGTGCCCCTTTCACACATCGGAACCAGGAAATTGCCAGGTCTAGCAGCTGGCAAATTCCTGTGTCTCCATCCCCAACCCTGGTAAAAAGTTAGTGTGAAAAGGGGTATAAGACGCGTTTCAGCCCAAAAAAAACAAAACACCTGACACTAGCAGAGTCTTACGGGACCTTGCGTGCCATTTGGGGCTGTTTGGTGTGAGCAAAGATGTATGGAGACCTATCTGTATGCAGATCAACCGGTATAGTTTGCCCGATAATTGCCTAGGTGTATGCCAGAGCGTTAGCCCAAAAATGGGTTTAAACGCACTTGTAACGGTTGGATTGGGAGGCCAGGATTTTTAGTCCAACCTCATAATTACCTTGAAGAAAGCACACACTGAGCTCAGAGTGTACAGGGGGCACACTGATGTGATTGTCGCTTAGAGGTTTGGCGCATTTATCGGCTTAACTGATAGGGAGAGCTCTAGGCAGTCCTTCTGTCTGGGAATTGATCAAAAAAAGAAAATGTACTTTTATTGGTATTGATGCATAGGTGCTGCTCACCATAACATCCACGGAGATTCTAGTGTCTGGTCCCTGTGAGTTATAGCCCTTCAGTTGTTTTCAAAAATGTTTCAAAGTCTTTTGAAAACTGCACATATAGGGACCAATACATTGGGAAAGTCTGGATCAGACCTATACTGTGCCCATTTTGTTTTTGGTGCACCTTAGCACTTATTGTTTTTAACATTAATGTGTAAGTGTATATTTAGACAGTGCTGCGTGCTCCTCTTAACCACTTAACAGATTTTCTCTGACGTCCTAGTGGATGCTGGGGACTCCGTAAGGACCATGGGGAATAGACGGCTCCGCAGGAGACTGGGCACATCTAAAGAAAGATTTAGGACTATCTGGTGTGCACTGGCTCCTCCCCCTATGACCCTCCTCCAAGCCTCAGTTAGATTTCTGTGCCCGGCTGAGCTGGATGCACACTAGGGGCTCTCCTGAGCTCCTAGGAAGAAAGTGTTTGTTAGGTTTTTTATTTTCAGTGAGACCTGCTGGCAACAGGCTCACTGCATCGAGGGACTAAGGGGAGAAGAAGCGAACCTACCTAAGTGGTGGTAGCTTGGGCTTCTTAGGCTACTGGACACCATTAGCTCCAGAGGGATCGAACACAGGACCCGACCTCGTCGTCCGTTCCCGGAGCCGCGCCGCCGTCCCCCTTACAGAGCCAGAAGCAAGAAGGTGGTCCGGAAAATCGGCGGCTGAAGACTTCTGTCTTCTCCAAGGTAGCGCACAGCACTGCAGCTGTGCGCCATTGCTCCTCATGCACACCACACACTGCGGTCACTGATGGGTGCAGGGCGCTGGGGGGGGGGCGCCCTGAGCAGCAATACTGACACCTTGGCTGGCAAACTGGCACCATATATAGCCCCAGAGGCTATATAGGTGCTTTTTAACCCCTGCCAGAATCCATAAAAATGCGGGAGAAAGTCAGCGAAAAAGGGGCGGAGCTATCTCCTTTAGCACACTGGCGCCATTTTTCCCTCACAGCTCCGTTGGAGGGAAGCTCCCTGGCTCTCCCCTGCAGTCCTGCACTACAGAAAGGTTTAAAAAGAGAGGGGGGGCACAATTTAGGCGCAGTATACAATATATATAGGCAGCTATAAGGGAAAACACTCTTTATATGTGATATCCCTGTGATATATAGCGCCCTGGTGTGTGCTGGCATACTCTCCCTCTGTCTCCCCAAAGGGCTTTGTGGGGTCCTGTCCTCTGTCAGAGCATTCCCTGTGTGTGTGTGCTGTGTGTCGGTACGGCTGTGTCGACATGTATGAGGAGGATAATGATGTGGAGGCGGAGCGAATGCCTGTAAATTTGATGTCACCCCCTGCGGGATCGACACCGGTGTGGTTGGACTTATGGAAGGATTACGTGAAAGTGTCAACTCCTTACACAAAAGGTCGACGACACAGAACAGCCGGCTACTCAGCTTGTGCCTGTTCCAGCGTCTCAAATGTCATGGGGGGCTCTAAAAACGCCCGCTACCTCAGATGGCAGAAACAGATGTCGACACGGATACCGACTCCAGTGTCGACGACGATGAGACTAGTGTACCCTCCAAATAAGTCCACCCGTTACATGATTGAGGCAATGAAAAATGTATTACACATTTATGATAATACCCCAGGTACCACATAAAAGGGTATTATGTTTGGTGAGAGAAAACTACCAGTAGTTTTTCCTGCATCTGAGAAATTAAATGAGGTGTGTGAGGAAGCGTGGTCTTCCCCTGGTAAGAAATTGATAATTTCTAAACGGTTATTGGCAGCGTACCCTTTCCTGCCAGAGGATAGGTAACGTTGGGAAACACCCCACAGGGTAGATACAGCGCTTACACGCTTATCAGAAAAGGTGGCACTACCGTCTCCGGATACGGCCGCCTGAAGGAACCTGCTGATAAAAAGCAGGGGGTTACCCTGAAAGGTATAGTCACACACTCGGGCAGTATATTGCGACCAGCCTTTGCTTCGGCATGGATGTGCAGTGCTCCCGCTGCGTGGTCAGATTCCCTGTCGGAAAATAACTATGGATAGGGACAATATTGTGCTGACAATAGAGCATATAAAAGACGTGGTCTAATACATGCGTGATGCACAGAGGGATATTTGCCGGCTGGCATCAAAAATAAGCGCTAGGTCCATTGCCGCCAGACGGGGGGGTTATGGACTCTGCAATGGTCAGGCGATGCCGACTCGAATCGGCACATGGAAGTTTTGCCCTATAAGGGGGTAAAACTGTTTGGGGATGGTCTTTCAGACCTCGTTTCCACAGCTACTGCTGGGAAATCGACTTTTTTGCCATAGGCTACCCCACAACAAAAGAAAGCACCGTATCATCAAGTACAGTCCTTTCGGCCCCAGAAAAGCAAGAGGGCTAGAGGCTCATCCTTTCTGCCGAGAGGCAAAGGTAGAGGAAAAAGCTGCAGCACACAGCTAGTTCCCAAGAGCAGAAGTCCTCCCTGCGTCCGGTAAGTCCACAGCATGACGCTGGGGCTGCTCAGGCGGACCCGGGTACGGTGGGGGCCCGTCTCAGAAATTTCAGCGCCCAGTGGGCTCTCACATGGATCCCTGGGTCCTTCAAGTAGTATCTCAGGGTTACAGGCTGGAGTTCGAGACGTTCTTCCCCCCGCCGTTTCCTAAAATCTGCCTTACCGGCACCTCCCTCTGCCAGGGAGGCGGTGTTGGTGGCTATTCAACACTATAATCACAACAAGTGATTGTCAAGGTGCCCCTCCTTCAGCAAGGAAGGGGTTACTATTCCACAATGGTTGTGGTACCGAAACAGAACGGTTCGGTGAGACCCATCTTAAAATTAAAATACTTGAACTTTTATATCAGAAGATTCAAGTTCAAGATGGAATCGCTCAGGGCGGTTATTACGAGCCTGGACGAGGGGGATTACAGGGTCTCACTGGACATCAAGGATGCGTACCTGCATGTCCCCATTTACCCTCCTCACCAGGAGTACCTCAGATGTGTGGTACAGGACTGTCACTATCAGTTCCAGACGCTGCCGTTGGAGTTGTCCACGGCACCGAAGGTCTTTACCAAGGTAATGGCCGAAATGATGATACTCCTTCGCAAGAAGGAAGTTTTTATTATCCCGTACTTGGACGATCTCCTGATAAAGGCGAGGTCCAATGAACAGTTGGTAGTGGGGGTAGCACTCTCTCGGGAAGTGCTACAACAGCACGACTGGATTCTCAATATTCCAAAGTCACAGCTGGTCCCGACGACACGTCTTCTGTTCCTGGGAATGATTCTGGACACAGACCAGAAAAGAGTGTTTCTTCCAGTGGAAGCACACGAGTCCTGGAAAAAAAAAAAAAAATGGTAGCTTCGTACGAAGCATAATTCCATTCGGAAGGTTCCATGCAAGGACGTTCCAGTGGGACCTGTGGGACAAATGGTCCGGGTCCCATCTACAGATACAACAGCGGATAACCCTGTCGGCAAGAAACAGGGTGTCGCTGCTGTGGTGGCTGCAGAGGGCTCATCTACTAGAGGGCCGCAGATTCGGAATACAGGACTGGGTCCTGGTGACCACGGAGGACAGCCTTCGGGGCTGGGGTGCAGTCACACAGGGAAGAAATTTCCAAAGGAGATTTCGCTTCACATAAATATTCTGGAATTAAGGGCCATTTACAATGCCCTAAGCCAAGCAAGGCCCCTGCTTCAGAACCAGCCGGTACTGATCCAATCAGACAACATCACGGCGGTCGCCCATGTAAACAGACAGGGCGGCACAAGAAGCAGGATGGCGATGGCAGAAGCCACAAGGATTCTCCGATGGGCGACCTACACCCGGGAGAATGGGGACTTCTTCCAGAAGTTTTCCAAATGCGGGTAAACCGTTGGGAATGACCACGGGTGGACATGATGGCGTCCCGCCTCAACAAAAAGTTGAAAAGATATTGCGCCAGGTCAAGGGACCCTCAGGCGATCGCTGTGGACGCGCTAGTGACACCGTGGGTGTACCAGTCGGTTTATGTGTTTCCTCCTCTACCTCTCATACCCAAGGTACTGAGAATAATAAGAATGCGAGGAGTGAAAACCATACTCGTGGTTCTGGATTGGCCAAGAAGAGCTTGGTACCCGGAACTTCAAGAGATGCTGGCAGAGGACCCTTGGCCTCTGCCGCTCAGACAAGACCTGCTGCAGCAGGGACCCTGTCTGTTCCAAGACTTACTGCGGCTGTGTTTGACGGCATGGCGGTTGAACACCGGATCCTAAAGGAAAAGGGTATTCCGGAGGAAGTCATCCCTACCCTGATCAAAGCCAGGAAGGATGTCACCGCAAGACATTATTACCGCATTTGGCGGAAATATGTTGCTTGGTGTGAGGCCATGAAGGCCCCGAAGGAGGAATTTCAACTGGGTCGATTCCTACACTTCCTGCAAGCAGGGGTGACGTTGGGCCTCAAATTGGGGTCCATCAAGGTCCAGATTTCGGCTCTGTCGATTTTCTTCCAGAAAGAACTGGCTTCACTGCCTGAAGTTCAGACTTTTGTCGAAGGAGTTCTGCATATTCAGACTCCTTTTGTGCCCCCAGTGGCACCTTGGGATCTCAATGTGGTTTTGGCATTCCTGAAATCACATTGGTTCGAACCACTTAAGACTGTGGAATTAAAATATCTCACGTGGAAAGTGGTCATACTGTTGGCCCTGGCTTCGGCCAGGCGGGTTCAGAATTGGCGGCTTTGTCTTGTAAAAGCCCTTATCTGATTTTCCAGATGGATAGGGCAGAATTGAGGACTCGTCCTCAGTTTCTCCCGAAGGTGGTCTCAGCTTTTCACTTGAACCAACCTATTGTGGTGCCTGCGGCTACTAGGGACTTGGAGGATTCCAAGTTGCTGGACGTAGTCAGGGCCCTGAAAATTTATGTTTCCAGGACGGCTGGAGTCAGAAAAACTGACTCGCTGTTTATCCTGTATGCACCCAACAAGCTGGGTGCTCCTGCTTCTAAGCAGTCTATTGCGCGCTGGATTTGTAGCACTATTCAGCTGGCGCATTCTGCGGTAGGATTACCGCAGCCTAAATCAATAAAAGCCCATTCCACAAGGAAGGTGGGCTCATCTTGGGCGGCTGCCCGAAGGGTCTCGGCTTTACAACTTTGCCGAGCAGCTACTTGGTCAGGGGCAAAAACGTTTGCTAAATTCTACAAATTTGATTCCCTGGCTGAGGAGGACCTGGAGTTCTCTCATTCGGTGCTGCAGAGTCATCCGCACTCTCCCGCCCGTTTGGGAGCTTTGGTATAATCCCCATGGTCCTTACGGAGTCCCCAGCATCCACTAGGACGTCAGAGAAAATAAGATTTTACTCACCGGTAAATCTATTTCTCGTAGTCCGTAGTGGATGCTGGGCGCCCATCCCAAGTGCGGATTGTCTGCAATACCTGTACATAGTTATTGTTACAAAAATCGGGTTTTGTTGTGAGCCATCTCTTCAGAGGCTCCATTTGTTATCATACTGTTAACCGGGGTTCCTATCACGTGTTATATGGTGTGATTGGTGTGGCTGGTATGAGTCTTACCCGGGATTCAAAAATCCTTCCTTATTGTGTCAGCTCTTCCGGGCACAGTTCCTAACTGAGGCTTGGAGGAGGGTCATAGGGGGAGGAGCCAGTGCACACCAGATAGTCCTAAATCTTTCTTTAGATGTGCCCTGTCTCCTGCGGGCCATCTATTCCCCATGGTCCTTACGGAGTCCCCAGCATCCACTACGGACTACGAGAAATAGATTTACCGGTGAGTAAAATCTTATTATTTTTCCCTTCAGAACTGTTCATAACATTGTTTTTATGTAATATAGTTTAAAAAGTCTTTTTTTTTTTTTTTTTTAATGGTCAAATATTATATTATGCACATCTGCAGAACAGATCTCCTTTCACAAAACTGGGGGACACATCAGTCCCTATATCCCTACAGGTAGCACTAGAACTGAGATGTATTAACATCTCAGATGAGTAAGAGGAGGAGTGAAAACACTATGATGAGCTGTCTCTCCCCCACAGCCGGCTCACTGGGCATGCATGAGATCTTGCATGTATCCCAGAGCCGGCACGCGCCGTAGCCAGGGGTTGCACTGTCCTTGCTGTGTATATAGGCAACAACACCTGCGGATTTCGAAATCAATAGCTGCAGATGTTGTAACGGCCAGTCATACATTGCCTGTCACATCAAAGTGCTATCTTGTAGATAGCAGTGCCGATATGGACAGGGGCATATAGTGCCCCTGCCTCCTTGCACATACCGCCACTGTCATACATGGGGGAGAAACGGTATCAATGCACATAATGTGAGCTGTTACCACTTCTCTGCTGTTTAATGCATCTATGCCACAGTGCCTAAGTTTGGTTATGATTAGTAATGTTTTTAAATGTACTCTGTCTCTCATTTCTATTGTTGTCAACATTTCTTCAATTGAAAGTGTTTGATAATTTGTTGTCTTATGATATAGCACAGGGTTTCTCAAACACTGTCCTTAAAGCCCTAGCAGTGCAGATTTGAAGGAAATCCATGCTTGTACATAGAACAGTGGTTCCCAAACTCTGTCCTCAAGGACCCCAAACAGTTAATGTTTTCCAGGACGCCCAGCAGGGGCAATGTGTATGACAAGCTGCTACATTTGAAAAATCCACAGGTGACCTGGAAAACATAAACCATTAAGGGTCCCTGAGGACTGAGTTTGGAAACCACTGGCATAGATGGTATACTCAAACTGGCTGAGGTACTAATTAAGTCACCTGTGCTTAAGCATGGATATCCTTAAAACCTGAATTGTTAGGGTGCCTTCAGGACTGTGTTTGGGAGCCACTGATATAGTGATTAACTGGTGTCCTGACTAGCCGCCATGGGAAGCTGGAGCAGTCACCTCCCCTGCCCATGCCTCCTAACTGATATCCATGCACAGTAACCATCTGAATGTAGATACGGAGGAAATGTACAAATATTTCCTCTGTTTGTCTTACACGTAGATCCTATATTTTATAAAGTAGCTGAAAAAAATAGTTGATTGCTCATATATTGATTACTATTTTGTCTTGTGGTGTTATTTTTTTTTTGTCTGCAATTAGTTCCTATGTCGTACTATATTTACTGTTGAAAACATCTTCTACATTTAGCTAGATTAAAGTTTTCATTCTCCATATTTTTTTTTCTCAGTACAGTGTTTAGCTTAAGTCTTGGCATTTCTTAGAGTGTAAAGACTTCTTTATAATATAGGTAGCAGGTTAATGTGTTTTGAAACTTTAAATTACATTGCACAAGGGACCCTTTTAAATAAATGTTGACACAAAATGGGTCTGAAGTATATAATGGGACCTATAGACTGTTCTAAGCTTTGAACATTTTGTGGGGTAGAAATGATCATGTACCTATCCACATGGCAAGGAACACCCCTAAAATGAATCCTTTCCATCTCTTTATGTAATGACTATAATCTTGTTATGAAAACTCACATCTCCTTTCTGCCTTACTCCACATAAATGCTACGCCGCTAACCTGCTCCCTATCGCTCAGCCAGATTCCTCCTTTTGCCTATGTTAATTGCTTCTGCTCCATCAGCACTAGGGTGGCCAATTCCAGGATCAGGATTGGCGGGATCCCTGGATTTTAGCTTAAAATTTGCCGGGATTGAATCCCGGGTTTGAAGCTTCCAATCCCGGGATTAGGGCCAATGCTTTGTTTGAATGCCGGGCAGCGTCTGAGCTGTTTCAGCATGCAGCTCAGGCGCAGCCCGGCTCCCCCTATCCCCGGCTGTGTGACTGCGCAGTGTGACATGGTGTTAGAGGACATGCTGAGCAGCACAGCGCAATACTCGCCGCCGGCCCAGAATGACTGTACTCCTGCCGCCGCCTGCTGCCCGGACCCGCTGATAGCACCGCTGCCTGCGCCCGGACCCGCCAACTGCCGGACCTGAGGAGGGTAATTTGTGTTTGTTTGTTTTTTGTGTTTTTTTTTAACCCTAGTCTATCCTGGGATTGACTGTTTTTTCAATCCGAGTCCCGGGATTGAAAGAAACGGCCTGGGATTGGCCTCCCTAGCACTGCTGCCTTGTTCTGTATATCTATGCATCCAAGCATATTTAGATGCATGTGGGTCCAAATATAAATAGTGTAGGTTTATTTTCATTCTTCATTTCATGCTTATCGAGTATAGGTAATATAAAAATAACTTGTATAATTGAAACTTATCGAACAACCTCTGAAAAACTAATGAGATGAAGAAACTTTTATTTTTACTGTATTTTACTTCTTTTAGACGATGAAGAAAAGAACATTACAACTAGTACAGTAAAAGATTCCATGGATGTTCACGAGGACCTCTGATCTACATCAATTTATTAAATATTTTAAGTTATTGAACTCCAGACTCTACACTCAAGATACTGTGGACACTTTGTTATATGAATAACAGGTTTATCAACCTGCTGTACAATCCCTTTTATCTGGTATTCAGATTGGACTTGCCCTAAACACTGCACACATTAATCTTGGTTATAAACTAGATTTGTCTTATATTTTAATATAATACTTTCTAATAAACATTCATTATATGAAAAGGTTTGGTTGCATTTGTTCCTCTTTTTGATTAATAATTAAGTGTTCACTGTAGGTTGTTCTGTATTTCTGTAGATAGTAATTTGCAAAAATAGATTGTGTGTTAAAATGAATGTCAAAATTAGATCTCCTAGAATCGCATTATACTGTATTAAGTCTGGGGGAGTAACTGGTATTGTGGAGTTTTGTGTCATTCTTTCTAATGGATTTGTGTTGCATCAGTATACGCTTACAGAAGGGATGTCATAGTTTACCGGGGATTTCCCGTGTGTGTGTCTAATACGCAAAGCACACAAGCACCACAGAGATAAGTGAACTTTTACTCTAATTGAACCACAGAGGGTAGTGCAAGGTAAACAGGTTGTAATCCGTTAACTGTGGCAGTTGGTGCTTAGCAGCTTTATTGCAGGTCATACTGGTACAAGTATGCAAACTAGTACCCAGGTAGACACTTAAGTATGGCAGATAGATACTGTAGCATAAAGTCCAGAAATCAGTGAAGTGCAGCACATGGGAAGACTGGGATGTAGTAGGTAACTCTCAGTAGCATAATGTAATGAAGGACAAGGGAAACAATGGTATTCAGTAGGTAACGCACCATAGTATAATGTCCATATCTCAGAGAAGTGAAACAAACCAGGAACACTAGACTCAAGCAGGAACAGACAGTAATATAATGTCCATAGGTCATAAGTGCAGCATGTTGTAAGTACCACACAGGTCCAGACACATGGGAATGACTCAACATAGGTTCTCTCTCTAGTGGAAGTCACGGGGAGAGCAGGAAGCAAGGGGCCAGGGTCTTGCACTGTGAGACTGCCACAGAGTACAGTCAAAGGTTAGACTTGATGATCTGGCACAGGAAGGCTTGTGAAGAAGGTTTAAATTAAGAAGTTACAGGTGCTGCCCCTAGCGGCTTCATCAGCTGATTTCCACAGACTTCGCAGACCAGAGTGTGCTAAAAGCACCAGAGACAAGAGCAGCACCATAGGAAGGAAGTGGTATTGCACGAATTGTGACAAAGGAACACAAAGATATGCACATATTTCTCTTACGTCCTAGAAGATGCTGGGGTCCACATTAGTACCATGGGGTATAGACTGGTCCCTTGGGATCCATGGGCTCCTTTAAGAGTTTAATAGTGTGGGCTTTCTCCTCCCTTTATGCCCCCTACCAGACTCTGGTGCAGCCGGTCACCGCTAGGAGTGCTCCTAGGAGTTTCTTTAGTTTATTGTTTTTTTTTAAATAGAGTTATGTACAGGGAGGCTGCTGGCAACAGCCTCCCTGCTTCGTGGGACTTAGGGGGGAGTGGGATCCAACCCTATAGGTTAATGGCTCCTATCTCCGCTGACCGGACACTGAGCTTCTGAGGATGATGATCGCAAGCCCACGAGGCGACCGCTCACTCCCTCAGCACGGCCGCCACCCCCTAACAGAGCCAGAAGATGGAGTGGTGAATATGAAACCGGTGCCCCGGTAAGCGGGTCACCGGCGGGAAATGGCGGCATAAGGGTTGGAGCACAGCCCTGTGAAGCTGTGCTCCGGAGGGCTCAGCGGTACGAGGTTCGGCGCTGTGAGGGGCGCCCTGAGCCAGCACACAGACCCACACTGGTGTTCAGAGGCTAACAGGGGCTAATCTCACTGTTAGCAACCACAGTTACCTCAGGACAGTATAATCTCATCAGCGGGAAGACGTGCCATTACAGGGGGCGGGGCTTCTTCCTCAGAGCGGATCCAGCACTCACCAGCGCCATTTTCTCCCTGCAGATCGCACTACAGAGACGCTGACAGGGAGCGCTGCCCTCCTCTTCACTCCAGATATCCTCTGCGGTACCAGGGTGTATTAGACAAGGGGGGGAAGGGGGAGTGTTATTTTTCACTGTTTGATCTATTTAAGTTATTCAGTCAGTGCCAGGCAATTATCATAACTGCTTACTGGGGTGCTGTGTGTGCTGGCTCCTTATACTCTGTGTCTCTCTCTGAAGGTACTCTGTGGGGAAACTGTGTGTGTGTGTGTGTGTTTTATATATTTCACATTACCATGTCCAGAGACTGTGTGTCTTGTGCTGCAGAGTGTGTATCTTCTCCTGAAGAGTCTATTCCATGTACTTAGGAATGTAATATACTGTCCCAGGCTTCTGAATCCGAACCCCCATGGGTGGCTTCTATCCGGGGAATGATATCCCAGATTTCATCTAGGATAGCTCATAATGAGACTGAAACACAGGTTTGTAGAGGTTTCATCGTATTCAGCTCCCACTGCCTCATCAAAAGCCCCTGGTATGTACCCTAAAAAGCGTGCTCCTGCCCAGATAATGCAAGCTGACACGGACACCGACTTTGATTCAGGGGACGGTGATGGGGATATAGTGGGGGAGGAGGCATCCCTTGCTAAGGGGGTGCAACTCATGATTGAGGCTATTAGGGATATTTTACACATTACTGATAAGGTTCCTGAGCAGGTAGAGGAGGCTTATTTTACTGACAAGAAAGCCTCCCTTACTTTCCCTGCGTCTAAAGAATTAAACGCATTATTTGAGAAAACCCGGAGAAAAAAATTCCAGATTCCAAAGAGGGTTCTCATTGCTTTTCCTTTCCCTGTGGAGGACAGGAAAAAGTGGGAAGACCTGCCTGTAGTAGACGCTACTGTATCTAGATTGTCTAAAAAGGTAGTTTTACCTGTCCCTGGTTCAACCGCATTAAGAGCCGGCTGACCGCAAGATTGAGACTACACTCAAATCTTTATACACAGCTAATGGCGTAGCTTTAAGACCCACTATTACTTGTGCATGGATTTCTAAGGCCATAGTAAAGTGGTCAGGCACATTACTAGAGGAATTAGATTCTATGGATAGAAGTGACATTGAATTGTTTTTACGTCACATACAGGATTCTGCAGGTTTCATGGTGGAGGCCATGAAGGACCTTGGACATCTGAATGCGAGGGCTTCTTACATGGCTGTCTTGGCACGCAGGGGGCTCTGGCTGCGCCAATGGTCTGCGGATGCTGAATCCAAGAAAAGTGTGGAGAATCTACCCTTCACAGGTCCGGCTCTGTTTGGGGAAGCGTTAGATGCGTGGATCTCTTCGGCAACTGCGGGTAAGTCCACTTTTCTTCCCTCTGCACCACCTACGACCGCAAAAGTTAAAAGATCCAAAGCCCCTTCCACTTTCTTTAGAGGAGGTTGGGGCAAATCCAAGAAACCTGCACCAACAGGTTCCCAGGAACAGAAAGCTGTTTCTGCTTCCTCAAAATCCTTGGCATGATGGTGGACCTCCCAGCCTGGAGATCAGGCAGGTGGGAGCAAGACTAAGAAATTTCAGTCATGTCTGGGCGTCCTCAAGCCTGGATCCCTGGGTACAGGATATTGTCACCCAGGGAGGGGTACAGACTGGAGTTTCAAGAGCTCCCACCTCACAGATTCTTCAAATTGGGCTTACCAGCTTCGCTGACAGAAAGTGCTATCCTACAGGAAGCCATTCAAAAATTGCTAAGGTCAAATGTCATTGTTCCAGTTCCACCTCACTTAACAAAAGGTTATTACTCAAACCTGTTTGTGGTACTGAAACCGGATGGTTCGGTCAGGCCAATATTGAACCTGACGTCATTGAACCCTTATTTGAGGGAATTCAAATTCAAGATGGAGTCTCTGAGAATGGTGACCTCAGGTCTGGAGGAGGGGGGATTTCTGGTATCCCTAGATATTAAGGATGCATACCTTCACATTCCGATCTGGCCACCTCATCAGGCTTATCTAAGATTTGCGCTGCTGGACTGTCGCTATCCGTTCCAGGCGCTGCCGTTTGGCCTCTCCACGGCACCGAGGGTGTTCACCAAGGTCATGGTGGAAATGATGCTACTCCTCCGCAAGCAGGGTGTGAACATGATTCCATAGCTGGACGATCTGCTGATAAAAGCGTCTTCCAGGGAAAAGTTGTTACAGAGCAATGTTCTCTCGACTCAATTACTACAGGATCATGGATGGATCCTGAATCTTCCATAGTCGCATTTGGAGCCGACAAGGAGACTGTCCTTCTTGGGGATGATCCTCGACACTGAAGTACAGAGGGTGTTTCTACCGGAAGAGTAAGCGATGGTGATTCAAACAATGGTCCGGGATGTCCTGAAGCCAGCCCGGGTGTCGGTTCATCAGTGCATTCACCTTCTGGGGAAGATGGTGGCCTCTTACGAGGCTCTTCAGTACAGAAGATTTCATGCACGACCCTTCCAACTGGATCTCCTGGACAAGTGGTCAGTATCTCATCTTCACATGCACCAGAGGATATGTCTGTCGCTGAAAGCCAGAATCTTGCTCCTCTGATGGCTGCCAACTTCTCACCTGCTGGAGGGCCGCAGGTTCGGGATTCATAATTGGATTCTTTTAACCATGGATGCAAGTCTCTGAGGTTGGGGAGCAGTCACCCAAGGGGAAAACTTCCAAGGAAGGTGGTCGAGTCTGGAATCCCTCCTTCCGATAAACATTCTGGAACTAAGGGCCGTGTACAACGGTCTTCTACAAGCGGCACATCTTCTAAAAGATCAGGCCATTCAGGTTCAGTCGTACAATGTAACGACGGTGGCTTACATAAACCGACGGAACGAGGTAACAAGGATCATCCTCTGGGCAGAAAAGCACGCGGTGGCACTGTCTGCAATCTTCATTCCGTAAGTGGACAACTGAGAAGCGGACTTCCTCAGTAGACACGATCTCCATCCAGGAGAGTGGGGCCTACACCCGGAGGTGTTCACGGAGGTGACAGGTCTTTGGGGCGTACCTCAAATAGACATGATGGACTCCCGCCTCAACAAGAATTTGAGATAATCTACAACTCTTTCTTTTAAGAGTGTTTCCATCAATTTCCCTACTACTGATGTAAGACTCACTGGTCTGTAGTTGTTTGTCTCTTCCTTGCTTCCACTTTTGTGCATTGGGAGTATGTTCGACTGGAAAAGAGCGAACGTAGTCCCACTGCACAAAAGTGGAAGCAAGGAAGAGGCAAACCACTACAGACCAGTGAGTCTTACATCAGTAGTAGGGAAATTGATGGAAACACTCTTAAAAGAAAGAGTTGTAGATTATCTCAAATCCTGCAAATTACAGGATCCCAAACAGCATGGATTCACTGGGGGGAGATCATGTCAAACAAATCTTACTGACTTTTTTTTTGACTGTGTGACTAAAGTGATGGATAAAAGTGGAGCCTTGGATATAGCTTATCTAGACTTTAGTAAGGCATTTGACACTGTTCCACATCGCAGACTGCTAAATAAACTTGGAAGCTTGGGATTGGATACTAGGATTATTGAATGGATAAGATCTTGGTTGCAGGATAGAAAACAGAGAGCTGTGGTAAATGGAGTGCATTCACAGGAGGGAAATATTACCAGTGGAGTACCCGAGGGATCAAGTGCTTTTTTATATCTTTACTGATGACATTGCAAATGGCATTAAAGGGAAAGTATGCCTTTTTGCCGATGACACAAAGGTATGCAACAAGGTAGACACACCAGGTGGGGTAAGACAAATGACTGAGGATCTAGGTAGACTAGAGGAATGGTCAAGAGTGTGGCAATTACAGTTTAATGGCCAAAAATGCAAAATCATGCACTTGGGTCTCAATCTAAAGGCTAAATATAGTATTAATGGCCTTTTACTGGAAACTACTAAGGAGGAAAGGGATCTAGGAGTCACTATTTCAGGTAACTTAAAGGCAGGTAAGCAAAGTAACAATGCAATGAGGAAGGCTAGTCCGATGCTTGGCTGCATTGGGAGAGGAATCAGCAGCAGAAAGAAAGAAGTAATAATGCCACTGTATAGGTCATTGGTACGGCCTCATCTAGAATACGGTGTTCAATTCTGGAGGCCATATCTTCAAAAGGATATTAATACATTAGAGACTGTACAAAGAAGGGCAACTAAAATGGTGCATGGCCTACATCACAAAACATACCCAGAAAGACTAAAAAATCTCATTATGTATAGTTTGGAGCAGAGAAGGGAAAGGGGGGACATGATAGAAACTTCCAAATATACTGTATAAAGGGTTTTAACAAAGTCCAGGAGGGAAACATTCTCCATATGAAGAGAAGCAATAGAACATGAGGACATGCTCTGAGACTGGATGGAGGGGGGTTGGTTCAGGAAAAATATGAGGAAAAATTACTTCTCAGAAAGGGTAGTGGACAAGTGGAATAGCCTCCCATCAGAGGTGGTAGAGGCTAAGACAGTAAAGCAATTTAAACATGCATGTGATAGACATAAGGATATCCTTGCAAAGAAATAAGGATCAAATAAGTTTTGAAATAAAAATATGGTTAAAAAAAAAAGGGCAGACTAGATGGGCCAAGTGGTTCTTATCTGCCGTCAAATTCTATGTTTCTAAGAATCTTCGAAGGTACTGTTCCAGGTCGAAAGACCCACAGGCAGCGGCGGTGGACGCCCTGGTAACTCCGTGGGTGTTAAAATCAGTGTATGTGTTCCCTCCACTTCCACTCATCCCAATGATTCTCAAACTAATTAAGAGTTCCGGCAATCCTCATTGCTCCGGACTGGCCAAGAAGGTCTTGGTACGTGGATCTTCTGGAGTTACTGCTGGAAGATCCAAAGCCTCTTCCTCTTCACGAGGAACTACTGCAACAGGGGCTGTTCGCTTATCAAGACTTACCAAGGCTATGTTTGACGGCATGGAGGTTGAAAGCGAGATCTTAGCTCGGAAGGGCATTCCGAACAAGGTGTTTCCTACCCTCATACAAGCTAGGAAGGGAGTAACATCTAAACATTACCATCGCATTTGGAAAAAGTATGTGTCTTGGTGTGAATCCAAGAAGCTTCCTACGGTGGAATTTCAACTAGAAGGTTTCTCCTCTTTCTGCAAGCAGGTGTGGATGTGGGCCTGCATTTGGGGTCCATAAAAGTCCAGATTTCGGCCTTATCCATTCTCTTCCAGAAACAATTGGCTGCCCTCCCTGAGGTTCAGACTTTCTTGAAAGGGGTTTTGCACATCCAGCACATTTGTGCCTCCTACGGCACCTTGGGATCTTAATGTGGTGCTACAGTTCCTGCAGTCGGATTGGTTTGAGCGTTTACAGGAGGTTGATGTCAAGATTCTTACTTGGAACGCGGTCACATTGTTGGCATGAGCATCTGCTAGACATGTGTCAGAATTGGGGCTTTGTCCTGGAAGAGCCCATACTTGATCTTCCATGAAGATAGAGCTGAGCTCAGGACGCGTCAGCAACTTCTTCCGAAGGTTGTGTCAGCTTTTCATATCAACCAGCCTATTGTGGTGCCAGTGGCTACTGACTCCTCAATTACCTCAAAGTCCTTGGATGTTGTGAGGGCTTTGAAGAGTTATGTGAAGAGAACTTCTCGTCACAGAAAGTCGGATGCTCGGTTTGTCCTTTTTATGATCCCAACAAGGGGGTAAATTTACTAAGATGGGAGTTCTATTTAAGATGGGATGTTGCCCATAGCAACCAATCGGCTTCTACTTCTCATTTATCTAGCACCTTCTAGAAGATAATACCTGGAATCTGTTGGTTGCTATGGGCAACATCCCATCTTAAATAGAACTCCCATCTTAGTAAATTTACCCCCAGGTTGGGTGGCCTGCTTCTAAGGACACGATTTCTCGCTGGATCAGGTGTACTATACAGCATGCTTATTCTACGGCAGGCTTGCCGTGTCCAAAATCTGTTAAGGCCTACTCTACTCGTAAAGTGGGTTCTTCCTGGGCGACTGCCCTGTGGTGTCTCGGCTTCACAACTTTGCCGAGCAGCAACTTGGTCAGGGTCGAACATGTTTGCTAAGTTCTACAAGTTCAATATTTTGGCCTCTGAGGACCTAAAGTTTGGTCAATCGGTTATGCAGGAGCCTCCGTGCTCTCCCTCCTGTACTGGGAGCTTTGGTACATCCCCATGGTACTAATGTGGACCCCAGCATCCTCTAGGACGTAAGAGAAAATAGGATTTTAATTACCTACCGGTAAATCCTTTTCTCGTAGTCCATAGAGGATGCTGGGCGCCTGCCCAGCGCTTAATTTTCCTGTAGTTGTTACTTGGTTCAGTACTGCATTGTTACTTGGTTAAGTACTGTTCAGCTGTTGCTGACTTGTTTCAAGCTGGTTAGCTTGGTTTTCTGTTATGGGTGAGCTGGTGTGAATCTCACCACTATCTGTGTATTTCCTTCTCTCGAAGTATATCCGTCTCCTCAGGCACAGTCTCTAGACTGAGTCTGGTAGGAGGGGCATAGAGGGAGGAGGCAGCCTACACTATTAAACTCTTAAAGTGCCCATGGCTCCCAAGGGACCCGTCTATACCCCATGGTACAAATGTGGACCCCAGCATCTTCTACAGACTACGAGAAAAGGATTTAGCGGTAGGTAATTAAAATCCTATTTTTAGTCTTTACAAACAATTGAGGGGTAGAGTATTACATTTGGATCTAATTTTCCCACCATATTAGATAACAAAGGATAAATATGAATACTTATACATGTCAAATTAATGTTTGGAATGGTAGTAATTAACATAAATTTGCAGCTTCTCTAACTGCAATCCTATGTCTCTTTTTTTTTTCTTTCTTTTTTTGTTCCTCAAATTACCTAAATGACTGGTGTACCACTGATTTTTTTTTTCCCCTCTTGCTCCCCCCATCAGGCTGTCTGCAAATGGGTTTCCACCTTCATTTCACTGAGACTGCACTCCTAAAAATTATAAATGATCTACTTACAGCAAATCACTTCTTCATACTTATCCTCAGGACATTTATTTTTTGCTTTTAACACTGTAGATCACCTTCTACTGGATACCCCTTACCTCACTGGCTTATGACAATTTTTTCATGGGTAATTTCTTCAAACTGCTCCTTTATTTTCTTTTCCCATGGCACATTCTACTCTCCACTTCATACATCTATTGCAGACCCGCAAATCTCTGTACTAGGCATTCCACTTTCTTCTTTATGCAGCCTCCATTACCACCTCTATGCTGACAACATTCAAATGTGCTGCTCCATCCACTCTGACCTCTCACTGTACTAGCCGGTGTAACCGACACTCTGCTATCTTCACATTGATGTCCCAATGCTATTTAAAGCTCACCATATACAAACAGAGTTTATCATAATCTATCTTCCCTGATGCATCACTGTCCCTTTAATCTTCCTCCTCACTAACACTACAATGTCCTCAGACTCCATTACCCACTAGCGTGGTATAACATTTGACTCTGTTCTTTATTTATCCCATCCAGTCTCTCAAAGTCTTGCTGCCATAATATCCTACATTATCTGCTTCAATCTCCCAACTATTTCACTTTCCCATAACTCATCTATCCCAGCTCCAATCCATTTAAATGCCTCAGCAGGACTGATATTCCTCTCTCGCCAAACTGCACCACTCTGAAAATCCATACAGTGACTCTTGTGCCTTCCAGAATTCAATTCAAATTGCTCATCCTCCCCTACAAAGCCCTAATACTTTAATAATACATCTTTGCTCTCAAAATAGGTGTCATCTTAGATAGAGATGTGCAAGGACCCCCTTGTTTAGGTTCTAGTTCATCATCATCATGTTTTGGCAAAACCACCTTTAAGTGTTTTGGTTCAGATTTGGTTTTTTGTTCGGTTAAAAAATCGATTAAAAACTGTTAAAATCATGTAATTTCTCTAACGTCCTAGTGGATGCTGGTGACTCCGTAAGGACCATGGGGAATAGACTGGCTCCACAGGAGACTGGGCACTCTAAAGAAAGATTTAGTACTACCTGGTGTGCACTGGCTCCTCCCTCTATGCCCCTCCTCCAGACCTCAGTTAGAATCTGTGCCCGGCCAGAGCTGGGTGCTTTTAGTGAGCTCTCCCGAGCTTGCTAATAAGAAAGTATTTTAGTTAGGTTTTTTATTTTCAGAGAGCTTCTGCTAGCAACAGACTCCCTGCTACGAGGGACTGAGGGGAGAGAAGCAAACCTACTAACTGCGGCTAGGTTGCGCTTCTTAGGCTACTGGACAGCATTAGCTCCAGAGGGTTCGAACACAGGATCTTAACCTTGGTCGTCCGTTCCCGGAGCTGCGCCGCCGTCCCCCTCGCAGAGCCAGAAGACAGAAGCCGGCGGAAGCAAAAAGACATCGAAATCGGTGGCAGAAGACTCCTGTCTTCACATGAGGTAGCGCACAGCACTGCAGCTGTGCGCCATTGCGCCCACACTACCCACGCACTCCGGTCACTGTAGGGTGCAGGGCGCAGGGGGGGGGGGGGGGCGGCGGCGCCCCCCTGGGCAGCAATTAGGATACTTCTTGGCAAAAAGACACACATATACAGCTGGGCACTGTATGTATGTACGAGCTCCCGCCATTTTATTTACACAGACCCGGGACAGAAGCCCGCCGCTGAGGGGGCGGGGCCTTCTTCCTCAGTTCTAACCGGCGCCATTTTCTCTCCACAGCTCCGCTGAGAGGAAGCTCCCCAGGCTCTCCCCTGCAGTATCAAGGTAGAAAAAGGGTAAAAAGAGAGGGGGGGCACAAATTTAGGCGCAAATTATCATAAACGGCAGCTACTGGGTAAACACTAAGTTACTGTGTAATCCCTGGGTTATATAGCGCTGGGGTGTGTGCTGGCATACTCATTCTCTGTCTCCCCAAAAGGCCTTGTGGGGTCCTGTCCTCAATTAGATCATTCCCTGTGTGTGTGCGGTGTGTCGGTACGTTTGTGTCGACATGTTTGATGAGGACGGTTACGTGGAGGCAGAACAAGTGCAAGTGAATGTGGTGTCGCCGCCGACGGCGCCGACACTGATTGGATGGATATGTGGAAGGTGTTAAATGATAACGTAAGCTCCTTGCATAAAAGGTTGGATAATCAGTCAGGGTCTCAACCCATGTCTGATTCTACAGCTCAGGGGCCGTCAGGGTCTCAAAAGCGCCCACTATCCCAGTTGGTTGACACAGATGTCGACACGGATTCTGACTCCAGTGTCGATGACGATGATGCAAAGTTGCAGCCTAAAATAAGTAAAGCCATCCGATACATGATTATAGCAATGAAGGATGTATTGCACATATCGGAGGAAAACCCTGTCCCTGACAAGAGGGTTTATATGTTTGGGGAGAAAAAGCAAGAAGTGACTTTTCCCCCTTCACATGAATTAAATGAGTTATGTGAAAAAGCGTGGGATTCCCCTGACAGGAAAGTACTGGTTTCCAAAAGATTACTTATGGCGTATCCTTTCCCGCCAACGGATAGGTTACGCTGGGACTCCTCCCCTAGGGTAGACAAAGCGTTGACACGCTTATCTAAGAAGGTGGCCCTGCCGTCACAGGATACGGCCGCCCTAAAGGATCCTGCGGATAGGAAGCAGGAAGGTATCCTGAAGTCTGTTTATACACATTCTGGTACTCTTCTGAGGCCAGCAATTGCTTCGGCCTGGATGTGTAGTGCTGTAGCAGAATGGACAGATACTCTGTCTGAGGAGATAGATACCCTGGACAGGGAGACTATTTTACTGACCCTAGGGCATATCAAAGACGCTGTCCTATATATGCGGGATGCCCAGAGGGACATTTGCCTGCTGGGCTCTAGAATAAACGCAATGTCGATTTCTGCCAGAAGGGTCCTATGGACTCGGCAATGGACAGGTGATGCCGACTCTAAAAAACACATGGAGGTGTTACCTTATAAGGGTGAGGAATTGTTTGGGGACGGTCTCTCAGACCTAGTTTCCACAGCTACGGCTGGGAAGTCAAATTTCTTGCCATATATTCCCTCACAGCCAAAGAAAGCACCGTATTACCAAATGCAGTCCTTTCGTTCACAAAAAAGCAAGAAAGTCAGAGGTGCATCCTTTCTTGCCAGAGGCAGGGGTAGAGGAAAAAACTGCACCATGCAGCTAGTTCCCAGGAACAAAAGTCCTCCCCGGCTTCCACTAAATCCACCGCATGACGCTGGGGCTCCACAGCCGGAGCCAGGAGCGGTGGGGGCGCGTCTCCGAAATTTCAGCCACCAGTGGGTTCGCTCACGGGTGGATCCTTGGGCTATACAAATTGTGTCTCAGGGATACAAGCTGGAATTCGAGGTGACGCCCCCTCACCGTTACCTAAAATCGGCTTTGCCAGCTTCCCCCATGGAAAGGGAGGTAGTGTTGGCAGCAATTCACAAGCTATATCTCCAGCAGGTGGTAGTGAAGGTTCCCCTCCTTCAACAGGGAAGGGGTTACTATTCCACTATGTTTGTGGTACCGAAACCGGACGGTTCGGTCAGACCCATTTTGAATTTAAAATCCCTGAACATTTATCTGAAGAAATTCAAGTTCAAGATGGAATCGCTCAGAGCGGTCATTGCAAGCCTGGAGGAAGGGGATTTTATGGTGTCTCTGGACATCAAGGATGCGTACTTGCATGTCCCCATTTATCCACCTCATCAGGAGTACCTCAGGTTTGTGGTACAGGACTGTCATTACCAATTCCAGACGTTGCCGTTTGGCCTGTCCACGGCACCGAGAATATTTACCAAGGTGATGGCGGAAATGATGGCGCTCCTTCGGAAGCAAAGGGTTACAATTATCCCATACTTGGACGATCTCCTCATAAAGGCGAGGTCCAGGGAGCGGTTGCTGATCAGCGTAGCACACTCTCAGGAAGTGTTGCGACAGCACGGCTGGATTCTGAATATTCCAAAGTCGCAGCTGATTCCTACGACGCGTCTGCCCTTCCTGGGCATGATTCTGGACACAAGCCAGAAAAAGGTGTTTCTCCCGGAGGAAAAGGCTCAGGAGCTCGTGACTCTGGTCAGAGACCTCCTAAAACCAAAACAGGTATCGGTGCATCACTGCACACGAGTCCTGGGAATTATGGTGGCGTCATACGAAGCCATTCCCTTCGGCAGTTTCCATGCGAGGATCTTTCAGTGGGATCTGTTGGACAAGTGGTCCGGATCGCATCTTCAGATGCATCGGCTGATCACCCTGTCCCCCAGGGCCAGGGTGTCTCTTCTGTGGTGGCTGCAAAGTGCTCACCTCCTCGAGGGCCGCAGGTTCGGCATACAGGACTTGGTCCTGGTGACCACGGATGCAAGCCTCAGAGGATGGGGGGCAGTCACTCAGGGAAGAAACTTCCAGGGGCTGTGGTCAAGTCAGGAGACTTGTCTGCACATCAATATCCTGGAACTAAGGGCCGTATACAACGCACTGAGTCAAGCGGAGCCTCTGCTTCGAAACCAACCAGTGCTGATTCAGTCAGACAACATCACTGCAGTGGCCCATGTAAACTGCCAGGGCGGCACAAGAAGCAGGGTGGCAATGGCAGAAGCCACCAGGATTCTTCGTTGGGCGGAGAATCACGTAAGCGCACTGTCAGCAGTGTTCATTCCGGTAGTGGACAACTGGGAAGCAGACTTCCTCAGCAGGCACGACCTCCACCCGGGAGAGTGGGGACTTCATCAAGAAGTCTTCAAGCAGATTGCAAATCGATGGGAACTGCCACAGGTGGACATGATGGCGTCCCATCTCAACAAAAAGCTAAAAAGGTATTGCGCCAGGTCAAGAGACCCTCAGGTGCAACACCGTGGGTGTTCCAGTCGGTCTATGTGTTTCCTCCTCTTCCTCTCATACCAAAGGTGCTGAGAATTGTGAGAAAAAGAGGAGTGAGAACAATACTCATTGTTCCGGATTGGTCAAGAAGGACTTGGTACCCGGAATTGCAAGAAATGCTCACAGAGGACCCATGGCCTCTGCCTCTCAGACAGGACCTGTGGCAACAAGGGCCCTGTCTGTTCCAAGACTTACCGCGGCTGCGTTTGACGGCATGGCGGTTGAACGCCGGATCCTAGCGGAAAAAGGCATTCCGGATTAAGTTATTCCTACGCTGATAAAGGCTAGGAAGGACGTGACAGCAAAGCATTATCACCGTATATGGCGAAAATATGTTGCTTGGTGTGAGGCCAGAAAGGCTCCTACAGAGGAATTCCAGCTGGGCCGGTTCCTGCACTTCCTACAGTCAGGAGTGACTATGGGTTTAAAATTAGGATCCATAAAGGTCCAGATTTCGGCCCTATCCATTTTCTTTCAAAAGGAACTGGCTTCGCTTCCTGAAGTTCAGACGTTTGTAAAGGGAGTGCTGCATATTCAGCCCCCTTTTGTACCACCAGTGGCACCTTGGGATCTTAACGTGGTGTTGAGTTTCCTGAAATCTCACTGGTTTGAGCCACTTAAGACCGTGGAGCTAAAGTATCTCACGTGGAAAGTGGTCATGCTATTGGCCTTAGCTTCGGCTAGGCGTGTGTCAGAATTGGCGGCTTTGTCATGTAAAAGCCCCTATCTGGTTTTCCATATGGACAGGGCAGAATTACGGACTCTTCCGCAATTTCTGCTGAAGGTGGTGTCATCTTTTCATTTGAACCAACCTATTGTGGTGCCTGCGGCTACTCGTGACTTTGAGGACTCCAAGTTGCTTGATGTAGTCAGGGCTTTGAAGATTTATGTAGCCAGGACGGCTGGAGTCAGGAAAACTGACTCGCTGTTTATCCTGTATGCATCCAACAAGCTGGGTGCTCCTGCTTCAAAGCAGACTATTGCTCGCTGGATCTGTAACACGATTCAGCAGGCTCATTCTGCGGCTGGTTTGCCGCATCCAAAATCAGTGAAAGCCCATTCCACAAGGAAAGTGGGCTCTTCTTGGGCTGCTGCCCGAGGGGTCTCGGCATTACAACTTTGCCGAGCAGCTACTTGGTCGGGTTCAAACACCTTTGCAAAGTTCTATAAGTTTGATACCCTGGCAGAGGAGGACCTTGTGTTTGCCCATTCGGTGCTGCAGAGTCATCCGCACTCTCCCGCCCGTTTGGGAGCTTTGGTATAATCCCCATGGTCCTTACGGAGTCCCCAGCATCCACTAGGACGTTAGAGAAAATAAGATTTTACTCACCGGTAAATCTATTTCTCGTAGTCCGTAGTGGATGCTGGGCGCCCGTCCCAAGTGCGGACTTTCTGCAATACGTGTATATAGTTATTGCTTAATAAAAGGGTTATGTTATGTTGGCATCTGTTTGATGCTCTGTTGTTGTTCATACTGTTAACTGGGTAAGTTTATCACGAGTTATACGGTGTGGCTGGTATGAGTCTTACCCTGGATTCCAAAATCCTTTCCTTGTAATGTCAGCTCTTCTGGGCACAGTTTCCTTAACTGAGGTCTGGAGGAGGGGCATAGAGGGAGGAGCCAGTGCACACCAGGTAGTACTAAATCTTTCTTTAGAGTGCCTAGTCTCCTGCGGAGCCCGTCTATTCCCCATGGTCCTTACGGAGTCCCCAGCATCCACTACGGACTACGAGAAATAGATTTACCGGTGAGTAAAATCTTATTTTTTGCAATCTAAAACCTGAAATTTGGATTTACAGTGCATCCGGAAAGTAGTCCGTACTTTTTCCACATTTTGTTATGGTATAGCCTTATTCCAAAATTTATTAAATTCATTTTATCCCTCCAAATTCTATATGCAATACCCTATAATGACAACGTGAAAAAATATTTTTTTTTGAGATTTTTGCAAATGTATTAAACTTAAAAACACTAAGAAATTACATGCATGTAAGTATTCACAGCCTTTGCCATGAAGCTCAAATTTGAGCTCAGGTGCATCCTGTTTCCACTGATCATCTTTGAGATGTTCCTACAGCTTAATTGGAGTCCACCTGTGGTAAATTCAGTTGATTGGATATGATTTGGAAAGGCACCCACCTGTCTATATAAGGTCCCACACTTGACAGTGCATGTCTGAGCACAAACCAAGCATGAAGTCAAAGAATTGCCTGTAGACCTCCGAGACAGGGTTGTCTCGGCACAAATCTGGGGAAGGGTACAGAAAAATATCTGCTGCTTTGAAGGTCCCAATGAGCATAGTGGCCTCCATCATCTGTAAATGGAAGAAGTTCGGAACCACCAGGACTCTTCCTAGATCTGGCCATCCGTCTAAACTAAGCAATTGGGGGGAAGGGCCCTAGTCACGGAGGTGACCAAGAACCCGATGGTCACTCTGTCAGAGCTACAGCATTCCTCTGTGGAGAGAGGAGAACCTTCCAGAAGGACAACCATCTCTGCAGCAATCCACCAATCAGGCCTGTATGGTAGAGTGGCCAGACGGAAGCCACTCCGTAATAAAAAAAACACATGGCATCCCACCTGAAGTTTGCCAAAATGCACCTGAAGGACTCTCAAACCATGAGAAACAAAATTCTCTGGTCTGATGAGACAAAAATGTAACTCTTTGGCATGAATGCCAGGTGTCATGTCTGTAGGAAACCAGGCACCGCTCATCACCAGGCCAATACCATCCCTATAGTGAAACATGGTGGTGGCAGCATCATGCTGTGGGGATGTTTTCAGTGGCAAGAACTGGGAGACTAGTCAGGATAGAGGGAAAGATGAGTGCAGCTATGTACACAGACATCCTGTATGAAAACCTGCTCCAGAGTGCTCTTGACCTCAGACTGGGGCGACGGTTCATCTTTCAACAGGACAATGACCTTAAGCACACAGCCAAGATATCAAAGGAGTGGCTTCAGGACAACTCTGTGAATGTCCTTATGTAGCCCAGCCAGAGCCCAGACTTGAATCCGATTGAACATCTCTGGAGAGATCTGAAAATGGCTGTGCACCAGCGCTTTCCATCCAACCTGATGGAGCTTGAGAGGTACTGCAAGAGGAATGGGCAAAACCGCCCATAGATAGGTGTGTCAAGCTTGTGGCATCATATTCAAAATATGCTGCCAAAGGTGCATCAACAAAGTATTGAGCAAAGGCTGTACATGTGATTTTCTTGTTTTTTAATTTTTAATAAATTTGCAAAATTCTCAAAAAAACTTTTTTCACGTCATTATGGGATATTGTGTGTAGAATTTGGAGGGAAATAAATGAATTTATTCAATTTTGGAATACGGCAGTAACATAACAAAATGTGCAAAAAGTGAAGCTCTGTAAATACTTTCCCGATGCACTGTAAAATCCAAACTGTGGGAACATCCGAACCATGACTCGGATTGGATCTCCACGGGAGTTCCGGACTGAGGGGGTGATTCAGACCTGATCGCACGCAGGTGTTTTTTTTGCAGTGCTGCAATCAGGTAGTTGCCGCCTACAGGGGGAGGGGGTAATCGCTTGTGCAGAGAGCTGCACAAACAAAACTTTGTGCAGTCTCTGGACTTACTCAGCCGCTGCAATGATCCGGCCAGCAGCTGACCTTAGGAATCTTCCCTCCAAAGGGCTGGGCACGCCTGCGTTTTTCCGGACACTCCCTAGAAACGGTCAGTTGACACCCACAAACGGCCTCTTCCTGTCAATCTTCTTGCGATCCCCATCGCTGGCAGCTGATGTGCCTGCGCATTGCGGAGCATACGCATGCGCAGTTCAGACCCGATCGCTCTGCTGCAAAAAAGCTAGCGTGTGATCATGTCTGAATGACCCCCTGAGTTTTGGTTCAGTTTGGATCCACAAAATTTGGATGCAGCCTGATTTCTGGAAAACCAATAGAAATCTCTAATCTTAGATTTACCTCTGAAATGCGTCTTGACTCTAACTACTTCACACCCACCTAATTGACTTTTCCTGTGCCATTGCCCACTTATGGAATTCCCTACCATATCCCATCAATGGGGGTAATTCTGAGTTGATTGCAGCTTCAAGTTTGTTAGCAATTGGGCAAAACCATGTGCACTGCAGGGGAGGCAGATATAACATGTGCAGAGAGAGATAGATTTGGGTGTGGTGTGTTCAATCTGCAATCTAAATTGCAGTGTAAAAATAAAGCAGCCAGTATTTACCCTGCATAGAAACAAAATAACCCACCCAAATCTAACTCTCTCTGCACATGTTATATCTGCCCCCCCCCCCCCCCCCCCCCTGCAGTGCACATGGTTTTGCCCAACGGCTAAAAAATTTCCTGCTGCGATCAACTTGGAATTACCCCCAATGTCTCCCCCAACCTTCATAAGTTTAAACACACTCTGACCACCCATCTTTTTGTTAGAACTCACCATGCACTTACCTATACTACTTACACATGTGCAGCTTTCCCAGTTTCTACTTTGAGAGCTGTATAACTTCTATTGCATCCAGTGAGATATGACTTCATGGAGGTCCAAATTAGAGGTGTTCCTGTTATTGGCTTGTCCTTTTGTATTGTTATATGGATTCTGCAGGAGTTGTCATCTAGCACATCAAGTTGTATGTGTCTGCTGTGTGAGAGGGTTGCGGGTGCAGTGCATGCTGCTGTGCAGGTGTAGTCTTGCTGCATTCCTCTACTACACAAAGATAGAGTAGTCCACAAGCGCTGCAACAAGGTATCACGCCTTCACATGAGATCCTTCCATATTCATTATATGGTTTCCAAGGTTCGCACCTTTGGACTGACCTCCTCTTAGTGGTGGAGACACCTATAAAGGTTTCTTTCTGCGCTCTTCTTCACTGTTCTATTACTTGATGGTGCACTTTCCCTCAGTGAGGACGCTCACCTTAAATACACTCCCTATGTGCAAACAACGGTTTCTTTTTCTTTATCCTTAATCGTCACACAATTATTCCATTGACATCATTGGAGACCTCCCTCTCCCTTAAAATAGACGCTCACCTTATATTAAGGCCCTATATGCCTTGAAAGGTTTCTTTCACCACTGTTAATCTCGGCTGTCTGCCACCTGCATCTCACGTACTTTCCTCCTTGTGGTAGATTCTCATAAAAAATGAATAAAAGATTCCGTCCAAACAGATTTATTCACACAATGGACATGGAACTATTCAGTAAAAAAATCCATAAAATCACATTTACAAAACAAAAACAACTACAATTTCCCTATTTGGCAGCCTCGGTTAGTCCTTTTATATCCCCCTCGGAAACCGATAGGAGGAATCAATCTTCCCAGAGTAAAACGGAAAAAATTGTAAAATGCTCCCAAATTACGGTCCCTTGCATGGGGAAATATCTCATAGGCACTACCTTACCGCCAGGGCTTTAAAAGAAACTGGTACCAACGCGTTTCGGATAAAAATCCTTCCTCAGGGTGTATTGCAGGACTAACCCAGTCGGCCTTTTAAACCCCACTGGGTACCTCCCTCCATTGTCTCCACCAATCCCGAAAGAATGGTGATTTTTATGTACAAAAAAACATTCATTTTCCATATATGTTATACAATGTATATTCCCTGTAATAAACAAACATACATTATGGTCTTTTTCTGAATCACATTATATTATAAGTCCGAAAACATCATTTTTGCATCAATTGGTTAAATCCAAACATTGGCATGGGGTTGTGGATCGTAATGTCCTCTATGTTATTCCAGGGCTTTCCATATCCTATCGGGATTTTCTTATCCATACTTTGATGAAAACCCCCGCTGTTTCCACTGGGTGATCTTCCGTTTGTTTATGGCCCAGAATGCATCTGATGTCCATCATGAATCTACATCCCCTTATGGCTTCGTAATAGTTCCTATTCCTTGTGCCCCGCCATGGAGATTATCGGACCTGGTGGTGACGTACTTCCTGTTCATGGAACGCAAACAGGAAGTCGCGGTGGAACGCACCGGCTTTCTTTCAGCGCTTATCGTATGTTAGATGTCTTTAATATCTCTGGGATGTTTGCTCCAGACCCAAGAGGAAGTAAACATAAAAAACATACATTAGTCCATTACCATAAATAAATCATATTTTACCTTAGGAAAAGAAGCATTCCACAATTAGTACTTTATAACATTAATCTCATTTTCGTATTTAATGCATTCTTAACCAACCCAAGGTAATAATATTTCAATCAGCAAAAGAGGGATTTAATACTTAGAGAAACCATTTCATCTCAAATTCTATATTTAAACCTTTGGGGACCAAAGTTCTTAACTCATAGATGGTCCTCATTTCCATTTTCGCCAACCGTGATTCACCATCATTTGATCTCCACCCTGGAGTCACCACTTTAATACCACAGAAGCTTACTAAATTATTAATATTACAGTCATGGGTTTTACTGAAGTGGGCTGATACACTATGGGACTCTAACCCTTTCCTAATGTTACGTGTATGTTCTGCCATTCTTATTTTGAGCATGCGTGTGGTCCTCCCCACATACTGTAACCCACATGTACATTCAAGAAGGTATATACAATTTTTAGTATTGCATGTAATGAAATCTTTGATATCATAGGTCATATTTGTTTGTGTGGATTTATACTGTGTAATTTTACTATTTTTACTTTTGCATGTCCTACACATCATACACAGACCACATCTAAAAAACCCTTTAGATCTATTTCTAGTGGGCATCCTGGGAGCTGTTACCACACTGTTCACTATATTTTCCTTAAGAGTCTTAGCTCTTCTGTAAATAAATCTAGGAGTTTTTGTGACCACTTCTTTCAAATATGGGTCTCTACCTAAAATGGACCAGTGTCTCTTTATTATTTTTTCTACCTGTTTATGTTGGCTATTATATGCCGTAATAAATGGTACATCCTCCATAGTTTTTTTACCCATAATAGATTCTTTGGATAACATTTCCATACGACTGTATGCCCCAGCTACCTCCATAGCGGACTGAACTGTCTCTTGATTATATCCCTTTGTTTTAAACTGTTCCTCCAGTATCTGGGCCTGTTTCCAATACACTTCTATATCCGTACAGTTACGCCTAATCCTTTGGAATTGGCTAGCTGGAATACTTCTTAGCCAATTTTGATGGTGATTACTTGTGTAATCAATATATGAATTACAGTCTGTTAATTTGGCATAATTGCTAGTTTTGACCATTCCATCCTCAATATATATCCGTAAGTCCAAAAAATTGACCTCCACCTCACTGATATTAAATGTTAAATGTATATTTGATTGGTTGGCATTTAAATGTTCACAAAAAGTGTCCAAAGTGTGACGATCCCCTCTCCATATAAATAGTATATCATCTATATATCTGCTCCATACCTCGCATCACACTCTCACCTTCAGGTCATGGAACCTTCACTTGGATCCGGACATGGTGATCCCCCTTCCAAAACCAGACGACGGCCCAACTGGGAAGGAAAGGAAGCCAATGAAGGAGTATCGACGCTCTTTCCAAGGGAAAAAGAGGATACTCCAGGGGTGGCGGCGACCTTCACCGGTTAGGTGAAAAATCATCATCGGCATAAAGCTCCATCCACCCAACTATCGCCTATGTGTAGCTGGACCTTGCAAGGCTGAGCAAGTTCCACTGAACCGGTGCTCAGGGAACAGATGGACACAGGGACAGACAGACACAGATGATGCTCACCATTGCCAAACTTGTACTCTGATCTTCTCCACTTACAGGTCCTTGTAAGGAGGCAAAAAGAAACCACAGCCGTCCAGGTCCAATAGCTAACCTAGTATGCGTCTGCTACACTAGCTTTATTAACAGAGCCCTCAAACTAGCTCAGGTGTATGTGGTGTAACACAAACTATGCACAAACTGTAAACAAACTTTGCCCTGCACAGTAAACAGCAGACATCACAATGTCACTGTACAAGCATAAACAACGTCCCTTTACATTCCTAACTCCTGGCGCTGTTATGGCTATGTGTGTGGAACTGGACCGCTCCTCCACACAACCTATTAACTTTAGCAGGGGGCTCAGGCCCTGCTGACCTGCCTAGCTCAGGGCATACACCAGTGATCTGGGTCTAATACCCAGATCACCTTATCAATTATGGGCATGGTCTCTAGGCCTGCCTAGCATGGGCAGTGGGAGTGACCTGGGCCTAATGCCCAGATCACTCTTATTTACCTGGGGGGGCCACTTATTAAGTGGGCCTAGCACCCCCTAACTGCGCACAGGCCAGACTTCACCCACAGGCAGAGCGCCCGCCTAACATGGGGCCAGTTGGGTGACTCTGGTCCTAATACCCAATAGGTCCTAATACCTAATGTGGGCACAAGCCTAATGCCTTAATTAACCCCATGGTCCTAGTGCCCGCCTATGCACCACAGGCCTGTGGCCTGAATTTGCCCACGGGCGTAATGCCCGATCCCTGGTGGCCTAGGAAGGATAGGTATAAGGCATACCTCACGGTGGAGAAGGCTGCAGTGGGGAACTTCACAGCTCAGTTTCTTTCCACCACTACAGTGCTTCTCAGTCTTCATCTGCACTCTTCTGCTGCTGGCCCGTCCTGGCCAGCAGCGCCACCATCGCCTCTCCACGTCCACCCACCGCTGGACATCATCTTTCTGGAGGCAGGCGTCTTCTGACCTTTTCCGCGGCCTCAGGAACTCTTCGCGTGGCCTGCTCTCTCCTCCACATCCTGGCGGTGTCTGATGTCACCCAGGGGCAGGGCCTATGATGTGGCAAGCACTGATTGGCCTGGCACGGTCGCCCGTGATTGGCCACTGATCCATAAGCCGCGATTGGCTCACGGAGGGCGCCAATCTATGAATTACTCTGCCGGCGCTTTGGATTGGTTGCCGGAACAGCGCTAAGCTCAAAGCACCGCACTGCCCGACGCCATACCTGGACAGGCGCTAGGGTCAAACACACCGCCCCAGCACCGGCCACTGCCGCACCCTGCAGGGGACGCAGATCCCCTGCACTTCACCGCTGCAGCCCCATCAGCGATGGGGACAGATACACTGCCCCAGTGCTGTCTGCCACTTTGTCCTGCAGGGTACACAGGTCCCCTGCACGTTGCTGCTTGCCCGGCGCTGGGAGCGGGCACACCGTCCCAGCGCCGGAACACATTTTTAAACAGCTGTACAGAATTACCCTGCCATTATCCAGCTCTGGGCTGTTGGTCTCCACCTGTGCCTACTACTTGCATTTATTCTGAGTATACGGTTTACAGGTTTTTTCATAGTACTGTAATTCTTATTTACACGTGGCTGCTGGCTTTTATTTGAGTGCCTAGGGACCATTTTTTTGTTTAATGTTTAAAAAAGAAAATCAATAATAGTTTTCTCAGCTGCTGGACAGGAGTGCTCCTTCCTGGCTCATCTGCATCCTTGCTCAGCCTGACGCCTTACCTCAGTGCATTACCCTTTTGGCTAAGGGTAGGCACTGATGGCATCAACTTAGCAGGGTGGACTGGTCCGGGTCAACTTCCTGGATTGCGGCTGGTATCCTCTATAATGTCCGTTTCCATCCTGAGAGTGTGCCCTGTCATCTCTGCTCTCATCAGCCATCATGCTGCTGGATCTTCAGCACGGCTGGTAGAAGATTCACTTTGCCTTGCCAGCGTTCCACCCTGCCAAACCCCTGTCTGGGCACCGCCAGTCCCCCCTCGTACACCATCTCTTTCTCCACCATGAACCTAACCGGACTCCAGCACTATGTACAGGGCGCTACCCCTGTGCTGCAGCCAGCTATCTGGCTCCAAGGTATGGAGGAAGTCTGGGGTAGCAGAGGGGTCTGAGGCCACTAGACACTATCAAGGGACCTACTCCTTTCAGCACTTCATGAAAACTGGAAAAGAGGTTGTAGGGGAGGAGCTTATATACCCTTGAAAGTTACCTCATTAAGTGCTGGCTCCTCAAACCTCACTAACCCCATGTTAAGAAGTGTCCCCCAGATGAAGGAAACAGAAATATCTAATTTATGAGCAGTTAGCTTGAGCCTTATTCACTCCCAACCTCTCCACCTGTGTAGAAAAAAGTACCTAGATCTTGCACTGTTGGCCTGCAACATATTCTCATTTCTCCTGGACCATGGAAATGGATAGTAATGAACTTTATTAAAAAAATAAAATTTAACCCCAGGGTACTTATGATAAACTGGAAAAGCACCTATAGTTTAAAAACCTAATGGTCTAGTGCAGCTTAAAAATATAAAGCATAGATAGTGTACCAACTGTGATCCCATGCTAGATAATTAGTAACACTGGTCCATTGTGATTTGATACCTCATTGAGAAGTCTCACATTTTATTTAGTATCAGTGTGGCCAACGGAAACCAAGTTTATCTGGCTACCAGCCAGTCATTGCATTACTGTGTGCAAACACTCATTGGGCGGTATTCTATTCTTTTCACCACCTTCCACACTGTTTCTGCTGACAGCCGTGGTAATAATTTCAGCTCGCTACCCCCAGGGGAGCGAGGTTGCACAACCCTTTTACGCAGCTAAACCTGATTACTATGGGCACAATATGCGTGATAATGGGATCACTATAGAAAGGAGATTGGGCGTGATATATCATTTGAATACCGCCCATTGAATGGTACAAGTTCAGTCACGCCTGGGACGTTAACAAATATATGACGGTGACTGGGAACAGTGCTTGGACGGAGATGTATCACCTGTGCACAAGGATGGTAGTTATTATTTTCTAGTCTGTGTGTATTGTTTCTGTATCACCATTGACACCTTTGATTAAAAAAATTCAGTAAATCAACTGACACCCTCCAAAATGATTTTTTCTAACAGGTACAAAATGCTCAGCTCCTGGACTTCCTTTTTAAATTATGATTTTCAGACACGTGTTGAAACATCCTTCTTTTGTAGAAGTGGAATGGGTCATGTTTGAAGATCTGCTAACCCAGCCAGTCTACAGTAGTCCAATATGGGACTGGCCCAGGGATACCAGCCCAGCCCTTGACCCTGAGGTAAATCATGTTAAGCTCTAGATAGTTCGTTCAATCACTTTTTGGTTTCAATGTTCAAGCAAGAAAAATACTTACAAGATAGAACCACATGGTGGCACCAAACAGCTACGTTTGCTACTGATTATGGCAGAAAGTTATATTTAGCTGCAGTTTGAAAGAAATTGATAATTGTGCAATAGAAATATTTGCCAGGGAAATGGGAATTATGGGACGACAGCCAATGAGCACTGCATTTAAAGAAATCTGAATATGATGAAACAAATGTAAAGCATTGCTACTATTTCAAAGTAGCAAAGCTTTACATTTCATTCATACCACAACTTTCATCTGTTGAATAATCAGGCACCTTTGTTACAAAGTTACACGGAAGCAATGTATTAGACTGTTTGACATCAGGTTTCATTTGACAGAACGACTGCCATTCCTTTACTCTCCTGGGGCTTATTGCTTAAAAAGGGAAACATCCGCAATCATCCTAGGGTCCGTATACTCCTGGGGCCCATTGGCAACTGGCCATTGAGCCCATACGAAAAGATAACCCTGGACAGGGGAGGGGTAAAATGATTACCCTGTCCCGTCTGCATTTTCATTGTCTTGATGCCGGCATTGGTCATGTAACCTCCGGCATCCTGGCTGCCGGGATGGTGTATCACACCCGATTACACAGCTGGTGTTTTAGTCATTTGTTCATCCCTCGCAGCACTTCTATGTAAGATTAAAATGTTAAAGACTATATTTTAAACACTAGCTTTTAAAAAAGGACCTGGTTAAACTATATAATTGTCCTAAATGAGCTTAATTCCTTGCATACTGCCTGTTTAGTGCATAAACACTTTAATACATAATTTATTGTTTAACAGCTCTTAAAGTATGTACTGTAGAACTTCACTAATATTTCAAATAATAGAAAGACCAACTTGAAATGCTATAATTTATGAATGGAGGACTTAACACTAACATTACATACACTGCAGATAATTAGATAACGTGTTGCGCTCGCACTACATTGGAGGGCCTGATGCAGAAATGTACACATCTCTGCTTTCAATCCAAACCTATTTGTATGCATGGTTTGACAGCTGGCGTCACTGACCGTGCACTCTTGCTCCAGCCAAACCCATGATATAAAAGAACTATCTGAAAACAGGCATAATTACGAGTATGCCCTCAGTGAACTTAGGGTCTGATTGAGATAAGTAGGCTAAAGCAGCTGCAAGTGTGATTTTCTACCCAACACAACTGCAGTTATCAGCAAGCAAAGCTGTCACCCAGAAATGAAGAGACGTCCACCAGAGCTAGCACATCTCATTTGTCGTTTCTGCTCAAAGAGCCTTTGTCAAGGTTTGAGCAGAAACGCGTTGGTGATATCTGGGACAGACTGTAGCAGACCAACTAAAAAGGGGAGAACATACAGAAGTTGTCTGGCCAGTGATGAGAAGGTGCAGACATCCCGGGAGGTACCTGAGAAACATCACATAAAGTGTTACAGGGTGGGCACTTCCTGACACCCCACAAAATTTGGTACGCACATTTGACCTAGCAAATGGTGGATTGTGATTTTAATTAAGCTAATGTTCAAATTTATTCTGGAATAAACTTTACTTCACTATATGCCATGTCATTTCTGTTTTATTTGAGGAATATGGAGATTGGCAGGTTATATCCAACTGGAAGCACTACTATTTGTTCTGTAGAGACTGGTATTCCATAACTGTGGAACTGTGAGATTACATCCTAATCTATTCCGGAGGGTGCGCACATCTGCAAATTGTAAACTGATATTGTGGACTTATTGGAAGTGGGTGTGACCACTTCAGCAGCTGTTGCAGCATCATTTGAGTTGGATCGCTGGTTTGAACTTTGGGGTCTATTTACTAAGCCTTGGATGGAGATAGTCGCTGGAGATAAAGTACCAGCCAATCGGCTCCTAACTGTCCTTTTTCAAACACAGCCTGTGACATGGCAGTTAGAGCTGATTGGCTGGTACTTTATCTCCAGCGCCTTTATCTCCGTCCAAGGCTTAGTAAATAGACCCCCTTGGTTTTTTTTTAACCGTGACTGGACTGGTTGGGGGGGGGGGGGCTAGAAGAGGGTAGATACTGGGATGAGGGAGTTAGTGAGATGGTGGGGGACACTGGGATGGATAGGGGGGCACTATGAATGGGAAGGCACTGGGCAGGATGGGAAGGGGCAGTGAGATAGGGGTGAGAGGAAGTAACACTGGGCTGCGTGAGGGGGGATCTAGATGGGAGGGCAGTGAGATGGCACAGTGGGCTGGTTGGGGAGGGAAGGGAAACATTTGGCTGGCAGGATGGGAGATACTGGGGTGGGGGTGGGGTCAGTAATGGTGGGGATGCTGGGCAAGGGGCAGACACTGTGAAGGGAGCACCGGCCTGCTGCTGTTCAGTTTCTGCCTGGCCCCGCACACACGCTGCAGCACCGCACACACACATAGTAGCCCTTTCCCAGTGTCCCTGCACCCTACCTGCATCCTCTGGCGCCCTCAGTCCCCAGCTCGATCACACCTGCACTGCCAGCTCTTTGCAGGGATCTGTTCCCTGGTGGCAGGTCCGGCTCGCTCCATCACTCCGCCGAGGGATATGTCACCCGACGGCGGCATTGGTGGCTCCGCCCCCCTCCCCCGCATCATCTGTCTCCTCATTCTGTGGAGCCCCCTACTCCCCTGTGAACTTATGCAGCCAGGGAAAGGTTGACACTCAAGTCCGGATCAAGCCCAGCCTGCGAATCAGAATGCAAGAGCTGGGCTGCTCGTTCATAGCTGCCATGGGGAGGGCGGACAGGCTGACTGACAGCCAGCAGCCTCATCTTGGTGGCTAGTGTGAAGGTGCAAAGGGTCTAATTCAGACCTGATCACAGCAGCAAAAATTTTCTCTAATGAGCAATCCATGTGCACAGCAGAGGGGGCGGGGGAGGCAGATGTAACATGTGCAGAGAGAGAGAGTTAGATTTGGGGGGCGGATGTAACATGTGCAGAGATAGTTAGATTTGGGTGGGGTGTGTTCAAACTGAAATCTAAATTACAGAGTAAAAATAAAGCAGCCAGTATTTACCCTGCAAAGAAATAATATAACCCACCCAAATCTAACTCTCTCTGCACATGTTATATCTGCCACCCCCCTGCAGTGCACATGGTTTTGCCCATTAGAGAACAATTTTGCTGCTGCGATCAGGTCTGAATCAGGCCCAATGTGCAGTTCAGTATTAAAAAAAAAAAACAACCCTCCTAAACGACAGGGGCACGTGCCGTGGTCCTCTCCCCTGGTTCCATGTATGGCTATGGGCGACATCACATGACCCATTTTGCACATGCGCCAAGCATTGAATTTGTATGCAAACCACGGGTACAAATATGAATCGGGACCATAGTCACGTACACCTGTTTCTCGCATAGTCACAGAATAAAAACACACAAGATATACAAGATATTCCGTCGGAAAGGACCCGACAGCTATTGAATACAGCCCTATATTGGAGTATGTGCAACTTTATGTCCGATTCAAAATCAGCCCCTAATTTGGAAATTATATTATAACTTGGAGGTTATAAATACAGAAAATGAATATAAGATAATTTTTATGCTCTAACAGTCGTTTCTTGTTTATAAGTTAAACTTTTCTGTGTATTCAAAACAAGAAACTTGAGAAGCTTTTGTGTATGAAACAGTATTATTAAAAGCTGTGTTGACCAAGCAGTATGTGCATAAGATTATTGGCTTCTATATAGTAGCAGATGTTGAATGGCTAAATAAAAAATATTTGCAGCCTGTCTCTTTGATGTATTTCATGAGGTAAATGAACAGCATAATTTATGGATATCAAATTATACTCTACTGCAATTTTGCTTTTATTATAAAAAAACAATAGCTCAAATGAGACATTGTGATCAATTGAAGACATTTCTTTGTAGATGTTTAATTTCCAAATTGCAACAAAATGATGACAATTGTTAATAATGTATTTCAAATCATAACTATTTGTTTGAATGATTAGAGCAATGTGTAGAGCAAAAGCTACAGCAACTAGAGATTTGACAGAGAAAATAGAATCTTGCTATTTAGCAATAAAGTACATTATAAGTAAAACTTTCAGGGTTTTATGTAGATTCAGCGGTGCAAGTATGCGGGTACGCTCGGGTACGGAGTACCCATAAGATTTTGGCAGCGGGTACGCAGTACCACCTGCCACACACTTTGCCATTACCACAATTATAATGTGCCACAAAGCAACAAGACCATGGTACTTGGCAGCATGACGGTTCCTCCCACTTTGTCAGGGTTACTGGGAGTGCGACAGTGGCTGTATTTTCCTGTTATATGGAGGCATTACTATATATTGTTATTAAATTGGGGGCATTACTATATATTTCTATTATACTGGAGGTATCACTATAAATTTCTATTATACTGGAATCATTACTATATATTTTAAGCCTTGCCTTCAGAAAACAAAAAAAAAGGGGCTATGTCATGTGGCCACGCCGCTAGTGTCATGTAGCCACTCCCACTAGCAGCATGTGGCCACAGCCCATCACAACACATGACCACGCCCATTTTTTTCGGCACTCCGTACCCATAAGAAAATATTTCTACTTGCACCACTGTGTAGATTGGTACGGTCATGTTGTTTGCCTGGAAAGCAAGAAATGGCCTTTACTGTCTGAGGTGGACAGCTAGTATTGAGACCTGCAATAGCACTGGGAGGGTCAGGTACTGCTGCTGAATATGGTGTTACAGCCCTAGAGTAGTCTAGTTAAGGTCATCAATCACAGGAAAAGATGCATAATCAAGGTCATGGGTAGAAGTAAACTTTGGGATATCCAAAAATACATTTAGGATGGGTTGGCAGAACCAGGTAAATATTGTCTGACAGAATTTAACACTACTTGAAACAAAGAAAAGGGTATAGGGGAAAACCTGAGCACTAGACAAGACCACAAATATCCAATTATATATGAGCAGACTGTATATGAAATTCCACTGTGAGGTTTCCATATGACTTAACATTTAAGATAATCGTGTCTTATGTGGAGGTGCACCTCTGAGATTAATATTTTAGAATGCATAACATAGAGGGAGAAAAGTCTCTTGTATTTGTGGGGGCACTCTTAGTAATTTAAATAAAATTTTACTTTTATTATATTAGTTAAAAACCTATTAAGAAGCACTTACTGACCAGAATAGACATATTGGCCCTCATTCCGAGCTGTTCGCTCGTTCTTTTCCTTCGCATCGGTGCGATTTTCCGCTAACTGCGCATGCGGAATGTTCGCACTGCGGCTGCGCCAAGTAAATTTGCTAAGAAGTTTGGTATTTTACTCACGGCATTACAAGGTTTTTTCTTCGTTCTGGTGATCGGAGTGTGATTGACAGGAAGTGGATGTTTCTGGGCGGAAACTGGCCGTTTTATGGGTGTGTGTGAAAAAACGCTGCCATTTCTGGGAAAAACGCGGGAGTGGCTGGAGAAACGGAGGAGTGTCTGGGCGAACGCTGGGTGTGTTTGTAACGTCAAACCAGGAACTACAAGCACTGAACTGATCGCACTGGAAGAGTAAGTCTCGAGCTACTCAGAAACTGCAAAGAAAAATCTTTTCGCAATATTGCGAATACTTCGTTCGCAATTCAGCTAAGCTAAGATTCACTCCCAGAGGGCGGCGGCTTAGCGTGTGCACTGCTGCGAAAAGCGGCTAGCGAGCGAACAACTCGGAATGAGGGCCCTTGGCTAGATCCAATGGTGGCAAGCAAAAATATAAACTAATGAAATAACTTCATGTAAATGATAAATTCAATGCTAGTAGTGGTCTCCGCAAATAATAAATTCTTTCAATAATGATACTCAGCAGTCCAGAGTGCAATAGCACCAGGGTAATTTCCTATAGTGGAACGCGTACCCTATCACGCAGAGAGCCAAATAATGCATACAGGGTCAGTGATAGTGATAGTACTTGTATCATTAATGTTATTTTTTCAACCATCGATTAATTAAGATTCCGAACACCATTAGTTCAAATCATTGATAATGCATTGATACCTTCCCCAAAAAATCCACAATGGTTATATACTGTTTTGTCCAGAAAATATTAGCATCTGGGCAATATCTGACCTTCACATGTCATACAAAAATATTCTAGAAATCATCAATTCAAACCATCGAGAGTGCATTGATACATTCCCATAAAATCCACAGTAGGTAAATATTGTTCTGTCTAGAGAATCTAAGTCAGACCTGATCACAGCAGCAACATTTTTCTCTAATGAGCTAAACCATGTGCACTGCAGGTAGGGCACGTGTAATAAATATACACATATATATATATATATATATATATATATATATACACACACACACACACACACACACACACACACACATCTGTGGAGGCCAGTGCCGTAACTAGACATTTTTGCGCTGCGTGCAAGAAATGGCATTTGCTCCCCCCTTCCTTTTATACAAAATAGAGGCAGTGCGCGCCGTAGTCGTGTGGAAAATGTTTAGGGGCGTGGCTTAATGGGGGAAGGGGTGTGGTCACAAAATAATACCAATTCATATTACGGTGCACAGTAGTCTCCATTATTCAAATTACGCCGCACAGTAGTGCCACTACACCAGGTAGAGCCCATTTTACACATTACGGCAGCCAGTTCCCCTTTTTACACATTACGGCAGACAGCGTCCCCTTTTTACACATTACGGCAGACAGCGTCCCCTTTTTACACTTTACGGCAGACAGCGTCCCCTTTTTACACTTTACGGCAGACAGCGTCCCCTTTTTACACATTAAGGCAGACAGTGTCCCCTTTTTACACATTACGGCAGTCAGCGTCCCATTTTACACATTACGGCAGACAGCGTCCCCATTTTACACCTTACGGCAGACAGTCCCCCTTTTTACACAATGCGGCCGACAGTCCCCATTTTTACGCATTACGGCAGCAAGTCCCCCTTTTACACATTAGGTAGGCTAGATAAATAGATAGATAGAATAGATGATACTTACCATCTCTCTGCTGGCTCAGTCAGTCAGGCTCCTCGGTGCTGGCAGCTCCGGAGGCAGGGGAGAAGGAGGAGGAGGGAGGGGGACTCTAGAGCTGCAGCAGCGCACTGTAATTGGTAGCGGCGCCACATGCAGCTGTCCCTCTCCTTCCACATTGGCTGGCCGCCGCTGCTGTGAATGCTGGGATGAGGGAAGCGCATCCCAGCATTCACAGCAGCGGCGGCCGGCCTATGTGGAAGGAGAGGGACAGCTGCAGCGGCGCCACTACCAATTACATAGCGCTGCTGTGGCTCCCTCCTCCCCCTCCCTCCTCTTCCTTCTCCGCTGCCTCTGGAGCTGCTCCTCTCCTCCTCCGGCGCACAAATGCGGCTTGTAATGAGTCAGTTTGACTCATTACAAGCCGTTGATTTGGAATGTGGGCAGTTGCGCCCTCAGAGCGACTGGGCTGTGTGCCAGGCACACCTGGCACACACGTAGTTACGGCTCTGGTAGAGGCAGCACCTTTGTTCCCCCTTCCCCTGACAGTTCCTCACCCACTCCATCAACAACCACGGCAGGCAGCAGCTGGAGCCACTGTAAGGTGCCGGGGTCCGGCACCGCACGCCATTATAATAAAGAAACGCTGCATAAACTACAGCTCCCAAAAGCCCTTTCTTCTGTGAGCTCTGGCAGCAAGGGATGCTGGGAGCTGTAGTTTATGCAGTGTTTATTGTAATGCGGTGCGGCATGGTTGTTGACGAGGTGGGTGAGGAACTGCCAGGGAGAAGGGGGACCAAAGGTGCTGCCTCTACGAAGTGTATCTACCCCTTGGCCGCAGGTGGCACCTTCGGGTGGTGCCCCTCCTTAGCTGGCACCCCTGGCGAGTGCCATCCTGGCCAATGGGTAGATACGCCTATGTGTGTATACCCCTACAATATCAGACCTACTATCTTACAAAATACATAAAAATAGAAAAAATGCTGAATTTTGTAAGAAAACTAGAAATACAATTTTAATACTAACGATTTATGTGTTGCCATTGTTAATCTGGCCCTATACCCAATACAGATAATTCGGTGACCTGCATCTTGTCCATCATTCTTAGGTAAAAAAAATATATTTTAGCAGTAATGGTAAACAACCCAGCTAGTTTATTATTCTGCTGTGGAAACGTTATTTAGATGGTGGATTTCGTGTAGACCCTTATTAATGCAATATCATATGGTCGCAGCAATTCTAATCACAAGGAACAGCAGGTAACTAGACGGAGAATAGACAAATAGCTACTCCTATTTTATGTGTATGTCTGTCAGCTGCTGTATGTTGTGTGTCAGGCACTTATACAGCAAGTGAACGTGCCTTTAATACACCATAGAATGTGAATAAATGAAATGGGTATCTTCTGTTGATTTTGTGTTGAATCGGGATGTAGTCAATATCCCAGTGGTCGGGATCCTGACGGTCCGGATACCGACGACGCGATCCTGACCACCGAAAATGCCAACAGTGGTGCAAGGCTATTCTCACTTGTGGGTGTCCATGACACCCATAGAGTGGGAATAGAACAAGTGGCTTTTTAACGCTCACCCCGCTGCTGGCATTCTGACGGCCGGGATCCCGGGGTAGGTATTCTGACCTCCGGGATCCCGGACGCCAGTATTCCAACACCAACCCATTGAATCTTATAATACAGTTCAGGAGCCACCCAAAAATACTCTGTCAATGAGAGTACCCTAAGGTAGAAGTACGTATTTATAGCATCAGTGTAGTTACAGGAGTATCATCTCCCATGTGCAGAGCTATGTGCTGCTGCTTGTCATCTGAATAATGCTAGAAATCAAGGGGTTTGCGTGGAGCGCACAGTATGTGTATCCTGTTCAAGGGGGCTGCTGGTATCTGGAGAGTTGTCCAGACTCTAGGGCTAGTGTTATCGTACAGGTTTTGGATACCTGCGCTCACCCTCTATTTGGTGTTTGTATGTGAGAAATGATGTATCTCTATGATCTGTAAATACCTTTATAAGTCACAATGCTTAGTATAACAGATGGTACAATAATTCATATATAATTGATGATATTGTGATTACACATAAATGCCCTTATAGTAACATGCATATTGTGTGAACATCCGATGTATAGGGAAATTAAACACAAGATGAAATAAAATATGGTATTGCCGCTTGATGAATATCCTAAAAAAAAAAAGAAAAAAAAAAAAGAGTCTTTTGAGAAAAGGAGTATCTTTGTTCCAGATATATAGGAGTCAGTCTTTATCTGAAGGGATTTCCTTTCCCCTCAGTGTGAGTCTAAACAGTGTGCCCAGAGGCGGTTCTTTTGTCAATAATTGATCGTAGGTGGAGGTGGTGTTCTGGGAGGCCGGCGTCTCGGTCTGCCAGGTGCAACTTACCCTCACGATGTGATGTTTAGTTCTCTTTGTTCACTCTGTGGTGAGTGATGATGTGGCCACTTGTGCTGTTTCCGCTGTATCCGTCCCCGGTGGTGCTTCTCAGCAGACAGGGCTGGAAGCCTTCCTGGCTCTGCTGCTAGGCTGCGGGTTCATCAAGCGGCAATACCATATTTTATTTCATCTTGTGTTTAATTTCCCTATATATCGGATGTATAGAGGGTGAGCGCAGGTATCCAAAACCTGTACGATAACATCTGAATAATGCTATTGGTGGCAAGTTGGCGATATCACTCTGCTGGATGGTGACTTGAAGAAAGACAGACAGACAGCTATATGTTCATCCTTGAGTTCGGGTGGACCCTAGTTCCTGCTAGTATTGCAGGGTCAGTTTGTCTACTCTAAGTCCGAATCCCAGTCTCTGGAATGAGAAAATGACCTGCTGGGGCCCTTCAAATTTATGCTGGTGCACTTCTACAAGTGTAGAAAAAGTGGTGCTGTGCCTCTATGGTAAACCGCTTGTGCATAGCATAAGCCCCCCAACTCCAAGATGGACCATTTAGCAAAATTGCTTCTTCAATTGAAGAAGCAATCTTATGAAGTGGTCCAACTTGGAGTTACTGTTTGACAGTCTGATGCCATTTGGGTACAGGGAGGTGGCGTCAACGGCCTCCATTTCTAAGTTTCTTAATTTCTTCCATGTAAGCAACAGCTATCACTGCTGCTACCGTGTAAACAGCAGCTATAGCTCCTCCAACCACAGCTGAATCAGTTCCCCTGTGCTGATTCCATCCCTTATCTTTGTTTTAAATATACAGTATGTAAGCTAACTCAGTATCCAAATCGCTAATTACACTGGTAGGCATAACTCCGCCTACTACTGGTGTTTTACAACTCCTGTTAAATTGCAAGCGTATAAGTAGTGTCTCTTTTGAACTAGACAGACACAATCCTTTGAGAAAACTGGTGGTTAGACCGGGTTAGTCAGGTGTGGCTCTGCTTTCTTCACCACTGATTAATACTAGCCTATGAAACTTCTTTTGCAGAATCATCACCCTTCACTTATGCTTCCCAGTCCGGTTTATTTCCCTCATACAGCCAGAGGTGCTTTAAAAG